>NC_088786.1:700324-1400649 GCF_949628265.1 Cloeon dipterum | reverse complement strand
TTTTCGACTGCGCGTGACATTTACTTGAAAAAAGACGGATCGATGGCACCCGCCGGCGCATCAAAAACATCGCGGCAAAAAATTCTTGCTTTAATAACACGTAATGGGGGCCAGGAAACGCGGTGTGTGCACTTTTAACATATGTTGGACTCGTCAGAGCGGAAAAAGCGTGCGCGGCGAAAGTAATGAAGCCGTTTTATTTACTGCGGCAAAAAAGTTGCCGCCGCCATCGCTGAAGGCGCAAAGCCCTTGTAAACATAAATCACAACATGCAAAGAGCCCCGGAAAAGAACAAGCTGCATTAGCAGAAGACACACGTCTTTCTTATCATTGCGAAAAGCAGGAGATTTTACTCCTCTGGAACAGATGGTCTCTTTAAAAAAAAATTACAGCTTCGGCAGCAAACAGCGAACGCGTAATCTCCTGTCAATTTACTCTTCCTCCGCAATGATTGCTCGAGTTTGCCGGCTGGCCACACCTGGCACCGAGCTCACAGTCGCAGTCGACAGCTACTTAACTGCACTTGACGAGGGTCAGTGTGTGCTCTCTGACCTTGTCCTCAAAGGACACTTCCCGACTCGCCGCTCATTTGAGATTGGAACCTGGTCGGAAATGGAATAATGTGTTCTTTGAGAATTGCTTTGCCCAGTGTGGTGGCAAGGGTTGCTTCCCAATTTGTTCGATTCACAACGCCTACTTATTGTAAGATCGATAGAACTATGTAGCTCAACGGGCTCAACGATAAGCTCTCAAAACAATCGGATGATGCACATACAAACGATTCAACACAGGGTTGGTCATTTTGGACACTTTTACGACGAGAATGGTGAATTTGTTTAACAGTCACGGGCCTAATTAGACAGCTTTGAAGTCAGTTTAGACGTTCTTTCACCCGTTATACCAACGAACTCTTTATAAAATCGTTCTATAAGGGGATAAACTTTGTTCCCCGGATTATTTCGTTTTAGACGAAAATTAATTACACAAGGGAATTTTTAGTACAACATTTCGAGCGATTTTTATGTGTTTAACAGCATTCTCAGGTGATTTTAGTAGGTTATGAATTCTAAAGATGACTTATAATCATTCTAAAAGTGGCTCAAATTAATTAAATTGCTAACTTGAAATCAAAAAGCAAAAAAAAACTGTATTATAAATTCCAACCCTAACAATGAATGCGTCTAAATTCATTTATAGCAAAACAATTTTTAATTAATAGTTTGGTAAAAAGTTGCAAAGAATTCATGTTTGGAATATGAGAAGAGTCCCCATTATTCTTTACTATACATGCTGGATGCTCCACTTCTAACGAAATTGTACGCATAAAATCGAATTGTTTCCACACGGCTCCAACAAGTGGTCATATTTATTGAATTCTGTCTCGTTTGGGTGTGCTCACACATTTCTGTGAGATGTGACACACGCGTCCGCATACAAAACATGGTCGTCAGCAGCTGTCCCCGTTTCGAAAGTCGGCAACTTTTCCGTTTGCACGCATATTTGTTTCGGTGCGCGGCTTGTGTTGGTAATAAAATTAGAGAGTGAGAGCACAAAACTCGTTACTGACGCACACGTGGTCTCCGTTGGGATTTCAACGGTGCATGCTGCGTATACGCGCAAAGTGTCATTTGAAATAGCCTCACCCCCGCGTGGTTCAGTGCCGGACTGGCGCCAAAATTTTCACCGAGACTTTAGGGGGAGGGCTTCTAGGAATTAGGGAATTGGACAGTTTCTTTTTAATTTCGCCCGAGAAAAGTCAAAAAAGTTTAGCATCTTAGGGGTGAGGGTAACCAAAACCACCCCTAAACCTTTCAGCTGGTCAGGGCAGGTTGAGAGCAGTGTAGCATTTGATTGCTGCCATATTCATACAAGTTCCGACACCCAGCCGACCAATAATGAAGGATTTGACATCTTTGGCTCATTGAAGGGAGTTCCGTCGGTGACGTCACAGGTGGCACGCGTAGAAGCGGGACAAAAAGTGCCACGCCCATCTTGAGTGATTTCGCCTTTGACTTGCAAGACATTCAGTTCAATTTGAAGTGCAATATCACCTAGTTGAAGTGTAAAAAGTTAAGTTTTTAACGGAAGGATAACTTTTTGGTAGGATCAAGTAGGCCAGTCCGGCCCTGGCGCAGATGAATTATTTTACAAGACGGAAAAACTGCCGGCTTTTCTTTCTCTGCGAGATAGTTTAAAAAGAAAAGGCAAGCTAAACAAACAGAAACAAATGGTTTTTTCTCTACAACACGCACGTAGATGATGTGCAGCACTCTTGACGACGACACATGATTCACGTTTTGCTGGCTTTTTGTGAAAATACACGCTTGGCAGTTCCAAACTTGGATGTGCGCGCAATCTCCGACTATTTCGCCTGGAAAGTTAGTTGGTAATTCATGCAAACCTGCTGCATCGTCGTGCGTTTGACGAGCTGAAATATTCATGAAGTCAACTCGTCGGTCCAAGCAATCGAAATACGTTCATTAACATAGCATTCTTGAGCACCCCGGGATTTTCCTTCTTGTGCTGCAATTTATTTCGCTTGAAAAGCTTCCGAAGAGAGGAATAAACAAGCCGATTCAAATCAATCCACGCTTCCTGACGCACTCTGAAAATCCCCGGAGCCTGTGCTGTGCAATATCCTGAAGAGGCGCCAACATAATCGGTGCCTTTGATTAATTAAAATTAATTAGCTGCCAGCTGTTGCCCCCCAAGAAGGTATAGCTTGTACTTTCGTTGGCTTCCAACCGGAGAAACAGCATCTCAACATCTCCCGCGGCTCAAGAATCAGCGTGAGAGTTTGTTCAAGCGTGCTCCGTCGGCAGCCGTTTTTCCCTCACGTAGGAAAACATTTCGAGCAAAGGCTCAATTTGTACTGTCATGTGTTTTCCTTCAACTCCACCGTTCCCTCGGAAAACGTTATCATCGTTCTTTAAATGTCGATCAGAACAACATGACGCCCATTGTGAATTATGCATGGCGGGATATGTGCACGCGTGAGCCCGACTTTCTTTCTGCTCATTGAAAAGAAAAGGCGTCGCTGTATATACATATACGATAGAAGCCCGAGCTTGTGCCTTCCTCCTAACGGCTCTTATCTCGCTCCTCAAATAAAATTCAGCGGCACAACTTTGCATTGTGCCGGGATGCTGCGGAACAAAACTTTCCGCTCGGCTGATTTCCTAGGAAACAATTTCTGTTTGTTTATTCAGGCGCGCGCACGGTCGTTTGCAAACCACGACTGGTCCATTATGGCCGGCGTGTTTGAAATCAATCTGGCCGCAGAGAGTTAGCAAGTATTTCAATCTGGCCACGGTTGAACCGCAGCATTCGCTCGTTTTGCGGTGCTCATTATTTGTTGCCCGAATCGAATCTATGTCTTTGGCAGCAGCGAAAGAATTCCCATTAGAGAATATATATCCGCAGCATCCACCTTTGGAGCAGGCGAGCGAGCCTAGGCAACCGGCATATCTGAGCTGTCATGCATGCTGCATACCCGGCGAACCCGCAGGCGATGAGGATGACGCAAAAATCTTGTTTCTCGCATTTCTCTCTGCCAACGCACAAAGCCCGCTAAGAGCGAGGCCTGGCAGAGATTTTTCAAGAAGCCAGACGCCCCCGTCCCGTACTCTATCAAAGTTGAGACCGGTTGCTTGAGACCTGCTGAGGCGGCGCAGCGCCAACCAAATTACGCACACCGAAATTGAGTTGAATGCAGCCTGCGCGCCTTTTCACTGATTTTCTCAGACTTTTCTTTTCGATTACTTGCGCCAGAGAAAGGTGGAGCCAAAGCCAATTTTCCTCTTTTTGCCATAAAGGCGTTAAGGCACGGAAAGGAAAAGAGCATGCAAAATCATTTGTAAACTGCAAATTTTCTGATCAACGCGTTCCAACGGTTCGCATGACTTATCAAAAGCGTGTCTTAAATTCCAAATTAAATTATATTTTGAACCATCTAAATTCCAGATGTTTTTGTTTCCAATTTCTATGATTCCGGATCTAAATAAAGTACAGTAAATCATTTATTACGCCAAAACATTACGATAAGCATGCTTAAAACAGATAAATCTACTTTGTGAATGTCAAATTCTCTAACGAGGCTTGATTTATAGGCACTTTGTGCTGACAATGAGCGCTCACATGACACGTATCATCTGTAATGCGTCCCGTTTTTTGCAATTAACTCAGCGATAAATCAGCCAGACGCTTTTGACGCCTCTTTTAATTCCAGCGCCATGGCTGCTCTTTTATGTGCAAAATTGTTCACTGCGCGTCAGCAACAGAAATAGATATATATACAGAATTAATGTGTGGATTTATCTCGCACAAGGGGGATTAGAAAACGAAAATCCATTTATCACTCGAGTTAATATGGCAGAAGAACAATTATTAATATAAACCGGAGCTCGGGGCTGACTCGATTCGCACGCGAGGATTAATAAGGTCGACTGCGAATGTCGAAAGGGGGGACGGGAAAGAGGCAGCAAGCAATCTAAAGGTCCCCTTGGCACGAGGGCACAACGAGGGCAGTGAGAGCACCGCGACTTATTCACGGTCAGCAAAATTACTTTCCGTAATTATCGCTATTAAAATGCAAGGCAATAATCACCAGAGTTGAAGGTCTGCGACTTTATTAGGGTGTTTCGGGACTGTGCTCTCATTGTCAGTATCATTCCCTCGAACTGCCGCCTCGAGGGGACAGGATAGATGTATGCTAATTTCGGTGCATGTTCATCCCATCCGCAGGGTACAATTAAGATCATTAAGGCGAACAATAATTCAGCGAAAAGACTCA
The DNA here is from genome assembly GCF_949628265.1 of Cloeon dipterum. NCBI lineage: Eukaryota > Metazoa > Arthropoda > Insecta > Ephemeroptera > Baetidae > Cloeon > Cloeon dipterum. Next base: position 1,395,857 of record NC_088786.1, on the reverse strand, counting down.
ACAACTTAACAGAACAACGCTGCAAATTAATTACATAAGGAAGGACCAAAACGGAAATTAAATGGGAGCCAAATTTTAAAGAAAAAATAAAATAAAATAGGCGGTCTTGTAAGAACTTCTTGACGTTAAATAAGTGTTCTTGCAAATTAAAAAAGAACTTCTTGCATATAAAATGGGTGTTCTTGAAAATTAAAATGGAATACACCAGCTGTATAAACTCTCAATGTTCGAAGGCTCCAACAGATGGCGCCACCGTATACTTTAGTAATAAATTTAATTTAAAGGCACTTCCGCTGCGATTTCAGACTCAATCCTGCTACTGTGCATTCTTCACTTAATAGGTTTTCTTTAGAACGGTTGAAAACCAAACCGTAGAAGCGTTGGAAAAGATTTTATATTTAAAAAAATTGTTTTTCATGATTCTACGGCGATTGGCTGAACCGATTTTGGTTTTCTGAACATCAAAAGAAAGCATATTTAATTAAGAATGCACGGCAGCTAGATTGAGTCTGAAATTGCAGCTGAAGTACCTTAAAATTAAATTTAGTACGAAACTAAACAGTGGTGCCGTCTGTTGGAAGCTTCGAATACTAAGGGTTTATACAACTGGTTTCTTTTTTTGCTCTTTTTATCCCTGTACTCTCGGAGCGGGAAGGGCGCGCACTGCACTATATAACACGGATGCTGAAACCCGGGTCCCAATAACACCGCGAACGGATAACATGGGCGCACCATGCCGCACAGGGACCAGCCCACTCAAGGGCCACTTGCCTCCGCACCGAGGACTTTTTTTGAAACGCTAGACATTCGTCCCGTGAATCCATGCTGGAAAGGTGCAACCCAGCAAGTAGCGAGTCGCCTCCCAGCCCGTTGAGCAATTTGAGCATTTCGAGTCACTAAACTAACCACTTTTTGCCATCTATGACTTTGGGTAGCCAGTATTAGATCTCCGAACTGCTCAAATACCTCCCATTGCTTTGACATTCCTGAGAATGCCTTAACAATGCGAGCCAACGGGCTGGTTCAAACGTTGAACGTTAAAAAGAGCTTCTTACTCATTAAAAGTACTCTTGCACGTTAAAAGGACTTGTTGCACGTTAAACAGGCGTTGTTGTATACGTTTTAATACTACTTGAATTCTGAATATTTTAAATTCAGCGAGTCAGTATACTGCTAATGAAAATTGGAACGGCAGCTCTCACTACCTGTGAGGTAGCTCAAGATTAATCTCTGTCTCCCAAGTTACGGTTGCCCAACAATAAGCCGGCTCGAGATTAGCTGCGCGCTCGCGTACACACATACTGAACTACGTATTTAACCGCACAGCAAGTTAAGTTTGCCCACATGCAAGACACAATTCATCCGAGTTTAAAACGCACACACCGAGCACACCGTCGCCGCCTTGCAGGGAATCTGAACGTGACTCAAATGAAATTAGCAATCGGCTTGAAGTGTATAATTAAGATTGCATGATGGCCTTGGGCGCGAGGGTGTGTGCCGCCTTGTGTGTGTGCGTCGAGAGATAAACCCGCCATTTGATTTTTATGCCCTGCCAGCTTCATTAATTAGAGATCCCGCCGCACCCCCTGAAGGTGATTCGAGCCACAAGAAAGGTCAAATAAACTGGGTCGTTCTTTCCGCCGGGGCAAGCACATATTTCACCGAAAATGGGGTTGGCCATCCGATATCATAATGCGCTGTCTTCTTTTCCTGCCGATATTTGAATTTTTGCGCTACATGTGAAAAGAACAATGCCCCGAATTTTCATGGAATTCGATTTAATTAATATAATAATGGTGAGACGGTCTTTTGACCCGTATGTGCGGAAACATTAATTTGCTTGCTCTGACAAAAACGCACTATTTGATCAATCAGAACGTTCCGATCGCTAATTGGCTGTCAAACATCGAACAGCCCTGATCAATTATTGAGAAAGTTTGAAAAGTAAACATAAGAAAGCACCAGGGGAAATTATGCTGCCGCTTGCTTCAACACGTAATCGAAATTCAGCGAGGCGCGTTGTGCTGGAAAAGGCGGCGGGCGGCCACCCCCACCCCCACCCACCCCCGCAAGTGCCTATATAAAATGCATATTATACATATCAATTAATACGCACAATGGCGGGCGACGCCGACGAGAACGCATTGTGCCAAGCGCGCTGATAGCGTCAATCAGGCGGAATAAAGTCAGCCTCCAATATTTGCACGCGCGCAGACGACGGTGTAATTGGAGTAGGCAGTCGCGGCCAGATAATCGCTCGAATTGGTTTTGCCGCCGCGGGCGGCGCACTCTTTCGCAATTTATCGATTCTCGGGATGACAATTAATTTCCAATAATAGCCGCAAATCCGTTTATCATGATAGCGCCGCATGTGAACTGTTTTTTACGGTATATCGGCAAAATTTACCCATGAAACGGAATTGGCTATGATTTTATGAAAGCTATAAATTTCCAAACGATGAGAGGAAATTTCTGTGACGGATTTGAAATGCTAGTACTAGATGTAAATTTGAAACAATCGTCAATTCATTTCTTTTTATAACCTCTATTCTTAAATAATTTTATGCTGATTGTGATTTTCAAACAATCTTAGTTGGAATTATTGTACCTGATTTGATTATAATTATTCGATACGACTGTTGTCATATCTCCTGTGTCGTCAAAACACTTGCAAATATGTCGTAAATTAAATCAAATGGATGAAATTTGTCCCTTTTAAAAACCACCCTAAATTTATGAATTTTTGTTATTTTTATACTTTTGGTAGCGTTTTTACTATTATTCTTGAAATAAAAACTTAGAACCAGCGGTTTGGAATCATCAGCCCCTCAACAACCTCCGAAATCAACCCCTAAAGCATTTGGGGTACAATTTGTCTTGTGTTTTCAGCTTTTTTAAATATATTTGTTCCATTTCTTTATCTACGTTTTATTTCATGCAGAATAGATTTCTTTCAACCCTATAAACAACCCCTAAAGGATTTTTGAGATCTTTAGATGCTTAAGTTTTAATTTATTTTCTGAAAAATATCGTTTTCTTCCTAGAAAAAGGGGGTGGAAATTGCAAGTGGGGATTTTCTCACCATATATTGATGGAAAGCGCTTATATTCAGGTAAAATTATTTTCATATATCCAATTGTGAATGATCATTTCTATTGTTCTTTAATGTGTGTCTGTTGTACACTCCCATGTTTGTTAAATATTCAAATTCAATTTTTTTGCACATCTTTTTGCAAAGTTATAGTTGAAAAAACCAGCTTGGCCTGATGAATGCACACCAATATCCCAGGGTAAACTACTAAACTAGGTCAACTGTTTCATTTACCTCTGCAATTAAGAAATTCATGCAAATGATACGAGCTTCCTCTCAAAATCATCTCGAATTTTAGCATATATAAAGTTCCTAGGAATATTGCTCTATAATCCTCGTGAAATATAACTGTAGCCTAAAGAATGACTTTGTTTAAAGTCGCGGGGTTGCTTTTTATGGTGTTCCAGCTGCGAGTGCAAATGGAAATTTATGGTGCTCATTTTTTTATTACCAAATAGGTGCATAAATTGCAGGCGCGGCGTAAGCTTCTCCATTACGCCCCACTGGCGCTTGAAAATTTTAATAAACCGATGAGAGCAGACACACATCGCCCACCACTGCTGCAATTTCACATTCTACAAACCCATTGAAAAGCACACTCGCGTGTATGCATTCGAATTTTTAATTCATTTCGGCAGTCATTCTGCTGACGACGCTGATGGAAAATGTTTATTAGACTGCCTACATGGCAAGCGTGATGAGAGGAAAAACTCATCCCACTATATTAAACCCGAGCGCGCTCGGTGAACACACATAAAAAGGGCCGGGAAATATGCGAGAAAGCTGCAGTGATGCGACCGACTTATTCGGAGACAATGCGAAATACTCGCCGCCAACCGCGCGAGCGTTTATACAGTCATGCAGGCGTGCATTCGGTTTGAATATAAAATATCCCTTTCACGCCCATTTGCTGCTTTCAACCGCGCCGGCCGCACTTCCGCTAAAGAGCTTTTTCGACTGCGTGGATCAGAAAATGGTTGCGATAATCTCGGGCTTTAGCCTTTAGCCGGGATTGCGACCGGCCTTTTCCACAGCTAAGCTGACTTTGCAGTCGGACGCGATTAAAAGGGGACCCGCAAGCAAGATGTGAGTATTGGCTGCGCGCTGAGCAATGATTACTTTTGCAACAAAGTTCTAAATCGAGCAGAAACTTAAATCCGTGATACACACACAGATTCAACTCTGATCGATTTCTCTAGATGTGATTAATAACTATTTAAATAATGATTTTAAGCAATATTTCTTTGGCAGGGGTTGGCAAATTTTTTTGAAGAATGTAGTACATTAAAGGTTCTAACCCCCACCCCCTCAGATCCGCGGGGTATTTTTCTAGAGTCAGCAAATAACTTCGTTCCAGGTGATGCCTAATACTATAATAAAAAACCGTTTAACTTTTCTTGACGAATACTTTTGATTGCACATATGAGATGATCCCACACTGGAATATCGGTATTTTTGCTCAAAATGTTGCACAACTAAGAAGGACCAACATATCAAAAATTGGAGAGTAGCTATAGGCTTATTTTTTTAAATTTGCTTTTTACTATAATTAAAAACGTGGATTTTTTTCAACTTGGCCTAATTTGAATTTTTAAAACCCCTTAATTTTGTTCGATTTTGGCCGTATACCTCACAAAAACAATTACTGTAACAAATAAAACCAATTTAGACCGTTTTCATTCCTAATATACGAGTTAATTTCATCCCATATTTCTCTTTCGCACACATTTAATCGCAAACTTGATTAACTTTTTGTATAAATGTTATTTTCATTATATAAGTCTAAGCTTCTAGAATATATATTTCTAAGTTGCCGTGAAAAGAGCCAAACTTTGGTTCACTACATCAGAAAAGTTATTTCCCCGAAACAGCACCAATTACGATTTCTTGTGCTGCAAGCACCCGCGCTCTGTTCACCAACTCTACAGCAAGATTGGCAATTTTTTACCATTAGTGGTCCTTTCAAAAAAGGCCGCCCGGCTCCTCTATACCCTACGTGCTCGTGACTTGATCGCGTAATTAGGTTCAATCGGCAGAGAGCGAATGTTTTCCCCGAGCGAGGGGCGATTGCAATTTGCCCGTCTGTCACGCATCTCGCATCTTGCTGCGCGTGCGGCAATTATAATTAATTGTGTGATGTAAATTTCTTTGACGGCCGCGAGTGTGTTGCAAGATCGGAAGCTACTGTGATTGCGCTCGGCCCATTTTTCACACTGTTTGTCAGAGAGGAGCGGCAAAAAATGGAAGTAATCCGTCAGCTCGGCGGCGACACACTCGCGAGCTCATCAATATTCCATTCCAAGACGTCCATAAATTTCCTTTAAAGACCTTTTGTCTCATTTGGAAACGCATTCCAGCTCTTGTTACACAAGTCATCAATTCTGGCGCGTCACGCTGGGCGCGGAAAGCCGCAGGGCTGGAACTAACGTTTAAAACATTCATACGCGCGACCGTCAAATTTGGTCAACCAAGTAGTGATTTAATGGCAAATAGTGTTCGTTCGCTGCCTGAATTTTAAATCTGCGCCGAAATTGATTTTGCAGCAGTGCGCCTGCCTCTCGCATGGATGGATTTGTAATTTTCTTGCGTGTTGATTTCGAACACGCAGTAATGTTTGATTAATAACCTTTCTGCATCATCATTCATCCTAATCCCATTACAAACTTCCGGTCATTGCTCAATCCCGTCGATACTTTTTAGGTCGTGACACTTTGCAGAAGTCGAGCAATGCGATCTCATTACTCGTACTCCCTTTTGTCAAATCACAAAAGGGCCTCTAATTAGTGTGGAATTGCGTTCAAAACACGCTTGTTGAGCTTCCTACGTTTGTGTGTGAAGTGCGCCTTAAACTTGACGTCGGCAGCCATATTTTAATGGATTTGCACTGCCCGCGAGCTAACTGCCGCACCCAAGAAGTCTATAATGAATTCTTTTTTCTTTCACAACAGGTGGAGTGCTTGGCGAGCAGGCGAACTCGACGCCGAGTTTAACAATTCTACACGGCTGAGTGAGTCGGAAGCAAAGGATGAATATGAAACGACAAGTTTTGTTCAAAAAGACGAGTTGAATTTGACTCTAATAAACTTTCTGCAAGGCAAAGTTGATTTTTTTATTACAACAGAGATCTCTTGATAATCTTTTCTCGCTTTTTCGCTCACAATTTTTCTCTTTTTCCGCGCTACTCTCTAGAAAATTCGTTTTGCATTTTTCTCTGCAGACAAGCTCGAGATTAAAGAGCCGAAAACAATTTTAAGCGTAAGTCAGCAAGAATTTTCTCTGTCACTTTGCTTTTTATAAATGTTTCTGAATTGACAGCAGGAAATTGCCTCTTTAAAGAGGAATTTAATCATCTCCTTCTCCCTGAATTTTCGGTATAAAATACTACTCTGGTGAACCGTTAACTGGCCGTCTAAAATATGCATTCGACCCAAGATAAGGAGCTTCAATAATGTCTTTTTGATAACGATAATTACCCGGCGTGACTGGAGTGCTAAACACCCCCCAAAATGCGGCTCCTGCATGCAGAATTAGGTGCCTGCCTGTTCGTTCAAAAGCAAAATGTGAAATCGTAGACAATGCAGCGAAACTATACCTAAGGACAAAGTTTGGTTTTATTTGCTCGCGTTCAAATTTATGCCCCGTGCCCCATTACTTGACGAGCACGTTGCCATTAAGCCCCGCGCTGCTGGAAAATGCGCCCCGAGTGCCTCCGAATAATGCATGAAGCAGCCAGCCATTGTGATGGGGAGCGCGAACAACTAGTGCAACTTTATATGAACCGCTACGTGTGACTCGAATGGACTCGAACTGCAACAAATACCGGTCGCTCGAATCGTTTATGCGCTGCTCGGGAAACTCGCTCGACAAATGGCGTACACATCGCATGAATCGGAGAACACCGACTTGGCATTATTTTTGTCAAATGTCGAGCTCCACTTTGCATGAATAATGCAGAATGGGGACAGGATTTCCACAGCAGTGTAGCAGATGGATCCCGAGAGCGTCTCGTTTTACCCGCCATTAAGAATGTCAAAGCCTCGCTTGTCTGAGTGGAGTAGAGCCACAGAATGAAATGCAAAACTTCTCCAGCAAAGACGATTAAAACCATTATGATGGATAAATCAACATATGTGAAGACACATATGTTGATTCCGCTTTGAAAAAAGCGGCAGGATTAGAGTCTGATGCTAATAAATGGGAAGCTATAAAAAACTAGCATACATTTCAATCTAATTTTCTTGCCCTCAAAGGGAAATTTTATTTTATTATATCTGACAACGATATTAAAAAATGAGTTGTTTAGCATTTTGATAGGATTGTCTTGAAGTTGTTTTTAAATAAGAGATTCGATCACTCTTAAATTGTATACACATATGCAGACTCTTGAAAAAAAAAAACAACAAACGAAAACTGCCGACGAGGCAAAGTGAATTTTTCCTGTCAAACAGGAGTAGCAGCGTGGACGTGAATATATGATTCTCTGCTCCGCTGGACCGGCAGCAGGGCAGGGGCAGGGCTGCTACTTGGCCCAATTCAAATTTTGCCCTACATTGTCCGTTTCCACTCTTACGCACTTGACGGAAGCACTATCTCCACGAATTCTTATTCCTAAATTCTTTATTTTCTCTCTCCTTTTTTGGTAGCACCACTATTCATTTGTTTTGTTTCCATCCACTCTTGTCGTGTTTTCAACGGTTAAATCGATTGCAAATTACAAATGTCCCACAATATTCAATTATACAGCAATCATAGCAATTTCAACTGCGGATTTAAGCAAACACCATGGATTCATAGCAGAGTCTATAGAAATAAGATTGTGATGGAATAGGTAATGATGGAATATTATTTTTTGACCGTGCGTCTATCGATTATTTCCTTAGGGTTGAATCACTCGGTCGAAAATCGGTGGAAACATCGTGTTACTTTGGCGGTTTTGAGTCTGAACCCTAGCAAAGAACGACGACAACCAATCAGAGAAGGGATCGAGCGTTCGAATGATTGGATTTTTGACGTTACCAAGATCGAGACAGCAGCGCCATAGTGTCAGCCAGCGGAAGCGAGTCAAGCGCTGGCTGTCGCTGTGGCGCTGCTGTCTCGATCTTAGACCAGAGCTTGCTCTCTACTCTGAATGGCTCCGGCGTTCTTGTTAGCACTATTACTTAGGTTAAACCGCTAAATTAGGTAGTGATTCTTCGGCCATCGAACCTATATAATTCGACCCTCTTTCCGAAAATGAAATTAGAATAGAATGGATTTTTTATTGCTACTGGTTGATCAAAATATTATTGAGAGGCATCGCATTTGCAGCAATTGGAGTTTGTCCTAGTGTACATAATACTCTTAGTCTAATGGCGTGCAGGTGTTGATGCTCGCCACAGTGGTCAAGTTAGAACATTCAAATGAGATCGGCGGTCGAGCCAGCTGCTGGGACTCTCGTCGGTTCAACAATGGCGTGTTTAATGCACACGGCAATTCGTCTTTATTACACAGAGTGTCGACTGTCAATTGAAAACATCGGTGCATTAGAGTGCAAGAGCATAGTGTCACTAGTCGAAATATCATTCCGTTCATTTTTGCGCCATGAAAATTTCCGGGCCGCGCGCGGTTTATTTACGGCGTGCTTTGCTTTTACGCAAACGCAAACAGAGTTTTATTGTCTGTTTGCTCAGTGTGTATGGGTAGGTATCTCTGGCTGGATAAAATATTTCACTTTGGAAGCGGCGCAAACAACTGCAGAGAAACGAGTGCGTGTTTGAGTGCTCTGCAGTTGCTTTTTTCCAGCGAGTTTTTCCGTTCACACCGCAAAATTATGCACAAAGCCGTCGAGAACAAACAACGAAGTAACGTCACACGCTGTATGATCTGCAATCAAGCGGTGTTTTGTGGTCGCTCCGTTGGCGCGGAACTCAATTATAATTAATTGAAAAGAAGTAATTTACGGCTGCAGAGAACGCATTTTGCGTGCTGCACAATTATTATTTTGTGCTGAGAAAAAGGAGGCGTGCATCTTAATTAGAAACTTGCCGCTAAAAGGGAGCAATTTGCATACATTTTCTTTTCCCATGCGCAAAGACATAATTGCGCCGGAGGAAAAATCGTCTGCTCTAGTGGATGTAATGGCCTGGAAATTGTATCGGGTGTAAAAAGGAGTGAAGCGAGGGAGATAAAGACTCGGTCCAATAATATAATATATTCCCGCTGGATGAGATTTTCCTCCATTGATCATGAATAATAACGTTTTATTATTAGAAAAGGAACAAGAAGTGTCGTCTCAAGTACTCCCCATTCAGCAGAAGGAGAGATAAAACAGAGTGAATTGATACTTGTTGAGCCGTGTGTATGCAAATCTCTGTAGTTTCCAACCGTATATCGATCAGAGAAGGGTTGTGTTTGACGAGGAAAGCTGCTTTAAATTAAAGCACCTGCTGTCAATCTGCAGCAAACATCATCCAATTAGTTTCACGCATCACGAGTTGCCAAAAGCCCGAAATTTTTTGCTCAGTCTCGCGTGATTAATCAAAAAGGTTCGGATTCGTTGAGCCCAGAAAGCACGAAAGCAGGATCACAATTCCCAGCAGGCCACCTTTAACTATACTGTGGCGCGCAGTGACCAAACTATTCATTGATTCGGAAAGTGTGGAAATTGAATCCGCTTACTTTTAAAACAAAGAGCCGATCACGTGGAAGGGTGAATAATTTCATTATTTACCGGTGCCAATCTAAATAAATGGCTATCAACGTACGTGTGTTGTCATTCGGCCCGCTTGATTACTGCGGCCCCACAAATTGACACATCTGGCGGTGACATTGCCAAATTAATTGCAAAACACGGAGGTATTGATCGCAGTGAGATGATTATTTTTTTCTAATTCCGATTCCGCCAGCAAAAAGGGCAGGCGAAAATTATATATGCACCCACACCTGCTGCCACATGTTGGCAGGAACAAAGCATATAAATTGCCTGCTTTCAGCTCGCGGGAAAATTTAGGAAACTTCGAGCACTCTCTTTTTAAAGTAAAGCTATAGAGGAAATTTGTGAAAATCTTTTTTACCTGTACTTAAAATAGTATCTAAATATAAGGAAAATATTTAAAAATTTCCCAGGTTGCTGTTTAATTTTTTTTTTTAGATAATTGGCTCTAAATGTAGGACATTTTAGTTCATAATACGCACACTAATAGAAGGATCGCGACGAGGGGGCCCGAAATCAAGCAAAAAATCGAGAATTTAGGCAAAATCGTCCTCGTCGGTCCTGATTTTCATAAAAATTTCACAACTCAATGTCAACAATGCAAATTTTCCTAATTTCTGGCCTGTTCTTAAAAGACAAACGAAATTTCTGTACTCACCGTCATGGTCTTGGTCCGCGGGTCGTAGACCTTTACGGAGGTGTGGTCAGGTGATCCCCTGAGGGCCTTGGAGTCGATCTGCACGTTGGTCTGCATCTTTTCGCGGTCGGTGCAGCGGCAGTAGCAGCAAGTGTGCGACTCAAGCGGCGGAGTCGGTTTTGCGCTCACGGGGTTCGCCTCGCCGGCAGAGAGAAAGAGAGGGCTCTCGACCGCCCCGCAGGATGAGAGAAGCCGTTCGTTCTCTCTCTCTCTCTCTCTCTCTCGCTCGCACACAGTCAGTCGGTATGTACTGCACGCCGTCGCCATAGAAACGCCCGCCGCCGCCGCCGCGCTTCATCTTGCCTCAACCCTTTCCCTTTTGCCTCCGCACACTCGTCGTGTGGTGCCCGCGCGCGACAACTCTTCACGTACCTGAGTCACGCACGCACCTGGCCAGACAATTTTATTTTTTTAAGTGACGCCCACGAGCCGACGCGGCGGCTTGATTATATATGGAGAGTTACTCTTTCGCCGGGATGCTGTGTGCGTGCGCTCCTCTCTCCAGTCCATTAGCAGCCGCACCTTTTAAGGGTGCAAATTTGAAATATGAGATGCTTGAAAAAAGAGGATACGCACTGAGGGCGGAGTAAACAACTATTCTGTGCTTTGAACTTTGAAAAGAGATACTAAATTCATTTTGCTGCCGAGATTTTCGGACAGCATCTTTTAAAGTATGCAACCTGCACAGCGTATCTACCGCGCTTGTGGTATATCATGTGACAGGTGGAATGTTAACGAGGATTGATACTGCAAAATCCTGAAAAAAGATTGTAACCAATGCATGAAATCTTCCCTTAGGATTCAGTAATTGAAGCTAAAATTGACCTAAGCATCACTGTCATTTTTTTGAAAAGTTGTGTTTCAAATGGTGAGAACTGTCTCTATACTTGAGTTTTTATTCAAATTCAAACAAAGTTTCCCTGAAAGAATAGATCTCGACGAGAGCTATCAAAATCCGTAAATTTTGGATAAAACTAGAGTTTTTACAGTAACAAGGTCCTTTTTTGATTAGAATAAAATTTTTATCGATCCATCAATTCAAATAATTTTCAATCTACTTTAGATTTTTTATTTATTGTTGATTGGAGCCTCTTCGCAGCCTTCACGTAGTCACACGAAATTTTTAATTTTTCCCTTTCATAATTCTTCGTGAGACGTTAAAAGGGGAAAATGAAATAAACATTTCATTTAGGTCAGCGTGTCTATGGCAAAATTTTATTGGTTCGCGAAAACATACAGTAAAATATAACGATCTATACAGTTTAAATTATAATTAAAATCAGGTAAAAAGTTTGTTACTCTCGAGAGTGAAGATGAAATTCTAATAGGCTCCTTCGATAACAACTTAACAAGCTTAACTTCCAGAGCCCAAAAGAGTAGTTAAAATAATAGTGACACCACTCTACCGAAGCAGAGCCAGGAGGAGTACGTTAGGTTGTACAATTAATAAGCGCTCACTTTACCGTTTTGTTAAATCAATTCCAGTTTGCAATTTTTTACAAGCGGCAGTTAACTTTAATTGTTTGCAAAGGAACAAATTAAGCAGGAGGCAAACGATCTTATTAGTGGTTTTACTAATCGTAACTAAAATTACACGATTAGCTCACATTCAAGGTCTAATTATTACTAATTTTCAACCGACTGCAGTGTTACTTGTTAAGCAATGCATCATTAGCACCAAAAATCTTTCCTACTTAAGATAATATTTATATAATACGATTGCATCAAGATCACTCGCGTTTCCAATGTCACCACTGCACGTGGAAGAAAATCAACATCTTAACGTTATCATCGTAATATCAACAATCAGAAATCAGGCACAAAGATCAAGGAGTATCCAGCTGGATCAACCAACGGCGAAGAAAAAAATACGGCTGTATTTCAACCATAAAAAAGGTTTAAATTGAGTGCAAACACGCGTTAGCTCATTTCGGTGGAAACAATATTAAGGACACATGATATAAATGTCAAATTCAGCTTCACACAGCCTTGAAATTTCACGAATGCTTGCAACACCTTCAAACAGCCCAAACCAAGCATTATATCTTGTTGTTGATACATAAGTAATCATTGAGAATTCTTTTCATATATTGAAATTGAAACAATCCGTCCTCTGCTACTGCCACGCTCTTGCTAAATTATTCTATGCAACTCCAGCTCAAATCAGCGCATCAACTAGTAATATTTGTAAATAATTGACGATTATATAGGAAATGCATTTCATATTTAGCACATAATAAGCTGAGTCAAGAACAGGGTTTTCACTACTGTTAGCCTGGACATGCTGGGTTTTGAAACATTTGCTCTTGAGCAAAATTGATTGTTTGCACTTAATTAACAGTTTTACGAAATAGCAACGTCGATCAAAATTATGCCTTGATTTGATGTTCTTTCGTCAAAAATCAATCAGTCAGACCGAAATAAGGAATACTATCTTGGTTTACAGGCAAACAAGAAAAATTGAAAGAGAAATCGAGACTTTTGCTAATCACCAAAGGGCAGGAATGTTGAGGTTCACAAAACCAGGGTTTTTACGCTTGACCCAATACAAGTCGTTGTACTCCCATATTTCTTCATTATTGCTTGAATTGTGGCATCTAAAACAAATTAATATTTTAGAGAAAAGCTGTGCCAGATGGAGGCAAAACTCACTTAAACCAACGAGGCACATTCTCTTCATCTTGGCGCTTGCGTCTTTCTCTCTGCGCTTGTTCCAACTGCATTTTCATGTTCTCCGCAGCTGCCAGGTTGCCTTCCTCTAGCAATCTGCAATTCAAGACAAACTCAAACTGCATGACAAGAAGCAGCACTCTTCAATTACCTCTGGTCCGGTCTAAATCTGGTGTCTGTACAAGGCAAATATTTTACCATTTCACCGTCAATCTCATTCAGCTCCATTGCAAATCTGGTAAAACCGTAATAAAGCTCGTAATCTTCAGGCATTGTTCCTGGAATCGTTAAGCTGATTAGTGCGCTCAGAGTGGCGCTGAGGGATGCACACCTGGTCTCCAGATGCACTTGGCAGACGGCGCAACCCCGCAGTACATTGCTTCGTTCCACTTGCCAAACAAGGTCCTCACAACTTTCCCATCCTCGTTTGTTATGTTTCCGTAGATTTCATGCTTTTTAGCCGACCAGTAGCTCGACTGCAAAGTTAAGACGACTTAATTTTGCACATTCTGTTAAGCTTCAAAAAATAATGTTAACCCTAACAAACGTGAGCTTGCAAGTGATGTTTTTACTGCTGGTGATGTTGAGTTCGCCGTATTGGTCAACCCAACGCTGTCCACCGAACACATTATGCACGCAAGTTGTAACTTTGTTCCACTTGTATGTGTCGCCTGTTCTCGGAAACTTGATATTCACGGTGCCTGCCGATTAAAAGTGATTAGGTAAAAATTTGACTTTCTTCGTACCTACCAGTTGGCTGGAATTCCATTGATTTGCCCCAGAATTTCGTTTTGATACGTGCATCTTGCCAAAATATGAAGTTTTTTGACTCAGCATGGCACACACTCACGGGAGGATGATGAGACACCTGCCAAACAATTTCTTATTCAGAAAAATTTTTTATTAGGGGTACATTATATTATATTATATTATAGGGATGTGCAAAAATAGTCGATTTAGCAAAGAAATAATTGATTATTACAGTCGGAAATTTAGAGGCAAATAATCTATCAAATAATGAATGAAATATTTATTAGACACCACGGGTGTACAGCAACAGACATCTACCAAATAATCGGTTTCATATGTTCATAAAGACAAAAAAATCTATATTTTCTTTTAAAAAAAAACGCTATTATTCAAGAATAATCGGTACATTTCAAAAAACTGAAATGGGGTGCAGTGCACCCCCCTTTCAGAATTTAATAAAAACAATTTTATTCAATTTTACTCAGTACATTTTAAAATGAACTGAAATGGGGTGCAGTGCATTTTAAAAAATGCTATTTATCAAGAATTCTTTAATAAATTGGTTTTGGCAACCTCTCTGCTGCTTAAAACATTGAATCACGTTGAGTGGTTTTTGACGTAATAATGAGAAAATCCCCATTTTTTTCAAATTAGACAATAATCGCTTTTTAAATGGGTGATAATCGAAAAATAGTCGGTTTGGATGAAATAATCTAAAATAATCGATGTTGAAAATCTGTCAAAATGCTAAAAAATTGATGATTCATACTCATTTGATGATAGTCCGGACATCATAAACGCAAAAGAAAAAATAATCGTTAATCGGTTTTGCACAACCCTAATTATATAATTGGTTGGAAATAAACACTGTCGACAAGTGCGTTATACAGGACAGGAATGGCCCGGGACTTTCGGAACCCCGAAAAAAATTTCTTAGAGAAAGTCATGATCGGGACGTAGAATTATTATCATCTTTATTGTCTTTTGGATCTAAAAATTAATTGAGAATCGCACTCACTTGTTCCGCAATAAATCTAAAGCCTTTGTCTTCTCTGATGCACTCGTAGGTCTCTCCCAAAATAGGATTAAACGGCTTGCTGGCAGCTCGGTAGTACGAGGAGCCGTAGCCGGAGACGGCAAAGGCGGCAACGCAGACCATCCTCTCGTACGGGTCGTCGATGTCTGCTGCCTTGTCCAAGAGCTCACTGTACTCGAGCTCTTCACACAGGCGTTGCAGCATGCTGAGGGGTTCGTTCAGGGCCACAGGCATCGACACCTTGGACAGGTCTTTGCCGATGTTCTTGCAAAGCAAATTCCACAGGGATAGGCCCTCCAGGTCTGGCCTTGGCGCTGGCAGCTTGGTTCTCCGGCCAGTGTGGAATTTTGGCATCATCTGATCATCATCTTCGTCTGGAACTAATACAACTTTTTCACACAGGAGAGTCAAAAGGCAAGAAATCTCTCTCACTGCTTTGAGCTGGAGTGTTGTCCGTTCCAACCTCGCTGGTCTCGCTAACGACCGAGCCTTCCTCCGAGCTGAAGCTTGCCTCGGAAGAAGTCTCGCTGAAGTTTAGATTTGTTTGGAAATCCTGTGCATCGAAAAATTCACTAGCGCTCAGACATGAACTGCTATATGATAATGATTGCTGGAGATGTTTAGCAGCCTGCAAAAAGACGATCATAAAAGCGTTTTGCGTGACAATGGACGACCTACTTGATCAGACTGGGCGATCGATGATACGTCACTCAGATCAGAGTTTTCGTGTATTTTATTCAGCCTGTTTTTGAGTTCTTTGTTTTGGTGAACGGCCGAGGCTAGTGAACTTTTCAAATTAGCAATCAACTGAGAATTTCCAGAACTACCAAAGGTCAGAAAACTACTATCAAGCTCCATAGCTTGCTTCAGCCGATCTCTTTCCACTAGCATGGTCTGAGCTACCTCCTTCAAATTAATGTGAACTGAAATGCCGGAGAATAAATAAATACGTGCACTAGAACAAACAGCAGTGACGCACTATCTTTGGCGAGAATGACAAAGTCTTCCCGACAATGGAAGTCAGGCGTTGTGTGACCTCTGTTTTCCGCCGGCATATTCAAAGAAAGCAGATGCTCCGCTCCAGGCAGACTTTGAGGCCTAGTGGCAGTCAAAACGGCACACGGCAATGACGGATTGCTGCTGCTCAGATGGGCCATTTGAGGTAATCCACCAGAGTTCTGCAAGCATTTCTTATTAGTAGAACAGAACAATATAAATACATTATAATATGAGGTTGTTTCCAGGAGAGATTTGAGATAACCTGCATTTTTTTATTCAGGTGATTGAAGAAAAATAAAATTGCTTGAACAGTTGATTTTTACGAGGAAACTGCTCCTGAGATCAGTCAAGACCATCAGAACAGGTGGGAACTCGAACCCTGGCATCAGGGTAGCCCTCAAGGGCGATAATATTGATTTTCCATATTTAGCTACTTTAACGACAAATGACGGGCTCTGCATCGGTTTGATCCACAAGATCTTGCCACCATTGGAACGGCCAATTCAAAGTTGTTCTAGTGGTGCGCAAATTTTTCAGTAATCACCACCATGGAGCCCGTCAGGCGTTGTTTAAGTTGGTTCTCATGGGAATAATTATTAATATCAATCGCTCGAAGGCTACCCTGACACCAGGGTTTGATTTCTAACTAGATGTAAATTTTGGGTCATATAGGTAGCCGCCAGCCGCTGGTGAAAAAGGGTCAAACATTAGAAAGTGCAGGAGAAAATGTCTTCCTGCCTTTCTAACCGTAAAGCACTTCAAACTTCACGTTTAAAATATTTTCAGCTGCGCCAGCCACTGGTAAACATAGCCAGCTGCCGCTGCTGGGCAAAAAATAGTTTTAAATCTCGCGGCCGTGACAACAGTAAAAAAATTTCTCGTGGAATCACCCTTGGATTTGTACATACTGGAGGTTCTGTTTCATTTTGTGTGGCTTTATTGGGACTGCTCCCAGCCAAATCAGCTGCACTGCCCTTGGAACTCTTCTTTTTGCGCAGCCCAAATTTCCTTCTGTCCTTCTTGACATTGGGAGAGCACCCATCTGCCGTCTAAGGAGCCGTTTAATTATTTCAGGCCAGAAAGTAAAATTGGCGTTGCTACCTCTGGGTGTTCCGAGCCGGTGGGAAGTTGTTCAACCTGCTCCAAAATGAGACTCAGTTGAACCAGATTCTGCTGGACCAATGAGAGCTCTTTGGGGATGGTGTCCAGGGCTGGCGAATCCATGATCCAGTTGGCGATTCGAGAATGAGATTGCTGCAAAGCAGACGACGTGGTCGAGGTCGATGGTGGCTGAGTGGAGGAAGCATTGTGGCCTTCCTCCGCAGGTGCCGCCGCCACAGGACTCTGCGGGGGATTCAGGGGACTCGCGTCAGGTGAATTCCTTGACTGCACCAGAGGCAAATTGCGCGTGCCAAAGGTCAAAACGTGCTGGCGGTAGAGACGATGCAACTTCAACTGCTCTACCCATTCTTGGAACGTCTCCAAAGTTTTTGCCTGAGTGCAAGTGAGTCAGTGTTATATATAAAATCCGCGCGGCCTTACCTTGAGGTGGTAAATGAATTCTTCTGCGTCGATATCAATTCGGCGTCTTTTCAACTTGCTTGAAATCACTGACAGCCCTATGTCCAAGGAGCCGTGATGTTTCCCCCTGGCTATTTCCCCAGGTCCTTTGGCGTATATCAAAATTCCTTTGTCCAGAACAAAATATCGCTGGAATAATTCAAATTTAATTGTTTTTTAATTCCAAGTTAAATATCAACAATGACAACTAATTTATAAACACGTTGAAATATTTTTTCTGGTGTACCTTATGCCATCCTTTCAAAGGCCACTTCCTCTTTTTGTGTAAATAACCTTCAAAGGGTTTCGGCTTCTTGTCGAACCTTTGTCCATCCTTCAGCCCTTCGAGTATTTCCCATTCGGACGCCCTCCTGACCACCGCTTTGGAGCCTATGAAAACAACAAAGGACGATTTACAAATGCCATCAGCTAAGTTCATTGCAGACGCTGAACTGAGAAAGACACGTACTATTGTTCCCCTCTTTAGATGGCACTCTGACAAATGTGTCATTGTTCGAGTCCGCCGACAGACTATTAGTGTCCGCACTGCCATCCTGCAATTCGTTAATCAGTGCAATTAGCATCTCACGAAAGCGAACATCTTACTGAGTCCGAGTTGTGCCCAGCGGAGGTTTTGGCTACCGGCCGGATGACAGCCGTGCTGCCTTTCTTTTTCTCCATCGACTTGTAGTGTTTGTAGTTGCTCAGACTGCCAGGTTCAGTGGCAATGTGTCTCAATCCTGATGACATCTTCAATCACAAGGGCAACTTCCAAATCAATGACTCCATGACATAACATTAATTATGTGCCTGCGCCCCCGTATTAAACGAGCTGCGGGTAACAAAAAGGCAAACGGTTTGCTTGACAAAGCTATGAACACCTAGTTTCTTACTCATTTCGATAATTCTAAGCACTGTGTCGCAGCATGTTTTCGTTCGAATTGGGTTTGACAAAAAATATCCGGACCACTGCAGTGGACGAGGTGTAATTTTGCAATTCTGGGCCAACAGGAGAAGTGGGCGTAACAACCTGGGGGTAACTAAAGGAGCATCATTCATTGACGTAAAGTACTCGAAGTACTCAGCATTAAAGTAAGGGAAAAATTAATTTTTTCCTGTGATCGGATTATTTTGTTAAGTCAGAATTGGAGATTTTGAGTATTTCTTCACCAGTTCAATTATCAGACCAAAACATATTTGATACACAACTACTGGAATTTGATTAAATCCTCATTTTTACACTACTTTGCTCCGCGGTATTTCAATTAATCGCGGATATGCATACTATTAAAGCTGAAGATGTGACAAAATGTGACACTTTGCAACACAATTTGTTTTTTAAACTAGAGAATTTTTAATATATATATTATGATTCAACCCACGGCAAATTTACAAGATCCACCACCGGCATTATTTTTAAAAGGCATTCAAATATTTTTGTCTTCTTCATGGGAGGTGGGCGGCGGGAGTGGAGAGGAGGGGGGTTGAAAAACAAGAAACAAAACGTCACAGCTGACGATAGCAGACCGTCAGACCGACTGGGACTGGGACAGGCTGAAGAAATCGAGCATTATAATCGTACGCAGCCAGCGTTCTCCAAATTAAAGCTGCCGACTCACTTTAGTGCCGAAAGGTAACGTAGTACAATACATAGTACGCGTAGTACATCGTTAAAAATAACTTTGATTTCACTGCTTTGGAAATAAGGATTAAAACATAATTATGTTGTAGGCATTTTTGTCACACAAATTGGAATAATATATATTCTGATTTTATTATTATGCTTGACAACTTAAAGCCGGCTACCGCCCGGGACAAGAATTGAATATTGAATGCCGAATTGTGTGCCTAAAACAAGCCTTTATTAATAAGCTAAAAATGCTGATGATATGACATAATTATTGTTGTTTTAAGTTTTGAATAATAAATACTTAATATAATTATTCAATTCAATTTATTTATTTATTTTATAGCATGGTCAATACAGAGAACAGGAGTAGGTTACACTTCCGTACAATGAAATCGCCATTATATAGATAGAAACAAAGAAAGATATAACACATAAATTGGGCACAATTATCACAAATAATATAATATTAGCATGTAAAAACTACAAAAATGTGCATAGCAAGATTTTTAATTGCACCGTGCTGTATATTTCTAGTAAATATTATGCTTTGTGCTTTTAACAGATGCTCACTTAAAATCGTGGGGTACAATTCACACGTAGTGACCATTGAGCTTATATATTTAAAGATAAAACGTGATATGGTTTGAAAATTGATAACAGTATGCAACTCTTGAAAGTTCTCTAGTGCGAACTGATCATGAAATTGTGCTAAAAACTGCTGTTCACAGGCAACTATGGCAGCCAAAATCGAATTTCTAAATTCGCTGCCACCAACTGACCCTCAGAAGCACCCAGTTCTGATTGTTGGGCAGACGAAGCATTTGAGTAAACTCACATTCAATGATGTCAGAGCCAAGCTGGAGCCGAGAGTCACCGATCAGGCAAATAACCATCAACTTTGTGCCCAAATTGCAATCTATATAAACGTAAAAACGTGCTCTTGCAGGTGTTCTCCTCTGCTATAGCGAGTTTGCACCCATCACCAACTGACTCTTGTCCACTCTACTTGAACCTGGCCGTTGTGGCTGCTCTGCCTGTCAAGTGCAGCCGCCACAACACGCCTTCGAGGGTGCACGCGCTCACCAAACTGGTCAAAAGCAGCTCCGTCGGGGTGGACGAGACAATCCTGGTTTGTGTTTTCAAGTGTTTCAACTCAAATATAATTAATGCACGTTGAATTTCAGATTGCTTGCGAGAGAAGTGACGTGTACGCATCCGCTTGCGCTGTCGCTCGAGCCTATCCGCTCTACTCGAGGAAAACGTCGAGCAACGCCGGTACCGGAACGCCGCCCACTGTGTCTGTCTACTTCTTGATTGTTTCCGACGACTCTCCCTCGGTTGAGGTGCCCTTGCTGTCCTCGGAGATTGCTTGTCTCCAGAGTGTCTCCTATGGAGTTAGGCTGGCCGCTAAAATTGTGGACATGCCATGCAATGAAATGAATGTCAGCCACTTCCTAAAGGTCACTAACTTATCTGGATATTTGAGCTCTAAATTGCTAGTCTAATCATGGATTACTTTAGAAGGTAAAAGATAGTTATGCTGATTGTCAGCTTTTTTTACCCAACGTGCTGAGAAATCCAAATCCATGTTTAATAAATGACCTTTTTTACATCTCGAAAGGATTCCAATTAGTCGATCATTTACTCAATATTCTCATTTTTTCAATTTCACAGGAAGTGAAAAGCATTGGAGATCAGGTTGGCGCCAAGTTGACAGTCATCCGAGGCGAGGAGCTAAATGAACGTGGATTTGGAGGAATTTACGGCGTTGGCAAAGCAGCTGCTGACCCTCCAGCCTTGGCTGTGCTCAGCCACTGTCCCGAAGGCGCCACTGTGGACGTCGCTTGGGTCGGCAAGGGAATTGTCTACGACACTGGTGGCCTGAGCATCAAGGGAAAGACAGCCATGCCTGGCATGAAGAGAGACTGCGGAGGCGCGGCTGCGGTCCTCGGCGCTTTTTACACTGCCGTGAAACAAGGCTTCAGCCAGAATCTTCACGCTGTCTTCTGCATGGCTGAGAATTCCGTCGGACCTCTCGCCACAAGACCTGATGACATTCATACCCTCTACTCAGGAAGGTCTGTATTATAATACTTTCAACGATAAAATCAAATTAATTTTTCACATAGGACTGTGGAGATCAACAACACAGATGCCGAAGGACGGTTGGTACTGTCTGACGGAGTTTCCTATGCTCAAAAGGATTTGAAAGCGTCCATCATCATCGACATGGCAACCTTGACTGGTGCCCAGGTAAATCGCAGTAAAATTAATACATGGTGCGACAGTATTATTTGAAATCTCAATGCTTCAGGGTATCAGCACTGGCAAGTACCACGGTGCCATTCTCACCAACAGTGAGGATTGGGAACAAATTGGCGTGGAAGCTGGCAAGAATTGCGGAGACCTGCTTTTTCCGATTCCTTTCTGCCCAGAACTGCATTTCAGCGAGTTTGCCTCTGCTGTCGCTGATATGAAGAACTCGGTTGCTGTAAGTTTGTCTGAGAAACGGGTTATGATAAGATTTTTCTTTGATTTTGTGTTGTTTAGGATCGTAACAATGCCCAGGCTTCCTGTGCTGGTCTCTTTGTTGCGTCCAACCTGGGATTCGATTGGAATGGAACTTGGGTGCACATCGACATGGCCTACCCAGTTCACAGCGTAAGTTTCTTTACTCTACGCATAATTAATTAAAGGGGATTGGTACTGCCAATGCATGAGGATTCAGTTGAAGCCAAATTCAACTAAAGTTTTGAGAAAAGTGGCTGAAAAATGGTGAGGACTGTCTCCTTACTTGAAACCTAATTATATTTCACAACAAAGAGTTTCCCTAAACACGCTGTTGGACAGATCTCGACGAGAGGAATCGAAATCTGCCAAGAAATGTGGTCAACTGCTGGAAATTGTGGAGAAAATTTGTATAGCAGGGTTATTTGATTATTGCGAAAATTGAAGAAAAAGTTATTTATCAATCCACTTTAAAGCCCAAAGTAAACCAGTGAGTTTAAGGAATATTACAGATCTTAATCCCAATCAATCAGCTACTGTAGAATGTTTGCCATATTATCAAAAACATTATTTATCTCTTAATTCATTATTTTGATTGCTCCAATGGCGTGTTAATAGGGTGAGCGAGCTACAGGCTACGGCGTGGCTCTTCTGACCGCTATGTGTGGTCACTTTTCCACGGATGCAACCCTTCTTGCGCTCAGCCCAAACAACACAAGCAGCGAGGACGAAGCCAAAGCTCGCAAGAAGCAGCGCCGCAACTAAAGGTTTTTATTCCAGGCTCGAATAGGATTTCGTAAATAAAATAACACTGAAAGAAACAGTCATTTTTTGTGCTCGAAATGCTTTCTGCCAGTATTTTATAAATTTTATTTTGGACATTTTTAAAATAAATTATAAAATTTTGGTTCTTAAACCTCAAGTTAAGTTTTTTCTCCGACCATTGCACACAGATAAATACTTTTTAATTGACTCCCGTATAAAATACAGTGTTAGTATACTTTTAATATAAACATTTCAACTTGGTTAGAGATCTCGCACTCCTGTTCCGTAGTTGGCACCTCCAGCTTTGATCAGCTGTTCCATAAAGAAGTCAATCTCAAATTCGGCAGAGCTCTCCAGTTGCAGCTCGACAGCAAAATTCTGCAACATAGGAAATTATAAAATTATTGTGTTGTTAAAATTAGAGGTCTCAGCCCTGGCGGAACCGGCTTACAATAAGCCGAAAATTTGCCTTGCGGTGGCTGGCGCGGCTGAAAATATTTTAAACGTCCAGATTGATAGTGCTTAACCGGAAAAAATTTTCATCTGCACTTTTTAATTTTTGACCTTTTCTCACTGGCGGCCGGCGGCTTCCTACGTGACCCAAAATAAAATTCAACTGCCCATCTCATTTCTAGCTTGTCAAAACGGAATAAATTTTTGTGAATTTTTTATCTTTAAGAGCTAAAAAGTTTGAAAATAACCTTTTTATGAGCTAATAATTTGTAGCTTCGGAAGAGTTCACTTCTCTTCTCACGCAAGGGAGAACAAAAGACAAACAAATTTATCAGCACCGCAGACTCGAGTTGGTTTTGTTGATATTTGGCTACACGGGTGTTTAACTCACCGCAAGAATTTCCTTCATTTTTGCCTTATCGGTGCTCATTTTCGCTCTCTTCATCACTCCAACGGCGGGGCCGATCCAAGTGATGAAAAGGAACTTCTTTCTTTTGCTCATCTCGTCTCCCATCTGCGATCGTCCGTTGATTAGTTCTATATTTAATTGCCTGCTAAGCATTTTTTGCGAACCTGCAGCCTGAGATAAGCGAAGGCCCGTTCATCGTCTGTGAACTGGGCGCGGAAATCGTCGAAGCCTTCGCCTTTCACGGTGCACTTGATGCTACTGCCTTCGAATTTGAACACGGCCCTGCAAAGCAAACGCGTTTATCACGAGACAGATACAATCAGAAGAAAAGAGGCTGCGTGCAGTGTTTTCAGTTGGCTTGTCGGTGCGTGTAAACCGCTGCTGCGCGCCTTCCGAATTTGCTGCGCCGCTTTTGCTCGGGACAAACGCGAATTCACTCACCAGTCGGTCGGCGTCGAGTCGGATCTCACGTCTTCGTAGGCCTCTTTGATTTCGCTCCTATTGATGTGAGTCGCCATGGACACCTGCAATTTCAACGGGAAAATCAACTCAAATGAAACGATTTTCCCTGTTCGAGTGCAGCCGCGACTCTTTCTAATCGCGCGCGGAAGTTGATATTTCTATCTCATTTCCTTGCTTTTCACAGAGACGAATCAATAATATTTTATTTATTATTTGCTCAACATTGCTGCAAATCGGCGATCGGCGGGCCGCCAGCCGTGAAAACTTGCGGTTCTCGAATTGAAATACTCAAATAAAAAAGCGCAGCATCTGCTTCAATTAATTTCAACTCGTTGCCGCGCAGCCATTAGTGCGTATCTCGAAGGAGCGATGTGTGTCTGCTTCTTGTATGCAGTGTGTAGCATAACGTTTTACGTCATTGGCAAACTAAAAAATTCTCAACGCGGCTCTGCATCTGCACCGCTGTGACAATTACAGTAAAGCTTTATAGGAAATTTGTGAAATGCTGAAAACTCTTTTTAACTTAACTTGTAATTTTATCCAGAAAATTTGGAAAAAACAAAGAATTTCTAACGCAAGAAATGCAAGATATGAATATTTCCATTTGTTTTTTGTGAAAATCTAAAATTTGCGGTCAAAAAATCGTCAAAATTTCCTTAACTGTGCAGTTTTTTTAAATTGTTATTTTCTGCCTCAATAATTTCTCCCAAAAATTCTCTGACAATTTGTCAAGTCTACGTCATGAGTAAAAAATTAGAAAAATTGAAAACTAAAATCGTGCCAACAATGGTCGCAAAAAACTAGTAAAAAGCTTTTTTATGCAACTCTGGCTCCAAAGCTTGCAGTTTCTGTACTTTTTTTTTGTAAAATCTCGATTTAT
The DNA here is from genome assembly GCF_949628265.1 of Cloeon dipterum. Classification (NCBI taxonomy): domain Eukaryota; kingdom Metazoa; phylum Arthropoda; class Insecta; order Ephemeroptera; family Baetidae; genus Cloeon; species Cloeon dipterum. Next base: position 1,371,256 of record NC_088786.1, on the reverse strand, counting down.
TTCACGAATAAGGGTATTTTTCCCACATATTAATATTAACACCGTTGGATAGATCGTAACGAGAGAAACAAAATCTAGGGAAAAATAATTTAAAGAGACAAACTGTTGCTAAATTTATCAAACAACTCGATGAACTCGTTGCTATAGTCAACAATGAAAAAAGTTCTTAACTGTTTATCGGGGAATAGCTAAATAATTGCAGACAAATTGCGGGCAATCAAAGGATTGAGGATGCATCGGGTAGCGGCAACTGTACATTTTCACACAAACACGCGCGCTCGCGCGCGTGCAGCTCATTCACACGCCTGCTTTATCTATTAATCTTGTCGGATAGCCCCAGTTGGTTTTGCTCTAGCTACTCTCTCGAGAGGTTGCAGAATTAGTTTTAACTGACCACATTTTGACCCCCATCATGAAATGCTCCAATTAATTAAAGAACTGTTATTAATTGGCAATTCCAATCAACAAGCTTTAATTAATTAATTAATTGTAATTGTTGTCACTTGACACGAAAACATGGGTTATTGGGGTTTTAGAAAATTCGCTCTCCTTTTGTGAAGAGAGCGAGAAATGGCCAGAGGAGAGGAGAATCACGCCTGATAAAACTGAGTGATTGTCTTCTCGTCGCGCGTTGTGTTGACGAAGAAGCGCCTGCGAGGAGTGCAATGCTGCCGAGCGTAATAAATACCAGAGGCGTCCGATACTGAGAAATTGAAAATGCACAGTAACGGTTCGCATTACAAAAGATCAAAAGGAAAGCAAAGAACCTGTTTGTGAGTGAGCGGCTATCGAGGCTCCCAATTGCATGCGAGCATCAATAAGACAAAAAGCGGTAAAACAATAAAATCATCGCAGAGCCCTCGGTTTCGTACTCTGATTAATCAGCTGGCATTCGTTTTATCGGACAGATACATGTTATTTTCTCACTCCGGAAACAAATTCCACCAGGTATCCAGGGGGAATTAAATAGCAATCATCGTGGCATTGCGTAAGAGGCGCGCGATTCACAGTGGAAACAAAGGCAGGAAGTCGTTTTTAAGAGGAAAACGAAGCTAATGTTTGAGAAAATCAGATGCGATTTGCAAAGGCAACACCGCTCGCTTTCTTGCTCGCTCCTTTGATTGGCCTGCGAGTGCTGGAAAAAGGTGCCCGTGGAAAAATGGCACACCATATGGTTTTAATTGAGCCAGACGCTACATATATACAAATTATTCACTCGCGCCCTTCGGACAATCTCTCTTATTATTATTTGTCGAAATTCACTTGCACGTGTGACAGCAGGCGCCGAATAATAGCCGAGAATAACTCTTGGGCGTCTGGAAAGGAAGTTTCTGCAGCTGGATTTTGTACACACTTGGCTGCAGAATTGTTAATAAAAAGCGTGCATACGCGCCGCTTTCGGCGCTGATATCATTTTATCGCGCGAGAGCGACCAGTGCGTAACCCGAATTTCCTGTGCACTCACTCTGACCCATTGCGAAACACGCACGTCTTCAGTTCTAATTCATATAAAAGTAAGAAAAAAGTTATTGGCCTTGCGCGTTACGGTGACGCGAGAGAAAAATGTGCTGAATGCGATTGAGGCCACATGCGCTCCAGACAGAGAGAGATATTCCCTCTCACACCTACAGCCTTTGCTCCGTGCCTTATTCTCCGCGCTCTGTATGTATTTATTTTAGCGTGTGTGTGTGTGTAGCATTATTTTATGTTGCCTTTTACAAGGCCTTTGCTGACTCATTTACGGCGTCTGATCGCTTTATAATGGAAAACGCCTTACGACATTAGAACGAGACAATATGAAATTTCGCGACTTAATTTTTATTGCTTCTATTGTCACGAATTTCAATTATTAATTTTAATATTTGACAAATTTGAAAAAAATATAGCACAGGTTATTTGCTTTACGGTGTAACTGTAAAAACAATTTTATACCACACCAGACAGAAATAATGCGGGCTGTCTGAATTTATAGTGCTTTCGGTTGATAAAATGTCAGCATGAAATTTTATTCAAGGGGAATACAGCTATTTATTCGAAAAATCTGGTGTTGTTCGCTAAAAATCGCTAGGGTATGATTGAAGATTAAAATTAACTTGTTATTTAAGGCTTAGTTTTAAGAAATTTCAACCTGCCAAAATCGAATTTCAAAAAAACTTTGGCTATCTGATAAACGATTTTTATACTTTTGCAAAAGTTTTCCTAAAATTTATGACAGAAATGTGTTCTGGGAAAATCAAATGAACTAAAGTAACGGATTTTGGTGGTTTTAATAATTATTTCTAATTTAGTTGTCATAAAATCAGGCTCTATTTTGGCCATTTAATTTTTTTTGCATCCTGATAGGTTTGAATCAACGATTTAGACGGCTTTACCCAGAAACTGGGCAGAGGAAAATAGTTTTTCAACATAAAATTTCAAATTAAATCAGATTCCCAAACTTGCAGAGATTTTTATTCAGATGAATTATAAAAAAAATCTGAAAATTTGTGTCAATGTTGATACAAGTTTCCAAGATTTATTTTTCACTGCAGCCGTAGAAAGTTTTCCTTTGGCACATTTTAATCATCTCATGTATATTGGCAATAAGAAAAAAAATCATTTTTCGGATTAATATAGGTATGGATTTTGATTTAAAAATGAAATTGACTTAGGGATAGCAAAGATTTTTAGAATTATGCTGAGATAAAACGCCGCTAGTACATATGTCATCGAACACTTTCCACGCCTGTAGAAATTAATGCTGAACGAATAAAATAAATGAAGAGCTTGCCTTTTTGGGTCCATCTTCGTTGATGTACTCGTCGGTCATCGTAACTTTGCCAGACATTGCAGAGACACCAGGTTAAACACCTTGTAGGAAGCGCTCGCGCAGACTGGCTCACTTATTCTGGCTCGCGCTGGAGGATGAGTGCGCCACGCACAAAAAGCCCTCTAGCACGAGCAGGCAGAACCCATGACACACACACACACACATACCCAGCTAGTGATCCAGTTACTCTCTGAACCTTAAGGCCCACATAAGTGCATTAAAACTCTCTTTTAATCGTTTTGCGTTAGTATATAAGCCAATCTTTATTTCGCATAAGGTACAAATATTGTGCGGTGTATTAGATAAAACGATTTCCCTTCCCTTTGTATAAATGATAATCAATCACAAGACTAACTCTGTCCACTTTATTCAAAGTACGCGAGTGTCCTGAATTTCAAAATTGGTCTTCAAGTACAAAACGTATTGTATCAGTGACCACTTTCCACGGAGTAATTAGATATGATTAAAACTAGGCTAATGAAAAGTGACAGATCAATAAGAAGGGAAAGCAATTATACAGGCTTTCGAGCATCTAAATTACACGGCGGTTCCCTTGCCGGCGGTCTTGTGGCAGGATTTCCAAGCTCGCATCGAGGTGATGGCGTGGTTCAGCTCCTTGCACCACTGTATGCGCTCCTCCTTTGAGTCAGTTGATATCAAATGCCTGTTGACAAACAAACAAACAAATCGGCGCATCATTAGTTTAATCAATCGCTCGAGAGACGGGATCAAAGTACCTGATGGTAGTCATTTGTCTTCCTGGAATCATCACAAGAGACTCTTTGTCGTCTGGAAGGACGGCTCTTTGGGTTTCGATCAAGAAGGTATTGAGGCGAGCACAAATTTCTCTGGAGACTGCAGTAATTTGCTTGGACGTGCACTCGTTCAGATCGATCCATCCGATTGGCTCCTGTGGAGTGTTAAAAATAGCGTGAGTTACGTCACTAATTATATAGGGGGTAAAATATACCCTTTTCTTCTCGTCATCTGGGTACTTCCAGTAAGCCAAACGAGCGCCGTCCAGAACGCACCAGCGGCGGTGCCAGGCTCCGAATCCGCTGATGTCGTCAAACATGGTCAGAAAGCCTCTCATTTCAGTGTCCAGCAGCAGTTCGCTGGACATGGAAATGCTGATGTGACCCTCAAGAGGACTATTGTATGGCACCTGGTAACAATAAATTCCAGTTTTGTAACAATGCCACACAGGGTTGCAAAAGACAAGCATTTAAAAAATTAAGTGCAGTGGTAAAAAAGCCTTTTTTTTAATTTTTCCAGTTTCTTGTAGGCAATGTTTTGCGCCTGTTTTCAATAAATTTTTAATTTATGCGGCTCATGACCTTGAACAGAAAATTTTTTATTTTGTTTAAAAGACTAATAACGATAGTACACAATTGTGTTGAATTTTAAGAGATAATATCAAACATTTAAAATTATAAATTCAACATAAAAAAATAAAACTGACAGTTTTTGTGTAGTTAATAACCTATTTTAGCCTTAAATTCCAACTAATTTTATAAAATCCAGTTTATGCTGGCAAAAATTGAGTGGTTTTAACCACCCTGCCGAAATAATAATTTTTAAATTTTAAATCCAAAACCCAAATCTCAACCTTATTTAGAGTGAACTGGGAGCGGCTCAGTTCTCGCAGGGAGAAGACCGTGAAGCCGGCAAGGCTGAAAGACGGAGAGCGAACAGCAGTCGGGCCAGCTGGGCTCTGGATCACTGGCATCACAAGCAAATTGTCGTTCTTGTGCTTCTTGGGGGTGAGCCGCAGTTTTGTGTTCTCCTGAGCAACAAAATTTGAGTAAATTTCAATCTAAAACAATTAAGTTTACCTTCTTGATGTGGTATTTGTCCTCGTGGCTTATGGTTTCCCTGCGAGCTTGAAGTGTGTAGACCTCCAAGGTCACAGCAAAGTTACTCTTCAGGTTTTCCAGAGTCAAAGTGCCTGGGAACTTGACAAACTCCTGCTTTGGAGGCACTGACGATGTCGGAAGCATCGGTGAAGCCAGCACTTGATCTTGGCTCTTCACCAAGCACACAATATAATGCTCCAAGTTTTCTGTTCAAACGATTCAAGCATTTCAATTAAAGCCACGTTGCGTTGACTGTGTTAAGTTTACCTTCTCGGCGCATTCGCTGCAGGAATTCTCTTTTCAAAGGCAGGCACAGGCTGGAAATGGTCAGTGATCCTGTTTCAGAGTGAATGTCAAATTCGCTTTCCTGAGGCCCCTCCACCTTCAGCCGCTGGATTTCATTCAGCAGAGCTTGACGCTTGTGAGCTGTAAAAGGTTAATCATGATAAGAGAAACATATTCGGCGGAAACTACTTACTGGCTAAAAGCAAAAGTCTCTCAGCCTCAACTTGTTCGGAAGAGTTTGAAAACTCCACCGTGGATCGGCACAAATTAAGCGCTTGGCTGGCTTGGGAAATGACCGTCTGCTGCTTGCTGACGCTCTCCTCCAAGGTCCTGATCTTCCTGCGAATCAGCACGGCCTCCTTTTCTGGATCGTCCTCCTCCTCCTCGAAAGACTCCTCAGTCTGATGGTACACTTGGTGCACGGGTGTGGACATCTTGGCTCCCTGCGACTGCTGCTTCCTGTAGAAGCTGACCGTGTGGAGCAGAGGCTTGACATCGCCCTCTCCCAACAGCACCGAGGGAATTGGCGTGTCTGGGGCAGAGGGCATGTATTTGGCAGCTGGCGTCCTGAAGATGGCCTCCTGCGCAACATAGCGTTTAGAATTCAAGCTCTTATTCTTTTCATGAAAGTTTACATCTCTGTCCCGGCTCTTCTTTGGAGGGGTAGGCCCCACAGAAGCTATTTCAGACACATTTCCCAATGCTTCATCAAGGAAGTCATCCATGTCCTCGAGAACAGCACACTCACTCTCCGTCATCTCAGATGCAGCCTTTGTAAATAATACCAGAGTTCAAATTAAGTGTGAAATACATTACATTTTAGTAGTTTACCCTTTTGGCAGAGCTCCTCTCATTCAAGCCGGCCGCTTTTAGGATCTCGTCCCCGAAACTATTATTTGCATCTTCTACTTCTCCGCTGTGGTCTGTGGTTCCACTGGTGTCGGCATCCATTTCGCTTTCAGTCGCGTCTATGTCTGAAAGGCTCGGGTATATGTGGCCAGCCTTGGGAGGGGAAACTTTGATCTTTTTCACTTCCTCCAGGACAGGGTACTGCTTCTTAGGCGATTCCGCTCTCGTGGAATGGCTTGCTTGCGCCTGCATTGGCATCGGCGGGGCAGAGGGCACCTGCAACACAATTGTTTATAAATAATTTGGTGTATATTTTAATGCATAATGTCCAAGATAGGTACCCTACATGACCGAAAACGTCATTGAGAACACCCTAACTTTCCAACATTTGCGGGGTTTTCAGGCACTTGAATTTCGAGTTTTGGAATTTTTTAGTTTAATTAGTTTAGATTTGTTATATCAGTCATACATGGCAAAATGTTAGACACCGTTGAACTAGTCTCGTCAGGTGGAATAACTGACCAGTCGACTTCAAAGTGGTAGGTCAAAATCTACAAAATTGATTTTTTAAAATAAAACTTGAATACTATAACAAATGTATTACAAATTTTAAGTTTTGAAAAACCCTCTTGTAGAGCGCAAAAAATTATATTTGGTAATGGTAACTCAAATCTGCCTTCATTAAAAAAATAATTGCTGCTTTTTTCAGTTATTCCAAAAACGTTTTCAAGTCCAAATTTCAGTTCCTAGTGGTTGGAGTTTCAAAAACTGCACACCACTTGCCCTAGATATCCAAGGCATTCTAAAGGTGCCAACCCTTTAACCCACTTTAAGCACCCTAAAATCGTATTTTTTTTAGTGTAGAATTTGACAGAATATTTATTACAAATTTTTACCTTTGCAACTTCCTTTGCTTTTGGTTTTGGTGGCTCCACTTCTTCCCTGGCAGAAAGCTGCTTCTGCTTGTCGTAGCGGCTGCGGAGCATTTCCAGTTCTTTCTGGCGCTCGGATTGGGATGAAACGACAACCTCACTGGGCTTGGCTATTTGGTTGAGGCTCTTCTCAAACATGGCCTTGTGCGCCTGCACCAAATTATCTGCAAAGAGTACATGGAATAAAATACTGCGTTATCAAACCTCAATAATTTTTTTACCTTTGTTGGAGTCAGCTGGCTTCTTTTCAGCTACCGGTCGGAGTCCAACCTGGACTGCGGGCTTCTGCTCAGTTTTGGTAGCAGGAATGAATTTGGCCGGCAGAGGAGTGGCAAAAGCAACCTTCGGCAAGAGAGGCGCGCTCGTTTTGTTCTTCTCGAACAGAGCCATTCTCTGCGAGAGGGACAGCTCTGCAGGATCCTTGGTAGGACTGGCAGGCGCAGCCACCGAAGCTGACTCGAACATCGCGGCCTTTTGCAACACGGAGCCAGGGGACATGTTCCTAGCGCGGCTAACTGGTGAGCCAGCCCTGACGGGAGACATGGCACGTACAGGAGAGGCTGCTCTGGCAGGTGACATTGCCCTGACCGGAGAGGCTGCGCGAACAGGGCTTGCAACACCCATTCTCGGTTTCAAGGGGCTTCCAGCTCTGTAAATCCAGCCTGGCGAGCCAACTGAGCCTGTGTTTGGCGTCGCGGCCTCAGAGGTGAATGACTCATCGTCCTCAGCTTCCTGTGGGACATTAGAGGAGTCACCCTTGTGATAGTTGTAAATAAGACACGACTTTGACTCGGTTGGCACAAAACCCTGGGCTTCCTGAAATGATGATCAATCTGTTATCAAGATTTAATGATGGACCAATCACCAAACGAAGCCCAAGGGTTAAAAGTGCATTTTGAAAAGGGTGCATTAGCCAACACCAACGTAAAAAGCTAAGTTGAGTCACAACCGACTTACCAGTGTTGCTATAACAGATTTGTCCAAGACAACGTTCTTCGTAGGGCTTCTGACTCCAATCTGAGGACCTTTTGGGGTTGCAAGAGGCGAGGCGGGTCTCACTGGAGATGAAGGGGCCGCGTAGCGAACAGGCGATGCAGCCCTCACCGGCGAGCTGTGAACAGTGCGGACGGGCGACGCAGCACGGACAGGCGAGCTGAAAAGAGCTCTTTGCGGGGAACCCATTTGCTTGCGGCCAGGGGAAGCTGCCCTCCCAATGCACACCGGGGACAGAGGGGTCTCAGCCCTGGGAACCATCGGAGTTGGTGGCAGCTTCGAGTAGTCATCCTCCCAATCCTTGAAGTTCTGCGCCAAAGCGTCCAACCGAGCTTTGCGAGCCGCAGGCTTGGCCTTAGGCTGCGACTCAGAGACTGGGAAGCGAGAAAGTGTCTCTGTCCGAGGGTGGACGGGAGACGAAAAGTTGGTGTCCAGGTTTTCAGACTCGTACAGCCTTCCAAGGCGGCTGAGATTATCTCGTAAGCCAGAGTCGGGTGCATGGGGGCGGCTTTCCAACGATTTGCCACCCTCTACATGCTTTTTCTCCGTGTTCTCAGCTGCAGTCACGAAAAAATAAGATTTTGCCTTGCAAAGCACTGATATGTACACATACTTTTGGAGGACGAGCACGAAGCTACAGGGATGTTTTCAACAAGTGGAGCACGGAAGCGTCTGTTTTCTCCAACGGATGCCAAAGCAGTGTCAATTTTCTCTCTGCGGCTCTTTGCACGTTCCAACATGCGCTGTAATGTAATAATTAAATATTATTATTATAAAATTAAATTGAAAAAACAAACGCAGAAATTGATTTCCATAATTTACACATTTCTAACATAAAATAATCGCTCTGTATGCAATTTGGGCAAGATATTATGCACAAATGTACATAAACTCACGATGAATAGAAAATTTAATAAAAACATTCTCACCTGCGCAAAATCGTCCAAATCCATGGTGCTAAAGAGGGAAATATTTCCTTACAGCTGAATGAATTACGTCGAACTATTGATGATTCTGCAAACTATGGGATGAAATAGAAACTCTTCATTCACCGCATCAAATATTTCCACAGTAATGACTCGAAACACCCGACTTTAGTCATTCGACTCTGTGCCTGTGGGTTTGTGCTTGTGGATGACTGTTAACGTAAACTTAACCGTTTTCGCGGCCAACGATTCACGATTCAATCCTAGCAAGTTTTTAAAATTTCCCCCACTTCTTCCATATGTTGCTCAGAGCTGCGAAGACCAATCGCAACACAGTATTCGCATCTGTTTGAGTTGCGTTGTCTATTTTTTCTAATATTAGAAGCGAATTTCTACAAATTGAGAAATAAATATCCACACTTTTATTTAAAAATTCCTTTTTGCTGAAAATTATTTATTGTAAGAGCCTTGCTATGATTTTGTCTAAATTGCCAATCCCCACTCCCCTCCACTACCGAATTTCGTTGCCATGGCGCCAAAGGATGATTTAATTTGTTAGGCTCGTGAGATTTTTTATTCAAATCACGTCTTGAAAGACAGCTTCGGAATAATTATTTACATATTTCAAGAATGGACGAAGGACTTGGACCAGGGGAATTGGTGTCTGAACTATACTGTCATCGCATAAAAGACATTGCCACAAAAGAGTAATTTTTTTAATTTTACATTTTTATTTAATTTTAAATGCACCGTTAATGACGGAATTCGCAGTTTGACTTATTAGCGATTTTCATAAACTTATTAAAATATTTTCATGTCAATTGCTTACATTAATATATTGTTAGATGGTGGTCTCTCATGAACAAGCAAAGCAAACTATGTCAGTTAGCTGTTATGGATATGAAGACTTCAGAAGAGAAGGTAGTTGAAGCGTTCAAAAACTACCCAGAAAAGGTAAAAGCTCAATTATATTACCAACCAAAAATTCAATAACCAAGTTAATTGTTTTTCTTTTTTATTCACGAATTTTATTTTGTATTCTGTTCCCTCAGGTCATTACATTGGTCAATGAAGTTCTTTGTTTGTCGCTATGGAGGAAAGAAGTTTTACCTGCTCTGATCACTGACCCTTGCGATAAAATGAGCTCCAGATTTCCTCTGATCTACATCATTATGTACCACGAGTCATCCATGGTTGCTTTGCTGGAGATAATTATGTTCCATTCTGAAATTTGCATTGCTCTGGGAGACGCGGCAGTTGATCTTGTAGATTACTGTGCGGCACAGATTACCAGGCTTATTTCTAGGTATGTAAATAAGTACCTTAAATTGCATTAAATAATCGTACATATAGGCCCCAGAATGATGAATCGAAGCACGAAATCTTGCTTCAAAAGGAAGAAATTGAATTTGGCATTGGCATGCGATGCATCACTATAATTCTCTATCTAGCAGAGAACATCAACAGGTATGGCAGAAGCCCTGGATTACGTTTCAAATTTTTTCTAATAAATTTATTTACAGCTTGAGTCTCTCATTAACAACTAGAATGTTTTCAACCCATGACGTCCCACTCCTTCTCTGCAGCCTAATTGACGAACAGCCTTGGATCAGAGAAAAGAACGGGGAAAAATTGCAATTCATTGGTAGTGAAATTAACCACCTTGTTAGGAGACAATTAATAGGAATTAAAAATCATACAGATGGTTCGTGGCACAGGAAGTGCAATGGCAGTTTGGCTGGCAGGCATGAGGCAAATGCATGGCTTGCAGTTCACCAACTTTTACTCCACCCAGAGCTTGGAAAGTTTTATGGCGTGACTGAATACGCAAAAGGAAAATTTATGAGGGTAATTTTAATATGATAAGCCATTAATTTGAAGACTCAACTATTTAACAGATGGAGGTCAAGATTGACGATTACTTGGTAAGCCAAATGCCACCACTACGAGAGCTGAAACAAGGCTTGCTTTACTTGTCAAACTTCCAATTACCAGAGCAAAAGCCGCCTGTGATGTTGGAACTCCTACCAGAGGTATTAATGATTATTGCACTTAACGAGGCATTTCAGTTAAATATTTCCTTACAAGATGACCAATGCACTTCTAAGTGAGGGAATGAAAGGTTGGTCGACCATTAGCAAGATTCATAAGAAGAGTATTTTGGAGCATTCGGACATGGCGACAATTGCTGATAGGTAAAGCTGATCCTGTAAGTCAGGATTCCAATCATTCACTTAATTTGAGTTTCAGTCTGCCATTTCAAGAGGCCCCAAGGAATCTATGCACGCACTGCACTCAGCCCGCAAAGAGCAGGTGCTCAAAATGCAAGAAGGCTTGGTACTGTAGCCGAAACTGCCAACTTCAACACTTTCCCTACCACAAAATTGAGTGCGAGCCTGTTGGGAGTGTCGGAGCTGAGAAGTAAAATTGCAGTTGTTGAAGTTTTATAAAAACGACTTCTTTAACTCGTCTTTAATGGAAATGCAGTCACGATACATTCACTGCTTCAAGTACTCCTTGACGTAGTCGCACTCTGGAGTCTCCTCACCCCAATCCTGTCAATAAATTATCATTAAGATCAATTAGGACTGTCAATAAAAGCAGACGCTTACCCTGACAACTACGCAAGAGCACCCGACAACCTTGCGAGCCTTTCCAGTGCTGTCGATCTTGCAAAGTCCGGCCCACTCGCCAAGCTTTTTGTTGTCGTCCACCTTGATGAGGGGGATCTGGTGCTCGTTGCACAAGCCCTGAACCAATTTCTTGTACATGGGCTCGTCGCAGTTTTCGGCAAGCACGCAGAGAAGAGCCTGGCGCCTATTCAAGAAAATTTAATTTCATAAGAGCCATCGTTTGAATTTAAAAGATTATTACTTGTCCAAAGCCTTGGCAGACTCGTGGATGCCCCTGGATAATCCATCGTGGATCAAAGCGGTCATCAGGACCTTCTGGACAGCCTTGTTGATGTCCATGGGGGCTCCAGCCGAGCCGGTACCTCCCTCAACCATATCACTACAGGAAAAAATTATTTTAAAACCAACGAATTTAACTCATCAATGGAAAAATTAGGTGCAGGTATTGAAAATGTCCGAAAATTAGAAGTTATCGTCGATATTGAATATTATATAAAACTATTCTTTAGCATTAATTTCAAGTATATTGAACGGTCGGCGTATGAAAGCCGGTCCGCCACATGGACGGCCCATGTGGCTGCGATAAATTAGTGAAGCGAACACTGAACCGTTCCAGCATTTTATTACAATGTGCACCTCTCCAAGGCCAAAACATCAATAAAATCCAGTAGCTATGATTCAAGTGAAGCCCGGTTTTAAACTTAATTTATGACGAATGGATGTTAAAAATCGAATGTGTGTACTCACGCAACTTCAGCCATTGTTGTGAAGCTCTCTTTTCCTCAAGCTGAAATGAAAATTTGTTTAATTTACAGAGCTACGAATCGATCGAGTATCAGGGAACACATAAACACACTAAGAAAGACACATTAAGGTTGATTAAAGGAGGATGATTAAAGATTTTGTTCTGCCTAGGCAAAAAAGACATACCTTCGCTAAGCGCGCAAGGATCGTGAGTAAACGAAGCAACGCTAGGAAAGTACAGAGACGAGAGGAGATGCAGGTTTACCAATTTAAAGTGAAAACGATGGCGAACAGCAATCATGTATTTTTGCAATGCGTGAATACATATATAAAAAACGTTGAAAGTCTACAAAACATTATTTAATTTGATTGGTAACTATTTTAAAGCCGAAAAATAGAGAATTTTCAGGTCTTCTTATTAAATTTAAGTTTTATAACGTTGGTGTTATTGTAAAAACAGCCGTGTTGCGCGACCCAGCCCACTTTCTTACACGAATCATGAATGTGTAGCACGTAGAGGCAGGTGACGGTGAGTGGCGAATTATTGCTGATGTTTTGAAAAGTGAGGGACGTGCAGATATGGCGTAAGCAAAGGTATTTATAAATTCATTTCTGTATGTATTTATTGCGGTTTAAGTTGTTGGTATCAGTTTATTATTATCTCAAATCTCATTAAATTAAAAATGAAACTCGTTTAAAGGGTAGAAAATTTGATGCGATTTTCGGTTCGGATATCCACAATAATTTATGTATGATATGGCTATCATTTTTTGAAAATTGGTTCATGCCTACTTACGTTCGTGTATTTTTATTGTAGATGTTCAGAAGAAGAATGAAGATGGGTGGCCAATTCCGCAACTCGACGTGGGACCCCATCCTGATCATCTCGCAGATCTTTGCCCTCCAGTTTGTAATCTACTGCACCCTTGGCATCTGGAATGCATTTACCACAGCTATAGCTGGGCTTCCTAGATCTCTTGACTGCCTCTTTAGTTATCAATACATCCACGTCCGAGACAACACCGGCCAATTAGTAATCACCTCTTTCGTCATCAATTCTCTCACAGGGTAAGACCCGTTTTCAAATTTCTCCTTGGCGTAGAAATTCACGAGCTATTCTTGTTGCAGAGCTTTGGCGCTGTGGTTCATTGTGCAAAGAACGAAACAGTGTCTCGATTTCTCTGCGACCGCCCACCTGATACACCTGTTCGTCTGCTGGAGCTACAACGGCTACTTTCCGGTGTCCATGTCTTGGTGGGTCTTGAACACGGTGTGCCTTGCCATCATGTGCGTGTGTGGCGAGTTTTTGTGCATGAGGACAGAGCTTAAATCAATTCCACTGAATATGGGTCCTAAAGCGGATCTCTAATAGTAATATCTAATTATTATATGTGTTGGTTAATGTTTAAGTTTATTTAATTTATTCTTCTCTGATTTAATGTTAAACATAAAAATGTAACGATTCAAACCAAACCAAACTTATAGAAACTATGAATAAACCATTGAGTTAAAAAGATGAACTTATTTCTGTCGTCTAACACTATGATCATCGCGCAAGTGGGCGTGCCCTCAAAACAATAATGTAAACAGCGCTAGTTGAGCATGGGTTCCACTTTTACCCCATGGTTAGGCTTACTTGCTGTCGGTGCCTTGTGGGGAGGGACCAACCCTTTCATAAAACGAGGATCTAAAGGGGTGCAGAAGGTTCACTCGCCAAATAAAATCACTCAAATCATTCTAGAGATTAAATATCTTTTTACCCAGTGGCAGGTAATGTTGCGTGTGGCGATTCCTGTCAAACTCTCCCTTATAAACTTTAGTATTTCAGTACATTTTGCCTTTTTTGCTGAATCAATGCGGATCCGTGGTTTACTTTCTTACTTTGCAACAGACTGGTGCGTATTAATAAAACAATAATTGTAATAAAATACAAACAAATCCTTTTACAGATTTGTCCCTAGCAGTGCCCATTGCGAACGCACTAACATTTTTATTCACGGCTCTGGTGGGCCATCTCCTGGGAGAGGAAAAGATTGATAAAGGTTTGAAACGGTAAATTAAATTAATTAATTCAATTAATGGAAAATGGTTTTCAGAAACTCTCTGCGGCATCACGCTGGTGGTAGTTGGTATTTCCTTGTGCGTTTATGGCAAGATATAAAATGCATTACTTATAACAGGAAAAATGCGTTTAATCATTTGTACAACTGAAAATATATTAATAGAAAAATCACCTCAGTTCACTTTGTTGAAGTATTCCTTGGAACCCTTTGGATCAGGCTTGATGGTGGGAGACTCGGGAGTCCAGTTTGCAGGACAAACTATAACAAATCAACGTATTTAGCTTTTTTTAAATGGCTCACAATGGAACCTTTGAGTCGCTCCGCTCGGACATACAATTTTTCGCCTTGAACGTGTAGTTTTATTTTGAAAATGACCAATAATGAGTTTAATTTCGGACTTCTGAAGCGAAACATTAGTGTATTTTCGTCTTGCATTAAGAATCTCCATGTTTAATTTGTAAAAAATCAGTTTTTATCCATAAAATTTGGTGTGCAGACTTAACTTAATGAATTGAATAAATTGACGCGTAATTTTTGACAATAACCTTGATTTTGTTACGCATGGTATCAGTTACCAGTTAAATGACAAAATAAAGATTTGATGTAACTTTTGAACAGTGAAGCAATACTTAAAATTTTGAATCTTTTATCAAATTAAAAATAAACCTTATTATTGAATATTAAAAATTAAAAAAATCTTACTACAAGAAACCAAAAATTTACCAGCATAAAGGTTAATTGAATTTTCAAAATTACAAAACGTCAAAAGTCTCCGAGAATTTAAGAAAGGCAATCGATTCATCTCGTCTGTATAAACCAAAAGGCATCACGTTTCAAGAAATATGGGATTATTTAATAAAAATTTGTCCACTCAATAAATTTGGACTGGTGGTCCATGTAAACAACACATTTGAGGACCAAATTGGGCATGTCAGAACGGAACAACACCAGCGTTCCCTTTGTAAGTTAGTCAGTTTACCTTCTCCGTGTTTCTCAACAAATTGGAAGGCTTTGATCAACCTGAGCGTCTCATCAACGCTTCGGCCAACTGGAAGGTCGTTGACGGTGATCTGCCTCAGGGTGCCCTACAAGAATTTGAATCCTATAGTTGTCTATGTGCCTTAATATAAGCGGTTGTTACTTTAGGATCGATGATAAAGAGACCTCTGAGAGAAATTCCTTCGCCTT
Source organism: Cloeon dipterum (assembly GCF_949628265.1). Taxonomy (NCBI): domain Eukaryota; kingdom Metazoa; phylum Arthropoda; class Insecta; order Ephemeroptera; family Baetidae; genus Cloeon; species Cloeon dipterum. Next base: position 1,355,978 of record NC_088786.1, on the reverse strand, counting down.
CGATTAGCACTCCGTATTCAGAGCTGATTTTGTGGCTCAAGTCGGCAAGAAGTGGGTAATTCAGACCTCCGAGTCCACCGTCCTGCAAAGAACAAAAAATTTAACTGTCACTTCTTGACAATAAATCATCTCAGAGCGATCAGTACCTTCCTGGGCGTGTTAATCCAAGCCAGATGCGAGAAGTGCGAGTCAGTGGAAACACCGACAACCTTGGTATTCAGGGCTTGGAATTCTTTGATTCTCTCGCTGAAGGCAATGATTTCGGTCGGGCAGACAAACGTGCTGCAGATATTCAATCAAAATTAAGCCGACTCAAAAGGAGCATAATATAATATTACAAGTCCAGAGGGTAGAAGAAGAGCACTAGGTATTTCCCTTTGAAATCAGACAGCTTGATGTCCTTGAAGTCTCCATTTACAACCGCAACTCCTTTGAAGTCTGGGGCTGGCTTTTGAATCACAGGAGCCCTCAACTGCATTCCTATGGTGCAAGAAAAGTGATAAAGAAATTCATTTCGAGTAAAAAATGTTTTCCAAACCTGTGCTGAAAGCCCTGACCAAGTTCGCGGCGGGTTTGTTGAGGATTTGGGTCCCAACCAGCAACCTCTGACAGTGGAAAGATTCACGGTTTATTTTTTCAAATATCATAAAACAATAAACAAGCAAACACACCTTGACAGGCACCGACAACATTCTGCCCAAGTTGAATGCCATTTTTGCAGATAGGAATGAAAATTATGTAACCTGCAAATAAATTCAGTAAAAACACACACACACTAGACTATAGAGCATTAACCTTAAATAAAAATTGCCATGCGTTAATTTACTTTTTTTGTTTATGCTTGAAATAAAAAACTTATGTTTTGCTAAAGTTGGTCGTTCAGTCCGGGATAATATTATAAGACAACATCAACAATTCTCAATTTAAAATGCACGAACTTGACAGTAGAAGAAATAAAATCCAGAATACATATTTCTCTACAAACGATGGAACAGATTCAATTGAGCACGGGACTTTGATTTTGCAAGTCTGCAGAAAATAGCGATGATGCATACACTACAAAGTAAATTAGAAAATAAAACCGAAATTACAGAAATTACAAACCCAGCAAAAATTTTTCTTGACTTTACTTTACAATCTGGCTAGAGACTACAAGTTTCTTATACTCACTCAGAGAGTGCGCTAGTGGGCTGGTAAAAAGGTGGACTTTAACACTCTCTTATTTATATATAAACCGGTTGGTTCGCTATCTTTTCTTTTAACGGTGACCTTATTTACGAGAATTCCCGAAATCGAGTTAAATAAATATCACTACTTCTCATCAATTTGTAGCATAGTAAATTTTTTTAACTGTAATTCATCATTTTGCAATGATCCAAAAATGGAGAAAAATTAAAAACCGGTAGAATTTAAATCTTACGGGAGAGCCAATCACAGTGCTCGGGATACACCGCACTTGACACATTTTAAATATTTTTAGAGCGAAGGAACTCATTATTCTTCTTCCCTTCTTCTGCCCCTCATCTCTTTAAAACTTCCTGTTTTTAAGATAACCTTGCGGTCAGCATACTATACATATATTAATTTTATCACATTTATAAAAGCCTTCGTCCGTTTTTAATGTCGTCGTCGCATTGACGCACTTTAATTGATCTGCAAGCCACGAGCAATATAGTTTTTCTTGAGCAATGGACCAGCGTGCGCTACTAATTTGCCTCACAGCGTTGCTTTTATCCGCCACGCCAAGTTCTTCATTGAGTGAGTTTCACTAATGTTTTAAAATTAGCTTTAAAATATCGAAACACCATCCAGAGAAAATTTCGCATCACGGAGACGACGAACACTTTTTCGGTGAGAACGTGACAAATTCCCAGCCGGACTGTTTTGGACTCGCAAAGAAAATTCTGCAGCTGTTTACACCCAACAACCGACACGACATCAGCACTCGATTTTTCCTCTCGACCAGGTCAATAAATAAATTGATATTTTATACAACTGAATTTAAATCGCATGCAGGACCGGAAAAGCGAGAAAAGATGAGAGAAAAGAAATACACGTGCGGCCAAGTATCAACTTGGGACCAAGCTTTGATAAAAACAAGAAAATCGCAATCATTTGTCATGGATACAAGGGAAAGGCCGACAACTCGTGGGTGCGAGATATGGAAAAAGCTCTGTTGCAAGCTGTAAGATGTTTTTCTGGCATTTTATTGGATAAAATATTATTTATTTTAATCTTGTATCTCAAGTCATTTTTGTTTACTAGGAAGACATGAACGTGATAAGTGTTGACTGGAGGCACGGTGCTGATAAATTTAATTACATCCAAGCTGCATCCAACACTAGAGTGGTGGGAGCCGAACTTTCAAGGTTATTTATTCCAGGGCTGATTATATTTTTAGACGAGGAAATATATTCAACTAGTCTCAATTAAAACTGTCAAAATCGAGAACATTTTTACTGTGAAAACCTTACACTTTTGCCCAAATGTCCAAATGATTTTTAATTAGAATTCATGAATTAAAAAAATTCCGTCCACATTAACAGCCCTATACTTTTGTAATTATTTCCAAATGTTGACTACAGCCTCGTCCAGCACATGATCGTTAAAATGAACATATCGGCTAAAAAATTCCACCTGATTGGCCACAGTCTCGGAGCTCATATCGTGTCTTATGTGTCTACGCACATAACTGGAAAAGTCAAGAGAATCACTGGTAAATTAAAATGAATTTTAAAAAGGCTTTTTCTCATTTTCGGGAGGCAACAGGATTGGATCCGGCGAACCCTTGTTTTTCCCCAAAAGAGTTTGGCATGAAATTGGACAAAGGGGATGCGGATTTTGTGGACGTCATTCACACAAACGGTCGCTACACCAGATATGGATTAGGATTGCAGTTTCCTCTCGGTAATATTTATTTTGATCCATATAATATATGATAGAGGAAGTGTTCGTGTTTTTAATATAAAAGGTCACTTGGATTTCTATCCAAACGGCGGCTCGGAGCAGCCTGGCTGTCGGATTCCACACGATGCTTCAGTTTGGAAAAAGCTGAGGGCAATTGGACTTGATGCTGTCGAAAAAGTCTGGAACAGTATACATGATGAACATTATTTTATCTATCTATCTATATTTATTTAAAAACTTCTCTAGATATCAAGTCACCTATTTGCAGCCACAGCAAAGCAGCAAAGTACTTTATCGAAACGATTAAAGCAGGGGGATGCAACTTTTGGGGCCACAAATGGGACATTTACAATCCAAGGTGATTTGATTTGAACTCGCAAGTCCCAAAATTGTAACCTTTTATCGTAGAGCTCCGACTAATTTGACTTGCAATGAAGAGAATTGTGCCCTCATGGGCTACAGGAGCGATAAATACCGCGGAAAATCCAACACCTTTTACGTTTTCGTCAAGGATGCAACTCCTTTTTGCGGTAATTTATCAATAATAATATTCCAATTGATTGTATTAGCTTTTACATTTAGTGCCCGAGCCTGAAAACGACGTGAGAATGGGAAATAAATATCAAACCTTAATTCCAGCGGCATAGAGAAGAAACTATTTTTTCACAAAAATAGATTTATACATAGCAATATATGTGATTAAAGTTTGGAATTAAAAATAATTATTTATTTCACATTTTAGCACCAAAAATTAAGAATAATTAATAGAAAATTTGTAAAAAATCCTCTTTACCTTTACTTGAAATACTGTCTAAAAATTATAAGCCAAAAATGTCCCTAGGTTGCATCGTTTAAATTTTAGAGAAAATCGGCACTAAATTTTGCATGCCAACATGCCAACCAAGCCAATCATTTATTTGTAAAATCACGATTCATTTCACAATTTAGGAAATTTTCCATTGGATACATATTTGCGAAGAGAGGAGTCTATATAAATATGGCTAAATCTGAAATTTAACAACTGTTCTTCTGGTCCTGATTTCATTAATTCTCATTTTTGTGAATAGATAAACTGCTGCGAAATTTCACTAACAATGAAATACTCAACAAATATCATAATAATGCAAAGTATTCTCTTCTTTAACAATCAATATTTCAAATCTAAATGATTGATATGTCGACTCCACATCATAAAATAATTTTTATTCATTAAAAAATAATTAAATTTTTTGTAGTCCCGCCTGGGGTCAAATTTGAAACAAACCTCTTGGTCAGGCAAATTTTAAATAAAATTTTATCACAAACAAAACTGTCATGAGCCTCATGCAATTGAGTACGCAGACTTTGAACTTTAAAGTGGAATGATACTGGGCTACAATTGAAAATTATTTGAATTGTTGGATGCCATCAACAATTTGTTCAACAATTTGCAATAATAAAAAAGGACCTTCCCACAGTAAAAATTCAAATTTTGCCAATTTTCTCCAAAATTTCCAGTGCTTGAACATATTTTCTCGGCATATTCCGATTCCTCTCGTCGAGATCTGTCCAATTGTGTATGCCACTTATTGGACAAACTCTTGGTTTTGAAATTAAATCGGATTTCAAGTAAGGAGACAGCCATTACCATTTGAAAAGCACGCTAACTTTCCAGCCAATTTTCTCAAAAAATGATTCTTAGGTCAATTTAGGCTTTAACTGAATCCTAAGGGACGAGTTTATGCATTGGCAACAAGCATTTTCCAGGCTTTTCCAGTATCATTCCTCTTTAATTCTCATTTTAGGGAATAGATAAACTGCTGCGAAATTTCACTAACATCTAAATTATTGATATGTCCACATCATAAAATAATTTTTATTCATTAAAAAAAATAATTTTTTGTAGTCCTCCCTGGGGTCAAATTTGAAACAAATCTCTTGGTCAGGCAAATTTTAAATAAATTTTATCACAAACAAAACTGTCTTGAGCCTCATGCAATCGAGAGCGCAGACTGAACTTTAAAGGGTTCAGACTTATCTACACAGTGTAAGATCAGTAAGATGACCCCAGCAGCCACATTTTTTTTTATCGAATATAACCTTGAAATCTCGCACTCCAACACACTACGTACTGTACAAAAAATTATGGAAAGAAGCTGTGCCGCCGATCACTTCGTCAGTGCGGGAAGTATGCCACACGTTTTGTATTTTTTATTTCAGTTGCTAAATAAAAGAGCTTGTTGTTGACGCAAGCAAAAGACGATTGTTGAAATAAGAGTGGACAAATTTCCTGCAATATAAATCAGAGCAAAGTGGAGATCGGCATGCTGCCAGTCGAGATGCTACTTGACAGCGATGTTTTCTATTTCGTTGCCATCATATTGGCCCACAACCTGGTTTCAACTCTGCCTTTTGTGCTGATATCGGTGCTTCTTTTGATTGTCGATGTGATGCGTTGGTACGGCTGGAAAATTCACACCGTCAACAGAGAAATGAAAGGTATAAATTAAGGTTTTGAAATATTCTTGGAGGTGCTCTTTATTACACATGTTTCCGCAGATATAAATAATTGTTGCTGATGCTGGATCGGAGGAATGGAAGATTTTAAATCAATTGTTCTCGTGTTTAATATAAAATAAAAAGCAGAAAACTCTTAGCAAAATTCTTTTTAATATTACATTCATAATGACATTATGAGTAATACAGAGTGTAGCTTCTGCCTGGTTTGCCTTCAAATTTCTCAGAACTGCTGTTGCTCTCTAAATATATATTTTTTACTGTTTGAGACATCTAAATTTGTCTTATGTACTCGGTAAAGGGTTGCTTTGTTTAATCCGCTTCGCTTGTACATGATATTTCGAAGAAGAGAGCGGAGCTCTCGCGATTCACCACTCTAACTAATTAAATCTTTTTATTTTATTAAATGTATCAAAGAAAACAATCAAAACACGTTTGTCAGCATCATATTATAACAACAGACACGACCACCCTGCGTAAGTCTAATTAAGAATGATCGTTAATTATTGAATTACTTCGTATCCTTTTGTACCATCACTCGTGAGAATAAGTTTGGAAATCATATATAATTATATACTCGCTTCGTGGAATTGTATCTACATGTGGAGACACTTTTTCTATGTTTTACCTGCGCGCAAATTGAAATTGTATATTCAAGAGGGGTTTAGTTTTGCAATTTTGGTATAAAAAATTTTCTTCTGTTCGTGTCGTATACTTCTGTTTAAATTGACGAGGACTTTTTGCTTAGATTTGACTTTTTTGTTTGTAAAATCACCAAATCCTAGACTATAAAATTCGGGGGCTTGATTTCTCGAGGCAAAGCAGCAGGTTTAAGATTGCACATTATTAACACAATGTTATTTGACAAGCATTCCATCATAAACATGAAATTTTTAATGATGTGTGTGCGTGCCTTTCATATACAAATTTTTAACTATCTAATTATTTACAGTTCCTGTACAATCTTTAATAATGCGCGGATTCGCTTTCTACAACAATTTTTGTTACAAATTCCATCATCGAGTGGTTTTTGTTGTCTTCCTCCCAGCACTATTTCAGATATGTTGATTAAATATGAATAGTGGTCCTTGTCATTTAGAAAAGCTTTTAGATAACGAAAAAATCACAAACTTCTTGGAAGAAATAAGAGTTGATATTATTCTTTAGGCCACACTGCAGAATCAAAATTGCTGGTAATTTTCTTAATTTTTTTGATATGTTTTCATTGATAACTTTTCCATTTTACAAAGTAGTTTGAACGCGCCGCTTTAAAAATATAATGTCTTTTATGGTATACACAGTAGAGGGGCAGAACGACCACAACTCTTGATGGACACTTGTTCAAATAGCCAACAAGTCTTAATTGATGATTTGTCCTTTTCACACACGGGCAGGGGTACAGCAGAGATCAAAACACAGGGAGTCTTGGCCAACATTCAATGGCCCCTTCCAGAAATTCGCTTCCGTCTGGAAGACGCCATCGAAACCAACGCTTCGAGGGGTTCAACAGTGAGATGCAATTATCGGGCCAGAAGAGGCGGCCACCAAGAACCGGTTTCCTGAAAAATAATATAATTTTAGAACGGCTGCCAATTCGCTAGTGATTGAAGCCGCCAATAGATGGCACCAGCGGACACTATGGATTTATTTTTTTCTGAAATTTTGTTTGGCCAAACCGATTTTAGGCCGATCTGTTGGCGGCTTAATCAAACACTAATTGAAAACTTACCGGCTCTACAGAGCCCAGTTTGTCACGGCTAGGAAAGCACTGAGCAGACGGCCGCACTGAAAAAGCTTCAATTTACATTCGATTCGCTTGAGGAAAAAAATAATCGTTCTCACGTGGCGAGGTGTTGAAGATGCCGGCCGCGGCCGGAGAGCCGAGTTGGGCGGCCGAAACCGCAGCTGCAGCACCACTGTAGCCGCCGACCATGGGGGCAGTGCCCGCGGGGGCTGCGCCGGGGGCAGGGCCGGGGGGTGCTCCGTTGTTGCCCCCGTAGGAGGCGGCGCCGCTGGACGAGTGCGGCGTCGAGGCGCTCGAGCCGTAGCCTCCGCGGGGCGACACACTGCTGCTCTGCGCTCTACCATACTCCTCTAAAAATAAAACCCTGCCGGTTAGGGTCACCAATCAGTGACAACTTGACAGTGTCCATGCACTCAGGGGTTGACAATCTTAAATTTTTTTAATACTTGAACAAAAAGAGATAAAAATCCGATTTGCTCGTTTAATATTTTCAATTCTTACCGTTGGTATTATCCTGCACGCTAACTGCTAACTGCCCTGTATACGAGTTGAACCCGGACATGCTGTGGTTGTTGGTCATCCCTGGCGACCGAGGTGCAGGAAGGCCGAGCTGGTTATTTCTGGGCATACTGTATAAGGCCTCGGCCAAATCCGCCGCCCTCTTTAGGATTATCTCCTGCGCATACAAATTTAATTAGTCAAAGTTAATTTCAAAGTATAAATAATGTCACCTTTGGAAGCTTTTCCGGGTCACCAGGGTGTCTAGGAATAAGTTTTTGCAGTCTCTGGAAACCATAGTCTATGGTTGGCTCGTTCAAGGCTGAATTCATTTAAATTAGAAAATTGGCACTGCTTATTTTATTTATTTTTTTTTACTTACAGACATAAACAAATCTGCCCGGTGCTCCTTTGCAAAACTGTTTCGATTTGTAGGAGAGTGTGACTTCTACGACTCCAGGTATGTGCCTTGGCGGCGTTTGCACCCTGATTGCGTGCGATGTGATCAGCTGAAAGGGGAATAATCAGTTACAACTGCAAAGATTCAGATATTCAGATCGAAATACGTACCTCACTCCAAACTAACATGGTGCCAAAGACGACTTGGAGACCGTCAAAAAAGTTGTCCCCAACAATGATGACTACGGATCCACCTGAAGTCCACCCTTCACTTGGCGATATCGCCTTGATGCAGGGTGTCGCTACGGGCAGGGGAGGATACAGGCCTACAGGTTAAAAAGGGTCACAGTGAAAAATATAACTTAACTTGTGATAATTATGCACAAAAATGCCGTCACACTCGAATTAAATAAATTAATATATTTTTGGTCTGATTCATTGTACGAATCTTTAAATGTTGATGCGTATATATTTTTGCCCTTTAGTCCGTAGCCACTTATTTCCCAAGCAAGCGCAGTAGAAATTTTCCAGACCATGTGGCTGGAGCTTCAAAATAATATCGTGGCCACGTGAGTTTGCAAAATCAATAAGAGCAGCAAGTGCGCACGCAGCGCGCATTACAATAAATTTCCTAAGCGGGCGACACGCTTCATCGTTATTGCTTTATTCTTTTCGACCGTAGAAATGAAAAAAAAACTTGATTTGGTGATGAGATAGAGAATTGCTGAAAAATTTCCAATTACCTTCGGCAGGGTCGAGCCTCTTGGCTCTGCGCCCGTGTTTCGAGTTGTTGTGCACAAACATGTTGTCTGATACCGCCAACAAGGGACCGTCGACGCTCACTTGCGTGCCGATAACGACCTGCAACATAATTAAAATTGTTTTTATTCGCTTGAGGGAACATTAAATACACATTACACGTTTCAAAATAATTTAAACTTTATTCAAACGCTATAGTTAATGATAAGTTTTAGTTTTAGTCAAAATAGAATGTGCTTTAGATTCCTCTCGACGTGCCCAATCGAGACACCAATTTTTTGTCCTAGGTCAAGGTCTTAGGTTGTTTCTGTGAAATTTGGTTTCTAAAACGTTGTCCCATAATATTTCTAGACTTGTGTTAAAATTTCAGAGTGTTGTTATTTTTAGTTGCTCTTCGAAATTCGAAAAAACTAAAATTTTTCGAATATTTCTTGTTTTGCAAATACTGCGAACTCCAAATCTCGGGTTCTAACCATCAGAATTGCAAAAATTAAACACCATTAGACTCGTCTCAACCTCCCCTAACAAGCCGAAGGGTTTTAGGACACCCCCAACCCCTTTCAACCCCTTTGCGACAACTTAAATAACAAAAATTTACTACTGTAAGCGAGCCTTTCTTATTGTCAGGGCTGCAAATAATTTTAAAATATCCGAAACTCACTCTAAATTACCACCCCGTACATTATTTGAAAATAAAAAAGAAAATTTTATAAATTGCTTATTGAAACACTAGAAGAACGAGATTAATTTTTTGACGGCACATCTGCATGCACAAGCTAGTTAATTCTTGATTGGTATGGTAAAAAGGCAGACGGACAAATTCATTAATAATTCACTCTATCGTTATGCACACACCCTCAACGCAGGCTAATTAACGAGCAAATCGCGTTCGCCCCCCTCGCTCGAAAGGAGTGACAGCGCCCAACAGCTCCAATTAATTTGTGTGCGCACCCCCAGCCTCGCGACCACGCGACAAAACAAGCCCGGCGCCTTAATCGGGCAAAATATCGAGTCTCGCGGAAAATCGGGAAAATATAATCGCCATTTTGTCAAGTATCTTGTCGCCATCGGCCAAGAAAAAGTAGTCAGTCACTCGGTTTGGATGGATCCCTCTCTTTTCCTCTCTCTCTCTCTCCCCCGGGGAGCGGGAATGCGAAGGGGATGGTATCTTCCCCTGGGATTGCTCACGCAACATCTAGCATACACCAGTGGTGTAGAGCTGTTCTCTAAGTCAGACTCTATACAGTCCTCCTTTTTGTAAAGCCCCTCGCAGTGAAAAACCCCACCCCCGCCCGGCCACCGCCGTTCCCATGGGAACCGCAGAATTCTCTTAAGGGGAGAAATTGCAGCCGCCACTGCGCCTCCACCCACCGCTGATATGCAACCGGCGGCACACGAGCCGGCCGCCGAACGCCTTTTCCGCTGCCGCCGCCGAATTGTCCGCGCGCCTCCTCCACAGGTGTCGGAGCCCAAATCCCGCCGCACTCGCAGTTTGACTTTCCATCGATTGCGCGCGCGGCAAGCGAAATGAGCTTCTTCAATTAGCTCCGGTTGCCAACGTTCTCTTGAGATAATTGTTTGCCGAGTGCGCGAGAGACGCAGATTGTTTGCTGCTTGACGGCACACGCACTTTAACACGTTGTCGTAAAGTTGTTGTAAAACCTTCACGAGGCCGTAAACCAAGGCAGCAGTTTATATTTTTTTGCAGCAAAATAAGAGCTCATTTTTAAATCATAAGTTACGAACACTTTATGAAAATTTCGGTTCTTCCCAACAGAAAAATTCATTTAAAGTAGAGCTTTACAGGCCAACAATTTTGCTTTGTTTTTTTCATTGAGTTTATTGTTTGTAAAATTTAGCAACAATCAGGACCGAGGAACAGTTTAATTTTTTCGCGATTTATTTCGTTGCGATCTGTCTAGTGGTGTGCAAATTTTGAGAAAAAAATCCCTAAATGGTTGATTAGTATGAGCCGATTTTCTCGAAACTTTTAACGAAAATTGAAGTTTTATACTATTTTTTTTTTAGATTTTTAGTATTTCAAAAAAAGGTAAAAATGATTTTTCACAAATTTTCTGTAAAGCTTATAGCATATTTAAATAATTTTACAAAGAGGAGCAAGGATATTTTTTTACGGAAATCCCAGAAAATGTCAATCGATCGCATATTCGTTGCGTGGCGTAGGAGGACTCGTGTGTTTGTTTTCGCAGGCAGTCTGTTACTCAGCGCGGCAGTTGACGGGAAACAAATGAGAGATAAATCCAGATCGGCTTATTGCAGATCCAGTCGCCTTTCAGACGCGCGCACCGGAGCGGCATGATAAAAGGCACGAAAGGGCCAATAAATAAAACACACGGCGAGCGCACGACTTTGCATTCATAAAATAAACTGCCTCGCGACAGCTTCCCTTTCATCATAAATAAAGTCACTTTTCAATTTGTCTGCCAGTTGAGCCTAACAGGTGGCAAAAATAAATTGCTCCACCTTGCCGAGACAGTGAGAGCGCTCGCTGTTTGTTCGCAACCGAATCAAAGTTCGCTCCAACTTATGTTTCCGTGAATTAATTCGCACGAAGGGAATTTTAGACGCAATCAATTTGACTGGATTTCTGTTTGTTGATATTTATATTAGGCTCGGCGGCGACCCGGGTCGGAGAGAGCCTCTCTTTTTTTTGCTGCCTGCGTCGTGAAGGGTGTATTACTATACTTTCGCGTCCTCTCTCTTCGCCGGCCCCTTTTGCTTTTTATTTTCCCTCGCGCGCGCAGAGAGAGGACGACATGCTTAGTCTGCCATGCGTAGATGACATGACAGTGACTTTTTATGTGTTTGCAATGCGATAAGGTCATTTATTGTTCCGAGGGGCTTAGCGATAGCAAATAATGCATTGCTCAGCCAAATAACAATTTCCTCCTTCCGCACTTGGCGAGGCAAGATACCCGCTCGTGCAGTGCGTGTATATATCTAAATATACACCCCCGCGCGCAGAAGACGAGGGGGCTGGCTGCTGGCTCACTTATCACGTCCAGAAAACGCAGAATCGGAAACCGAAAGTGGAGGACCGTTTTTTCACTCTTGCTGCGCGCAGAACAGAGACGAGCACGAGTGTGTATGGTAACATAACAACGAAAGATAAATTGCGCCTGTTGAAGCGCGTAATGATGAATTCGGAGGCAGCTGCCTCGCCAGACTCTCGCACGTGGGTCTCTCTGTCTCTCTCTCTCAGTAAGGCATTTTTGTGGTTGGGTCAGTGGAGGAAGGGAATGCTGCATGCCTTTCAAATACACCAGCAATATTGAACACCGCCTTTCAAACGCCAACAATGAGGCAGATTAGGAACAGAAAGAGCGCGGCGCACGGAGGGATGTTTCGCTTTTTGCAAGTCACTGCAGAATTTTGATGGATCCACCAGGAGCTGCATTCCACGACTGACACTCTGATCACCTGGCACTCTCGAATCTTAAAATTGGTAACATTATTTAGTTATTTGGTTGGAATTGACTTTTTAAAACGGCACCACCGTTAAATTGCTTAAGAAAAAACATTGGAATTTCGTTTTTAATCCTCTTGGTTGAATTAAGTTAAGCAGACGAATCGTTTGGCAGACACAATTTGCCAAAAACCTGTTACTTTGGTGGTTTCTAAGTCAGAACATGGCAAAAAAGCGGCTTTTTGGCGTAGTCAAGATGGAGACAGAAGCGCCACAGCGACAGCCAGTGGAAGCGACAAATCTTACAATTAGCTGCTTGTTACTTTTCCTGGCTGTCGCTGTGGCACTTCTGTCTCCATCTTAGGCCAAAAGAATCTCTGAATGATCGCCGGCGTTCTTCTGGCACGTTCTTCTAATACTTACAGCCAAAACCACTTTGTTTTCGACGATTTCGGCACGTTTTGTGAAGAATTTTCGACCTATTGGCACAGTGAAATATGAAATTCCAAAGCTACTTCAATATATTTCCAGCTAATATGGATATAAATGTTGAGATAATCATTTCAAAACAAGTTAAATTGCACTTATCGTTCCTAAAGCAATAATAAAATGTTGATAGCTCGGTAGATACACAATCAGTTGAGATAAATCTGCAATTCATATATTGAACGGCCGGGAGATCCGTTCAAAGGATAAATACATAGAAATATTCGCCTTACCTGGAATCTCCTCATATCACGTGGGTTGCCGGCGTTTTTGAGACAGTTCTGGTTGCACTTCAAGAAGAACTTGAGGAAAAACCTGCAACAAATAGGACGGCCGCATTATATATAGAGCTATAGCGTTTGTGCCGGTGTGGCCCGAGGCAAGAGTGCGAACGCCACATGGCACTAATAGGCGCGAGCGTATCCGTGACAGATTGGCGCTGCCGCCAGACATGCAGGGCCATCAACCCCAATTAGAATTAAGAGGGTGAATTGTCGCGGCGGGCGCCCGCCCCGTCGTCGTGCGCCTTTAATCACGAGTGCAGTTGGCGCCGACTCACGGAATCGGGAAAAATAATGTTAGAGAATAAGAAGCTTATGCGCGTATACGCGCGTCGGCGTCATTATTTTATGTTTCGCTTCGATATATTCGGCTGCGTGGCACCCTCTCGCCACCCCTTAAGTAGCCCCTTCTGGCGAAATGAAAACAGAATTAAGTCCCCGCATTACAAGCGCGCGCGCGCCCCTCTCTTTGTTAAAACCTGCTGTGCGAGACAATATTTGCATTAGATCATTTCCTCCTCCGCTCTGCCTCTCTCTTTCCAGCGCCGCGATTTTTCATTTCGCCGTTGCCGCAGCCGCACACAATCGAAAGTGCGGAATCAATCGTGTTTTGCACTGCCTGGAGAGATTGGCCGTGCAAAATTCAGATTCACGAAGAACAATTGCCTTATGATTAATGCACGCGCTGCCTCTCTGTCATTATTCGCGCAAACAATAGGCCCGAATGTAATACGCGCTGTGAACAACCTGTGCAAAGTACCTGGCTGGCTCCGTGTGTGCATAAATGTCGCTTGCCTCGCTTGCGACGCTTCTATAATTTACGCGCGCGCCTATCGCAATATGCTCCGCCAGCCGATTAGCCCAATTTTCAAAACTACAAGGGGACGTGAAGAAAGGCCGATTCTTAATTGTTTGTTCTTTTAATAGATTTTTCTTGCATACTCGTAGCTTTGTTTCAAGTAAGACTTTTTTAAGGGTCTGAATAAATTGTAAACATTAAAATGCATTGAAATATTTAAAAGCTGTGTAGTTTCGATTAAAATAGCTACTCTTCACAACCCCAATGAAAAACACCGCGCGCATTTTTACACATTCGGGCCGCGGCATTATTATTATCTTTGCTGGCACAAGCGATAAAAATTAAAATCGCAAACAATTCATTGCATAGTGCACATTTGCGTTGTGCATCTCCGAATCTCTCTCTCGCGCTCGCGTGTTTTATGGTTGCAGTTTGCATATCCGCCGGCAGTGTGTCGCTAACCACGTTATTGTTAGTTCCGTGGCACAGCCGCAGGCAATTTAAGGAGAGCTCGTTCGCTCTCTAGCTCGTGTTCATTAGCGTTGAAATAAACTGCACGGCGCTGCATCGATATGGCAATAATTCGGATTTCCGCTGCACGCTCGGCGATTTTTGACGCGCTGCAAATTGAATTTCGCTCGGGTAGGAAGGAAATATTTCTCGTGTCCCTCACGCCAAAAATTCGTTTTGCGTCTTGTACCGAGAGCGTGTATTTTATTTTTGTCAAAAGTATGCACGACGGCAGCAGGTCTCCAGCAGACGAGACTGGAATACATATCACGAACGGAACGCTGCTATTTTTATTGTCAGCTAAAATATAATACACACACGCGGCGCTGGAGAGAGCGCAGGCATTCTATTATATAATGCGGAATGGAAAGTGCCAGTTGTGCGCAGTTCGCTCTCTTTGCAGATGTACCGACCGGGAGTGCAGGCGAATGCGTGCCCTGCATCCACCTCGCCTTCACTCCGATGCCAATTGCAAGAAAAACATACACGTATTGCAAAACGCATGAATAGTCTAGAGCTAGAGCTTCGCAATTTTAAACCGCAAGACTTGTAAAAGAAATGTATGGTTTTTGGTCTAAGGCCTAGCAAAGAGCTCTACTAGACCAGAGATCTAGACGGCAGCGCCGCAGTGACAGCTAGTGTAACTAAACGACATTTCTGACATTCGCTGGTCGCCACTGTGGCGCTGCTGTCTCGATCTGGCCTCCTCTGATTGGTCGCCGGTTTCTTTTTCAAACCAAAAACCGCAAAGGTAACGGTTTATACGTTTTCGGTACGTCGTGCGATTCAAATTCAACCATCAGGAACCGAATTCCAGTAAAGAATCATGGCACCTTTGAAAAAAAGCACACCATTATCCATTTTAACAGCCTCTGCGTTCACTATCTCGAGCTGTTTTTCTATAAAAAGTAAATAGAAGACATGTCACGACGCAATTATCCAAAATGGCATCTCTCTTTCTCCCTCAGCGTTCTTTGCCTCGAATTTGAATATAAAGTGGCTCTAATACAGCGATATTAACTCACTTATCTAAAAAGGACTCCTCTTCTGCCCTTTGGCAAATTTTTAATATTTTTTTCAGTGCCGCTGCGACACGACGGAAATATTTATAGCGAGCGTTTCTTATCAGGACGCGGAGGCGGGAGATCCGTATTTTTTTCCTCAAGGCTGGCTGGCGCTATACAGTGCAAAGTGCGCGAAATAAAACAATTTGGCGCTAGAAGGAGCAATTTTCGCTGGAGCGAAAAAATCAAATCAGGCCGAGAGCATATAATTGGAGTTTGTTCGTCACGTTTGGGTTTAAATCGGCTTGGAATTTAATTTTGCCGCATGCAACGGCTCTGCAATCTTTTCAATAGTCGCAAAGAATACCAAATGAAATAAGGCGGCAAAAGAAAAATACTCGCGAGCAAGAGAGCGAGTCGCAGAAAGAAAGACACACGGCGGGCAAAGAGAGGAGACGAAGAAGAAGAAGAAGCAAAGCCAATTGACATCGTCTTGGGATTCCGAGGAGAAAATTTGAATAAACCTTATTTAGTGTCGCTGAATCGAGTTAACAGGCCGGCGGTCCCAGAGGACGCCACCGCCACTGACTGAGAAGAAGAGGAAAAGAAAGACAACCGAAAAGAGAAGAAACACGAACTCCTTTGCCATAAAAAAATGCTGTGCTCCGAGGGCGTTAGTGTGTTAACTTTATCCCCCGCTTTATGCAAATGATGAAGAGATAATGGTGCTCTTTTTAATGCAGCCTACAAGCCGTTCTAATTAGGAAACTAATTCAATTACAACGCGCCCTCGCTCACTCGCTCGAGCGTCAACTTCAGGTAGCACCACTCTTTTCCTCCTTTTTGCCTTTTTTGCCGGCCCGGCCAGGCCAGAGTCAACACACAGCTGCACACAAGCGGCGCCTGCTAATCTGCCGGTTAGGCAGGCCCGGCGCGCGTGCCTGCGCGGCAGTTTGCATACGCCTCGCAATTTAATTGCCTGGAATTATCCACGCAACTTTTGCACCAGCCGTCCACGTCCACCCGAAAATCTCGAATTTAAGTAAACTTTGCAGTGTTAGATCGACAAGTCCTGCAAGTCCATGTCACAGTTTCATTTTCCTCGAGTTTTTTCATTGTTTACATCGCAGTACAACTGCCGATTACGGTAAAATGACCACAAATGGATAGATTTTGACGAGTGGATTCCAAAGAACACATACTGTACAAACACGGTGAAACGGTTGAATTTCTCAAAAAACACTATCAAAGCAGATGCTGCGCACTGATTGGTTGGTCTCATTGTTAGTTCACGCACTGGCCTATCGCGTGCTAGCTGGAAAGGAGTGCGGGGAGGTCACCTCTTGGCGCGAACAACGAGAAGTGAATTTTTGCGAATTTCAATTTCATATTTTTTTATTGATTGGTGGAATCGTAAGTGTTAATCGTTTAGTACTTTTCAATGAAAAAGTTTTAAATTTTTTTTTCAATGTCATTTTCATAAGGGTTTCTGTGTTCACCCTTGTATTTAAAATAATTAAATGAAATTTAATGGGGAGGTTTAAAGGTAATTCATCTAATTTACTGCGATAATATTTTTTAACAAAATTTTCCGTAAGCTTTTTTCAAATGTTAACATTAAATTTTAATATTTTTTTGCAGCTTAAATTAATTGACTTACAAAAAATATTGGAAATTTAATCAGCTCTCAGGAAAGAGAGAATATTTAATTCCAGCTCGATTTCCTGAATTTTAACAGCAGCAAATGTGAATCGATCTCAAAATTTAAACAAAAAGAATGGCTATTTTAAATTTAAATTTACGTATATTTTCTTTGAAAGCGAAAATAGAGGGCGTAACCACAAAAATCATCCGTATTTTGATCTTGAAAATTTCAAATTCATGTTCAGATGTAATATCCACGTTGTAAATTATAGGAAATTAAAAAAATATATATTTAGAGTAGGTCTATGTACTTGACGGTTACGGTCAAATTTGGAATCTTCTCAGCCGCACAATTAGCATCCCCGGAATTCCGACGTCGGAAATATCCCGTTCGAGCCTCATTAAATATTCATCAAATTGGGGAGGATTGCTCGTGCTCAGTCGCCAATTACGCGGTTCGAGAGGAGATTTGGCGATAAAACGCGGCGGGCGCCATTCTTGCGCCACTTAATCAAGGGAGGCGGCGGCGGCGCGCGCGATTTCGCGGCGGGCACCATTATTAGAGCGAGCAAGCGAGTCAGATGATCATGGTTGCTGCGAACTTGGCAACTGAGCAGCAGTGGAAAAGTTGCGAGTCGGTCGGTCGGCGCTGTTTTCGAGGGTGGAAAAGTAATATGACGAGGGTGCGGCGCTTGCGTGCTGCGCCAACCAACAATGCAGGCGCCTAGCCCCCAGAGAAAAGCAGAGAAAGAGATTTCCCTTTCGTCACAGCAATAGGGAAAAATGTCGCACAGGGATTTTCACCAGCGCGCATCCATTTTCCAATAATCATGGGCCGAAAAGCCTTTGTTCTGAAGGCGGATTTGATTAGGTCGCGGAGGGAAATCAAGTCGCACAGGCAGAAAAATTCATTCGCTGGCGCGATGAATGCTTAAATTTCTTTGAATGTGACTTTTCAAACTTTGCTCAAATATCATCGCAGAGAGCGAGCGGCAAGTTTTGCGGCAAAGTTAAGCGTGCGCAGATTTACCTCGGTCTGCGCGCCGCACGCGCGGTGTTTGTCTTGGTTGTTCATTTAAGAGACTGGCACCTCTGTGTGCAGTGTGAACGCAGTCAGAAGGAATAAGAAATGAGGCAAACAGCCTGTGTCTGTCGCAAAAGCATCCTTTCCGCCTTCCCTCGAGCGCGCGCACGCGTTTCATAGCCCAGAGCCAATTAAACCGCGAGCACACATGTGCGATGAGCGCACCATAAAAGATAATTAATTTTATAAACACCCCGCAACAGCTTTCATGTCAAAGTGGCCTCGTTTATTTTCGCGCCGCTTCTCTTGCTTGCGCAAACTTGGCAAAGTTCAGCGCTGATTTCCAAGCTTTTATTCCTTAAATAAGTACGCTTTTTTTCAAAGATCTACCAACCGTGTGTACGAGACAAGAAATGATTTAATATGACATCGCATTTTAAAATTTTTATTTGTCGAGTTGTCTATGTTTCTTTTACTTTCATGGGTTGCAGTTTTGTTCGTCCGGATTTTTCCATTACGAGTTTTTACTGTCCGCTTTTCAAGATAAAAGATATTTTTTTACACTAAGAGGCGAAACAAATTGGACGAAAAATGTATTAAACTTTGTCACCCGTTCAATTTTCAATGCTTTAAATCGGTCAGAATTGATTGCTAAAAAGTTCCAATTGCGGAAAAGTTACTGATTTATTAATCTGATATAAAGAGAGTGGTAATTTCCGTAAAGACTTTTATCCCACCATTTTTAAACCCTTTTAGAAAAAAGTTGCTTCTTTTCCGACTTTGGTTTTATTTAAAAAAGCAAGCAGTTGACTAGGGGATGTCAAGACGAGTCTAAGCGTGTTTAGTTTTTGCAATTCTGATGATTAAAAGCCGAGTTTTAGAGCTGAGACAAATTATGCAAAATGTAAAAAAGTATTAGAAAAAAATCGTGTTTTTTTATTCGAAATTTAGAGTGGAATATTTCTCGTAAATAAAATAGAACGCTCTGAAATTTTCAAAAATGTTAACACATGTCATGAAAACATTGAAGCTAATTTTAAAAATTCCAAAATCCTGAAATTATTTTCAAAACCTTAATTATAAACTAAAATTAGCGAAATTGGCCTTTAACCTTGATCTATATGGCATCAAATTTGGTGTCAGTTCGATCAGACTCGGCGAGAAAAATCCAATGCACACCATAATTTTGAAATTTCGCCTCGGGGAGACGAAATACGATGTCTTAAATTGTTCCAAGGCCCGTAAAGTAAATATTTTGTCACTAAAAACATATTTTTTTAGTCCTGCCGAGGGACAATATCGGTGGATAAAATATTCAGGACCTAACCCCTGTCGAGCAGTGCAGTTGTGTGATTTTTTTATAGCTGCGACAGCGTTCTTCTTACAAAGCATTGGAAGTGTCAGCTTTCCGCAGCTTGAGGTTTTGATTTGATTCCTCGAGCCGATTATTACGGTAGGCCCATTGCACGATTGCCGTTTTACAGCTGGTCGTGCTTGTCCAAATTGAGCTTCATTTTCACGGCATAAAATTGGGTGTGCGTCGCGCGCGGCGGCCGCTTTCGCTTTACCTCTGCTCGGTGTTTGCACCATGGGGTTGCGCACATTCATTCTGCTCAGTCAATACCCGAGAGGTGGACCCCAGGGAGTGCAGCTACTTGCAATCAGCTGACCAGCAGCGACTCCCCAAGGAGCACCTCAAGATGTTGTGTGCAGCGCCGTGTACGTACGCGCGCGCGGCGCCGCTATCATCATCTCCCTATCAACGGCGCAAAGTCCCTCGTTAGCCCAACTGTAAACAAAACGGCCGGCCGGCCGGCCGCCACCTCCTTAACTAATTGAGCGCTTTCTTTCAATCGCTCCATCGGCAAACAGCCGCCGGGCGAAACGAAATTAGTATCAAACTGCGGGAG
This sequence comes from Cloeon dipterum, assembly GCF_949628265.1. Taxonomy (NCBI): domain Eukaryota; kingdom Metazoa; phylum Arthropoda; class Insecta; order Ephemeroptera; family Baetidae; genus Cloeon; species Cloeon dipterum. Next base: position 1,336,090 of record NC_088786.1, on the reverse strand, counting down.
AAAAGCCGCTTCAATTCCTCTCACAGTCAGCCCGAGGGCGTTGTTTTGGTTAATTGCCGATGCACCTTTGGGCAATTGCGAGCGACCGAGCGACGAAACCAATAAAGAGCGGGTCGGCGCAGTGACAGCACTTAAACATGTGCGCGTGCTGATGATTTGAGATGAGTCTCTCCAGACTAGCAGCTAGAGAGTCGTGAATCCCATGGGAAAGAATTACAAACTAGGTACTTTAACAAATCGTAAAAAGACGCTCGCTTTTAAACTGACTGGATTTGGTGAAGTTGCCAAGGTAGCAGGCAGTTAAGCTAATGGAAAACATAGATTTCGTCTTCTCTCTTGTAGCTGGGCGGAAGCGGAACGGATTTTTGTGTCTGCGCGCGCGGTGTGTTTCGGGTGATGTGCGCCTTTGAAATAATATTTTGACGTTTGTGTGCGCTGCACGAATTATTAGACGCGTGTGTTTGCAGCAGACGCGGCATTTTCTCCCACAACTCCAAGCCGAACATCTGTCACACGGCCGTAAATGCTCAATTTTTTTTTGTTTAAGCTGGATATCGTTTCTAATGTTACTTTCTGACAGGGAAACCCCGCTAACCGATTTACAATATTTATTGCATCAGGTGTAGACTTTCACGAAAATTTTCTGGAGATAAAATCAAAAGATTTTTTTCATAAATGCAATAACATTTTACGAGACTTTTTTGGCGAATTTTGAGAATGCAATGACTAATTTTTAAAGTTATATGGTGTGCTTTGAACTTCTCTCGTCAAGCCCGATCGAATGAACGCCTAAATTTGAGGTCATCGTTCATTATAAAGATAATTTTAAAAAAATTTGGGTTTTTTTGCATTTTAAAATACAGCACCATACTTTAAAAATTCAACACGCCCCTAAAAAGTGGTCTTAATGTACGTGTGAACTTGTGTAAAAATTTGAAGGTGGAGTTTAGATTCATTTTCGAGAAATTAAATTTTTAATATTGAAAACCACAAATTTTTCAGTTTGTTGCAAATATTGTGAGCGCCAAATCTCGGGTTCTAAGGGTCAGAAATGCAAAAACCTCACACCGCTCGATTTGGCTTATTTTTCCCTGGTGAGCTGAATGATTTTTGAGGTGCTCAACCCTCACCCCCCTATTTTTGACAATAATCCTATCCGTAGAAAATGCAAAAATGTTAAGGAAAAAAATTGCAAGTCAGAGTAGAGCGACCCTATATAGGGTGCCTATGTGAAACTAAAAATTAATGTTCTGAAGAGTTTTCGATTTCCTATCCTGGACCAGGTGGTTTAAAAATTTGTTTCCCACAATACGGCTGCGTTTTCGTGACATGCACAAATATTAAAACAACATGCACCAATTTGCCGCACGGCGAGTGTTCACGCAGCCACTAATGTGTCATTCCGTGCTCGCGGAAGTCACATCAGTTCTCATCAAGTGACATCCACACTCTCTCATTCATTCATTCAACACGTGGTGTCAAATTGCATGCGCGGCTCTGGCTAAACTCTCAGCTTCTTGCAGGCGACGGGGAGATTTTTTTCTTGCGACGAGAGTGGCTTTCGGTGTTGACAGGCGAAAGGTCTTTTTGAGGCTTTCCTGTGCGTGTGTGTGTGCAGCAGAAAGCAAGCCGGTCGAAAAATCGATAAGGCAGCCGGTGCAATTTCCATAATGCAATTGATAAAAAAGCTGGCGGCGCGCGGCGGAGGATATTTTCAGTGAGGCGTGTTAAAATAATGGCCCAATAAAGGTCACGCGGAATTTGGCCGGCACAAAAGGGCCGCTCGCTGCTGCTGCTGCTAGTGGGCAAGCCGCTCTTCGATTGCTCGCTGCCAAAAAAGTGCTGCGAGAATAAATTCAGCAGCAAAAGCCGAGCTGCTGGGGTGCGAGAGAGAGAGAGAGAGAGAGAGAGAGAGAGAGAGAGAGAGAGAGAGAGAGAGAGAGAGAGAGAGAGAGTATCATTTATCATTGGGCCAACTTCTCGCGCAGCCAGCGCGCTCTTTTACCCTCATTAATTCCAAATCTGACGTTCAATCTAGCCGATTAAATCGGGCCCTCCTCGCCTCTTTTGTGCCAGAAATAAATGTTGTTGAACGCGATCTGCAATGTTTACAGCGCCTTTTTACCTCTCGCTCTCTGTGTGTCGGTGAAGCGAAACAGATAAACAGGTGGCTCCTCAGCGTACGCATCCCCTAAATTCGGCCCGTAATGAGCTCGGCGCCGAGATCCGATTGGCTTAGCGTAATCCCCGGCAGGAGAGATGTGTCCGCGAGGACAACTGTTTACCGCCGATATTCGTCGTCGTCGTCGTGCGCGTTTCGAGTGGATTATCGCCGGCGAGTGAAGGAGCAGCTTAAACACTCTGCCAATTAAATTAGAAGCAGCACTTGAAATTCGAAAGCGAGTGACTGCTGCCCCCTCCCCCTCCCCCTGCACTCAACGCGCGATTCTTTGTAGTGGCAGATTGTTTGACCACTATAACAACGGGGGGTGGGTGCATGTTTGCGCGCGTCGTCGTTCGAAAGCGATTTTCTGCTTGGCCAAATATTTCGTCCTTTTATTCCTTGAATCAACACCGCGAGTGAAAACTAGCCGACCTTGCCGTGATTATTTTTCATTGTTGTTTGCAATCGGCCTCTAGTGGAGTGAGTCAAAGTGCAAACGCGCCGAGGGCGAGCCACCGCTTTTAATTACGAAATCAAACATGTCATTATGCTGATGGTGGCTTTCATTTTCTGCACTCTCTGTTTTGTCAACAGAATTAGGATTTCAATTAGAGATGAACTCGAAGATCAAAATAATGAATATTTACCCCTCTCAGTTAAGTGGGGGTGGTCCACTTTTTCACTTTTCAAGCTGGATTTTTGACTTTTTCCTGTTTTGCAAATATTGTGAACTAAAAATCTCGGGTTCTAACGATCAGAATTGCAAAAAATACCCTCTGTTAGACTTGTCTTGACCTACCCTGACAAACTGAATGAATTAGGGGGTGCTCCTTTACCCCTAATTTGCTATATTTCTTCCCGCGAAAGGGGTGAAGGGTAAGCACCCCTTAATCCCTTCAGTTGTTCAGGGGAGATTGAGACGAGTCTAACGGTGGGTATTTTTTGCAATTCTTATGGTTAGAACCTGAGACTTGGAGGTGCAAAAATCCCAACGAATTGAAAAATTCGTCTTTTTCGATTTATTAGATGGAATTTCTCGAAAATAAAAAATACCACCGCTCTGGAATTTTCACAAAAGTTCACACATATTAAGGGACAGGTTTTGAGCACATTTTAAAAATTCCAAATTGCTCAGCTCGTCATTACAAAATTTTTAATTAGAATCCAAAATTTTGACCTTGATCTACGCCATCAAATTTGGTATTATTTCAATCAGGCTCCAAAGCACACGAGGAGATTAGATCAAGTCTCAAAGCTTTCCAAAAATGTCCGTAAAACCCGTAAAAATGAAAATTTTGTCAAAACATTCTGTCTGTCCACAGTATTTAAATTTCCTCTATCTACGTGAAAGTGAATTCCCATTGACCCTCAGCTTTCAGCAGTAATTAATCAAGGGACGGAATACACCTAATTGATTAAGAAAGGGGTTGAATCGACGCGTGTAAAGAGTGAGTGTCTCGCATTGTGCTCGGGTATATAGCGACGTCAATTTGCGGACAAGGAGGGCCATATGGGCGCTGCAATAAATAAAAGAGGTGCAGCAGCGAGTGCTGCGACTCTGATTCGATTACACGCCACTAATACGCCTGCTGCTGCCGCTGCCGGCCGGCCGGGGACGCACTGGATGAGCATAATGCGGTGGGTTTATTTTATTATTGTGATATGCGCGCCGGCAGTGCAGACGAGGCTTGCTTCAATTCATTTAACGAAGTTGTCGCTGCCGTAATAGAGCGTGAAGACATGCACTTCATTACACCGTGCAGATTTATTTGCATGTGCGCAGCATTTTCACCCCGATCGCGCGCGCACTCACTTCTTTTTCCAATTAGGATAATGGAACAAGTCGGCTGGCAGGAACAATCGCGTCTGCACACACCACTCAAGACCTGATCGATTTTGCGTTCATTTTACTTTGAAACAGGTGAGTTTCATGATTTTTATTCAAAATAAATTCGATAAATCAGAAGCAACGCTCGGAATAAACGCACAACAAGCACCGCGGCGTGTGTCCCATTAATATTATTAAAACGGCTCGTTAAATTATTATTATCCCGTGTCCGTTTCAAGGAAAGCTGTGTCGTGCTTTGTGACGGCCGCGCGGAGAAACCTTTCGACTTTAACACATGCATGCACTTCATTTCTCATTATGATGGCTTTTATTGCAATTGTGCGTGCAGCTCAAGAGCCGACTCGCCGCTTTTGTGCATCTCAATTTATTTGAGTGGGCCGGCAGAGCCGAAATTCACAGTCACACAATTTTATTATTAGCAATTCGCCACCACGAATCGTGTTTCCATTTCCAGAGATTACGATCGCGCGCGCGCTTAATGCATGCGCGTCTCGCCGGCAGATGTGTGACGAACATCAGACAAAATGTGTATCGCATGTTTGTTTCGGCAACACGAGCATTTTCGTCGGTTACAACAACAAATCTTTGATTTTGCTCGCGAGTGAAAGGGGCGTCGGCGAATGACAAAAGCGACACAATGGCTGATGATGAGTGTGGCATTTCGCCGCGCGCGCCTCTCAATTTGTCAACCAAATTATGAAACTTGAGACGCTGGCAGCCCGGCCATGTACCTTCTCTTTTCTCTGCGCTACATAATGTACTTCATTCACTTTCATGTGTTCCAGCGGGCGGCGGCAGCAGCAGTAAAATGACCCTCGACGCCCGACACGCCGGCAGAACTGAAACCGCGTGTGTGTGTGTAAAGAGAGCAGAGCAGAGAGGACGGCTTCCCCTTTCCACCCTTATACCAGCAATGCTAATCATTTTTAAGATTGCATTCAATGGCACGCAAAATAATTGATAAAATAATCGGTTCAACCTCGTCACTTAAAAAAAAACAGATTTAGTAAAACCATATTATTTGTTTATTCCTACTGTCATAGATACAAAATTTAAATACACAAAATTAAGACATGGTAAGAATGGGCAAACAAATGCTAGCAGAAAACTGCAAAAACGCTTGAAAAACAAAAGTTATCTCACGCCGCACTGAGCCGCAAAAATCTCTAAAAACAATTTAAACCACTCTAAAATGGTAAATGCATTTTTCGCAAATTGGAAGTAATTATCTCATCTAAACGAGCGTGCAAACAATTCAAAATCGCACAAATTCAATCCAATTCCGTTGATATCACCCTAGGACATTTAAATATTTGTGGTGCAAATTTGTTTAACAAAAACTTTTAATTTTATTTTAATAATAAATAAATGATTTAGAAAAGATCAGGAGTAGATCCAAATTTGATTGTTTTTTTTTTGTGTCCGCACATTGCGATGCAATTGTACACTTTTCTCCATTATTCGCAGCAAATTGCCGCAAATTTTTCACATGGGAGCAAACGCGTGAAATTTAATTGACGTGTGTGCCATCAAAATTGAACATGATTGTGCGCCGCGGGCAGCGGAAAGATATAGGGTGATGAATCACCGTGCCGAATAATGCAATAAGAGAATACTCGCGCGCGGGCGCGTTTGCCGGCCATAAAAATATAGAGGGACGCCGCCGCGCTGCAATATACAAATTAGCAATTAGGCCAGCGTGCAGCGGGTGCAATAAAAATAAATAAACGTGCTGTGCTGCGGAGGGAAGCCCCTGGTCGCATTAATTGACACGTTCGGCAACGATAATTGGGTCCAGAAGCAATATGTGAATTCCTTGAGAGTTATAAAACACACGGCGGAGCACAGGCAAAATAATTTTCTCCTCTATTTTTGAATTATTTATTTTAAATCAGCTATTTTAAGACCCAGCGAAACTGTTTGTTGTGTAAATTTCAGTTTAGCAAACATTCCTGGTTTAAATCCGCAACAGAATTTGCTCTTTCCAAACATAATCAAATTCCGCTTCGCTTGCAGCGCGCAGCAAAGGGCTAGAAGTTTAAGCGCAAATTCGCCTTTTCTCTGTTGCTCTCTCGTCGGCGTGTGTATATTGTTTCATCGCGAAATAAATTCTGGTGAGTGTGTTGTTTGCGCACACATCATTCCTGAAACCACAATGCGCCGGCCAAAAATGCCTCTGCTGCATATTCACGCGCGCTTTCGCTCCAAATAAAATTTCATGCAACTCTCCCCGCAGTTTGCATACATGCATATTAATTTGTTTGCTCGGCAAGGTGTGAGAAAGGAGGATTTCTGCTGCATGTTTTGTCTGCCTTTTCGGCACAATTTGAGGCCCATTCACCCGCTCGCGCAATTTTCCCCAGGGATCGCAAATTATGTTCTTTCCTCCGAATACATATACAGACGCTAGCCTAGAGACAAGCAAAGGGGTTTGTTCCGCATCAAGAGGGGTGCAAAAATTCTGCATCCTGTGTGTTTGATTCTTTTTAATGCGAGAAGCTTCTCCGTCCAAGAAGAAAGTAGATAATTTTGGCTAATGGCTCACGATAGTGTTTAATAAATGCCAGGAACTTCAGCTCAATTTTTTTCTCTTGAAGAATAAATTCTAAAAATTATTTTAAACCTTGTGGGAAATTTTTATTTTTTTAAGGAACGATAAAAATGATCCACCAATCGATCCTCTCATTGAACAGAGTCTACAAACCAAAATTCAGTAGAAACTGTATTTTAAAATAAATGTCTAAAATTTGGGCTATGAAAAATTCCTTAAATCGTTCAATCGAAATTTTCCACTGTTGTACGTGATTCATTTCAGGACAGGCCACGCACGAATTTAACAATATCGCTTAAAATTAAAATGTCTTTTCTGTAAATTGAAATTCTCTATTTTATTTTCCCTTAAACAGACATTTATTTGTGTGTGCTGGAAGGATTTTATTTTACATCATCGTTTAGCGTCAAGAAGAGTGCGGTCAGTGCAGTTTTGTTTACTTTGCGGCAGTGAAAAAGGGCGAGAATCGGGATGCGAGTTGTCGAATTGAATATCGTCGGCGCGGCGACAACGCAGGCATTGATTTTCCAGGAGCGAGTGCGTATTTATTTACTGTTATATGGGGAGTAGTGCAATTTCGCAGGCTCTCTTTTCAGCGAAGTGAGTCATTGAGTCATCATGAAACCACCTGGGACCGCGCCGCACCGCATCCCTCTGCCCCGACGTACGCGCGCGATGATGATTTCACCCTGCGCGCTGCACCGCAACGCATGCAGCAGCAGCACCAAAAACAACGCGCCTATAGTTTTATATACAAGATAAACCCTCCCTTAAATATTCTACGACTGTGCGCCCTTAAATCATGCTCATGAATATTTGAACGAGAATCGAAAAATGGGGCGCCACACGCAAAAATTGCCGAGTGTATATGCGTTTGATCTGCACTTCTTCGATCTTGTTGCATGCCGCATGTCGATCTAAAAATTATTTTCCCTCTGCCGAAAGTGAGCAGTCTTAATCAATTTCATTTGGCGTGACTGCACGGCTGGTTGACTGGTAATTAAATAACAATTTCCGCATAAAAATGAACTGCGCTGTATTATAGAACTAATTTCGGCGTAGCTTCATTAGGAGCGGTGGCTGTGCAAGAAATATAATTAGTCCTCTCTGCTCTCGCTCCCCTTTCCCATTCATCAGCTTATTAATATCTACACAGCCAACTTGGCAAAAGTGAGAGGGATGATCGAATCATGCAGCCGCACATTTCCCCGCGATATAAAATTGAGCGAGCGCCGGCAACCCGCAACCCTCCTCACCGTCGAAAACCACTTTCGCCGAGTCATAATTTCTGATCGAATTTGTCCCAATTAATACTGCGCGGCTCACTAAGCCGGATTTAAACCGGGAAACAATCAGAAATGTGCAGTAAGCTCTCCAGGAAATAGATTGCATGAATTAAACTCTATAGAAAGGTCGGACAAATGATTCTTAAATTAATTTTAAGTAAATGCAATGGAGCCTATCTGCAGGAAAGGTACTTAACCGAAAGCATCTTTGAGAAAACCCCGAAATTCCCACATTTGCGGATATTAAGGCACTTTTGGAATTTGTAAGTTTTCTCTAAATAGGTTTAATAAAAATTGAGACAATCGTTGAACACGTCCCGTGGATTTCAAAGTGGAAAGTCACTAAAATCAAATTTTCGAAATAATTCTCACATTAAAAAAAATAGTTTTAAAATAGCCATCTTGTAGAGCATAAAAAATTAGGTAATGTTTGGACGAGTGAGCTAGTTGCCCTGATTTTTTTATAAAAAAAAAAATGTAGATTTAATAAAAAATTGCACACGCCTAAATCTCTGCTTATAATTATCAGATTTCCAAAACCCACACACCCTTAGATTCGTCTTAATCTGCTCTAGATAGCCGAAGGAGTCTTGGGTTGTCAACCCTTCAACCCCCTTTTTGCAACCTAAAAATTTCATTTTTTTGTATTTCCTCATACAAAAATAAATTTTCCAGTTTTTAAAGTTAGATCACGCGCTATATGTTAGAGAACTAAAAATACTCCAATTTTTATTTCTGAATTTTACGTTTCCTTTAGTCCTGACAGTATAAAGAACAGCTCTACAATTTTGTCGGTAGCGGAGAAGCGAAACGACGCGTTCGTGATCGTTTTCGTCACCATCATGCGCCGCATTGCGCGGCGATTTTTATGCAGAACGTCGCTCCTCCAGCGAGCGAATATTCTTATTCCGCGGACATCATATTTTTTAATGTGAAGGGACAGGCGCCGCAACTGGCGCGCAGAAATTTAATTCCGTGAGAGCCGATTTTCGTTTTTTTTTCTGATTTGCCGGCGGCCACGAAATATCAGCGGCAGACTCTCAGGCAAATTAAAAACGATTTCTGCCTGCCGGACGGATTTTTCTTTTCGGCGGGGGTGCGGAGAAAGAGAGAGAGACGGCGTTTTTCGTTTTACATAACATAATGCGAGAGCAGATGATGTAATTAGAATGATGGCCTGCCGGCGAGTAACACGCGATCGCTTGCACCATACAACAACAGTATAGCGCACGAGATGCGCGTTTCCAGCGTGGCATGTTGCTCAAATTTTGTTGTGCTCTGCTCGAAATATGGAAATTTAGACAGATTAATTTACTAATTGCAGTCTGGCAAATAAGAAATATCCATTCATCATCGTTGCGCGGACGTTTGATTGTACTCTCAGATATAGTGCACGAAATTTGTCCCCAAATAATGCCTTTTTGTTCGTCGCAATAATTAGCATGATCCTTGCGCGGGGGAAAAAGACTTCCGCTGAGCTATTATCAGGAATGCGCGTTCAATAATACGTAAACCGCCAGCGCGCCAAGCATCCAGCGGTTTATTGTGTACAGCGAACGCTCGCTTGATTAGCTGCTGATCTATTATGAATACTTTACGCCCCGTAGTGTCAAATAATACGGCGCTTGGCTAATTGTGCTCGTCCTCGTCTTTGTCACGCCGCACCGGTGACAACAAACCGCAGCATATACGGTGAAAAACCGCAGTGACGAGAGCTAAAATATGTATTTTTTTTTATCGAAAAGCAGAGAGGACAACGTCACGAAGTCGAACTAAAAATATTTTACCATTTCTGTTAAGTCAGTATCCGAAATTTTTCATGCTACTTTGATATTTTCTTGCTTGACATAAATTTTCTATTTCAAATAAATACAGAAACCTCGGCGTAGCACTAAGTGAAATAAAATAAATATAAAAATATCCACAAAGAGGCGCCACTCGTGAGCCTTAAAGATTTATAAAATGACTCAGTACGAAGTAAACTCTATGCCCACACTGATTTATTTGATTTTCTGAGAAATTGAGTTAGCTGAATCTATACAAATAGAAATTTAAGTCGTCGCAAATGAAAACAAGCATTAAACCGAGTTGGAAAATACAAACTTTTCTGTTTAGCAACACGAAACGAACGCGAGTGTATGTGAGGAAGTATATCGCACCACGCGCGAACAAATTAGCAAGAAGAAAAATTACCACTTTGCTAAACAAATTTACGAGGTGGCCGTAAAATTAAAAAAGGAAGAAAGTTAATTTGCTTGGCTTTCGTTGGTGACTTTCATTGAGAGCGCACACACACATCCAAAGAGAGAGAAAGAAAAAGCGGCTGGCGTCTTCTTGGCAGTCTGTGTTATATAGTGAGTCGAGTCCCTCGCTGCTGCTTACTTCATCCCCTTGCGACGGTGCTCAAACCCCAGGGGAAGCCATTTTGTGTCGTCAGGACCAAGGGATGAGACCCAAGAGAGTTAGAAATTTAGGTAACACGTACGCCGAGTAATCGTCCCGTGTTTTCGCCGCTCGCTGTTGGAAAAAAGGCGAGCTGCACTCGAATTTGCCAAATTCGCGATGGTCCTGATATTGTCGGCGAAGAGATTGGGGCCGGCCAAACGGCCCCGTGGATTGCCTACGTGTGCACCGCCCGTGATGGCTTTCGGGGATGTCAGAATTATAGAGAAAAGAGAAGGAAAAATAGCCGACCAGCGACATGGACCGAAAAGCGGTGCACCGGCCAAACGAGCTCTCTCTCTCTCTCTCTCTCTCTCTCTCTCTCTCTCGCAATGTATTAAGCATTAGGCTCTCTCTCTCTCTCCTTCCCTCGTAGCTCGTCTCTTCTGTTTTGGCTGCAGATAAAATCCGGAGACTCCCTTACTAATGGCATTGCTAATTAATTTACTTTTCTCTTCGTCTGCTGTGAAAACTTTTCCTTTCTCGGCGTTTGCGAGTAAAAGATTCTTCCTATTCCAAAATTCATCTGATTTTATCTGTAATGGTTCGATCGATCGATAGTTAATAATTAATTTATCTTCCATTGATATTATAATTAAAGTGCTAAAAAAAGTAAAATATCAACGTTTTGTTTTGACTGTTCTCATCACAGTTGAGGAAATGGTAGAGAGAAGACACAAAATCCACATTCAACCCGCACTAGACTCGGTCAAAACTGAGTACAATAATCCATTAAAACATGTTTTAAAACATCCGGCGTTACTTTACCCTCTGCTCGTGATCAAAAGAAGAGTGCCAAATTTCCGTATATTCAAAGAATAAAAAATCGAGATGATTTAAAATATTCATTTATTAACTCAAGGGATGAAATTATGGCCAATAGGGTTTGAGGGGTTGGGGTGAGCATTCCTAAAACTATTCAGCTCACAAGGAGAAGTCAAGCCAAGTCGAACGGTGTGCAGTTTTTATGCATTTCTGACCCTTAGAACCCGAGATTTGGCGCTCACAACATTTGCAAAAAATCGACAAATTTGTGTTTTTCATGATTCAAAATTGAATTTCTCGTAAATGAAGCCGATGGCCACTTTGAAATTTTCACAAAAGTTCACACGTTCCCTGAGATCATTTTTGAGGGTCGTTTCGGATTTTTTAAATATATTCCGTTGGTATTCAAAATCTCAAAAAACACTCTAAACTTCCGATAATTACCCGATGACCACAAATTTTCATTCGATCGGGCTTGACGAGAGGAGTTCAACGCACACTTTAAGTTTTAAACTGCACCAACTCAAAATGATTTATTGCATTACCAAATTTCCCCAAAAACAAAAAATGAAAATGTCGGTGACTTTTTTAGGTTTTTTTCTATAGTCAGGTCAACAGCAAAAACCGTCGATATTTTCTTTGCATATTTTTAATAATTAAAATATTTTTAAGCTTGTGAGTACATAAATGCTTTCCCGTGTCTTAACCGAGAGTCATCGAAAGTCACGCCGGAGACTTTTTCTCTGGGTAGAGGTGCGAAAATATTATTGAGCTTCTCTCTGTTAAAGCTCTCATTGACGGTCCGTCCACGCGCTGCACGGCTCGCCAGTCGCGATGTGAAGTGGAAAATAAGCGTCGGGCGACTTTTGACTAGCAATTGACCCGTCTGACACCCTCGCAGCGGGATAATGCGATTCCCGGTCGGCGAAGGACGGACGTCTCGACTCCTAATAGTCACCGATAAATAAAAAATAAGGAGGTGCGAAAATTAGATTCAGTCGCTCTATCTCGCTCCTTTAGATCCAATCGGTGGCAAATTGCGATAAATTTTACGCGGCCATTAGCAAGCCGGTTAATAGCAAAAGCGACCGTATAAACGTTAGCTGAGCGCGTTTATTGGAGCAAGGCACACGTGACTCACCTGTCAATGATGACTGGGTCGGAGGGCGTCTCGTTGCGGTTGCCGCAGCTTTTCTTGTCGCAACAACGGCTGTGAACAAGCGCAAATCAAACTTCAGATCGGTGAACCCACATACTGCGGTACATTCGTCCATTGCAAGAACACACGGTTGTCAAACAACAATTTTTGAGTAAAGCCAAAGAAAAAATAATTCACACTGAACAGATGAAGTTATAATTAAACTGCAGGGGATTCTGTTGAATTTGTTTTTGGCTCAGTAAAAAAGTAGGGAAAGTTTTGAGCTGAGGAGTGTGTTTAACATTTTTTGCTACTTGTCAGCACTCTTTTGCGCCGACTTGTTTGCACAAGGTAAAACGCCTGGGGCCACTTGAAAGTCGATTACGGCGACAGATGACGGTGGCAGATAAGAGAGAAAGGAATCCCTCTGTGGCGGGTTAATGAGATGCTATTTAGCAAAGCAGCTGTTTCGCCACCACGTCTTTCAGGAATGAGAAACTGCGGGCGCTTCTCGTCAGCACGTCGTTGATGTGGCAACAAATCAGAAAAATTATTTCAGATGCATACCTGCACATGACCTCGTGCGTCAACAGCACTCTGCACATCTCTGGATTCTTGTCCTGTCCCTCGTAAATGATGGCCTGCAACACGAAAAAGCGGAATCCGGTTAAATTTGACGGAAAATTGTGCTCGGTGGGAGGGAACAAAAGAACCTATTAAAACTGCAAGCATTTTTCGTTTCAATTAAATTTAATGAAATTTCCGCCGGCGCTGCGTGGCGTGCTAATGTCAATATATAATGCAACACTTACTTTTCTTTCTTTCTTTCTCTCTCTTTCTGCTGCTCCTTTACTTATAATATACACATTGTTGTGTGCTCTTCATGAAATTTTTCTGCCTCAAGACCTTTCGGTCTTTTTCCCTATTCCCTTGACAGCGGAAAAAAAGCAATAAAAGCCAACATGACGGCCTTAATTTGAGCCACCGTGCGCCTCGCTAAGAAGCACAAAATGAAAAAGAAAAGGAGGAAAATTCCGCGCGCAAAAGAAAAAGGGAAAAGCGCCGGTGTGTGTGTTCCAGCCGAGAAAGAAATAATGAAAGAGGCCGGCGGTGGGATTGAGCAGCCGGAGAATTAATAAAAATTAAAGCAGTCGTTTTCAGCTCGCTGATTCGGTGTGCCGGGGTGCAAATTAAAACAGCACACTCTCTCTCAAAGAGCTGACGGAAAGAAAAGACGCTAATCTGGCTCGCGCTTTTAGTCTAATTCAAAAAAATAAAAAGTGCTGAAGGAAGACAAATTGTAACCTGTCATAATGGATAAAAAAATGTTGTTTTGGGAAAGCAGTGGAATTTTTGTCGGATATTATTGAAAAGACACGAATCCCACTTCCTGCCAAACAACAACCGCGCGTGGCCACCCACCCCCCGGCTATTTATTTGATATAATAATGCATGTGTATAGCGAGTGATCGCGCACTCCAATCTAGGCGGCACGTGACCGCGTGATTGGCAAGCCACGTGTCGCACCACCCATCCCTTTAAATGATCATCAGCGCCGAAAACGCGCGCACGCAGCAGCCGGCTCCATTCGATAATCCGGCAGCAGCCGAGCGGCAGGCAGATAGGGCGTGAGAATGTACTTTAAAAGGCTTTTATTGTAATCACATTGTTGACACAGAGCATTAAAGCCTGATTGGATTGTGATAAATCATTTGTACATCACTTTGCCTCTGAGTTTGTCTTTTTGTTGCGAGCGATGACAAACTTTCTGGCTTCTGATCTGCTTCAGTTTGAGGAGGGAAAATATTTGGCTGTCACTTTTAAGTGAGCCTTGGGGATGATGATTACAAAATTTACAAAAGACACCACCTACTCGATACAAAAAAGACCTTTATGAATTTGAATATAAAATTTGTTTGTGAGTCACCTGAACGGGCCGCGCATGATGGCCGCCCCTAGAGTCTCCACGCGAAAGTTTGAGTGTGACTTGAAATGATGAAAATGACAAATAACCATTCCAGAATAAAAACTGACAGTAAAGATCATTTCTTGCAACGAGTTTATTCGATTCTATCTCAAGACTCTAGGAGCGACCATGTTTTTAAAAGGCTGCGCAAAGAGCACAAGCCCAAGATTGAGGTGACGGCGCAGCGTTTGTGACAAATTTCGTGGGACGCAGCTGCATTGAGCTCAAAGTACACTACACGCGCAATTAGAATATTGCAGTTCTCATCTCAAATTTTATTTCCGTGGCAGTAAATCAAATTATTTGTCACGAGCGGCTCGAGTTTAACAAAGAGACAAAATCTAATCAGGCTCGGGGCGTGCGGCCGCATGGCAAAAAGTTTCGAATTTCACCAGTGATTCAGACACTTTGCGCAATTGGCTTTCACGAGAATAAAGCAGGGAGAGAGGAAGAGAGAATGCAACTCGAGATCATTAAAAATGTATCAGATCGCTCCTAATTATTTTTGCTTCCCTTGCTTTTTGTTTCATTTTGAAAATATAATGGGCTGCTTTTGTGAGGGAAAAGAGAGAGAGAGAGAGAGTTTATCTTGATCCCTTTAAGTAGCCCCCGCCGATGCGAAACACAACAACTTTGTCGCCTTCCGAAACGACACTGGGGTGCTGAGAGATGCGTGCCGGGTGCACTTTTACAGCGGCTAGTCGGTCGAGGGGGTAATTACGCCACCCCTCGCTCACCCCCCGGACTGGCAACAAAATATGCTACTGCACATGTATTATGCATTCGCTGGCTGGTCCTTTGTGCTCAGATGTTTATTCCGTCTCGTAATTATTCTTCAATTTCGCAAGGTCCAGCCAATTTCTGGCTGTTCACCTGCAATGCGAACCAACCAATAACAAAACAGAGGGAAAAAGAAGCGAAAAAAATTCGGGATTTGCCGGCGGAGCGTGCAGATGCAGCGGCTCGAGCTGCGGGATTTGTCAGCCCATCCACAATGCCGCGTAATAAGGGTGGTAGCCTCCCTATATCCCACGTATTACGTATTCCATTAAACAAGAATCTATCAGACCTTGCGCACAAATCCTTTCTTAATCCTCGGGATCAACGAGATTTTGTGCCGTGTGCCCCCAAAACGGTGCATGCGTGTACAAGTCAGATAGTAAATATAGTACTAATTGATTCTTGCCGGGCCGAAATCTGGAATAAATCGGCGGCGTGCGGTTGTGCGCGCGGCATTCGGCGGCAAAGTCGATTGGGTCAATCCGCCTGGGATGCATGCATATACGAGCGGAGCGGAGCGAGCGAGCGCGAGCAGGCAAAGTGCTGAATGAATAGCTCGAGTGGCACCTGGGGGGATGCTGCGCGCGATATAGAACTATCATCCACCTTTTCACACCCTTCCAACCCCGCTAGCGTCCTCCGGAGACATAAAAAGTGGAGCGTTCTCACCTTCGCCGCCGCCGCCAAATACTTAATAATCTCTCTGCGGTGTCATCAATTGACTCGCAGTGGCGCCCTTGGGACTTTGCTCGGACAATATTTTTTGACGATACCCACCCTGCCCGATAATTAGCCTAATTAATTAATCCCATGGGATTTGGCACCACAATTAATAGCAAATTGCGCGCTCCGATCACGGACGGCCCTTGAATTGAATAAAATATTTTTCGGCTGCGAAATTTTTGAAATTGCGTGAAAATGCGATTTAATCAGTCTAGTAGGCGTGTCGGAAAAAGGCGTGTTTGTTGACGAAGGAGCAGGATGAAAGCTATCCTGTATATTAATCTTTATACTCTGTTGCATACACACTCGGCGTACAAACACGCGTTATTTACTTAATAAACTGGAGCTGAGCAGGCACGAAATATTGCAGGTGAGCTGCTATTGTAGTGAGCCACGGGGTTGAGCGGGGCGGGCGCTGCCGTATTGTTATCAAAAGGGATGAGAAAGCTTCGCTCTGTATAATCATGCGTGCTTTGTTGTTTGCTTCTGCGGTGCATGAAATGTAACACGTGGTTTCCATTATTGCATTATGCGAGAGCTCGGAATTACCACTAAAATCTCGCTCATCATATGTATATATCGCACTCACGACGCTCGCGTTTGAAACATTTCCGTTTTGTTTTCGGGTTTCTGAATAGAATTACACCAACCATAAGTCGGGAATCTGTGATAAATATTAATAAGTTGACCTTATAATTTTAATCCTTTTAAGCTAAACAAAAAATTTTATACGTCTTCAACTTTCAATTTTTTTAGTGAATACTAAAAATGTTGCGAATTTTAATATCAATCTCCCCTAAAATATTATCTATCGTTTTCGAGGTAAAATGTCAAACCCTGGAAATCGAATTATCAAGTGAATGCGCGCGAGATATCTCTTCCCTCGCTTTGAAATCACGTTAAAAATAGTTTCCCTCATCAATTCCTGACTCGCAGCGCAGCCCTTTCAAAAATTATTGTGTGTATCAGCCTCCCTTTAATTTATTTCTGCGGTTTTCCACGTCCCTCTGTCTATTGTAACACATCTAAAATGCATTTTTGCCTCGAAACATCAGGTTGGTTCCCACGCTCCTCGCCGTTCACTGGAAAACTATCTGAAGTGACTACTATTGTCATTTCCTGATTGATGCCTCAAACTCAACCTGCGCTGTCCCAGAGGACTTTACCGGACATATACAACTCTCTTTTAAACGTGGACCAAAAAATTGTGTCTTCACTTAGATCCACAACATCAATAATACAACCCCGATACCTTCCATATTCCATTCATGAATAAACACACTGTACGAAGCCCAATAATAAAATAGGAATGGACGTTTAATCACTTTTTGATTAAAATTGCTAGACTACTCTGATTAGGCTCTCTGCTGAAAGCAGATTACGGATTGTATGAACGAGAGGGAAAAGCTTTGGAGAGGGTGAGCCAAGAGCCAGGCAATTTCTTCGAGATCGAGAGGCAGACTTTATATGCTAGATTTAACTGATGTGCGTTTATACAGAGAGGAAGAGCGAGCCATTTATTATATTAGACTCGCACACACAAACCAAGAGAGCTAGGTGCGCGTTCTCTCGTGCTTATGGTTTATGCGCGTGCCACCGCAAACAGGATAGAGCCAATTATCAGGGATTTATTAGGCTGCTTTTGCCCGGTGGGCCGATGTTCATTGCCAAACGCACAGAAAGCGGCCAATCCGAAAAAATCCACGGCTGTTTTCACTAATTAGTTATACTGGTCGATAAGTTGAATTAACTCGGTTTCCTATTTGGATGTTGGTCAACCGCTGATACATTTGCTGGTGGAAAATAATTGTCAATTAAAAAACAAATAAAAATTTCCCTTATTTCCTTTTGTCAAAATTTTGCAATCGTTCAGTTCACGGAGTTCAGAGCATCCAACGTTTATTTAAAGTTAGAGCTAAATGCATTGCTGACTATAATATCAAGTAGATCATTTGTGGAATTTAGCAACAATAATTAAATCAAGGCCGAGGAACAGTTAAATTTTAGATGTTGCCATATGTATTTTTTTTATAATGATTTTGATCCCTCTCGTCGCAATCTTTCAAATGGCATGCGAATTTAAGGAAAATTCCCTAAATAATGTAACAAATCGTGATTTTACAGTATATAGGGAGAGTGTGCTTGAAAAATTTAAACAACAACCAGGGAATATTTTAGCTTTTCCCTCAATTTTTCAAGGAAAAACAGAATTTTCACAAATTTCTTTCAAATAAAATCTGCAGTTTGGAGCAGGAATCCAAATGTAAAATCGCCATTAACTCGGATTGCACGCCATTTTATTGCCGGCACCGCACTAGCTGTCTCTCATTCTAGATTTTTTATGCAATAATTAAAAGAGCGGCCGGTCGGCGCGCATGTTCTCTCTCATTACCGCACCGACGCGATAATAAAATTGCCGGCCGTGATGCAACGAGCCCGCTCGCGCACAAATTAAACCGACCTGCTGCTGTTAAAATGAAATAATGTGAACAACAGCGAACATCCCCCATGCAAACATTAAAGCGACGTGCACGCTCAAAACTGCAGCTTCATGGAATATAATATTTTTAACGCGCGCTGCTCGCGCTGCTTTCATTAATTGCATCAAGGTCGCGTTTGTTTGAGTGTTTTCCATGATGAAGCCGGCGAACACACGCCGAAAGGGCCATCCATCGCACGGCGGCGGCGGCGGCGGCGGCGGCGGCGGCGCACTCGACGGAGCACATGGCACAAGCCGCCCTGTTACCTAGGCAACCCGCGTTACCACGGTGCATAACTGCCGGCCCGGCGTCACCCCCGCATGTCTGCACTTGCTTATTCCGCTTGCTCACTTCGAGTACAGCCACGGGCAAATTCGGCATGTTTACGAGAAGAACACACACGACCATTTTGCGACCATGTCGCGTTGGCTAAACTGAATTGTCGCTCGCCGCACACTTTTAGCCTTGTTCTTCAAATTAATTCAAATGCGGACGACAAAAGTTGGCTTTTAAAAGTACATAAAGCTTCAGAGAAAATGTTTGAAAAATTCTAAAAGTTTGAATGC
The DNA here is from genome assembly GCF_949628265.1 of Cloeon dipterum. Lineage (NCBI taxonomy): Eukaryota > Metazoa > Arthropoda > Insecta > Ephemeroptera > Baetidae > Cloeon > Cloeon dipterum. Next base: position 1,317,380 of record NC_088786.1, on the reverse strand, counting down.
TAATCAAAGTTGTTTCTCTACTGTAAAATCACGATTTATTACAAAATTTAGGGAATATTTTTTCAAAATTCGCACTATTATTGTGTGTGCATTGCAATTGGGGGCATATTATTAGAATGTAACATATCTGATGTATATGGCCTCGCCAAGAGTCAATAAAGAGATTATTATTATTATTATTATTATTATTATCGCGGCGAGAGGGATTGCAATCAAGTGAAAAACTAATTTACTATACAAATTTAATTTTGGCAAAATCTAAAATTAACCTGTTCCTCGGTCCTGATTTCATTATTATTGTACAATATAGGGATAAACTGTTGCTAAAATTCCACAAAAAGACTGAATTTAGAAAAATGTTATAAATTGTCATTGTCTGTAAAGCTCCACTACTTTAACCATTTTAAATACATATTTACCATTTTTAATATATTTTTTTTTAAATTAGAATTCACGGAATTGTTTTGGCCGCCAATAAAGCGAGTTTGTGCCAAATCGAGGAATATCTTCCATTTTTATACCTTTTTAGACAAGTTTTGAGTTGCAATTAAGTTCTGCTATCAAATGACACTTCAATCATTTTAAATGTGCCTAAATATTCAATATCCATCTTAAAAATGCGTGTTTGCCGACCTTGTTGCACAGGCTAAATTTCTAATTTAATCAATAGGCTTCCTGTCCAAATAGCGCAAAATAGAACATTACTATACGCCGACCCAGTTTAAAACAATTTATGCATAAAGAGGCGACTATGGTCTGATGCATATTTATGAACTGGATGAAAACTGTACTGAGTTTGTCATTGACATAAGCCCAATCAAAACTATTTCCCTAAGCCCTGGCATATATATAGGCTAGAGTGAATGCGGAAGGCGGAAATCGATGCCGACGCTTTTTTATAATTGATATAGCCGGGCAATCCGATCCGACGCGTCGGCTCGACAAAAAAGAGGAAATTATCACTGCTCAATAAATCAAGCGAATCCGCACTGGCAAAAAGCTGGTAATGCGCATTGCGTGTGCCATTAAAATGCAATATCGGTTGCATAATTTATAAAGCTGTCAAGATGCAGCGCCGACCATCTGTCCTCTGAATCATCTGCAAAACAAACGGCACGCGCGCTGCCGGCTCGAGAGTGTGTATATGCTGTGCTTTCGTTCATTCATTCACTCACTCACTCTCAACTCACGTAGCCCGCCGGAAGAAATCTCATTATTGGCCGGCTTTGATTCGCTGTCACTTCGGCTCAATCATTCCGACTCGACGGCGGCCCATTCTTCGGCGCGGCGGCGGAATATTTTCGGCGATGATTTCGGAGCCGCTACTATATATGTGCCAGGCCAGGCCCGGAGAGGAGATCTGTTATCAGCCGGCAGGGGCCATAAAATAATGCACGCGCGCCGCGTCCGCTCTTCCCCAACTAGCTATTTCCTTCTATTATGCTGCTTATCTTAAGCCGCCATGTAAATATAGTGGTCGCATCCAGCTGTAGTCGAGCAAGGGGTGCATGCGAAATTGTTATCAGCGCGCCACTGACTGAGCTGGCCGATTTTTCTAATGGACACTATCGCCTCTTCTCATCTCTCTCTCTCTCTCTCTCTCTCTCTCTCGTTGGCGCGCCGAGACAACTCATTTAGAAAATAGTTTCACCAGCAACAACAACTCTTTTGTCATCTGCTTGCGTTTTGCTTTTCACGGCTGTTGTTTGCTCGAAAAGTTTTAACCCGTCCACCAACCTCAACTGTTTATTTTTATGGAAAAATTCTTTCCTTTAAAAATGGTTATTCTGCGCAAAGCTGGTACAGAAAATTTGTGGAAAATGAGGAAAAAGCTAAACATTTCCAGGTTGCCGCTTAAATGTTTGGAAAAATCGGCTCAAAACTTTGCATGCTAATCAAGCGGCGAGCATAAATCGTAAAAAAGCGATTTATTTCTCAATTTTGGGATTTTTCCTCAGAATTCGTACACCATTGGATAGATCGCGACGAGAGGGATTGAAATCAAGAGAAAACTTGGTAAAATCTAAAAGTTAATTGTTCTGTCCTGATTTTAGAGATAAACTGTTGCTAAATTTCACAAACAAGTCAACAACGCAAAATGTTCTTAATTGTTGGCCTGTAAAGCTCTACATACTGAAAATCAATCAATTCTTGGGAGACCATTGCAATGATTTTTATGCCTCGCTGTAGGTTAGATGAAAAGAAATATGTAAATATTTTCAATTGTTAAGCGGCATATTTCAGAATCAGAAAACTGTGGAAAATTCCTCAGAGCTCTATCATAGCTCTTTCTTTGTTCCTGACAACGAGTTACTTGACCTTTAATACATATTACCGGACATCACTGGAAATATCATGTGCACAGTTATATGCAAAGAACGTGATGAAATTTTTTACTGAGGTTTATTGTTAAAAAGGAGCCGCCGGATTGTATATCGATCAACGTAGTAACGTTAGAGATCTGTTAAAAATAATTTGAAGTTTGTTTTTATTGTGTTTTTGTAAACTGTTGTCACAACTTTGAGTGCTGGATTTGCAATTTTCAGCATTTCGTGATTCAGCGCACAATACTTTTGAGCCTACATACAAAAGTTTTTATCAAAGGTTTACAAACTTCATTGATGGTTTCAATTTGGCAAAGAAATACGCACATATGCCAATGGCGTTTCACAGTGTTTGATCAGATAAGTGTCTGCTATTTGAGGAAATTTGAAAAATAAAAAGTATTCATATAAGACAAAATAAAGGTTCTCCGTTCCGCAATTATTGTGTTGCATTCTTTAGTACATCAAAAGACTATTTTTAATCTGCTGGTCATTTAAGAAATAGAAAAAACGAGCCTCTATATAAATAATGCATTTTAGCACTTAAAAAAGTTCCAAATTTCCCTTTTACTGCGATATTCAGCAGTGGGTGCTTTTGCAGATGTATAGCAGTAATTCTCAATTCAGCGGTGACAGCGCGAATAATTAAATCATAAGCTGCACAGTCTGTTATTAAACGAGTTTCACTCGTTGAGCTATATACACCGCGCGCACACAGGCCTTTTGCTCTCATTCTCTCTCGCCACTCGCTCGCTCCATACCACGTTTTCCACGCAGAGCAGCGGGATTTTATATGAATTTTTATAAGGCACGCAATGATGACGTAGCTGTGTGTGTGTGTGTTGGTAAGAATGGACGCAGTTTAGTAAAGAGGAGCTCTGGGGCTGCTGCTGCAATGGCATCGATTCTCTCTAGAGACCACCTCCTCCTGAAACATGGCTTATTAACCCAACAGGTAACTCAACTCGAGCGCTGCGCAACCCTTATATTATATAGTATGAATCAGCCCCGCGCAGTGGTCGTTGGCCTTCACGACGGCCTGAGTTTTCACTGAATGAAATCGGACCTTGGTCTGTGAAAGGGATGCTCAAAATTCTGATGCCTGACAGCTGAATATCGTGAGAAAATTTTGGCACAGCCGGGGAAGCGGCGAGCGCTCAGCGAGGGAGAGTACCTGGCTTCGTCGTCGCACTATGGACAACTCTCTTGTGTTTTGGTCCCAGCGCGACATTGTTGAGTTAGGTTTATGCTGATCACCATCTCCCCGAGGCAACGAATATCTCCCCATAAAAAAGCAACAACGCATTTAAACCGTATGAACTTTATAGAGACGGCCGTTTTTTCCGGCTGGAAATTATGGACGACTGACACGGTGGCAAAAGCTAAAAGCTAGCTCGCACGAGCAGTGTTAAAGCGCAGCTTTTTCAGCCTGCTCCAGCGCTTTAAGCTAACTAAACAGCCACACACTCCGCGCCGTGTTCTCGCTTTGTTAGGAGTAATCAGATTATCTCTCTCGCGAGCGCCCGCACGGCGCTTGGTTGCTGGCAACCCTCTTCGTATACGCGTATCATGGCAATTCCACCTTTCACAATTAACACTCAATACCTCTTACCTAGATTTATTAACCGCCCGAGCAGCCAAGCACTCGATCGGCTCTAAATTGCAGCACGCTGTTTATCTTGGGCTGCGACCAATCACGATTAATTGCTCCCGTTACCTATAAACTCGAAACGGTCCTTTTCGCTTTTGCACGTTGACGGAATCACTCGGTGGAAAATTCGAGTAAGCCCATTTATTATTCCACCCGACTTATCTGTTGATATTTGCTTTCCGGTCCATTGAGTGATTATTTGAGCGAGTGTAATAATATATACCCACTTTGGCAGCTTTTCAATACGCAAGACAGACTCCAAATTTTCTTTTCCTCAAGAGAAAGACTAGATGTCATATTTGATGATTCCAGAGAGTCGAATTCGGTTAGACAACTCATTTTCATGGCCGAAAATGCGATATAAAGTTCGAAATTCAAGAGTAATGTAAAAACCGTTACTTTAGCGGTTTTTAGTCTGAACCATGCCACAAGAACGCCGGTGACCAATCAGAGAAGGTGTTTAGACGTAACAACGGTAGTGCCACAGCGACAGTCTAGCAACATGGCAGGTTAGCCTGCTTAGTTGAACTGGTAGTTACTATGTCGCTACTGCCGCTACGTCGAAAGCCAATCAGAGAACGATCTTGTTCGTGCCTAAATCCGCTAAAGAAACGGTTTTTACGTTTTCGGAACGTCGTCTCGACCCATCAACCGCGTGTGATCCTCAGGAATCGTTCGACATTCCATTGCCAATTTAAAAATTCGTGCGGAAAAATACTTCAATTAACTGCGTTTTTCAAACCATATCTAACTTTGTAATATACCTATGCTATATGTATTAGCCAGTATAAAATAAATTTCGCTATAAATAGTGCAATAAAATAGGTAATTAAATCGAAGGAAAACCAATAATAAATGAACTCAATACTTGTGCAATGATAAATTCTCCTTGAGTGACCAGGGATATAAAGACACCAGCTTTAACAGCTAAAAGAAATTCATTTATCTTGAAATATAAAAAGGACCATGAGAAGCGGTCCCTCTCTGTATGATGTCCAGATGTGTTTTTCTAAGGAAACTATTGTTGTGTACGAACAGGATAAGCAAATTCGTCATGCACATTGTGTGCTCATAGAATAATAACAAAATGTAGATTTATGACAAGGGCGAGGGTGCTCGACCTTTTTGACAAGACATTGTTTCTGTAAACAGTGCTATTCATTATTATATGAACCAATGAGATTACAAGACCCAACAATTGGTTATTTTCCACCAACCAAGTTGAAGGAGGTTTGTTGCGAAGGAGCAAGAGGAAGGCTGCGTCCGAGCGGACGAGGCGAGATCTTGGAGATCAGTCTTTCGAGACACCCGAGACTAAGAAGACATCATCTGTCTTCTCAGTCTGTCCAAGTGCAGTGAAACTGTTAACTGTGGCCAAAGACTAAGCAATCAGGCCCTATCAGCACCTGCGGTGAGAGTGAGTTCTGCGATACAGGTTTTATGTGGGTTTCCCTGTGTCCGAGCCAAGCCAAATGGGCAGAACTACTTTTCCTGTCCCACACAGGAAAGGTACATTCAAGTGAAGCAGACAATCATTGTTTTCAACAATAAGCAACCACAAGAAAACTGCACCGATAACAAGAGGTCACCAGCAGCACAGGTGATCAGCAAAGCAATACCTGAACTCAATACTTGTGCAATGATAAATTCTCCTTGGGTGACCAGGGATATAAAGACACCAGCTTTGACAGCTAAAAGAAGTGCCTTTATATCCCTGGTCACCCAAGGAGAATTTATCATTGCACAAGTATTGAGTTCATTTATTATTGGTTTTCCTTCGATTTAATTACCTATTTTATTGCACTATTTATAGCGAAATTTATTTTATACTTGCTAATATAGCATACATAGGTATTTTACAACTTATGTTTGGCTAAAACAACTGCAATTATTGATGATTCGCTTGCAGAAACATACGGAAAAATAAACTTAGAATATAAAGATAAAGTTTCTTACCTGTTTTGTGACCGAGTCTATCAATCGTACAAAAATATCTTGCTCTTGTCTCACACCTGGAACAAACATAAAAAAGGTTTGAATCACGATCTTGAGCAATAGAGCGGCAAAAGACGGCGGTTTTGTTTCGCCGCTCGCTCGCACTCGCTCTCGACGGGTTTGTTTATATTTTAGTGCGTGTATAAAAAAAGTTGCGCGTCGGAACTGCACCAGCAGCAGCGCGCGTGTATAAACTTTTTAAGCATCTTTTGTGCCCCTAAGTCGCTCACTTATTTTGCAGTTAGTGCGCATAACAAGGGGGATAAAAATGAGGTATACAAGGCGCATGTTATTAAATTTGCTGCCGCCAGCGCGTTGCTTTTGCACAGTTTTAGCGCTGTTATGTTGACACCCTCTCGCAGGCAGCGCGCACTTTGTGCCTTAATTATGATGAACTGGCTTTCGCCGCGAGGTGAAAAAGTTTACAACGAAAAATCCCTGTGTTTCCCGCAGTAAAAACGCTTTCACTTAAACTCTTGCCGCGCGCGCGGACGGAGATGGATTCGAAAGTAATTGACCAGAATTCCATTTGGCCCCCGCTGAACCCGAGACTGATTTGATTATTCCAAAGGAGCAACGCGGCCAATGAAAACCGCACAATTTTGCATAAGGGTAGATAAGACAAGTCGTTAATAAAATATCCCTTAATACCCACTGATTTATCCTCGCATTGAGATGATGCCTAGCGAATTTACCCCTTCAGGCCCAATGTTGAAATATTAATTCAAGGATTATGCAGAGGCCGAGATCGGTCTAACTAAAACTCACGCACGAGAGCGGCGCGGCACACGCTCACGCGCATTATAGACTGACCAGCGCGCCGGCTACTTAAATCTAGTAATTAACTTTGGCCCTTGTTTGCTCTGGAATTAGCCGACGAGGGATCTACCCGATTTTTAATGAATTTAACCGCAAGTAGTCCGTTTCGGCAGGGCTGCAGGGATTTGCATAAATATTAAGGAGGTACAGCCAGAAGGCCATGCACAAAAGTCTCTTTATGAGCGAAAATTATCTTTAGTGCGTATACGATTTTCAAAATAAACTGAAAATATAAAAGTGGAGGTTGATTCGAACTATTTCCGCCTCACTTGGTTGTTTGAAACGGATTTTCTCCCAGAGATAAGACAAATTTAAAAAGTCAATTATTTTTCCATCTCCAAAGGGTAAACCGCGGGATTTTTAACTACACATATTGTGTATCTTGAAGTTGTTCAAACAAAATTCTGCTGTTTCAACAGGAGCCGCGTGTGGGTTTTCTTTTAGCGTTCAGCAGGTTAAATAATTTAAAAAGCTCCACCCCCCTATTGTGGAAATAAAAGAAAATACAAGTCTGGCGCACATAATGAGAATCTGATTCCCCACGGATTCGGGGCAAACGCGCACACAAGTAAAACATGCGTGACGGCGGTGCCAAGTCTTCTCTCTCTCTCTCTCTCTCTCTCTCTCTCTCTCTCTCTCTCTCTCTCTCTCTCTCTCTCTCTCTTTCATTTAGGCCCGTGCCACAATGAGAAGAAACATAAACTGCTATGTGTATAACAATGATCCAGAAATAAAAACGAGTGAGCGAGCGAGCTTAATATCAGCAAAGACAAATAAGAAAATTAGAATGGGGACTTGCGGGACCGCAAACGCCGGTGCGACGAGATGAAGAAGCGGCGGAAAATAAATATCTGCACATGCCAAGTTTAATTGCGAATTTATGCAAGAATAAGTTCCGTCGTCGTGCGCGTTGTATCCACAAAGAGTGGCTAATTTCGAGAGCGACTGATCCGCGAGAGACGCCCGCCCGCAGACCCTGGAGGATCTGCGACTTTATTATTACTACTCACCATTGGCGTAGAGGAGCTGCAGTCTGTACTGGATGCCATTGTTCGTCTTCTGACCGTCAACCTCCTGGAAGCAGCAAAAACGGCTAAATTTTATCAGTTCCATTCACGGGGTGATGTGCGAGTCGGGGAAAAATGATGAATGTCTGTTAATCCGGGCAGTGAGCGCGAGTGAGTGGCCGGCGTCACGTTGGCGGATAATTAAATGCGGACGAGCAGGGTGCGCGTGCAAAAGCCATATCGCAAACTGTATCGCCGTAATGGAGGCAGTCACACAATTCAACCCGAAATTGCCGGACGTATAATAAACACATATACACATTTAGATAGTTTTCCCGTTTTAATCCGGGCTTTTGCGCAGAAGCCACTGTCAAAATTGGAAAATCAAATTTGACACAAAAATTAATAGTTAATAAATGCTCCGCAAAAGGTTAAAGAGAATTGATATTGTAAAAGCCTGTAAAATGCTTGTTGCCAATGCATAAATCTGTGGAAGTCAAAATTGTAAATTTCTGAGAAAAGTGGCTGCAAAGTGAGCAGGACTGTCTTCTTACTTGAAATCCTATTTTATTACACAACAAAAAGGGTTCATTTACGCCTTTGGACAGATCTCGACGACAAGAAATCGAAATATTCCAAGAAAATGTGGTCAACCGCTGGACATTTTGAAGACAATTGGAAAATGTGAATTTTTACTCTTTTTTATCGATGCGAATTTTAGAACAAAGTTTTTTGCATCAAAAAATTCAAATAATTTTCAATTTTCGCCCTCCATCGATCCACTTTAAATTTTGACAAATGATTTTTCTCATTCCCTCTCGTCACTATTTATTTAGTGTGCGAATTTGAGGAATAATTTGTGTTTTTACAAAAGGGTTGATTCCTCCAAAATTTAAACGACGACCTGGAAATTCTTAGTTCTTTCCTAATTTTTAGATAGTATTGAAAGTAAAACAAATAATTTTCTCTCCCTATATTTCAGTGGTGGAACACATGTCAATCATTTTATACTTAAATTTGAGCATAACGAGATTGACATATCGTCGGTCGGCCGGCAGCATGCAACAGAAGAGCAGATGAACGACGGTATACTACATACGCATGCTGCAACAACATTTGTGTGTTTGCGGCGTTAAATGTTGCGTGACGTTCATTTTGATGCGAGCGAGGCACAACACAGTGCATAATTATTATTGCAGGGTGGGCAGTGCGCGCATCGTAATTGGCACATGCCACGCTCCTCCAATATCAATCAATTGGCCGGCGCCGCATATTGATACACACACAGCAAGCCAGTGCATGCTGCATTTATTTGGGAAAGGCTAGCGGACTGACTGACTGACGCTCTCGCCTTAATTTGTGGCCATTTGCCGGCTGATGTAATTAGCATGCCACGTGATCCGTGACGTAATTCGCCAATTATCCATCAGTGTTGGGGCCGAATCGTCGTCATGCTAATCACATCCAGCCGTGTAATCGCGTTTCCAGCCGGCTGGGCAGCGAGCAGACAGGCTTTGCATCCTCGCAAATCAGACGCGTGCACTAAGAAATTTAATTTTGATAGCGAGAGTGCACAATCCACGTGATTAGCATAAATACAGAAATATATTCAAACTGTATGGAAATTTTCGAGATTTTGGACTTATTATTTACGATTCATTTGAAAATCATTTGAATTGTTGAATGCAATAAGCAGTTCATTGATAAACAATTTGGATTAATCAAAAGAGGACTTGCTGCAGAAAAATTTATTTCCATATTTTGTCCAAAATTTCCATCGTTTGACCACATTTTCTTGGCAGATTTCAATTCCTCTCGTCAAAATATGTCCAACACAGCGTATATGAAACCTTTTAGGGAAACTCTTTTAGTTGTGAAATAAAACAGGATTTCAAGTAAAGAGACAGTTTGATCATTTGCTAACTTTGCACTCACTTTGCACCTAACAAAATTTAGTCAATTTTGACTTAAACTGAATCCTCAGGAATCAGTTCATGCATTGGCAACAACGATTTTCCAGAATTTTGAAGCATCAATCCTCTTTAGGCTTCAAATTACACCGTATAGACACGACTGTTCAATGAGACAAATTGATTGTTGAGTTATTTATTTTTAATTTCCCAAAGGTTCCGGGCTTGTCAATTAAAAATCTAAAACATTTTAATAATTTTTCCTTAGTAACAAAAGATAAGAAAACAAAACCTGGTATTCATCAGCTTAGGAATTTTTAAAACGTAATCTCAAATTGTTATATAATTTCCCGACTGAAGTCTAAAAATTAAGGAATATTTTTCCAGCAGAGAAAAAATGCCCAATCAACTGATTACAATCCATTGAAATCGAGTCTACCTATCACGATTAAATGAAACTTCATTATGGTTTAATTTTTTCATTGGATTCGACACGATTATTTCAATATATCTAGCTTTCCACCACAAACTAAAATGTCGAATCCAATTAAAGAGTTTCCTTGAAATCAGGCAACAAAAATAAATAATTCCCCGACGCGAGGTGCATGCAGAATGCTCGAGAAGAGGTTTTGTTACTTACGTGGTCCTTTTCGATGAAACCAATGAAAGCTGTCCTTTCAATCTCGATCGGCTGGCCGGCCCTGTCGTAGAGGGCGATAACAAAGTGGAAGAAGTTGGACTTTCTCAGATTGCTGGGCGGCTGCTTCTCGAAGTGGGCCCGTCCAATGCCGACGCTGCAAACAAAAATAAAACGCCGCGTGTAATTAAGCGCTCTCTGATTTAGTTGCTCACTCAAAAGGAAAACAGTGTGTGTATACAAAGTGACAAAGAGAACTGCCGTTTCAAAAGGGGGCTGGAGAATTATAATAACAGTTTAAAGGAGATGCAAACAGTCGTTTAATTTGAAGACAGCAGCAGCTGTTGTTTTGACTATACCAGAGACAACGCAATTCCCAAATGGAATTCCATGATGGCGGATCAAAAACGCTTCAGAGGGATATAATACTCAGCAGGAAAGGCACATAATATATTTTTTAAAATATTAAAAAGTTTGAATCAAATTAAAGTAGATCTTGTCAATAATTAAAATCAAACAATTTGTCTATAAAATCAGGACCAAGGAACAGTTTCTCGAAAAATTAAATGATCGATTTCAATCTATCCAATGGTGTGGGAATTTTGAGGAATAATTCCCAAAATTGGGAAATAAATCGTGGAGTAAGAAGACAATTTATAAATATATGCTTGCCGATTTTGTACCTATTTTTTCATTTTAGGGAAAATGTAAACACTTTATCCTAATTTTTAAATAGCATTCAAGCTAAAGAGGATTTTTCACAAAAATGACTATTTTTATTTTCTATAGTAATAATTTTACAACTAGTGATAAATCATCTTTTCCAGAAGAATAACAAATATACATATTATTCACTGCAGGCAGCACATATTTTATATAAAAATCAAATAACGATTTTATTGTTTTGCTATGTAAAATGTATTAAAAAATTATTTAAAAAAATATTTTGGGTTTTTTGTCCTGACAAATTGGAGATGGAGGACAGTATTTCAGGTATATTATACGCATACACAACTCGCAAAAGGGATGACTCTATAGAGGCATCGTGGGAAAAGTTGAAATTCCTAATATATTCGAATATTCTTCCCTAAAGAATGAACCACTCAGGACAAAAGCCTGTGATGCTGGGAAAGGTACATGGGTCAATCTTTTGTACAGAATTCCATTCCGGAACAATTGATGCACAAATGACATGCAGCCGTGTCCCATGTGAGTGGTTTTTGCTGTTTCCAGCAGCGCGGAAGCCCATTTTCTGTCGCCAACGCACCTTTTGTGTATCATGCTGGAAATTCCATTTTCAGCCGCGGTGAGAAAATTATCCGAAATCAATTTTTCATTGCAACTGATGGCGGAATTGAATAAATTATCGCGCGCAAGCCTCTTTGTCGGCGGCGCCATTTTTCATCACAAGTGCGCGCCGGCTATAATGTCGGCACTTTATGGTTAATAAACGAGTCATGAATTAATCAAACGGCAGGTAAAAGAGGTGTCACCTCGTCATGTTTTAAAAATCCCACACTCTCACGCCGTACGCCCTCTCCATGCATGAATTGCCGGCGGAGATGAATTCTCTCCCGCACATATGTGTTTGCTGCAGACGCGGAAACTGCTGCTGATGTTTTGTATAATAACTTTTTTCAACGTAAAAATTGTACTGTAAAATACGCACACACCGATACATGCCTGGCAAAAGTATAAAACGCGCGCGGCCGTCGTTGTTCATTTCATTATATTCTCTCTTGTCTTTGATGTCCGCTTTTTCGCCAATCCTGAATTTATACAATTTATACGTTTGCGTGGGAGCGAAAATCGTTTCACGCGCGATTGAACTCGGCGTTGATGAATTGATGATCGTTTGCGAGAAAACGGCGGTTGGTTTTTGAATTGAACAACTTTTCGGGCGGAAAGAAAAACTCTGAGCGGATTAGTGTTGCATATCCCCCAATTAGATTATCGCAGACGAAAAAGGGCCTTGCTTTTGCCTCTTGCCTGCTTTCAGGATGACCATCAGTCGGAGAAAAATATAACAAATATACTCGCTGCCGTCTGTATGTAAGAAGTTTGAATAATCTCTGGGGAGCTTGTTTGTATCGAGGACGCGCATGCAGCAGGCAAAGGCTAGCCGGCTTGTTGGATCAAAGTTTTGATCAGACCCACTCGTCGGCGGGCGGCCGGCCGGCCGGCGGACGAACGGAAAGCAGCTTTCAAAAGGAAAATAAGAGACACACACGGACTTTATTCAGCATTTATCCAAACCGGAGGGAATATGCGCGCGCGCCCGCGTATTTTATTCACACACACGCAGTAAATTCGGAAACAATAAAATAAAATTCAACTCCATAAATTGCAGTCAAATTTTATTAGGCAAACTGTGTCATAATTGACTGTTATTCCAGTTTTATTGGCAGCTTTTTGCGCGCGCGGCCGGGCGATAACTCAAAAATATTTCCAGAGATCAAGCACGCGCGCGCGATTTTGACATTTATTTGATTTCAGTCGGGTGTATATCAAAACTCGGCTCGAGGGATTTGCTCGCGTCTGTCCGAATATAATTCACGCTATTGCATTCGCCGCAGAATTAAATAATTGTCATTTAAATCAACTTTGCTCAATAAACATTGAGCGCGCGCGGTTGTTAGTTTTGGATCGGCTGCGATTGAGCAAAAATGTTCGTGTGTGTCCATCGATGATGCAGCAGCGCGTTTGGGAGCAATTAGAGCAAATCATTCATCTCTTGTTTAACTTTAATCCGGCAATAATTGCGATTCACACACACACGAGCATTTGAGGGCTTTGTTTGAACGGACGCGAGCAAAGCAAATGTTTAATGTTGGAAAACGCAGTATTGGATTTTATCACTATATCTCAACTGAATTATCAGCTAAAAGTAATTTTTCTATTATGAATATCTTTGGCTGTATTTTTACAGATTATTCGGAGACTGGTTGTGGCCGTTATATTAATTCCATTTTAACGTATAGTAAAAATTAAATATTGCGTACTATTTTTTATTAAACATATAGCTGTTTTTAGTTATAAGATTCAAATTTTGTGCGAAATGAAAGAGCTGTGTTCTCCTTAAAAAATGACTCATTCTCAGTTCCTGCGTTTCCAGTTACATCATAATTATTCTTATATTGTAATTTGTTAATTTTTAGCTGTAAAGGAATACCTAGGTCATTCCCACGCAGACCCGCCGTCTTTGGGGTGTTATATTATTTTTGTTTTGTGCTCTGGTTTTGAAAGGTAATTTTTAAATTATTATTTCCGGAAGACGACATTAAAAATAATTCATGGATTGGCTGTAAAAATGTGTCACGAACATCGAATTTTCCCTCTCCTGCTAATCTTTCTTACAGGTCAATTTCTTCTGATAAAAAAGACGTACGGCAGAATTATATCAGCTATTAGGTTTTTCTAATATCCATTCATCAAAAAATGCTTTAAAATTGAGTCTGATTAAATTTAATTCGAATGATTATATAATTAATTCCGATCTGATGTCTAAAGAAAGAAAATATTCTGATTATGATTTTGAAATTATACTTGCTTGACCGCATATTACTTGTATATTGGGTATTTTGAAAGAAATTTCTGATTAAAATCATGAATTAGAATGTTGCACTGTCAACGGGCGCGTTTTTCATGTAGGTATTTCCCTTAATTTGCTGCGCTTTGACAAATGCATTTCAAATATGTGACCAGACCACCAATGTCGATGTCGTTTTAGGAGTTAAAAATTGTCCCCTTTGTGCGTGTGGAAAGGTTGATAGAATATTTGTTATTTACAGTATAGGAATTTTTTAACAACGAAGGTAGAGCGTTTTACTTGCCAGCGATTAAGAATATTTTGGATTGTTGTATCCATTGAGTTGAATGAAATTAATTGTGTATGAATGAAATCAGGACCGATGAACAGGTACAATTTCAAAATTAAACAGCTTCGTCAATAATTTTTTTTCGTTTGATTTGGATCCCTCTCTTCGCAATCTATGCAACGTTATTATTATTATGATTGTTTATTCTCACTTAAAAAAATACATACATAATTATGTTTTTCTCAATTAGCACACAAAAATGACATGTCAAGAGATAAAAAAAAGTGAGAAACGGCACCACTTCTGGCATACACCGTGTTAAAACTACTCTGTGAAGAGCGAAGCCGAAGTGGGCCCATGCTATATAAAGCACAAGGGTTAGATCACAGGCTTGCACTGACGTAAGACTTAATTGCACAACACAAATTTTGGGAAAAAATCCCTAAATTGTGAAATAAAACGTGATTTTACAATAGGGAGACAGAGTGCTTGACTATGACATCATGTGAACTGATTTTCTAAAAAAAAACAAAAAAAATTTAACGGCAACCTGGGAATTTTTTAAATAAAATTATTTCGAGTAAATGCGAGTTTGTGGAGTCAAATTAAAGAATAAAAGAATGGCATTGGCGGGAAGGGACTGACCTGGTTTGGTCGACGACCGGCGGCGCCATCCACCTGCCGGGGACCAGCTGACCGGTGGGGCCGAGCGGCTCCTCCTTGAGTCCGGTGGCCATGCTGGGGCCACGGGGCTGGTGGTGGATGTGGTGGTGGTGGTGGTGGAGGCCGGCGGCCGCAACGGCCGCGTCCTGCAGGCCGAACATGAGTCCAGTCGGAGGGGCGCCTCGGGTGGTCTGTTGGTGGTACAACTTGGACCAGCAGACTGAGCTGGCGCCCGTGCCAGGAATGTCGTCCAGTTTTGAGCCGCGGCAGCACACTGACTGAGCAAGCGGGCGAGCACGCAGCAATTTCCCGGAAAATTGGCGGCACCGGCCGGTGAGATGGAGTCACTTTCCTGACAGCGGCCTGAGAGCGGGCGAGCGAGCGGGAGCGGGAGAGAGCGGGCGCTTCGGCAGCCGGCGGACGAGCGAGTGCGGCACGACGGCGCTGCTGCACCACCACCACCCGCCAGGCGTGCGGAGGAGTGGCCTCACCCATGACTCCCTCTTGCCCTATGAGGGTGTATCCTTCAGAGACTGCGCATTGCGCCACAGGGGATACTAACCTATGGAGGCCGCGCCACCGCGCCGCAGTCTACGCCTATCACCAGGGAGCCTTACGCTTTAAACGAGCCAATGAGGATTGATGTCGGCCCGTCGGCTGACGTCGCCCCGATCGGCTTTTTGCTCCAGTCGGCCGACCCGGGCCTCTAGAGGAGCACGTGTTGCCCGCCGGCCGGCCGGCCGGCCGCCCATGCAAAACCCACGCGAATAAAAATCTATGCAAATTCGCCGCGTTTTTTCTTTGCACCTCGCGTTGGGCTGCCGATCCTCCAGAGGCTCGGCTCAAAAGGGAATATAGATATCTATATATGCATGTATGAAAGGGGAGAGAGCAGGAAGTGGAATAAAGAAACGGCGCCACCGCTTTTGCACGTTGAATATTGGAATTTGGGGCTTGAACACTGAATTAAAATCCTGTCAGAAGGTTAATCGCTTGGTTGAAGGAGATATTTAATGTTTTTTAGTATCGATTTGGAGAAAAACTAAAGCTGATGTGCCTCAGAAAAAGATTATGCGTGTGAAATCTCGGAAATTCGGATAATTAATATAGGCAACGCGTTTGTTTTAGACGCAGTGCGGATTGCATAAGCTCGTAATGTGGCAGGCGCAGGTATTTAAGTTGATTTAAGATACAAGGGATACAAGCTCGGCAAGTAATTAATCTGAATTAACATGTGGTGGTTTTTTCGCTGCTGTTTGATACAAAAGATGACAATTTTCAAAAGGAATCGCTCCCCGTTATTGATGGTTTATTGTTATAAATCCACCCCTATATAAACATAAGAGTCTAAAATTTTAACATATTTTAAATCACCATAATTTACTGAAAGATATTTTCGTTAAGAAAAACTGGATGTATTTGGAATCTACTCAGCGAGACGAATCGAATGATGCACGATTTTTATACTTTTGAGAGAATAGTGCTCTGGGAAAATTGGATGCAGCTAGAAATGTTTGACACGGTAGTGAGTTCTAATTTCCCTCCGTTATTTGTCATAAAATCAAGCTTAATTTTGAGCCATTTTAAATTATTTTGCGTCCTGGTAAGTGTGAATCATAACTTTAAAAACGACTTCTCCGGGAAATTGGGCAGAAGAAAATATGAAAAAAATTACAAATAGCAACACGGTCATTTCTATACAGTAATATAAAACACATTAAGTCATGCACCTCTGCTGTCAGGGTCAGCGCGACTCATGTTTATTGTCACTAGAGACATTTTGGAACAGTCCCGTTATCTAAAATTGCTCCCAACTTGCTAATGGAAATAAGCGCGTGCATTAAATGGCGCGCTAATGATGCTAATTCGTTTCCATGTCATTTAAAAATCCACACACATACGGCGCGAGTCGCGCTCTGAATGTGCACAAAACACACACAGGCAGCACACACACGTGTGATGTCAACACGTCAGCGCAGCAAAATCACACTCATGGGATGGAGCCGCAGCATAATCGCCGCTCTTGAAAATAAAATGCCCTGGCATGATTTTATTCTAGCCAATTTATTGCACCGAACGCCGCGAGAATTGAAAGCGCCGCGATTAAAAATCAACCATGCATGATTAATGATAAGCAAAATATTTGAATTGCAAGTGGCATTGGAATCGCAAATGCATTAGCGCGCCGAATTTTAATTATTATATAGCTGTATGCATATTTGACACGAAATGAATGAGTCCATGAAATTTACACCAAAAATCAGCCATTCGTAGTAAAAATACGGGACATTTTTTAATACTTTGAGGTGCTTTGGATTCCTCTCGTTGAGCCCAATTGAACTTAACATCAAGTTATATGTCCTATACGGTTATTAAGATTAAAGGTTTTTGGTGTCTTTTTAATTTAAAAGAAATTTTGGAAATGTTCTCAGGATTTTTTTCGTGTTTTGCAATTCCAAATCTCGGATTCTAACCATCAGAATTGCAAAACCTGACCACCGTTAGATTCATCTTGACCTCCCCTGAACAGCAAAAACAAATTGGAAATTAAAATTTTCGGTAATCATCGTTCATCTTATTTCCATCGCCCGAGAAAAGATTCTCGCTTGTCTCTGGCTGCATCAGAGCAGAGGTATTTCAGTCGCGTAAAGCATTTGGTCCAACGAGCTGAAGCAACCGGAACAAATTAAGCGGCCGGAGCAAGTTATACTCCTTTCTTCTGGGTGGCGCGGTGCCTCTTCTCTGCTCTTCTCTCGGCTCCTTTTAATTTAATCTCCGCACCCCTGCAGCATCTCAAAGATTGGTACAAAGAATTAAACTGTTTAATATTCTCCGTGCGCGCAATCCGACTGCAATGCAGGTTCGCAGCAAAAGACTCCATGCAATAATCGCTCGGCAAAAGGGGTGAAATTTCGAATTCTGTCTCCGCTCCGCCGGCGTTTGACTTCCGCGCTAAATTATGAACGAGTCGGCAAAATCGATTAGCGCGTCTGGTTAAAAATTTACGACAAATGAGCAGATTTTTTTTGTAAACGACGGGTAATTTTTAATTCGCGCTCGTTTTTCTGTCCCCAGCTATTTGTTTCCGTTTATATATCGCATCAACGAGCGTGTTTGAGTCGTTGTATTCCATTAAAAAAGTGCTGCACGCGTGTTTATTACGCGCCCGCTAATGCTCTCGTGTATATTTGAGAGAAAAGTCAGTCAAATGCACGCCAGATTTGCTAGCAGCGCTGCGTTAAAACCTGCTCCCTCAGTCCCCGTATGGGTATCACCACTTAATTTCCCCACAGGAAATATTCCACCCGCTTTTTTTCATCAAATTGATGCTGCTAGCTCGAGTGTGTGCGTCGATTTGTGCTGCAGCTTTAAAAGTCATCGCATTAGCTTGAATTTTTCATGTTCGTTTAACGAAAATTGGCTAGAGTGTATACGTGGACAGCAGTTCCATCAGGAAAAAAAATGCAAAAACATATGACAAATAATCAGTTTGAATAATTTTTGAAAATTAATAATTGCAAAACAACATTTTGTGCTTAAAATCTGAAAAATTAAGTTATAGTAAATGTTTTATGAACCTCTTTGATAAATAAAACAATTATGCTAATTGTGAAAAGGCATATTGATCGCATGAATTTTTTAATGGAAGGTTCTAAATAAACTCGCACCCCGCTTTGCAAGTAGTGGTCTTCAGATGTTGCCCTAAGAGACCTATAGTTGGACCCTAAAGTATAAGGTGAAATTTTAAAAAATTGCCTATTTTACAGCGGTTCAAAGTTTTGGAAACCATCTACCTTAAAACTCAATTCAAAATATCTCGAAAACGATAAAAAAACGTAACACCAATTTTGTATATGTAGTTACTATGGATATTCAGCACATTTTGCCTATTTTGAATTTGGGTATATGGGATTTTTTCGAAACGTTTGACCCCGTTTTAGTGACCTTGACGTTTGACCTACGAAGTTGGTCATCTAGAAGAAGTTGTTGGCTGTCAAACGTAGATTATTTTGGATACCAAATTTTTGTGTTTACCACAAACAGAGTTCAAATTACAAATCGCAGAAAAAATTACCATTTTAAAAAATCTCAATCTTTGAACCCCTGTAAAAAAGGGAATTTATGGAGTTTTCACTTAATATTTTAGGGTTCAACTTAGGCTAAGGGGGTGAAAATATAGAACACAGTCATATGTTATTAGTTGATGATAAATTTTACTGTGGGATTTTATGAAAAATGGATAGGGTGCTTGAATTTCCCGCTCTAAGCGCACATATATGGGTTTTCTTACACGATCACACCGCGTATTGGTTTCATTAACTATTAAATAAGCATTATTAAAGCAATAATCCGACTCATCCTCGTTATTTTAACAGCAACAAAATTTTTAAATTTCAATAAGTAGAGCGGTACAACAACGCGGTCCTGCTTTTTGTTGGAAGCCAGCCATTGTCGGCGGTTTGAATTATTATTGTAATTTTGCATCATTGTTTAACAGCAGAAAGATGATTTTAAAATAAGAATTTAGTTTTCGTCCGTCAGCCACACGGTGCTGACGTTAATCGTTTACTTAATTGTGCAGAACCCGAATCAAAGGGGTGAATACAACCGTCAGTTAAACAAAAGAATTTGTAACTTATTATTGTAAACAATTTCATTTCTGGTATTTGATTAAGTGTCCGATCGGATTTCCAACTGGTGAATTTCACCAGTTGCATCAACCCTAAGTGTTCGAAGCCGCCAACAGATGGCGCAACCGTAGACTTTCGATTTTAAGGCTTTTCCGCTGGTATTTGAGACTCAATCTAGCTACCGTGCATTCTTCAATTAATATGCTTTTTTTGACGCGCTGAAAACCAAAATCGGTTCAGCCAATCGCCGTAGAATCGTGAAAAACAATTTTTCGAAATAAAAAATCTTTTCCAACGTTTCTACGGCGAATGGCTGAACTGATTTTGGTTTTCAGCACGTCAAACAAATTAAATTAATTGAAAAATGCCTAATAGCTAGATTGAGTCTGAAATCGCAGCGGAAATGCATTAAAACCGCTTTTATAACAAATTTTTTTAAGAAAGTCTGTGGTTGCGCCATCTGTTGGCGGCTTTAACTTCAAACACTAAGGGTTTATGCAACTGGTCAATTCACGAACAAAATTCGTCATCTGAATTTATCGGTCTTCATCATTTCCACCCTCATCGTATCTCCCAAAAAATATATATTGGTTAATATAATGAAAACGCATACTCATATAAGCCAAGGAAACATACTCGCTCGGGAGACTGTCTTCATTTGCAAACTGCAAAGTTTAGGAAAGTTATCTGACAAAAAGGAGAGAAGCACCGTATATGCGTGCAAACAGGCGGCTCGTGTGTGTGTGTGTGTGTGTGTGTGTGTGTGTGTGTGTGTGTGTGTGTGTGTGTGTGTGTGTGTGTTTTCACATAATGCACGCAGACTAGAAGTGGAACTCCGTGTTGAGATTTGCAAAAGCTCCCAGAGCTGTTTTGGCCAATCAATCACTGCTTACATTCGCCACACGAAACTCCCAGTCCGCCAGCCTTGATTGTATTTAAAGTTTCGGCAGGCACGCTTCAAGAGAACACAAACCGCCCATTCATTTGTGCGCCACTGCACGTGCCATTTGCATATTATGCACGGCAGCGAGCAGCATTATATGTATTATTGGCATCGTGCGGTGCAAACAACTACACAAATAACCTGAATTTGCATTACTCGCTTCCGGTTGCTGGTCGATTGCAAACAATCTATTTTTATAGAGAATATTTATTTCATTTATTTCATATGAGAAATTGACTTTTAAATTTAGACAAAAGACTATTTTTTTAGCTTCGTGAGGTTATCATGCAATTTAATTCATGACCTAGTTCTAGACAAAATATCGGGCTGATTGAACGCCCAGAATCATATTTAAAGCCGCTGAATTTTTCGCTATATTTGAATGCAAATTGCTCCATTTTGGCCACCACCTAATCTGAAGTTCTAAGATCCAGAATTGCAAAAAATTCACACCGTTCAACTCGTCTTGACCTCTCATAAAAAGCCAAACGGTTTTGAGGGTGATCAACCCTCACCCCCTCCCACCCCATGCATTTTCGGTTACAAAAAACTCCCTAATTTTCATTTTTAAAAATGCAAGTTGATGTTTTTAGAAGTAAATAGTCCTAAATATAATTCCTACATCAATTCGCTGGATATCTGCAGTTCTCTGCAGTCCAAGTCATAAAAAGTTAGGCCTGCTCCCATTAAAAATAGTGGAGGCACAGAGCCTCCCTTTCTCGATCAGCAAGGAAAGCGTTTTCGGTGCAATGGCAAAAGCGTGCGTGTGTGTATAGGTGAGCAGGTTGGGGGAAGCGGAGAGAGAGATGTGCGGTGTCCCAGTAGACGGCGAAGCAGAATTCACGAGCTCAGGTTATGACAGTATTACGACTTGGCCGCCTCGATACCAGTAAAAACAAAAATAAACGTATATTTTGCATTTACTCCACTTTGAATGCGCAGCTTAAATTTATATTTATGTGTCACCTGGCTTTTTATCCGCAGACTCGTTGATGCGCGGGATAATAGAAAAGAGCTCGCATAAAACAGAGGGATTTTTTATGTTGAGCCCCAACATAAAGCAGCGCGCCGCAGCGAACAACACGAGACGCAATGCACACGGGGCCGCTGAATTTTTCATCGCCTCAGCGCGCGCGCCTCTTATAATTCAACTAGCGCGGAATTCCAATGCAAAACTGCAGGAAAAAAGTGGAGGAAATTATCTCGTCGGTGTTTATTCTGCAAAATTATTGTGAAATTACTATGAACTCTATTTTTTGTGGCTTATTGAATGATTTAAAAAAATAAATATCATTGAAAATTATGCATATAAGCAATTATAAAATATTTGGGGTTAGGAGGTGAAAATGAAACCCTGCGGAATCTTCAACAATTCTTCTCTCTTATAAACGTCAGTCACTTGGCGACTTAGTCTAACAGTTTACAAGGACCTTTAAACAAAATTGATAAACGACTTAGAATTGACAATTTAAAGAGATTTGTCTTGAAGAACAATTTAAAATTAAAAAAGAATTTACCCGATTGAGCCGGGTCCTTCACAATTAAACGCTCGGAACTCTTAAGAAGCGACTTGTTGGCTCGTGTGTCCGGCGAAAACTAATTTAAAGTGGAATGATACTGGGCAACAATTGAAAATTATTTAAATTGTTGGATGCCTTGAACAATTGACCGATAAACAATTTGTTCAACAATTTGCAATAATAAAAAAATGACCTTCCTACAATAAAAATTCAAATTTTGCCAATTTTCTCCACAATTTCCAGTGCTTGAGTATATTTTCTTGGCATATTCCGATTCCTCTCGTCGAGATCTGTCCAACGGTGTATGCCACTTATTGGGGGAACTCTTGGTTTTGAAATTAAATCGGATTTCAAGTAAGGAGACAGTTATTACCTTTTAAAAAGCACGGTAACTCTCCAGCCGATTTTCTAAAAAAAAAAATAAAGTGCTTCTTAGGTCAATTTAGGCTTTAACTGAATCCTAAGGGATGAGTTTATGCATTGGCAACAAGCAGTTTCCAGGCTTTTCCAGTATCATTCCTCTTTAAATTAAAAAAATCTCTCTCTGTTGCATTAACGAATTTCTAACAATCATGAATAACACCCTAGACTAAAAATGAAAAAGGAGTGGGAGCTCGGCTCCGCAACCACTACAAATATAAAAGCAACCTTGTGCATTTTTTTAATATTTTTCTGATATTATAGAATGCTCTCTTTATCTCTTAATTAATGATGCAAAATGTAAAAATAGAATTTGTAACCAGCTCTCATAAATATGATTGGCAATAAGTAACACCAAATTGATAGTTCATTAATTAATTAATTGATAAAAATTGAGACATATAGTTAGAGGGGAAGCTTATTGTTAGTGGTTAACAAAATGCAGGAATAAACTACATTTTTCAAAGCGGAGGTGAATGAGTTGAGGGGCGATTCGCGTTGTGCAAGTCATGCATCCCATACTCATCGTTGAAAACCATTAATTTTCCGAAATTGACAACTGCTCCACACGAACGAAATGTGAGAGGTTTTGAGAGGCCACCCAGGTAAAAAGCCAAACACACGATTTTGTAGAAATAAGAAGGATTAATGGTGTGCGGCTGAATGTTTCCGTGAAAATATTTGAGGAATTTCCCGGCGCGCCTTGCAAATGGTGCGATAATAATAGCGCATTATATAGAGCTGAGCTCGTTCTGTCACGGATATATATATATAAATGGAAGCTGTTCTGCATTCGGATGCTGATTAAAAGATAAATATTTATTGGCTCTGCTGGCGGAGCGCACATCACGTTTCACATGAATAAAAGTAATTTAACACGTGCACGGCGTACAATTGGAAATAGATATAGAATTTATAATCACCCTTTACGCCATTATTCGCGAGCGGCGTGCATGTTTTGAAACACAAACACACGCGCTCACTCTCATGTTTGTTGCAAAACAAAATTAATATTATCACACGCGGGTGTGTGCTCTGTGTTTGCGGTCCCAGTAGGCGCTCGGTCCAGCGCCGCTCGCTCTCGATGTTTGTCCATCACCTTTCGCATCATCTGCTCACAACCAAACTCCGAAACGCGCTTTAAAGAGGAATGATACTGGAAAAGCCTGGAAAATGCTTGTTGCCAATGAATAAACTTATCACTTAGGATTCAGTTAAAGCCTAAATTGACCTAAGGAGCGCTGTAATTTTTTGAGAAAATTGGCTGGAAAGTTATCGTGCTTTTCAAATGGCAATGGCTGTCTCCTTACTTGAAATCCTATTTAATTTCAAGACCAAGAGTTTCCCCAATAAGTGGCATACACCGTTGGACGGATCTCGACGAGAGGAATCGGAATATGCCGAGAAAATATGTTCAAGCACTGGAAATTTTGGAGAAAATTGGCAAAATTTGAATTTTTATTGTAGGAAGGTCATTTTTTTAATGTTGCAAATTGTTGAACAAATTGTTTATCGGTCAATTGTTTAAGGCATCCAACAATTTAAATAATTTTCAATTGTTGCCCAGTATCATTCCACTTTAACAAGGCAAATTCCGGTGTGCAGAATTCGTGCCCTCGGCTGCACAGGGAAAAAATAAATTTTAAAGCGCATTTTATACCATAAAATATTTTTCAAACTTATTTGTTTTGTGTTTTTCGGGTTTCGGGGTTGCTCGCTCAGTGGAAAGCAAATAGAAATAAATGAATCAATTAATTGCATTGAACCCCGAGAGTAAATAAATAAATTATCAAAAATATTTTGGAAAAAAGCTTGATTTTATTAGGAAAAAATCGAAACTTTGTGCCACAAGCCGTTCAATTTTCCAAGAGCACTTTTTAGGAAAAATCTCCAACATTTCCGTAAGTTGAAAAATATAATAAATTATCATTTACAGGTTCAACTTTTTGACAAAAATTACCAGCATGTCATTTTGGTCGACTTTTATTGAAACGCCAATCAGTTCCTCCACGCAAACCGGAAAGGAGCAAACCTGCAAGCAGTGGGTCGGAAATCCATTAGCATCCAAGGTCGGACTTCTAATGGAAAATAGCAGTGTGAGTCATGCATAGCATAAAGGCTGGCGAGAAATGACAGAACATTCCTACCATACCTCGCCAAACATCGCTCTATAAGGAACAAAAGCGATCCTAAAGCTTGATATTTTTAAGTTCGGTCTACAACGAAAAGGTATGCGCATCAAAAGGAGATGTCGAACATTTACCTCATTGTGGTTAGGCTAAAGAGTGGTGTCACAAGAATGTCCGAGGGGCTATTCAATGAGACAACAACAAAAAAAAACATAAATTTCAGAGTGGAGAAATATTTTTTATAAACATAAAAGCCCATCTAAATCTCCCCTATACTAATTCATTAATTTCTCTTGGAAACTGCTTTGGTGGCTATAAAAGAAAATATTTTTTTGTAAAAAAATTAAATCTTCTCTCCCAGGCAAGTCATGCTTGCTCAGAGCGCGGATTTTGGCGTTGCAGGAGAGGTGTGCTCGGCGGTGAAGTGGAAAATGACATTATAAATGCAATGAAAAGTTAAATAGTAATTAAATTTAAATTGGAGCGGCTGGCGCGCGGGCGTGCGACAGAGGGCGCCGAGAATATAATAAAGGAGCAGCAGGCAGAGCGCCGCACGGCATGATGTGTAAATATTTCTATCTCGGTGGATATTGGCACAGCAATATAAGTAAGGTGGATGTAACGGGGGTGGAAGCGACGATAGTGGCCCCCAAGGGTGAAATCTCAGCTTTGCAGACGTAGCTATTTCGACATGGAATTACACCGGCAGCGCTTCGAAAGCTCGCAGCCCGCCCTGCACCAGCCTAAGGCCTCCTCCTCTCGCACTCCATAATGCACTTTTTCCATATTGTGTTTAGATGAAAGCGAGGATTTTCAGCATCCTTCTTTCCTAGGGGTTAGTTGCGACCTACACTTTTCGGCCGGAAACCGCAGCAATAGCAAAACGTAAAACCGATTTTGTGGTTTGCTCCAATGCCCTTGGATAATAGCAAATTTTGAAGGAAGGCGAGAGAAAAATCGAATGGCTTTTGTTACGGTCTCCTTAATCGATATCATATCTTGAATTTTTCTAAAAATCCTAACTATTTATGCAGGGTACACGTTAGACTCCTTATATATTGAGAGTCGTGCGGATTAGCGGACCGACGCGCACACTCGCCCTGCGCAGAACCACGTTCATATCTTTTCCCTTGTGTTAAATGAGTGTTTGTGTCAAAATTGCTGAAGCCATCCGCGCCCAATTTGGTGCTAAACGAAAGTCCACGATTTGATCTACAAAACATAACTCGAAACCATGACCGCGGAAAATAAAACAAACAAGAAATTCACGTTCGAAAAGTGTCCCTGTTTGTCTGGGAAGAAAGCTGCAGCTGGAGCAGGCGACACTAGAGACATCTGCTCAAACTCAGCAAGAGCAGTGAAGCTCACGCAGTCACGTGACTACTCAATCCCGCCATCTCATTGGCTGAGAGCAGGCACACGTACTTTACTGCTTGTAGGGACTGGAGGGGAGAAACCAAGATAAAGGCACGCCTCAAGGATTGTCTGTAGGTTGTAGCATGCAGGCACAGACACAGACTGCTGTTGTTGCCTGCTCCAGCTGTATCTTTCTTCCCAGACAAAAGGGGGCACTTTTCGAACGTGAATTTCTCAGTTGTTTAATTTCCCGCGGTCGTGATTTCGACTAATGTTGTAGATCAACTCGTGCGCTTTCGTTTGACACCAATTGAGGCGCGAATGGCTCCAGTAATTTTGACACAGAGCCTCTCGATCATAGGAAAAGATAGGGACGTGGATCTGCGCAGGACGAAAGCGCGTCGGTCCGCTAATCCGCGCGACTCTGAATAGAAGGACTTTAAATATCCGTTGGCGGCTTATTATGGCTCATCTACAAATTAAATATAAGGAAAGAAGCTATTTTTGCGGCGACTTAACAATTTACCAAACCAAAAATCGACACAAATTATTCTTGAGCAGCCAGCAGCAGATTTAAAGAAACCCAAGACAGTCCCTTAAAATATTAACAAATTTTTACTACCCGAAGAAGAACGTGGTTCATTTTGAGAATTGAGGCGTCGATTTCGCGTTGAGGCACATTCGTTGGGCGAAGAAGACACGCCTCCCCCGCTGCGAATAATCCCAGGGACGCGGCGGTGCTTGCTCTATTGAACCAGAGCGAGCTGTCGACTCGAGCTAGCTGGCTTGCCTGTTGAGGCAGGGCGCCGGAGCCTCTTTCGATTTCCTTTCCTCCCTCGCGTCGTTATGAAATCGACCCACTTTTCTGCAATCTCGACAATTAACCCTTCAGCACAGAGTCACCTGAAAAAGAAAGAGGCCGGCTGCATGGCTGCACGCGTGAGAAATCGGCAAACAAAGCGGGAACGCTTTATGGCGCCTTAAAGCGCACTTTTATGTGCAGCCAGTGGCCGTAAATTTTACGCGTTCGGTCATCAGCTATTTAAACCGTCGTCCCTCGTCTGGTTGCTGAATGCGGTGGTATAAACACGAAAAGATGGGGAATAAAATTGTGGGGGATTGTCCGAAGCTGTTTGGAACTATATTTTACTTGCTTGCGAGCAACAAAAGCGGATGAGGTTTGTGCATCTTTTGATATACAAGCAAATTTGATGCAGCAGCAACTTGGATTTTTCAAAACTTTATTTCAATGAGCGTAGCAAATTTTCAAATCTGTTTATCGAGTTTATAAAGAATATTCAATTTCACAGGAGAAAATCATGTATTTTGTTTTAGCGCAATCACAATTTTGATTGTAAAATTTTCAGAATTTTTTGAAACTCATTTTTAGCCTCAATACATGATGGCTGTTATTTTTGCAAAAATTAATTTTATGAAAAAATAATTTCCTACGCTAATTGGAGAATTTAAAATTTAAATGTTTTCTACATTGTCATCGCCAAATCTCGGGTTTGAGTCTTCAAATTGCAAAAACTGAACCCCAATCGACTCGTCTCAACATCCCCTAGAAAGCCAATGGTATTTGGGGGTGATTATTTTAATTTAAGAGGATTTTAATCAGTGAATAAATTAGTGCAATTTTTTCTCATGCGGTTGAAGGGGGATAAGGGTTGATCACCCTCAAAACCCATTGGATATCTAGGGAAGGTCAAGATTAGTCGAACGGCGTACATTTTTTTGTAATTCTGGCATTTAGAACCCGAGATTAGGTCTTGGCAATATTAGCAAAAATGCAAAAATTAAAATTATTGCCACATTGTCATCACAAAGTTTTGGGTTTGAGCGAGTAGAATTACACACCGTTCGACTCGTCTCAACCTCATCCCCTAGATAGCAAATAATGGGTTTTAAAGGGTTGATCTGATCGCCTACCAACCCCAATTTCTCTCATGCGATGAAATTTCCGGTTTAGATTTTTATTTTTAACTCTTTTACTCACCATAAAGGGTATAGTTTAGGGTAGATATTTATCAAATAATTACAGCCCTGTGCCAGAACTATGAGGGCTCTTGAATGAACTGCATGCTATTGGCAGGGTTTCCTCACTGTGGAGCCATTTTCCTGTTGCACTGTTTTAATGATGAGGCGCGCGTGAGCCTTCCGGCACCGGTGTGTAGTTTTAATGAAAGAATTTTTAAGTAAAAGTCATATTAAACGTGTATTGGTGGCGAGGGGCGCGAAATTCCATTTAATTGAGTGGCGGGCCGCTTCGCAACGGCACAATAGAGAGAGCGAGAGAGAGAGAGGTCACCCGGCAGTGACCAAAGGTTAATGACCCATTTTACCTCGCCACGATCAACCTGGGAACCATTGGGAAAGCAGCGTTCGCCGCTACACACCTATTATTACGCTCGGAATTGCATTTTAACTATAACAAAAGTGCACGCGGCCGTAATATCAATTATTTAAAAAGAGCGCGCGCGCCTCGTTGGTCGCAGCACTTAAAAGCCGACGCCGCGTGCGCGTTGTTTTCGGGCTAGACCACGCCATTCGGCATTTTATGAAGCCGAGACCTAATGAAATTCAAAATGGGCAATTTTATTTCATTGTCTCACTCGCTCGCGTGTCTGCGCCGCGAAATATTGCAATTTTATTACCCGCGCAGAGTGAATTTGCTCTGTGTTTGCGTCTTCTTTTACAGCCAACACGCGACGCTCGTCACTCCAAGAGCTCAAATAAAGTGTAATATCAACAGTCTCAAAAGAAGAAAAATTATGTTGTGGGGAAACTTTTAATTTGTTGCCCGTTTTTTCTATTTGTCTGCTGCAGTGTTGCAAATTTGTGCGTGTAATAATCCCTACTATATTTCCAGCTAATAAGGGAGCACTCGCTCCAGGGATGATTATTTTGTTCCCTCACAGGTGTCAGCGGCCGGCACCCTGAAATCCAAAGATTTACACGCGGATTTTATATAATGACAAACTTCCAGCGCAGATTCGGGGTGACGAATCCAAGAAACAGCTGAAAACTTTTGTTTATGCTATACATATACAAATTTTATAATTATGATGAGTTTCTCGATAGCGAAACATGCACACTCGCTTGCAATACAACCATTTGGAAATGTAAACAAGATAATATTTCCTTTTTATTGCAAATTTAATTTTTTTTTTTTTGAAATGTTTGACTCATTTTTATAAATGCGCGGATATAGGAATGGAGGAGTTTCATGAATACAAATTTTACCAGCCCGTTGGCTCGCATTGTTCAGCGGCATTCTCAGGAGTGTGAAAGCAGTGGGAGGTATTTGAGAAGTTGGGAGATCTAATACTGGCTACCCAATGTCAGAGATGGCAAAAAGTGGTTAGTTTAGTGACTCGAAATGCTCAAATTGCTCAACGGGCTGCTTTGCACCTTTCCAGCATGCGTGATTTGGCTTCACGGGACGAATGTCTATACAGCGTTTCAATGCAGTCCTCGATGCGGAGGCAAGTGGCCCTTGAGTGGGCTCACTCGTAGAGCGTATTCCAAGACAGGAAATGGAAACAGGAAACAAGAATTCCTGCTTTTTCCTGGAATTCCGGCAGGACAGGAAAATATTTTTCAGGAACAGGACAAGGCAGGAATTTTTCTTCTAAACAATTCCATTCTTGGTCTATTTTATATCAAATGTCTCATTTAAAGACGGCATAACTTTTAACTTTGATATGGCTTTACGACGTTTACTTTTTTTCATGTAACTAAACATTTAGCCTAAAAATTCTCCACGGCGTAAACAATTTTGCTCTATTTTTTTTAAAGCACAAATCTTTAATTATAGTCAGTGGTGTTAAAAAACCAGCTTTTTACCGAAACAATCTACATACTGCATCAAAAATAACATTTTTTCGGAGTTTTCTGCAATTTTTTCATTTTAAGCATTTTTTGAAAACACTTTGTTGGATATTAAATTCTGTGCGGGGTGCATAGTATATATTTACCGTTTTGTTCATAAAAAGGAATTAGGAATTACATATCAACAGACACAATTCAAAAACTTTGAAAATCTGTTAAAATGGAATTTTCAGATAATTAAAAGCAAACAAAAAACAGGTAAAAAAATTAATAAAAGATCAATTTGTTAAATGGAATTAAATTAAAAAAAAAACAGGAAAAACAGGATCAGGACAGGACCGGAAATCCAAATTTGGAACAGGAACAGGACAGGACAGGAACAGAAAAACCTTTCTTGAATACGCTCTGGGCTGGGTCCCTGTGCGGCCCATATTATCCGTTCGCGGTGTTATTGGGACCCGGGTTTCAGCATTCGTGCTAGTGCAGTGCGCGCCCTTCCCGGTCCGAGAGGACAGGAATAAAAAGAGCAAAAAAATAAATTAAACTAAAAACATTGTGTGGCAAATTAAGCAAACTTGCTAAAATACAAAAGTCTGGTTGGTTTTACACCATTTCAATTTTTAAAATTCACATTCATTGGCAGTTTGGAAAAATTTAGGATAAATACCATTGCATAAAGCTTAGCCTTAAACGAAATCATGCACCCAAACTGTGATTGTTAAACGCCAGTGCCATATGAATAGAAATCTGACTATTGCGCGACGTCATCATTTCCCTGATGGCAGAGCTCACGCATTCGAAAGTGAAAAGCAATAAATTTCGGCAGTGAATCGAGTGTTGATTCCGCAGCGCAGTCAAATCGCCAATTACTGCACTAGAACTCATTTCGGTTCGATTCAATCAGCCGCGTGCATGCATATCAAAACTCGAGTTCTTCGGCCCTTTAACTGATTAGCATGAAAAAAGAGGACCAGCTGATTTTTAATGCACAACAACTCGGACTGAATGGGGCATCAAACCCTCGAGGGTCGTGTGTTTGGATGTGGCCAACTAAGAACAGATGGGGTGGTTTAGGTCGGCGTGCATATCGGGGTGGATTGCACCCCTCACCCGCCGCTGCTGCTCCTTTCGGGGGTGTGAGTGAGTAATTCTTTGATGCAGCATATACTCGGCGCGCACGTTATGTTTTTTATTTTATCATACCGGCTCTCAGAACAATCGACAACAATGGCAATCAGCGCGCGAACCGGCTCGTGCGCTGCGCAGATTCTTTTTATAACACAGGCCGAGCAGAGACACACGTCCGTGTCGCATCTCTTTGGTTTTTAACGCACGGTGCAACGCTGCCTGGCCGAACGCGTCCATTAGCTCAAGAGTGAATTAAGTGGCCGCTTCGATTAATGCATTTCGCCGACATAAAAGCACTTCGTCGGGTCTGATGGACCATTTTTTATGGGGAGTGTGTAATGACACGCTGCGTTCATTATGCGATTACAATTGTGGAGAACATTTTACTTGTTGAATCCACTGGTTTGATAGCAAATTTGATTTAATTTTGATAAATGCGGAACCTCACTCTGGCAGTAATTTAGCTTTGATAACTGAAAATTATTTGAATTGTTGGATCCAATAAGCAGTTGATCGATAAACAATTTGTTCTAAAATTTGCAATAATAAATAAAATGTTAAAACTAAAAAAAAAGAAATAAAAAATTGTTGTAAATTCCAAAATTTACAGCACTTGACCACATCTTCTTCATAGATTTCGATTCCTCTCGTCGAAAGCGTTATAGGGAAACTCCTTTGTTCTGAAATAAAATGATATTTCAGGTAAGAAAAGACAATCCTCCTCTGTTTGAAAAACATAACTAACTTTGCAGCCAATTTTTTCAAAAATTTTGGCTTGAATAGAATCCTAATTTAAGGGATGAGTTCGTGCATTGGCAACAAGCATTTCCCAGGGTTTTGCAGTATCAATCCTGTTTAAATTTGTTATATAAATAAATTTTGATTATAAATAAACCCACTTAAGCACGCTTCCTAGGCTGTAAAATATTTTAAATTGTCCAAAACTCACTCTTATCTATCACCCCATACGTTATAAGGTTAAATTAATTAATATTGGAATTAAATGCACAAATATTTTACTTTTTTGAGGGGATTTATTAAATTTAGGGGGTATAAAAGCACCTCTAAAACCTTCAGCTGATCAGGGGATGTAGAGACGAGTCTATCGGTGGGTAGTCTTTAGAATTATGATCGTTACAACCCGAGATTTTAGAGGTGCAAAGAATACAAACACATTTCATGACACAACCTTCTAGAAAAGACTGAGATTTCTGGTTTAAATTTCATTGAGTCTGCTTGACCGCTCATGCCAATAATTTCATATTTTAATCTGTGAAGTAACCTTTTTATAGTTGATTCAAATTTATTGACTCTTTGAATGAATGAAAACCCATTTCTCAGATGATACAAAAACAAAAGACCTGTATCGTGCACGCGAACGGACTTTTCAACGACCTACAGCAGCCGGGCAGATAATCATTTCAGTCCAAACAAAATCTCTGGTTGAGTGTACAAATTGAAAAAGCCGCCACTGCAATAACAACATCCCCCTTTCGCCTATTGAAATTGTAT
Organism: Cloeon dipterum; assembly: GCF_949628265.1. Classification (NCBI taxonomy): domain Eukaryota; kingdom Metazoa; phylum Arthropoda; class Insecta; order Ephemeroptera; family Baetidae; genus Cloeon; species Cloeon dipterum. Next base: position 1,285,083 of record NC_088786.1, on the reverse strand, counting down.
TTTTCGTTCATTAACTCTGGTGGGTCGTCGTCGGCAGCAGGGTGGTGCGTGCGCGCGCGGTGAGGACAGGTGTTGATCATATTTTTTGCAGCAGCAGCGGCAGATTGCGCGCAGAACTAGATATACCCTAGCGCTCGCATCCCTCTCGCCGCCGATCGGGAGAAAGCCGCACGTCGCGTACAATGCGCGACAGAGCAGTTAGGGGAGGTAATGTGGGGTGGATCGTTGTTCCGGATCGTTAATTCACGAGCAAGGTGGACCTGCTATAATAAACAAAGAAGTCAGCACAGATAATGGGGCTCATCCTTCATTGAGGCAACATCTGTGCTGCTCATCAGCACTCGCATTCAAACAGCAGTCGCCGGCCGGGCCATTTAAACTTTTAAAATGTATATATATACATTTTCGTGTCAGCTGATGTTGAACTTGCTCATTTGAATTTTACGGCTGCACCGCATGCGACGGCCACGAATGAAAGGGTTTGTTTTGACTTTTTGTCAATTGGCCAGATGAAAAACCAGTCTCGATAGTTACATTGGTAATTGAGCTGATGTCCAGGAGAGTTAAATAATAGTTTTGCCAGGGGTCTGAAGACCTTGATAGAAAAATTTTAACTCGAAATTTGACTGAAAACACCATTTATTACTTTTCCACATTTTTTGTCGGTTTTACAGGCACTACAATTTTAGAGTGTTCTCCAAATTTGTTCAGATTAGTCTCGTTGAACTCGTCTCATATAGGTTGACGTCAAAGTGATATATAGGCCAAAGAATTGAACTCTCGAAATATAACTAAAATTTGATGGTTAATTTATTACAATACCTATATCTACCTGATCTATTTTGTAGTGACATGCCATATGTTAAATAATAATGAATTCACCAGTTGCATAAACCCTAAGTGTTCGAAGCCGGCAACAGATGGCGCCACCGTAGACTTTCGCTTTTAAGGCACTTCTGCTGCGATTTCATACTCAATCTAGCTACTGTGCATTCTTTAATTAATATGCTTTTTTAAATGCTGAAAACCAAAATCGGTTCAGCCAATCGCCGTAGAATCGTGAAAAACTATTTTTTGAAATAAAAAAATCTTTTCCAACGTCTCTACGGCGAATGGCTGAACCGATTTTGGTTATCAGCACGTCAAAAAAAAGCAAATTAATTGAAGAATGCACAGTAGCTAGATTGAGTCTGAAGTCGCAGCGGAAATGCCTTAAAACCGCTTAAAACAAATTTTTAAGAAAGTCTGTGGTTGCGTCATCGGTTGGCGGCTTCGAACACTAAGGGTTTATGCAACTGGTCAATTGAATTGAATTTATTTCAATATTTCCATGTTGCTGAGTGCAAATTATAAGGTTCAATGAGTCAAAGTCTGGAATGGCAATTAAAAATAATAAATAAAAAATAAATAAAAAATACTACTTCTTTGGGCGTTCAAAAAAAATGTTTATAGACGCACAAATCTCAGCTTCTAATTATCAGATTTTCCAAAAACACACACCGCTTGACATTTCTTAACCTCCCCTAGATCTAGCCGAATATGTCTAAAGGTGTCAATCCTTCAACCCCCTTTTTGCACCCCAAAAACGTAAAATTTTTAATTTCTTGTTTGTACCTCGATGGGATATTAATCTTAATGGGATTGAAAAGGAGTTGACACCCTTTTTTATCTCTTCAGCTTTCTAGGGGAGACTGCGAAAAGTAAAAAGATGTGCAGTTTTTGTAAATCTGAAAATAGTTAGTAGCAAAGATTTGGTGAAAAACCGGCATATTAAAAAATGCGTCACGATATAGTTGTGACATTTGACCCAACTAGAATATAATTCAAGCAGTTCTACCGCAGAATTGGAACGCAATACCGCATTTTTCCCCAGATTAAAATCAGCTTTTCCGCAGCAGCATCGGCTCATAATCTTTTCACCATTCCGACTTCCATTTTGCACCATACATAAAATATAAATCAGCCGGTCGTTCTGCTGTTAATAACGCGCCAGCCAGAATCAACCCTCTGCGGAGGTGCAAGGAAGCCCGACCGGCATTTTTGGAGGGCTCGTGTCGTAAATCACTTCATTGGGAAGAAGCCTCTCTTCTGATCCATTTAATTAAGCCGATACTCATCCCTCTCGTCATCTGTTACTTGGCTCGCGTACTCTCTCTCGACCAGAGGCAACAGGGCTTGAAATTCGAAACCGGCCTGGTTATATAATACACTCACTTATTTCTCCGGGCCATTATGGTCTGCTCTGCGCGCATCCATGCCGCCCATATGCCGGCTGGCGGTAAATGGAGCAGAAACATTGGCTGATTATGCCTCCTGCAAAACACAACACTTACGTGTCTCTGATTGATTGCAGACCGACAACTGCAAGCATAAACGCGTGTTTTGCCAGCCAGAAAACACGGAGTTGTCCGACAATTATCGACAGTGACATTGCGCCCTTGTCTGTGATTCACAGTAAAAGCCATATATGTATTATAGAGAGAGAGAGAGAGAGAGAGAGAGAGAGAGAGAGAGAGAGAGAGAGAGATTGCGTAGATTAAGGATTTTTGTATCATCACAGGATTTTAACTATAATTGGAATGATATAAAAATAAATTTGGTTAAAAACTTTATATTTTTATATTAAAAAATAAAAACTAGAAAATTTGTGTTTTTCGGGTTTTCAAAAAATGTTTACACGCCCAAATCTCAACTTTTAGTCATCGGATTTGAAGAAACCTAACACCGCTAGACTACTCTCAATCTACCCTAGATAGCCAAATCATTCTAAGGGTTCCTACCCTTTAAATCTCCTTTTTGCACCCTAAAATACATGATTTTTTTATAATTTTATTGTTTGCACATCACTGCACAACGGAATTTAGTGTGTATCACAGTGAATCCACTTCAATGCATCATATGACGTGAAGACGAGTAAAATTTTACTTAGCTTATGTAATTTTGACTCTTAGAACCTGAGATTTAGTTGAAATTTTGTTTATTATTATATCGCGGCCTCCGAAAGAAAAATACGTTTTTCACCAAATCTCGGCTAATAAGCGTCAGATTTACAAAACTTGCTCACCGCTCAACTAGTCATGACATTTTCTAGATAGCCAAAGCAGACTAAGAGTGTCAACCCCTTTTCCACCCTTTCTAAAATGGTAAAAATGCATTTTCCACAGTTTAGAAAGAATTGACCCATCTAATTGAGCGTTCTAACAAATCAAAATCACATTAAATCAATCGGATAAATCATCCCCTAAACTCACCCCTATAGAATGCGACTTAATGGATGTAATTTGTAAATTGCTGTTTTTCTGCATAATTTAAACAAATATATTTGCCATTTTATCTTTAGCCTGTTATTCTGCGTTGAATAATGAGTTCAAATATAAACAAAAATTTAGAGGCTAACGGTTAACGAAGAATATCAGTTTTCCTCGCTCCAGCTGGCTCAGAAGATGATTTCCACTGACACGCTTTTGGAAAACGCTGTGCGGACAAAAGTTAAAAAACACTTGATGTGGAGTGCGGCGCGCGGGCGCGGTCTAGCTATCTATAAATGTCAGAGGAGTAATGTAGTTTGCGCTTCGTGTGCCATCATCATACCTCCCTGGGGCAGGCCCATCTGTCACTGATTGCTGTATTGTCTGGGATCAATGACACTTCTGATTGTCTCAATGAATGCGACGGGACGGGACCGGCAGCAGCCAAAATACACACTCACTGTATCCACTCCCTTTTTACCCCGCGCGCGCGAGCACTTGTGTGGCTCGCTTTTATGTGTTCAACCTGTCACACGTACTCAATTAATATAACTGGGCCAGCAGATGCAAACTGAATAAAAAAACTGTCTCTCAAGAGGGTGCAGTACCACGGTTTGGGGTTTTTAGCTTTAGAAAATATCTGACTCGCTTGTTTTGAGTCAGTCTATAACCAACATGTGGTGAAAATAAAATGACCAAAGTGTTTTAACTTTGATTTAGTTAGCAACTGACACACAAGGTCTGACGAAAAAAATATAAAGGTTAAACTATACATATTCTTGTGTGTCGTGAATAAAGCTAACTGATAGTTTCACCAAATTAATTATGAAACTGACTTCCCTTTTCTGATTTGGATTATATTTTTAGTAAGAGCACTTTTATTTTTCTTGTGTCGAATAAATTAATCATCATTTTTCTTGGTTCGATATGCACAGGGGTGAATCTTAAAATACGTCAATAACTATGTCTACATACTAGTTACACTGCATGTTTTCCTTATTTGATGGGGTTAAAAAGGGTTTGACACCCTTACACTGCTTCGACTATCCTAAGGAGGTCATGATTGTGAGTCGAACGGTGTACATTTTTTGTGAAACTTTTGCTTAGAAGTTATCGGAATTTGGTGAAAATCGTCTTTGCGTTCCGATCATAAAAACTGTGTAAACTAAATCTTAACGTTCTATAGCAGCCAAAATTACAGATTTCATGCTATTTGACCTGTAATCACATCCCGCGATGAGTTGAAGTGGTTTCAGAGAGATTGACAGTCAACAACGGTTGAATAGTGAGCTGCAAACAATAAAAAAATTAAAAATCACAGTTTAAAGGGCGCACAGAGGGGATTGATGGACCTCTTTGACTATCTAGGGAAGGTTGAAACTAGTTAATGGTATGCAGTTTTTGACAATCCAACTATTAGAAGCTGAGATTTGAGCGTGACAGCCTTTTCTGAAAACTCAAATAACAACAATTTATTTGTTTTTAATTTTATAATAAATAATACCACTCCAGATTTTGACTTGGAATGCAAAAATTTGATGTTAGTGACCTTTAGCTTTGACTTGCACCACTTTGAGGTCAACAGAAATTGAATAATTAAATAAAAGCGTCCAGCATGCACTTATTTTGACCCTTAACCAAAAATTTGTCACTTTCAGAAATTTGGAACATTTGAAGCGTCATCTGAATGCATGTGAAAGGACGATTTGGTGCATAAAATGCAGTGCGGCAGCTGTCCCTTCTGGATTACTGAAAAAAAAACCTTCGGATCTTTGACTCTGTCCAGTGATTTGAACGGAACTGTCAGCTCGAAAGAGCGAGCGAGCAAGCGAGCGAGCGAAACCTGACACCCCCGGTCGCGTCTGAATATCGACCACCCTCGGCAGTCGTTGGGGGCAAAAAATAAAAATAAAGCGGTTCGCCCCTGTGCGCGCAATAATAATTGTATACAGATCTGCTCATTCAACCGAATCCTTTCCGCGCTGCTTTTTTGCCATAAAACACCTCTGCCGAGAGAGAAAAGTGGTGGTTCATAATTCATTGGTGATATAATGCACATAAAAAATGTAATAAAGCAGCAAGCGGGCGCACTGCGCTCTCTGGCTGGCACTCGCGCGCACACACAAAAAAATCCACAAATCAACTTTGGGCCTCATAAAAAGCAGCCGGTGGTCGGCGTTGTTTTTCAAATCAGCGGCAAGAGATGCGTAATATTAGCGCCGGATTACCATGCAAAAATACGCCGCCGACGAAATCCACTTGAGAATTGTAAAATAATCATTGCGATGCCTATTACGCGAGGGGTGAAAAAAACGCAGATTTTCCCATCCGGCGAATATCGCGTGCTGCGGTGGAATTATACGGTCGTCCAGAGGCCATCTGCATATTGCCAGCGAAAATAATTTTAAACGGCACTCGCAAAAATGCTGCTGATCCAATATTTATGCATACTCTCGTGCGGGGTACGTTCGATTTGGTTATACAGTATAACAGGCTTTTTGTTAGTTTCCACTCGAATTGATCGCTATAGGAAATTGATAATTCTGCACAAATTCAGGATAAAATTATAAAAAGCATCCATTTCTAACTAGCTTAAGTTATTTTTCTAGCCTATTTGACCATCTGCCGTTTATTTGCTCCAATTTAGCAGCGAAAAGGGCAAATTCCGGCCGCCCTCGGCCTTTGTTTTCAATTCACGCGTCGTATTGGCGTGGCCGCAGAGAATGTAACTGGATTATGGGTGGTTTTGTCCCCGTCGTTGGTATTATTTGGCCGGTACACCACACAATGGCCTGGCATTTATTTTCCTCGCGAGCGCTTTATATCAAATAACTCACAAAAAGGATAATCCTTTTATTATCAATATAGCCGCAGCTCTATTCGACCACCGAGCGCCGCCCCAAACTCGCGTACTATTTTAGCGCGCGCATGTTTACAGAGATTAGTTTGCGAATTTACCGCAAAGGGCTGTTTGTTCCCAACTAATTTATTGTTATGCTAATACGCATAAGGGATGCCTGTGTGTGGTCGTTCGATACTGGTCCGAGCCTAGGAATTTTTGCTAATTTTCGCATGCATTCAATGCGTCCTATATTTTGGATCAGAAAAAAATGACAAAAATGTCTAAAAATTGAAATAGTTTTAATTTTTTCTTGGATTCTAACTATCAGAATAGCAAAAACTGCACACCGTTCGACTCGTCTTACCTTTCCGTAGATAGCTAAAAGAGTTTTTAGAGTGATCAACCCTCACCCCCTTCCACCCCACGCATTAATAACAGTAACGATACAAAAATTGTAGCTTTGCACTTACAGACACTTTCTACTGATCAAAACCCTCTTAAATTTAAAAAAATCTACCCCAAATTCCATTGGTTATCTAGGAAAGGTTAAGATTAGTCGAATGGTCTTCAGTTTTTGTAATTCTGACAGTTAGAACCCGAGATTTAGCAATGGTTAACGTTGGCAAAAATCGAAAATTTTATTTTTGCTAATATTGCCACCGCTAAATCTCGGGTTCTAACTGTCATAATTTCAAAAACTGCACACCGTTCGACCTCCCCTAGATTTTCAAAGGGGTTTAAGGGTGGTAAACCCTCATCCCTTCCACTCGAATGCATCGCAGTAAAAATTCAAATCACCTTTGCATTTTCAGAAACTTATTTACTGATCTTAAATCAATAAAAATCTACCCCAAATTCCATTGGCTTTAGGGGAGGTTGATGCAAGTTGAACGGTGTGCAGTTTTTGCAATTCTGACTATTAGTAGAACCCGAGATTTGGCGATCACAATGTTTGCAAAAAACTCAAGTTTTAATTTTTGTCAAGGCTTCATTGGACAGTTCAATAAATTTTTTTGTTTTTCACAATAATATTTATACTTAACATTAATTTTTAGCAGATCAAAGACTCGACAGTTTCTAATCCATTTATTTCCAAAATTCCATGAAATTCGCCATATGTGGCTTATGTTTTATCGCGGCTGCTGACACTGTGGACGCGCGCGCGATATATGCAGCACACAAGGAAGTTTGCCGTCGATTTTCCGGGCCAACTGGCGCAGGTACACGCAACAATAATTTGATATAGGGCGCTGGCTGCTGCATCGTGATTGCTTGTGCTAATAAGGGGTGAAATGTTATTACGCTAGGCTGCAGGGGAGGATTTTACAAGAGCGCACACATATATAACACACACACACACACGTGCCACACACGGGGGCGGCAAATGCTTTGGGGACGCGTGTCGTAATCAGCTGATTATTGCAGGAAATTGTTATTAGTGCTGAAACTGCCGTGTGCCGAGCAAGAATTATTCCGAGTGCGCAGGCACTTTAATTGGCACCAGGGGTGTTTCTCTAGCTGCAATGTATGCCGATCAAAATCACTGCCGCCGCGTCTCAACTTCTTAACTCGCGCGGCCTGAGATGCTTTCGATCGGGTCTGCTTTTTCGGATGCAATTTTGAGTGGGGGAATTTATTCGTGGCGCGTTGGACGGCGCTGGAATTTATCACATGCTGCGGATCCGATTCTCATGAGAAATTCCATTCAATTACTTAAACGCGCGTAGCACTCGGCAGCCGCTATCTCCAACGCAAATGAAACTTTGATATTCCCATAATGATATTCAACTCACACAAGATGAAGATGCGGCGCGAGTGTTTTATTGCCACTGCCTTTTAATAGGTGGCTACGGTCTAGTAAAAATTCTGCAAAAGCACTCGAAAATTCCAGAGGTCCGCTCGCTGCACATGTTTAATTAAAATACATATAGAAACAAGTCTTTCTTTTCACGTTTCATTTGCTTCGTTTTAATAGCTTCGCAAGTTCCCTTTACGAGTTTTGATTGTTCAAATACGCAGTGCAATTTGCTCCCTGGCAGTCGTAAAAGGGCGTGCGAAATTATTTCGAAAAGCACACAGCCAAGTCGTAAACTAATTTTTTCTCGCTACCCTCATTGCGAGTTAACAAGATTTTAGTTGAACAGAATTCGTACTTGCGGCGATGATTGGTGTCTGGAGCGCCATAAAACGATCCCGCAAGAAATGCAAGTAATCACGCAGTCTGCACAAGTCAGCCGAGAGGAGAAGGGAACAAACGCGCCCGGCAAAGACGTGAGACCGCAAGAGCTGCTGACGAGGATGTTCACGAAGAAGGTTTGGCTACATGCATTTGAAAAACGTGGCTTTTGACTAAAAAAAATAAATAAAAAGAACGCTAGTAAAAATTGTGGATAACAAAAAAATCAACAGACTGAAAAAATCAAGAAAACGATTCGATCCCCGTCTACAGCCACCCCCGGCGAGAACCAATTTTTGGCGGATTGCGTGCAAGCCCTGGAACGACCTGCCACTAATATATTAAAAGAGTGTCAAAATTTCCGTCCCTGTGCGACCAGTTTTTGTGGCGCAATTTTTAAAGTGTTTGTGATGTAGTAAATTTGTTATTTAACTTTTTGAGCGGCACGTGACAACGTCGATTCACTTTCTGTTTCGGTCGATTGCTTGCCATTGCTTCGTGTAATTCTATTGAATTTTGTAACTGAATAATAAACAGTTAATTTAAATACATTTATCAGGGAGATTAAATTTAATTTTTGATGCTTCGGTGTCAAATAGATTTGAGTCTTTGGCAGCTATTGACCAACACATTGCGAGATACTTTTAGAAATACCATTTAATGCTTTATTTTTTTTGTAACTCTCAAAGTCATAGAGTAGACTAGTTAATTTTATGAGTCTAAAACAATGTGAACTAGCGGGAATTGTTAATAACTTTATTATGTATGCCCAGAGTGTTTAAAAAATTCTCTTCATAAAAATGAACAAAATAATGTTTGAGTTGTGACACACAGAAAAGTTTTTCCTGTTTTTTTCCGTTGCCGAAATTTTTGCATTGCAGCCCGCAGGCCAACAATTAAGTGTATTTAGCATTGTTGACTATAATTTATTGTTTGTGAGATTTGACAACATTTAATTTTTTAAACCAGGATCGAGGAATAAGTGTTAGATTTAAGATTTTGACGAATTTCTCGAAAAATTTTATGGATTTTAAACAGTCAAATCATTTGCAAATCAAAATTTTGTCATAAAAATATTTAAACTGCATTGATTTACTGCCTAGTCAAGGACATTTATTTATATTTAAACGACTGTGTATGCGTATCTAACGAAATTTGCAACTAGAGCATATTAAGAATCAAAGGCCCTCGTTAGCATCCAGAGCAAAAGTCATTCAATTACTCGCACAAACACACGCAGCTCTCGCTTTTTGTGTATTTTTATGGGCCATTAGCCGAGTGCGACAGACTGCACGTACCGCACCGGGCCAGCCAAAATGCAGCATTTGCAATTGAGAGGAGTGAGCTAGAGAGCAGTGTATCGTTTTGTCGACGCCGGCGACAATTGCCGGAAAAATTATCGCGGAACTAATTTTCAATACAATGCGCTACAAATGATCAGCTCGATTCGCGAGGGGGCACTTCTTGCCCATTGTGTGTTTCCTCGTCTGCGTGTCAAAAATAAATACATATCATTACCCGCGCGGCCCCCAGTCGGCATTATGCCGCTGCTGCAGCAGCAAGTGAAATAAAAAAGGCTTTTCTTCTCTATAACTGGTATGTGTGTGTTTTGTTCGAGAGCTGCCTGCGTGTGGGGCGGGGGGTGGGCTCCTCGCCAATCAATTATTTATCCCGACACATCTGCTGCTCTCAAGAGCGACACGACGGAATAATTTTGCCATTATTTTCCGTCTTCATCACAGTCAGCCAAGTGAGCGTCGGGCCGAGCACCAACATTTTTGTTTGCTGATTTTTACCTCTGGGGATATTGAAACTTATATATGTATTTCGCCTTAGGGGTTTTCCTCAAGAAATGGTTAGCAATTTTTAAAATTTTTGTTTGAGCACCATCCTGAGTTTTAGGGCCATATAGCTAAATCTATGCTGAAACAAATTAAAGACTCTACCCTTTCTTGCTGTATTTTCTGTTTAATCCTTTAATTTTGTGTATTGGCAATAGCAAGAATAAACAAGAATATAATGAATTAAAGGTTTCTGAGCACACCAATCGATTCTTGAGGGTAGAATTAGGTAAAGTGGACATATTTCCCGACCAAAAAGTGCAGCGCGACGTGCGTAGCACAAGTATAACCTTTTTCCCGCCAAAACAATATGAATGCGAGAAAAAAAGTTCGCACTTTTTGGTCGGAACAACTTCTACTATACCTAATTCGACCATCAAGAATCGATTGGTGGGCTCAGAAACTTCGTCAAAGAGGGTCTTTAAATGAAGTTTTACCAGAAAATCGAGATGAAATCTGGAGAAACGTTCCTCTATGTGTACAAAATGTCACGACTAATTTGAATTTTTCAGGTATATTTTACAAATAAAATGGATTTAAATCTCTTAATTCAGAATTAATTTTATTAAAACGCTTCAGTCAGTGGTGATAACATTGGAAAGCCATTCCATCAGCGGACCCAGAAAGGCGCCACCCACAGCACGGCAACCAAAACAATCCCCAAGCTGCCCAGTGACTCGTTTTGCTGCTTCCTTTTCTCAGGAGAACGTTCCTGCCGTTCAATGGGTTGGGGTTTGGGGCACTTCAGCGACGGCGACTCGATTTTCTCTAGAGTCTTGGCCAGAACACTAAGGTCTAGCTTAGGCACGGGGGTCTCGGGATCTTCGGGGGCGAGTCCCAGAGCAATTCTCTCCAGGTCTTGCACCGAGAAGGTGAAATTCACGGGTTGATCCACATCAATCGGGCTTTCCATCTTGCAATGCAGAGCTTTACAGACCAACAATTGAGAAAATTTTGAACTGTTGACCATAACAAGAGATTGATTGAGTTTCCTATTGATGGTAATTTAGCAACAGTTCATCTCTTGTGCAGTATTAATGAAATCAAGACTGTGAAACGGTTAAATTTGAGATTTTGCAAATTATTTCGCTTGATTTCGAATCCTTTTGTCACGATCTATCCAATGGTTTGCCAATTTTAAGGAAATACTCCCTAATTTGTGATATAAATCGTGCTTTTATACAGTAGGGAGACAATATTTGATCAGCTTCCAAACTTTTTGTGCCAACTTTCCCAAAAAATTAAACGACAACACTTTTTGTATGTTTTTAAACCACACTAGAAGTAAAAAGGAATGTTCACAAATTTTCCGCACAGCTTTTTACTTTAAATTAGAAGCGTCATTTTTCAGTCAAGTGTGTAGCAAAAGAGCAGAGCAAAATTCGGAAGTCGCAGGAACAAATGCTTTCGAAATGGCTATAATTCAGAGGATTTTACGTTGCGGTGCGCGAGGGCATAGGCTGCGCCGAGTAAAATATCGCCTCGATTGAGATGACAAGATTTAGACTTGGCGTGGAAACGCGCGCGGCGAATATGCCGGGCGTGGAAGCCGACACGTTTATCTCCCTTTTTTATGCAGCCAGTGGTGCGGCCTAAAATATTGCACCGGCTCATCTTGTCTACGAAAACTGAGACCGGCCTGTCAGCCGAGTATCGATTTCATCCGTGATTTACGCACCTATTCCGAGTCAATTGATCCGAGCGAGCTGAAAGCCAAAAGGTCCATATATACGCGCGCATTCGCTCTAATTTCGAATTCGGGCTCATCGTCAGAGGCAGCAATCATAAATTCGAGAGCAAATCCTCGGGGAGGCGTGGGGCGCGCTCTAATGTGTAAATGACCATAACATTTTCTACGAGGGCAGCAAGTTTTGCTTATTATTCGCCTCTCCGCCGATGTCACATACGTTTATTACGCTCGGGACTTACACGCAAGGAACGGAAACATGCATGCAGCGGGTCGGATTGTAATAAAGTTCCGTAATTAAATAATTATATATTCCTCTCGCAGTCCCAGCTGAGAGGGACAATACAGCCTCTCCTCGTCCCTGTATTCAGCCTCCGCGCACTTTAAAAATTCGGATTCGTCGAGAACTGAGATGCGTGGGAGCGCCTCGATTGCAGATTGTAATGGCACGAAATACATCTTATTCATTTTCCCACTAATGAATTGGCAAAAGCAACCGCACTCGACCCCTTCTTTAATTAGGGAGACAGCCGGCGCTCGCGTTATTAGCGTCCAAAATGCAAGCGTGCGCGCAAATGAAAAGCCACGCGGCAGTGGTATATATAAGGAAGGGTCATATGAAATGGAGAAAACGTGTTCCTTGCCTTAAAGTTTTGATAAATTGTCATCCAGTGACCATTGTCGCGCCGCCGACAGTCCTTATGCAGATTAATGGACCTTGGAGGATTTACAAAAGCCTCCCTCTAATATTCATAATTCTCGAGCTGGCCAAATTAGAGTGTTGGCCGCCCCATAATTCTACATACAGACAATGAGAGGTCTGATGGGCGGCCTCTGAAGCAGGACTTCCTTACGTGACGTTCGAGGGAGGAAAGACACCCCTGGCAGGTGTCTCCTTAATGGACAAATGCGTATTTTGTGTTTAAATTAACCAGCATTTCGTAAAATTTAGCACTCCCACGCGCAACTCTCTTCTCAACTTACAAGACGAGTGTGAAATTTCTTGTAGTTTTCACAGTCACATGCTGAAAAATATTTTCCTCTGCCCAATTTCACGGAAATGTGTTTGAAAAGTTGATTCAAACTTGCCAAAGTTTGGATTAGATTAGATTAGATAATTTATTTGCATTTATACATCAGTACAGTTATAAAGTTAAAATAAAGCTCTGATTTCATGAAAAATAACTTGGACAAAAAATTAAAACGATTTCTCCAGAGCACTTAAAAGCCGTGTGTCATTCGATTCATATCGCTAAGTGGATTCCAAATAAATATGTCTTTAACTATAGTTTTTTTTTAAAATGCGACCACTCTTCAAGAAATTATGGAGATATAAAATTTTTAAAAATTTACACTTAAGGTTAAATAACGCCCTGAAGCTATTCCTATGGAAAATTACCATCATTTATCATACACTACTATTTTTAAAAAGGTAGCGAAAAACACCAGATTTTCTGGATTAACAGTTAATTAATTTTTGTAAACAGAATAACAATCTGAATTGTTACTTGTTCTTCCCTGATTTATATTGCCTTTTGAAGGGGATTGAGACTGCAAAAGCCTGCTGGAAAATGCGTGTTGCCAAAATGCAAGAATTGGTCCCTTATTATGATTCATTTGAAGCCAAAATTAAGCAAAACATAACACTGTACATTTTTTAGAAAAGTGGCTGCAAAGTTAAAATGGTGTGGACTGTCTCCTTACTAGAAATCCTAATATATTTCACAACAAAGAGTTTTCCTAAAATGTTGGACAGATCTTGACGAGAGGAATCGAAATTTGCCAAGAAAATTTGGTCAAGCGCTGCCAATTTTGGAGGAAATTGGAAAAAATTGGCATTTTTACTGTAGAAAGGTTATTTTTTTAATTATTGCAAGTAGTAGAACAAATTGTTTATCGATCCAACTGCTTTTTCTCTGTATATATAATATATTAATCCACTTTAGCAACAGACGAGTTGACTAACCCCCAGAAACAGAATAGCAAAATTTTTCGATGAACCGTAACTTTCGTGCGCACCTTATAAAAAATAATGACCTTCTTTTCGCTACGGAGCGCGAAATGTTAATTTGGGGTGAGAGAGCGCAAGTGTATAGCATCAGATGGTCCAATTATTGGGGTGCAGGGGCGTCTCGCGAGGAGAAATCCGAGTTGAGCAAGAAGAAGTAAATGGGGAAGCAAAAGAAGCATGAAATAACCTGGGATGCCTCTCAAATTGATCGCGCCGGAAAGCAGTGTGCGTGTATTCACCCTAGCAGAAGAAATGCAATTGTCTTGCCACACTGCCTGAGCAGCTTTAATGTGAAAACACTTACTTATCGTCTACTTACGAGACTTATCCTTAAAATTGTAGACCTGGGAATACTCACTTGTGCGACTGTGCGCTTGCAGTTTTCTAGGTTGATTGCAAATTAGACCAGAGACGGCACAAGCAATTTAAATTTGCTTTAAAGCAAAGCGTACAGAAAATCTCTGCAAAATCCTTTTTTACCTTTACTCAAATAATATCTAATAATTAGAAAAAGCTAAAAATCCAGGTTGAAATTTTTGAGAATATCAGCTTAAAAGTTTGGCGCGGCGGTCTACTGCTAAACAACGATTTATTTCGCAAGTTAGGACATTTTTAATCGCACATTATTGGGTATAGATCGAGACGAGAGGCGAAAAATTTGGCCAAATCTGAAATAGAACTGATCCTCAGTCCTGATTTTAAATTTCACAAACAATAAACTAAATTAACTATTATCTCAAGTCAACAATTCAATATTATATGTATGTTCTTAATTGCTGGCTTGTAAAGCTCTACTTTAAATGTTAGTGTGGTCTTAAAAAGCAAGGGAATGATTCTTCGAGCTTGGCTCCTGTTCAAAATGCAGAGCCATTGAAAAATGCGAGCTTGCCAAATCTCACCCCTTTGCAGACGCGCCGAGATTTATGCACCTGCATTTGCGGTGTGTGCAGTCGCAATTTTTCGTTCGGAGCAGGGAGCAGGAGGAAAAAGAGAGCCGAAATGCAGTGGCGAGGAGGCGGCGGCGGCGGCGGCGGAGGTTTTTTGTTCTGGCCGCGCCAGCAGCAGCATTATAAATATAGCAGCAGTCAGAGTGTATTTTCTGGTGTGCGCGAGGAGCAGTATAGCGAGCAGAAATTATGGCCCTTGTCACGGTTGTTCATTTGTAGATGGGGTTTCGAGTCCCTCGAGATTTGCCCCAATCACGAGTCGAGAAAATTGCTTATCTCCGCAACCAATGGGAAAGTGGCAAACAATACACACACTGGCTTCTGGCCTGATGCTGCCGCCGCCACCACTGGACCGTTGCTCTTTTTTAATTCTCATGAACTCGGATAACTACCGCTGACTGCTGATTGCACTTTATTTTATGTGCCTGCTGCACACAGCATATGCAACCGGCAGTGAAGGGTCCGCGAGGCGCCAATTAAAAAGCCATTCGAGCGACAGCTTTTTTACTTTCCGTTCCGCTTCAGTTCTCGAGATTAATATACTTCATTCCCCAGCACATGCATCGATTAATTTTTGGTATTTACGTGGATGACGTGAATTGTATTGATTTGCGATCAAGCCGAAAGGCGCGAGTTAAGTTGGATCCGGCGGTCCGGTCGTAGAGCGTAAAAGGTTATCTCCCCTTAAAACGCGCTGTGATTTGCCCGTGGAAAAAGCCACGTGACAGGTGAAATGTCCGCCGAGATAATGTCCGAAAGTACACGTCCGCTCAGCCGGACGGTCGGCTCATGAATTTTTACCGGAAAATCAGCGTGATCAGGAACATAATATAAATAAATAACTGACTCGATTGATGGGCTCTAGAATTTTCCTAAATTTTAAATTTGCTACTAGAAAAAAAAATTTGCGCGACCGGCTGTATATGAATGAGAAAAATGCAATGTCAGAGATTGTTGCAGTAGCAAAAATTTCCCATGCGCTCCAATCGCTGTGGAAAACATTACGTCACATGTGCATAGTGCATATGAGCGCTATCTGGCCGTGTGATTTGGAAGGGTTTCCAAAACAAAATATTCCACAAACATTTATAACACGTGTTTGATTTTAAACCTTACGCGCCGAAAAACCGGAGAAGCGACCCACGCTTCCGGTCCCCTCTATATTTTCGTGGGTTTCCCTCAAGCGTGTGAACATACAAGCAAAGCAAAAACTAACCTCTCCCAAAATTACTCAATATTTCTGCAATCCTTCGCAATAATCCAACCTGGTACCAGGTCAGTAAAATATAACATATGCTACAGATGAATGCATAGCAATATTTTTTAGAGGTATTTAGAAATTCTGCTTAATCAAGTACAACAAAAGTGTTTAATATAGGTGCGTAGTGGATCAGGAGGGTCATCCTGCCATTTGCCGTGAGCATGCAGTTTGAATTATTGTAATTTTACATTATTGTTTATCAGCAGAAACAGGAATTCAGTTTTTGCCCATCATCCACGCGGTCGTTTAATAGTGCAAACCCCGATTCAAAGGCGTGAGTCCAAACATTAGTTGTTGAAATTTGTCACTAATTATTATAAAAAATTCCAGGTCTGGTATTATGATTACAACACAGTAACGCAGGTATGCACGTACCCTGACTTGGGTGGTGCTATATAAATCTGAAAGTGAAAGAACAACCGATTCTCTTAACCCACAATTAGAAAGTATTAGTTGAAAACTATATAATTCCCTCAAAAACACCTATATTACCCATTTTAAAAATTTTTAACCATCCATTGGCTCGCATTCTTGTTAAGGCATTCTCAGGAGAGTCAAAGCATTAATATGGGAGATATTTAAGCTTTTCGGGGATCTAATACTGGCTCAATGCCATAGATGTAGACATCTGAGCCGCCCACATTTTCATCGGCGGCTGGCTTTCCGGCTCCGAGCCGTCAATACTGTACAGACATCGGCGGCTGACTGGCAAAATTTCGTCGGCTCGGCTGGCGGCTGTGTTTTTTAAGACTGCATAACTCAAAAATCGTAAATCATAAATTATTTGTAACACGCTGTAAACTGCACAGATCGCAAAAACCCGAACTTTTTCCGGAAAAACACACTGCGTTGCAAAAAAAACTCAATTTTTGCGTTTTTTTCTGAAATTTTCCGCTTTTTTCGGATCACATTCGTGCATTTTTAATGAAGATATATTCTCATGATGCTATAGATAACAAAAAAATGAATTTTTAGAAAAGCAGCAAAAAATCCAAAAATTTTATCAATAGGAGGTCAAAATGTCATCATAATTTTCCAAAATTCCTTACACTTTTGACGCGAAATGTGACCGTCTCGGAAAATGCAGTAAAACCTAAAACTGATGGATTTCCCCCCTGGTTTTATACGCAAAAAACAATGGTTATTTTTTGCACAATGCAATCCCTGGCAAGCTACAAGTTGCGTTTTATGCTATAAAATTGACGACAATAAACAAATTTTTGCAGTTGCTTTTTCTAAATTGAAGTTTATATTTTAGATATTTTAGGGAATTGAGGAGGAATGTAATTTTCAGGTAAAAGAAGCGTATTGGGTGGGAGACCGGTTTTCATGTTGGAACAGGCTTCGCTTACACCTCACAGTCGAATTTCGCCGCGGACGGTCACTTTGAAACCTCACAGTCGCATTTTATTTTGAATAGAGTCGGCTGGCTCGGCGCGGCTGGCTCAGATGTCTACATAGATGGCAAAAAGTGGTAAATTTAGTGACTCGAATTGCTCGAATTGCTCAACGAGCTGGGAGGCGCATATAGAACGCCGCTGTTTACATCAAGAAATCGCACGACGAAGAGGGTTTAAAGAACATAAGTGTAAATTTATATAATGCGAGCCGTGAGTCAACTTGGTACATTTTTAATTCAATCCACGTGTTGGCAGTGGCGAATAAAAAAATGGACGCCGAGAAAACCAAAGCGAGTTGGTGCGCGCGCGGTTTATATTTCTCAGAGGGATGCCAAGAAAACAAAACCTCGAGCAGCAGTGGTGCTGATACATTTTGATTAAAAACTGTGCTCAATCATGACAAGAGGAATAAAAGCGCCATGGAATGATGCATGGTGCGCTCACGTGGAAAGAGAGAAAAAGGAAGCTGCTGCTGCTGCTCTGGCAAACACACCCATTCGGCAGAGCAAAGAAACAATATTGCACGGCTGTATTGTCATCGGCAAAAAGCACCTGGGAAATCAGTGCAAAGAAGGAAAAAAGCAACTGTGTGCGACGACCGAGGAGGCACCGAAGAAAGCATTAAATCCGGCCGTCTGTCTTTGCATTTGCATTCGCACTTTGAATGGGTAGGTTTCAAAGACTGCTGTGAAAGTCTCGTATTCTTTCCCTGCGCACGTACACATATCTCATGTGCTTTAGGGAATTATAATACACCCACTGAGTTTTTTAAGTTTAAATTTAGGTATTTAAAATAGCGCCCAAACATTAAATAATTCGTTTGGTTGAGTCCTTTCATGGCTTACATTGGAATGATGCTGGTCAACAATTGAAAATTATTTAAATTGTTGGATGCCTTAAACAATTGATCTATAAACAATTTGTTCAACAATTTTCAATAGTAAAAAAAGGCCTTCCTACAGTAAAAATTCAAATTTTGCCAATTTTCTCCAAAATTGACAGTGCTCGAATTATATTTTCTTGGCATATTCCGATTCCTCTCGTCGAGATCCGTCCAACGGTGTATGCCACTTATCGGGGAAACTCTTGGTTTTGAAATTAAATCGGATTTCAAGTAAGGAGACAGCCATTGCCATTTGAAAAGCACGGTAGCTTTCCAGCCAATTTTCTCAAAAAATTACAGCGCTCCTTAGGTCAACTTAGGCTTTAACTGAATCCTAAGGGATGAGTTTATGTATTGGCAACAAGCATTTTCCAGGCTTTTCCAGTATCATTCCTCTTTAAGTAATTCAAGTAAAACAGGAATTTAATTTTGGACAGTACCAATCGATACACTGTAAATAGGGAATATAATTATGACATATTGAACGGATAACATTTTTCAAACATTATTTCATTGTCTTATTGCGTTTAGTACTAGCTCATATAATGACACGGCATTCACTTTCTGACATGGATCAACCATATGTCACGACATGCATGTTATCCATGTCATAGTGAGATTCTTTAATTACAGTGTGGCTGATGGTCAAATTACGTTAGGCAACGGAGTCAGACGGAAGAAAATTCGACATATACATGCTAATAACAAAATTTAGAAATAAAGGCGACCACTCGAGGTTGTTTTCACGTTGAAAAAAATAAAACCAGGCTTCATCCTCGTTTTAATTCTCGACCACAGTTTTGACGTCATCAAGTACGTCCTATTCATGAGGCAGTTGAGGCTTGGTTTGGTCTTTTGGACTCTTGATGATGGTCGAGAGTTAAAACGACGATATTGAAACAACGAGGATGAAGCCTGGTGTTTTTTTCCCAACATGCTAATAACCGTTAATTTTCAGGTTTTTGGTATGAACTTAGAAAAAATATACCACAAGAACGCAAGCGGCTAATCAGAGAAGAGACTAAGACTAGTCTGATTGGACGTAGCGCTAGCTGGCCTAAGATCGAGACAGCAGCGCCACAGTGACAACCAGCTGAAGCGATAAAAGGCTGCCGTTTATTATATTAGAGAATTGGTCGCCGGCGTTCTTATTGGTTCAGACCAAAAACCTCCTAACTAACGATTTCTCTGCATAATATATGTCGCGTGCAGTGTCGAACTGTCCACCATAAGTGATTCAACTGTGGGACCTAAAATTCAACGCTCAGGAATCGAATGGTAGTGGAAAAAAAATGAAAGTCCATGGAGCCACTTTTAAGGTACTGGTCATTTTTGAACTTTTTAGAGGTAGAAAATTGTTATATTTCAAATATCTACTCAGGTATTTCATGAATGTGAGCACGCAGAGAGTGCGAAGTATGAAATAAATTAGTCTATCTCTAGCAGTCAAACTGAGCAGTTCTTTCCTTTCTCCTTCCCGGCCACCCCGCAACAACATACATTTCAAGTGGCGACGAGGCGAACAAAATTTTCCGCCGGGAGGAAAAGGTGACTGTGACTGACTAGAGACAATTCAGTAAGGGATCGAGGCGCGAGGCACGACGCGATCGCCGATTCAGGGCTCCTTTGCGTGGGTGTCCCGGGGCGGACCTGTCCGGGCACCAAGAAGAACTAAGCGCATCGTAAGAGGAACCGTGACGAAGATACGGGAAAAATCCAGGTACATCCAGTTTCATTTTGGCAACAGTTTCATCAAGAAGAAACTACAATTTCGAAAAAAAATACAAGTTTCAACGAGAGAAGGTTCGGCGTTAGAAGAGTGGTTGAGAAGATACCCTTTCCAACGTGTTCAGAGTGCGGCTAATACAAGGCCAACTCTCCTGGCCGGTGACGAGTCGGTGCAGGTACAGATGCACCATGCAAAGGTGCAAATTTACGAGCCAAATTCCTACATACAGCATCAGCGGGACAAGTTCATACTCGAATTGTCCTACAATTACAAGAAGAGCAAAAGCAGAAACGAAGATGACAACGAGACCAGCTGGCACGCATCCGCGTGTCATTGTGAGTGAGCCTGGAGATACATTTGTCAACTCTATATGTATGTATTAGAATAGTAAAAATGCACTTCTTGTATCTACATTTTCCAACAGTTAAATTTTATGGCGCATTGCTAAAAATTATCATTGTTGATAATTTTTATGCCACAAGGAATATGGGTTGTTGCGTCGTTGCTGCTATGGCTCATAATGGAAATCTGAGGCCAGCAACTGTTGCAACCGCACTTCTTGTCGAATCTATATTATTATTTTGCCCATGAAATATAGGACTTGAAGTGTTTACTGAAATAGCTTGCTCAAATTATCAAAGAGACCTTAAAAATTGAAAAAAAGTTGTTGCAGTTTTCTTAATTTAAATACTTAATATTCCGTAATGAGAAGAAATTATTTCATAGTATGATTTTTCCTCGATGGTATTAAATAAATTTATGTTGCGACGTTTAATTTCATCGGGAAGCTGGCAATTTGTTGTAGCCGCGGCGCTAAAAAGCTGCTGGGGCTGTGCGGCGGCGTAATAAAACTGCGAGCGCCGAATGAGCACCGGCAGCTGGGTGAAAAATTGCGCAGCGAGCAATGGAGGTCAGGAGGCGAGGCCATAATTTAAAAATGGTGGTCTGCTCCTTGGAGACCTACAAGGTGCGGGGGTCCTGGGTTCAATACTCGGGCGGCTGGTGCCGAGTCTTAGCTCGTCCCACAGCTCCGCGTATTGGTGAACCCTCATGGGGCGGTGCGCAAGGTACAAAGGTCATGCGCACCAACATGGCTCCTCCTCCCTAGAGACTTGCGTCCTGCTTGCCGCTCTGAAGGGCTTGCGGAGCCGATTCCAGCCTCCAGCTCCAGCCGCTCGCTCGGCACGCCGCCAGCTCCAAGAGGCGAACCAACGGCGCCGGGCCCCCGAATCCCGAATGAGCACCGCCGCCACGCAGCTGCAATTAAAGCGAAATACGCTCGGCGACGGCACCCAATTCAGAACAGCTAGAAATATGAGAGGCTTAAATTATGAGAAAGCAGAGCTCATCCGTGCAAAGTGCAGACTTGAAATGTGCAGTTATAATTATCTAAACGGTTGGAGGACCTCAGATCTGGAGGAAATTTGTTAAAAAGGTTGCCATATTAGTCCTACGTCGCACACCAATATTGACCAAAATTAAAAAAATGCCTGTTTTATAGGGGCTCAAGTGAGTTGTTTATTTAAAAGATGATTTTTCACTTAAGCCTCGAAAGAGGTCCATCAAAAAATTGATACAAAAAATGTTGCCCGGATTTGTAGGTTTAAGTCACGAAAATTAAGTCGAAAGTGCCAAAAAATCTGGAATACCAAGAGCACAAAATTTCGGAAATCCATAGAAACTTTTTTTGAGAATTTCAAGTAGTGAAGGTTGAAAAATCGTGGCTTTTTGCACCTTGAAATCGGGGAATTTTTAAAAAGGGAATTTTTGTGCAGATTTCAGGACGATTATATTAATTTAAGATAATTGTTTTGGCTTTTCGATGTCATGGTCGGGGCTGAGTCCCACCCCCTGCCCCCTAGGAGTGGAATTTTCGAGTTAAATATTAACTTGGTCAAGAACTGACCGTTCTTGAAATCTTTTCAAATGTTTTTCGCCCCAAGAAACTCTATTCTGGACTTGGTTTCAACGTATCTCACTCCCTTTAAATTAACGCCGTCATTCTATTCAATTTAATTTAACTTTTCGCATGAACCGCCGAATTTAAATAATATTGGATTAATGGAAGTGTTTGTCCACATTTTATAACAGTTAATACTATTTTTTAGACCAATTTAACCTCCACGAAATTTAAAACACGTTTGGCTAATTTCGAGAAATCTTGTTTAAGTTGCCTTGAAAATGTTCGACAACATTTGTGTGGTTTTTCTATCTAATGTTAGATTCACTTTCATTTTGAGATGTCAATTTTTGGGACAGTCACAGTTTACTAAAAGTTTTCCCGAAATAATAATAAAAAAACAGCAGTAAATCGTGTTTGATTCCATGAAAATAATAAAAAAAGTAAATCAATTAATAAAGAATATGCTCCAAACACACTTGTCGTGTGACTTATAGCCTATATATAGAGAGAGATTCAAGAATGAACATTGGGCACCATTGTTCTTGGAGTGGAGAGTGGATTCGGGGCGCTGGAGTGCTGCTCTCGTCTCCGCAGATGAGGCGAGGGCGTGCCTCGAGGGGCTAGCGACACATTCGCACGCTGCCTACACATCATTATGACGTTTATAATTCGGTTTATCAGCGCGCACGCAACGTGATCAAACGAGTTTACTAGTTCGCGTCACTCACTTAAAGGCAGCCAGCCATCCAACCACCCAACCAACCCTAATGCATAAATGAAGCTAGAGCAAATTCAGCCCGTTGCACGCGCGCGGTGTACGTCAAATCCCCCTGCTGTGTGTGTGTAACTGTTGTATGATGTTCACTGACTCACGTTAATTGCATCAGGCTGCAAATCTAGCATAAATCGAGAGATAGAGTGCCCGTTCCATTTGACGAACCAAGCCCGGTCAAAGAGGTGAACGCTCGACTGCATTCAAGCTCCAACCCTTACATTATATTATACGCGAATCGATATGTGCCAGTAGTCGCACACACACACTCCGCGGTGGATTCCGCCGCGCGCAACTCAAAAGAGCAAACACAAAAAAAAGCTAGAAAGCTTTGTTCACGCGACGAAAATTAAATTATATTTATTGCATCAAATTTTTACTTTGCGCCTTCGCTCCGGCGGCGGCAGCAGCAGCTCGCACTTGGGGTGAAGCAAGATTGCGTGAGATTGTTTTATGAGGGGGAGACAGCGGAAGAAATGGAAGGTTATTTTAATCTGGCGCGCGACCCTTGCTCTTTAACAATGCAGGCAGGCGCCGCGTGTCCCACAAATTACTTTTTACACGCGCACTTGGCGCTGCGAGGCGGCACACGGGCTAATTAATCCGCGCACCAACAGTAAAAAGAGCTAGCGCGCGACTCGTTGTCGGGCACGCGTAAATCTTCTTCTGACGCCTTGTGCACGCATTGAAAATTGATGCCACGAGAGCAGAGACCTAACTTGATTATTTTGCCCGTGCGAGAGAGAGCGTCTATACCGCCAGAATATCATTTTATGGCATTTGTCTTTTCTGCTCGCGCATATCTGATTCTATTTTGGAGCTAGATAACCTATCTGTATTGTCTTGGAAGCATTATTCAATTCAATTCAATTAATTTATTTGTCTTTTAGCATGGCAATACATTCAGGTGATGATCTTCTCACAATATATTCCATCTAATTGCAAATTACAAACACAATATACAAATAGAAAAAATAAATATACAAAAATATCATGAGTTTTTGACATAAGAGAAATACTCTTGGGAAGAGCAAAATTTGTGTTTACAAAGGAAATCTTTCAAAGCCGTGGAAAAATGTTTTACTCGGGGCTCTAGGCGCAGTGACACAGGCAAGGCATTGTACACGCTCGCAACACAAGCAAGGGGATTCGGCTTTGAAGAAAAATAAATATATTAAATCAAAATCGGGAAATGATTGAAATTTAGCTGCTCATTAGACTGAATTTATAGCTGTCCTGTTTTTTTTATTCCTGCAGTTGCCGTTTACTAAATTATTTGGAAAAATTAAATTCTCTACATAAAAGCTAATAAAAAATAATATCATGAAAATATTGATTTTACAAAATATGTCTGTAAATTAACAAAAAACCGTCTTTGATGAAGTTTCTGAGCACACCAATCGATTCTTGAGGATCGAACGAGGTAAAGTGGATATTTTTTCCGACCAAAAAGTGCAGCGCGACGTGCGAACTTTTTTCCCGCCAAAACAATATGAATGCGAGAACTGCGCATGCGTCAGAGCTAGTTTTAGCACTCGCAGAGAGACCGCCTGTACGAATGACTTCGCTGTCAGATCCAACCAGCTTTGACGCATGCGCACTTCTCGCATTCATATTGTTTTGGCGGGAAAAATATCCACTTCACCTAATTCGACCCTCAAGCATCGATTGGTGTGCTCAGAAACTTCGTTAAAGACGGTCTTTAACTTGAGCAGTCAATTTTAGCAATTGACGAAATGTCATAGGTCAAATTAAGGACAAAATCAACGGAATTTACAAAAGAAATCAATCTTCACTAACATGTTGCGTTTTTGTTTAAGGCTTTAAACAAAATATTCATTTTTCTGGATTTTACAAAACGATTTTTGAAAACTTTTAGACCCCTTATTTAAAAAAGTGTGCCTGTTTGGCTTTCTTTCTTTTTTCAAATTCCAACACCAAATTTTATGCACTTGACAAATGTCAATCGTTAATTTAAAATTTTGGAAAATTGGAGTTTTCGGAGTTTAGAAACTAAACTCAAAGGTTGTCCAATGGCATGTGCGAACTTGTGTGAAAATTTCAGTATGGTGCTCTTTTTTATTTTCGAAGAATTTCAGTTCAAAACTAAAATATTTGTGATTTTTTCCTGTTTTGCAAATATTTGCAACTCAAAATATAAGTTTCTAACCATAAAAATTGCAAAAACTATCCATTGTTAGACTCATTTCAACCTCCTTTGACGAGCTGTAGGGCTTAGGGGTGATTTGTTATATTTCAACCCCCTTGAAAAATGAAATTTTTTGGTTATTTGTTTTTGTTTAAATCTACCTCCTAATTATTGAATATCAGTTCCAAATAAAATACAAATTAGACATGCTCAGTCAAATCACAAAAATGCTCTAAAAACATTTTCTATTCCCATTCCCGGCCGCGCGCGCGTCGATTCTCGTCAAAATAGCTTAATGCAATTAAGTGCACCCCGGCATAAATTATTTACACTTCGGACTGCGCCGAGTTGATTTACATCCCCGCCGTCTTTATGACGCGCGAGTGCATAAAGGACACCGAGAGTAGAGTAGCAGGAGCGAGAAAGCTATGGGTTTTTTGTTATGCCGAAACGCCGCGCGTAATAATCATATCCATACACCAAAAGCGGCTGAGTGCAGGAGTATGGTGGGTGTATGTGCGCGCGGGTGTGCACCCCCGTCCCTATATTGCATCTCTCGGTACATTCTGAGACACCTCCCAAGGGGTTGCGCGCGAGGCGGAAAGAGAGAAGAAGGGAGGCTGCAGCAGAAATCATCCCTCGCTCGCACTCTCACTTCCGGAGCTCCCCGAGGACTTTGGGGCTCTTTCTCTCTCTCTCTCTCTCTCTCTCTCTCTCTCACTCGCTCGCTCCAAAAGCCGCCCCCTTTTACTTATTGCTCAAATAATAACTTATCCCTTTCAGAAATTAGGCAAGACTCGCCCGTGCGCTTCTTGATCTTTTCCTGATGAATGGCCCGCAGCCGCGATAATCTCAAATTAATCCTCGTCGCAAATCTCTAGCCATTGATTTCCAAAGATCCTTTTTGCACCCCTCCTATACACGGATATTTCTATTTACACCTCACATCGGCTTTAAACAATACAAAGAACACGTCTCGACTAATCTCGGCCCCATTAATGGCCAGTATTTTTATCAGGAAGTTTATTTTAACAAAAATAGCACTATACGGAACTAACTTGAATCGCCGTTTTCATTGCGATTTGGTCTGGTCTTTTTTCGTAATTTTGGAACTTTGTAATATAACCTCAAATCAATTTTAAATTAAATTCAGATAGTTTACTATTTAGTATAAAAAACTAATATTAAATTTTTAATGGCATATTTTTATTTCAAATTTAAAAAAATTAGGGCTGCATTTTATATTTTTGAATTAAGAATAATGATTTCTGTCCCTGCTCAGGTCTTATATATTTAAAAAAGAAAACTAGATCCATGCTTCTAGTTGCACATAGCAGTGGATGTTTTGGCTACTTAAATCCTTTTATAAATTTAAAAAAAAATCACCAAAATTTTTTACCCTCTGCAACCCCGTTCAATTCCTAACAAAATGTCGATTGTCGTCAAAAGTTCAAGACGATTTGATTTTGCGCAAACATCGAATTCAAGTCGTTCCGCCTCTCTTGTGAGCGGCAATAATAAAAAGTTTTTGTCCTTGCATCGCTGGCGTGCCTGCGTAAACTTTTGCCGGGAGTTGGAGCGCAGGAAAAGAAGTTGACTGATGGCGATGAGCAAAGATTGAGGAAGAGAAATAAGGCGGAGGATGAAAACTCGGCGTCACGAACGAAATTGCAATGCTACGTGGTCGGAATGAAGTTTCATTCTTTTACTTACAGGCGGGGGGTGGCGGCGCAAAAAGGAAAGTTGCAGTCTGCCGCTCGACTTGGCACTCTAATTTTTATTCCCGCACAGTAGCGAGGCGGGCGAGCGAGCGAAATACATATTGTATTTTGTAAAAGCGCTGGCAGTCGCTCCCTAACTCATTCATGTCATTCCGAATTTGCGACTTTTGCTGTCATGTAAAACGTGCGGTGCGGGGTCGGAATGCGTGATTGCAATCAAAAGTTTGCTCGGCAAATTAAACCTGAAATGATACTTCTTGCCGATTTACATTTTGATTGCATTTCGTGCCATCGAATTTATTCGGATTTCAATCCACGCCACTGTGCCGCGTATTACAGGAAAAATCGCATTGCTGATGACTACGGAAACCGCTACTATTATTTTTTCATCTATTTTGCTAATATTTACAATGTAGCGGAGGGGTGGGGAGTATAATAAGCACCTCAAAAAACCTTCAGTCAGTCAGGAAAGGTCGAGACGAGTCTAACGGTGGGTAGTTTTTGCAATTCTGATCGTTACAACCCGAGATATGGAGTTGCAAATATTGGCAAATCACGTAAAAATCGTGTTTTTCTTTTTTATAGCCCCGATCTAAAATCTTCACGTAAACTCCCAGATGTCATATTTTCAAAATTGCAAACCCCTGGAAGAACATTCCAAAAAGTTTAAAAAGAAACCAAAACTTACAGTGACCTAGGAAATAGGATTTGATGCTTGTTCAATTTCAACACATTTATTGTATTAATTTTTGAAATTGCACCGCAAGGGAGATGAGATACTGAGGTTTCAAATTTTTTAAAATTGTTCCTGTAAAAATTAACCTTTTTATCACGCAATCTAAAAAAGATTTGTGGTGTGAATTTCGTTGAGTTGGCTTGACCTCGTGCCAATTTCGTCCTCCAACCTGTCACATTTTAGTCTTTCAGTTTTGATATATTTTGGAAATTTTCGAGCCCCCAAGACGATCAGATATAATACTGACAGCGGATATAATAATCATTCAAGCGAGAGCGGTGCGACTTAGCAGGATTTAATTAAGGATTATATATCAGTCGGTGCGCGCTTCGTGCTGACAGGCGCGCAAATGCTGAAGGCGTTTCTTCGAGTGGCAGAAATTTCAAATATTCATTAGTATGATGTGACAGTCGTCTGGTCCCGCGGGGCATTGAATTACGCACGTCTCATCGTCGCACTTTGCGTTCGTTCGGCGGCGTTCCGCACTGAATTAAACACGCGGCTCATTCAATATTCAAACCGAATATCAAATCTCCAGCCGCTAACCCAGCACACTAACCCAAAATGCACAAAAACCGGGACACTTTTTACTCGCCCCCCATCCAAATTCGCAGCGTGCTGAAATTCGCTGGCAAGCGGTGAAAAACCCCGCTCATTTCCCGGCGGAATTTTTCGCTCTTGTCAGTCAGTCGGAAGATTTTTTGTTGATTGCGTGCGCGTTTGCGGCGCGCGCGCGCTCGTTAAAAGGAGCAAGAGTGAAAGAGTTAAAATTTCATGCGCGCCAAATTGCCGGTTTGCTTTCTCTGTTTCGGCGGTCAAAGGGCGTGTCCCTCTCAGTTTCCCCAACTCTTAATTACCATATTCGCCGCCGTATCATAAACATGCGAGCGTGCCACTCATTTTATGCGCCGACCCATGAATAATGGAGCATTAGTTTACCGCGGTGCTTAGAACACTTCTCGTGCACGCAAGAATTAGAGGTGCATTATTAACGGGTGCGATCCACTCACTTTTCACACCCTTTGCCCTTTTAAATTTATTACATGCCCAGGAAACTGCATTTCCGAATTCGCCACCAGCAAACCGCACTCCAAAAGCAATTAAAACAGAGAAATTAGTTCATGAAGATCTGGTGGCGAGCCCGCATTCCAGGAAAAGTATTTTTTTTACAATTTGATAGGAAGCGCCATTGAGGAAACTTCGACTTTCCCTTATTTACGGGTTTTACGGTCACTCAAATTTTGAGATTTCGAATTTTTGAGGTTTCTCAAAATCGGTTCATGAAGAAAATTTCGGACACCATTGAATTTGTCTCATTAAGAGGACAAAGTTGTAGGTCAAAGTGTATGATCATTAAAAATTAATTTCCAAGGGAGCCTCAAATTTGGGTCTGAACATTTTTAAATTTTGATATAAAATATTGCCATCATGTAGAGCGCAATAAATTAGGTTGAGTGTGTTAATATTTTTCATTATTTCTTTTTTAATAAAAAAAATGTTTAGTTAAAAAATAAAAAATAAGAATTTGTGATTTTTTGGCTTTTCAAAAAATATTTACACGCCCAAATCTCAGCTTCAAACCGTCTGATTTTCAAAAACAACACACCAATAGACTATTCTCAACTTCCCCAAGATATAGTCAAAGGGTTCCAACCCTCATTCCTCTAAAAAACTTCATTTTTTAAAAAATTTCATTGTTTGCACGTCACTGTACAACGGAGTTGAGAGTCAATCACCGTAAAAACCACTTGAAATCATCATGGGACGTGAGGACAAGTGTAATGGTATGTAGTTTTTGTATTTGTGACTATTTATAACCCGAAATTTAGTTATTTTTACTAAAACGCCATTACGAAAAATACGAAACTCACTCAAACTGCGTAATGATTCTTCTTACATCCCATTTTGTCACAGGTATCAAATTAATCTTTATTAATAATGATTTTTTATGAAGTTTAAATAGGGTTAACTCACTTTGACTGCTTTTTTGTGATGTAATTTGAACGAAATTTAACATAAACATATTTTAGCATTTTTTTCTATAGTTTGAAAGTTGAAAGATATGGCAGCAAAAGTTGCTAAGGCAATCTTGATTTTGGCATTGAATAATTCTAGACATGTTCTGTATTGATAATTCAAAGAGGTGTGGCATCGATTGCAAAAATCCGCAGAGAAATCCTTTGAGAGAAAATACGTGCATACACAAAGAAAGAGATTTCCTTACACGCTGAAGATTGAATTTGCGGCGTGTTTTTGTGTCTGAACCCCAAAAACGGCCAGTGCGTGGGCGATGACATCAGCAAAAGTATCGATAACGCAAAATAAATGCAAAAAGCCGTTAAATTGGGTATAAAGTTATCTTTAAACAACTCTCGTCCGAAAGGAAATTATGAAATCAAACGAGTCGTTGTCCAAATGTGTCGTCGCTCAGCGAAAATGGCCAAAAATCGTCTGAATGGCATCGATAGAAGCTGCATCGATTGGTTCGGCAGCGGCGAGAGTGTTTGGTTATTCTGTGTGCCGTGTCCACTGGGATATTACGCACTTGTTATCCCACAGGGGGATGCAAATTCAAGAGAGAACGAGCGCGCGCGCCGCACTCAGCCAGCACTCGGAATGCACACACAGCAGATGGTTTCACGCCCGCACTGCACTGACAGCGCACAAAAATCCATCTTGGTCCGCGCGATAAGATTTTCCGGGGCTGATTTATGGATTCGCGAACAGGCATTATCGCGTGCGTGTGCTGTACGTTGTTTGCATCTCTCCGGGGACGCGAGAAAGATTATTAATATTTGCCGACCGTTTTTCACTTAACACCAATGAATAAGAAATAAATTTATTCCTTCACCTGAAACTCCATTTATCATTCCGCCGGCTTTTTACGCAAGTTTGGCCAGAGGGCGGAAAAAGTTTGCAACTTTCCGAGGCAATATATATTCAGAATACTCTTAAGTTTGATTTGTGGCTGATCAAGTTGTGGAACTCTTGTTTTGTCTCTGGAGAGAAAGCATTTTCGAGAGTGTGCGGCCGCAGACCTTTCCGTCTTGAGCCTCCAAACTCCGAGAGCTAAATTTTATGGCCTGCGAAGCGTAAAGCTCGCAAAATTTCAAGATTAATTGCGGCTCTGTCAGGCGTTCCATGTTTTATCTCAAAGTTGTTCTTCTTCATCTCGTCAGCAAATGTAATTTGAGGGTAAATCATGTTGCAATTCACCAGTTGCGCAAGCCCTTTTACAATACTGTTCGAATCCACCAATTTGTGTGGTTTCTTTCGATTTTAATGCACTTTTGCTACGATTTAAGATTCAATCCTGCTGATATGCATTCTGCTCTGCTTCTAGGAATTATTTCTTTTAGGCGTTCTGGAAATTAAATCAGTTCAGTCATTCGCTGTAGAAACGTCGGAAGATATTTTTTATTTAAAAATAAAATAAATAAATTTTCACGATTCTACGGCGATTGGCATAACCGATTTTGGTTTTCAGCACGTCAAAAGAAAGCATATTAAGTGAAGAATGCACAGTGACAGCGGATTTAGCCTGAAATCGCAATTATACGGTGGCGCCTTCTGTTAGCAACTTTGAACACTAAGGGCCACACTTAGGCCACTGGTGAATTTAAGGTAAAATTCTTATTTTCACCTTTTCTCCTAAAAATACAGCTTTTGATCATCTAGTGTTTAAAAATATGGCAAACGGCGAAATGTGCAAGCTCTGATAAAAAATGCATGTCCTTTCTGAAGAAGCAGACGTCATTAGGACCGAAATATGGAGGAACTTGCGAGTTGTGAATATCAAATTGGTTCAATCTGTGGCGCAGTTGCGCAGCAATTCAATTACGCGGTGGATGAAGCGTGAGTACGGCTTGTGTGTGTGTGTATGTGGGTGACGTTGCAGCAAAGTGCCGTGTACGGAAAAGTCGATACAATGCACAGGATGGAGCGAGCGCGCTGCAAAATGAGATAAAGGCCGAGTTGAAATTTCGAGGGCGCGCAGCGTTCGTGGCATCAGCATCTCATCTCGCATGTGTTTCGGCATCACCGGCTTCCTTTCTCCTCTTTTTAACTCATCAAAAATTCACGAAGTCTGATGAAAACGAGTGTTCTGTTTTGGGGCCGAGGGACTGCCTGCCGCCACCGCCGCTGCCAAAACGAAACTTACCCTGCTCTCGCACAAAATAGGGCGCCCGGCATTACGCCACCAGTAAACATTTTAGCCCTGCGCTCGGCATGTGTGTGTTGGATTGGTTTGCACCAATTTGCCAGACGGTCAAACATTTTTCTCTTTTTTTATCCTCTCTTTCCTCTCGACCTTTTTTTGCAGCAATACGTTTCCAACGCAGCCACGGACGGGATTTGATCCGGATACAGCTTTGTTTTTTAATCATATATTATGCATTTTTAATTTGGGCTTTAAATTAAACAGAGAAAAAAATCAATAACTACATGATATATCTACAGTACAATAAATATGATACATACATAAAACCAGAAGTTAATTTTATGAAATTAAATAAAAATCAAATAATGTTTGCGAAAAATTCGAACCTAGTTATAAATAAAATTTTCCCCCTGTTTTTTCTCGGGACGAAAATAACAAAACTTAAACTCACGAGTAGCTAGACATTTTTGGCGATGTCGAGATAATCTGACAAAATTCACCAGAATCTCAAAAAGGAAATAAAACTTTAATTTTTGCGAGGTTTTGCAAAATTTGGAAATGCGACAACTTATTTTTGAGAAGGGAAAGGTGCTCGTTGAACTCGTTTTGTCGATCAAGTCCGATCAAATGAACACCAAATTGAAGGTCAACGATCAAGTTCAAAGGTTATTTTTTAAAATTTCAGGGTGTTTTTTTAATTTTAAAAATCAGGGGCATACTTAAAAAATCCAAAACACCCTTTACAAGTGGCCTCAGGGTATGTTTGACCTCGTGATGTTCGGTTTTGTTTTCGAGTAATTCAATTTTGAATCTCGAAAAACACAATTTTCCAATTTTGCATATACTGTAGATGTTGTGAGCGCCAAATAATCTCGAGTCCTAAGTGTCAGAAATGCAAAAAATACACACCGTTCAACTTGGATTAACTTCCCCTAGTGAGCAGCCTCCAGCCATTATAAGCCATAATTTCATCCCCCCTCCAAGTGATCTATTTTGAACCATCGCGAATATTCTTTATCTTAAATTTGAAAAAATTATACTCTTGTTTTGAACATGGATGGATAGAGGTTATTAACACTTTTTAAATTAGTAAAGCCACGATTTTATTATTCCAGTTTAAACAAAATCATCACAAATTACCAGGCTGAGATAACGCTGTAAAATTTCATACTTAAATCATTATTGGCCAGTCCGTGCCTGAAATCAAAATGAAATCGAAATACATTATTAACGAGTACATCCAAATATGCTCGCCGAAATAAAAAAAGCTTTGACCGATTCGGTGGAATGACATTGGGTCGCGCGGCATCAAAGGAAGCCGATTTTCACGGTTCGGATATTCACGTGCCATGAATTTTTGATCGCAAGACACAATGTTGGCCGTTTGTGTGAACACGGCGAGAGCAATAATAAATAATACTCGGGCCGCCTCTTTCCAATCACTTTCAGTTTTGCCACCCCCTATATTGCGCTCGCTCCTTTTTCATTTATTTGTAGTCCAGCGGGCTGGCGGCGGCGGCTCCCTGGAGGAATCTATCTCGCGATCATAACTCATGTGCTCCTCTTGTGCTCGGGCCCATGATTAATGGTGATATTTCCATCCTGACACGGACACTAACAACTTGCACTGCCCACTTTGCTCCCTCAGCTCTCTTTTGCTTAACCATTGCGCGGGGGCTGTTCTCATTGTTGTTTCTTCTCGTGCGCGGCTGATCTTCTTCTTCGACGACGACGACTCTGCACTGCACGCCGATTCGACGCAGGAAAGTGGCCGGTTAATATTTAAAAGCCAGTTGGCCGGCATGAAAATTACGAATGCATAATTGAAGTGACTTGGGGTAGGCCCTGCGTCAAAAATTCATGACCTTCGTGCGGGTGTCCAGCAGATTTACAACTTTTACATTCTCGTGTTGCGGCCGGGCGAATTTCGTGTTTGTCGCAGCTGATTGAGGGAGGCAGGACGCAGCGCCGAGAAAACTGTTACTTCTCACAGCATTTTCCAAGAGATGTTTAGCATTTTTATGTTCAACTCATGCATAGCAAGAACAAATAAAACTAAAGATCTCCTTGAATTGAAAAATGATGAAGTGCCAATTAATTCCTAAGGGTCGAATTAGTTGGACACAAAGTGCCGAAAAGCGGTTTTAGTCTGAACCCAGCCACGAGAACGTCGGCGACCAATCAGAGCAGGCATAGCGGTTCTCTCCGATTGGCCAGATCGAGACAGCAGCGCCACAGCGACAGCCAGTTCAACTGATTGTAGGCCTTGTTGCTTGACTGTCACTGTGGCGCTGCCGTCGTTGCGTCTAAACACCTATCAGAAAACCGCTGCCTTCTCTGATTGGTCGCCGGCGTTCTTGTGGCTGGGTTCAGACTAAAAACCGCTTAAGTAACGGTTTTTACGTTTCCCTCGATTTTTGGCACTATGCGTAGCTTGTCGACAGAGTGATTCGGCTGCCTAACCTCTAATTCGACCCTCGGCAATCGATTGGCAGTCAGAAATGAAATTCGAATTTTAAATTATGCAGTGTGACAGTTTATTTCAGTTGATTAATGTCCAGAATTTCCCGACCACTTGAAATAATTCAAAGGCCTCAAATAATGCATCTGTGTGGGTGTTGCAAATTTTAAAACACAAAGGCATATGAACGTCAATTCTCGCGCAACTAAATCAGAAAAGATATAAAAACAGGCCGAGCAATTGAATTATGGCTGGCGCACCATTTGTCCCCAAAAGACCACGCGAAAGCGTGTGGTCAGGAATACTTGATTACCTTTTGATCGTTGTTGCTTTCGCCGGCCGTAAATTTCTATTGTGAGTCGGAACACATAAAACTCGTGATATATTATTTCGCTAGTGCTGCAGTGCCGGCAGACAGGTTGTCAGGAATTTTAACGTGACACGCGCAGGAAAATTTTAAGATGAGAAAATATATGAGCAAAGTCGTCCCTGGAGGAACGCCAGCGGGGAAGAAATATTGCCGGTCAGTTCTCGCACACAGAAACACACGGCAGCCGAGCAGAAAACAGAGCTACCACGTGAGAAAAATTTCCTACAAGGCGCAGCGAAATGTGTAACTTCTTCTTGCGGATCAATAGCGACGTTAGATTTAAAATAAGTAATTTGTTTTCAAACACGCCAAGTCGGTAAAAAAATTCCAATTTTAAAACGCGATGCATATTCCATTGGTGGAAGTGGCTCTCGGGCAAATAAATTACAAGACGCGTCTGAGAAGCATAAGCCAACTTTCTGCTGGCGCCATAATTCACACCTTCTGCCGACTATCTTGCCCCCTCGAAATTGCGTCGGCCGCCGGACTCTGGTCGTCTGCCCTTTGCACATTTGTATATTTTGGCACGCGGGGAGCGTTTGGGGAATATATCTCTCTCTCTCATTCGCCCCTTCGCAGTGTGCAACGCGGCCGGCTACATCCAGCATTCAATTCCCCAGGGGAGCAAACCTTGTTATTCAAACATAACGCAGACAATTGCATTAAGTGACCTTGCGCTTATAACTCAGAATTCATACGTAATAGTAATTGCAAACAGCGCGAATTCCACACCGTTTTTGCACGCCGCCTTTGAGGGAAAGAGAGTATATGTGCATAATAAATTAATTAAATGATAATTCGGGTAATTAAAAAGTAAGGGCGTAATGGCGTAAGCGGAGAGTTTCGCTCGCTCACGCGCCCAACAAAGTGGCAGAGAAAGTTATTAATGCAGACAAATTGTGTAACAAGTAATCTTACTTAAAATGAGCAAAGTTAAAGTTTGTGTGTACAAGCACCGCGCATTATGAGATGCGGTGTGTGTATTTATTATTCAGCTGCTCATTACCCTTCTCAAATTACATTCTGCGTCGCCCTGCCTCATTTCTGCTGACGACAAATTGCCACTCCTCACTTTCATCGCACCTTTTTACTTTAATTTGTTGTCTCCTTAAATTTTAACGCGTCTAGACAGGTTTTAAGATATAAATTCTAAATTATGCTAATGAAATTGTAATGAATTTCATAAACTGAAATGAAGTTTTTGCAAAACATTAGCGGATATTACTATATTCAAACAGATTTCAGACAGCTTTGTTGACTATAGCAAGTAGTTCATTGAGATAATCGTTGGTGGAATTAAACAACGTAGTCTCTACAAAGAGAAACAATGAAATCAGCACAGAGGAACAGCTAAATTTGAGATTTTGCCAAATTTCGCCAAATATTAAATTATTTTTTGTTTGATTTCGATCCCTCTCGTCACGATCTATCCAATGGTGTGCGAATTTTGAGCAAAGAATCCCTTGATGCTCACCTTTTGATTATCATTTAAACTTTTGAGCAGATTTCCTCAAAAATTTAAACGGAAACCTGCCAAGTTTATAAGCATTCTCCTAATTTCCAGATATTATTTCACTAAAAGGATTTTTCACAAATTTTCTGTACAGCTTTACTTTTAAATTGCTTGTAACCCAAGAGAATCGGGGAGTTAATTTTTTATTGCCTATATTGAAGCAATACGCACGTTTGTTATTTTGCAAAACAACCCCTTTGCTTTATCTCGCACTGTGCAGTCCTACATAGTTCTAGCTCGTTCTATCGGAGCAAACATAATTTCGCAGCGTGGTCGAGTCGCTAGAGAGTGCCGTGCGCAGATTGCTGGATTTGCGCGCGCGAGAGAGCCTCTGCTTGGTGTTTACATTTCAGATTTTGTGTGTATGCGAGAGAGAGAGAGAGAGAGAGAGAGAGAGAGAGAGAGAGAGAGAGAGAGCTGGCGATTTCTTGTTGCTGCTGCGGCCCAGCCTCTCCAAGGGAGGATAAAATATTTAGACGTGTGTGAGCGCGCGCGCGAGCGAGCGGCGCAGAAAGGACTCGTTGCTTCTTGCCGGCCTCTGGTTAGTTAATGAGCTCAATCCCCAAAGTGTTGATTTGCTAATCAGAAGATTAACATCAACAACAACTGTAAATAGGAAAAGGAAGGCCTACAAAAGCGGCTAGGGCCTGCTCGTGTATATTTAAGCAGCAAAGACCGTGTGCTTATAACTCAAGCTTAACTCGATAGACCGGCCGGCGGCAAAGGTTTCCCCAGAAGACCGCACAAACACTTCTTATGCATGTTTCACGAAGCCACCTCGTAATTTCTGACCTTCCCGCTCCTCTTCCAATTCAAACTCGCTCCCCTTGCCAATTTCCTTGGGCCGAAAAAACGCTTCCTCACTCAATCCTGCCGTTTTTCTTATATTAATAGCGGAAAACGCAATATTTGCCTTATTGGAAGGGCACACTCGTGCAACATTAAAAAAATGGTTGCAAGGTTCGACTATTTGTTTCTAGCTTCTTATCTTTATGAAGTCATCCCCCTTC
This sequence comes from Cloeon dipterum, assembly GCF_949628265.1. Lineage (NCBI taxonomy): Eukaryota > Metazoa > Arthropoda > Insecta > Ephemeroptera > Baetidae > Cloeon > Cloeon dipterum. The sequence goes on along the minus strand of NC_088786.1, from coordinate 1,248,261 downwards.
CACCCCATGCATTGTAGTAACGTTAAAAATCGCGTGACTTTGCACTTTCAAAATACAACTTATTTACTGATTACAAAACTCTTTTGATTTTATTTAAATCTACCTCGAAATACCACCTTTTACCCTATTATGAGTTGTAAAATAAAAATCTTAATGGCAGAACCAGAAATTCGATAACGTTTTTCTAATCAATTTTTACTACGTTGGTAGAAAAATGGCAAGTTGGGGTTGGTGGGCAATCACCAAACCTATCAGCTATCTAGGAGAGGTTGAGACGAGTCGAATGGTGCGCATTTTTTGTAGTTCTGGATTCTCAAACCCGAGATTTAGCGAATCAAATGTTGGTAAAGATTAAAAATTTTAAATTACTTCCAATGATTAATCATATTCTATGCATCTAGAAACGCACAGACTCCAAAAATAGTTCATAGCAAATTTCACCCATTTAATAATTAAAAAGCCGACTAAACTGCCCCAAAAACAATAAAAATAACAGCCTTAACGATAAGCAATGAAATATCGTTCTGATGGAAACTGCGAGTGCTGCCCTTATCAGAGACAATGGATTTGCTTTGCGGCGGGAAAGCTTTGAAGGGAAAAACTCACTGGCGAAATTCGTGGCGAAAATTACGGCTCCCTTTTGCCCCGTGAAGCAATATTATTGTACATTATGATCGAAGCAGTTCCATAGATAAAAATAAAGGCCGCACTCACAAATGACTTGTTCCTCGCTGAGCCGAGCAGAGAAAAAGAGAAAGAAAAGAAACGGAGCGAGCAGGAAAGCAGGCGCGCGGCAGCACTCCTCCTCATTTCCCCGGAGATAATCATTGTTGTGGCTTTTTATTCACCGTGTAGTGTATGTGTGCGAGTGCGCGCGCGAGTTTTGTATGACTCCATTGTTCAAAACGCCATCGTGCGCGAAACAATAAGAAGAAAACAACAAACACACCAACACATCGCCGAGTGCGTTAAAATTGTAATGTGCGGCCCACCACGCGCTCTGCTCTCTGCTCGCATTTCCTAATTTGAATGCGAATATGCACACACACGCACTCAACACTTCGCTGTTGCCAGGCCCGAATTATTTTAACTGGATTTTCGCCGCAAGAGTTTGCACACACTCCCTCTAAAGCAATTTTAATTATGGTAAATGTGAGGCGGGAGTATGGTGGCTTAAAAATGCCCAAACTCATAATCATAATATGTTTTCACTTCTCATAATAAATTTTCGCTGAAATTTTGATGAAAAAATTGTAAGATAATAGTAAAAAAGATACAGTATCATGCACCTGAATAAATAATATATAAATTTAAACAAAAAATCTAGTTTGAAGGAAAAATTTGAATCAGCTTCTCGAAGCTTACTAAATTGAGATTATCTCAAGGTCTAATGAAGCTAGAACATCCAAGTTTGTGCCAAAAGATGCCTAATTTACGCTTGCAAAAAAAACAGTTTTCAAATTTCAGTAATTTTTTTTAGATTTTTTTTAAATAACTTTTTTCAAAAAACAGTTTCTAAAAAACATTATCTTTAATTTTTAATCTAACTATGGAATTAAATGTTGCCCTTAGTGAATGTAACATGTCTAGAAATTTTCAGGTTGGATAAATCTTCAATTTTTAAGATAAAAAGGTCAAAGGCTGAAAAGGGCGATATTTTTAGTAGAAAGAAAATAAAAATTGCAAAATTGGTTGATATTTATGCTCAAAACATGCTTTTAGTCAATCCTGGGATCAGAAAAGACCATCAGAAATCGATCCCTGGCTTCAGGGTAGACCTCAAGCAATCGATATAAATCATATTCCCATTTTTAGCCACATAAACGATGTCTGACGAGCTCTGCATTGGTTCAATCTTCGAGAATTGAACATCATTGTCAAGAAATTTAATAATTATAGTGCATATACCATTTAATATAATATAATAATACCAATAATAGAGCATTTACCACTTAAAAAGCCATCAGGGTGCTCAGGAAACACCCTGACGGGACCGGGTTCTCGTTTTAAATAATTTAAAACGTTCTAAATATCAGAAAGTAATTGTTTTGATGGGACTTGACAAAAAATTCGGATACCCACCAACCATATTCATATGCATCTTCCCTTCCCTAATGTCATCATAGCATGAATCAGCATAAATTAACCGGAGTCTTGCGACCTCGGATTTAATAAAACATCATGCAGCAGCGAAGTTGCGATTATACGCATAGATCCGTGCGTGTAATTTTATGCCGTTGGCTGCGTGCAAATTAATTATTTGAGCTGCTCGAGCGAAATTGAACCACGCCCTCGTGTCGTCTGCGAATTAATTAGCAGCCGATTGCATTATTCACGAGCTTGGAAAGACGAGACCGAGGGTATGCAGCCTGCGAGACACGTGTGACAACTCGGCTGCATACTTGCGGCTGAGGGAGTGAAATAATAAAAATGCTTTTAAAGAGATTTTAAAAGTCGGCTGCCTCGCCACGTCCACAATATTTTTCCTTTTATTTTGGCGCTCCTCCTTGACGCGCGCGGAAACGCCAGGGGAACGTCTAAATCAATTTGTAATCTCTCCTGAGACACTTTCATTTTTATACATAGAGAGAGAGAGAGAGAGAGAGAGAGAGAGAGAGAGAGAGAGAGAGAGAGAGAGCAGCGCGCGGCAGAGAGAAAGAGTGGTTTCCGGGCGGCCAGGTGGGGGAAAATATTAGGCTGAATTTTTTAAAATTCGATCTTCGGAAAGAAAAAAACGTTTCCGCCACTGTGGCGTGTGAGAAAATGCATTATTAATAAGCAGCGACTGAGCATTGGATCAGGGGGCTGAAAACAGAAAATTTGTTACATGTGTCAAAAGAAAAGGCAAACTCCCCGAGGAAAGGGACACACGCCAGCCGCCGCGCCGGCAAACCCAAACAGAACTTATCACAATTTATGCCAACTAGCATTTTTCATCGGGCTCAACCTGCGGCGCAGGCCTGTTTTGACAGCCGCCTCAATCGTATACGATACGCGACGGGGGTCCTGTGAGAAATTTTATAAGTATAAAAACACCCAGTTACAAAATGAACATATTTAATTTAAGAGTGTTTTCAAGAGAGATTTGATCATATTATTTTTTAGTTTTTGGTCAGCACCATCCTAATTGTTTGGGTGTTAAAATAGGCACCCAAAGTCAGAAGATCGGACTGAAATCTGGAGAAACGGCGCTTTCGGTGTTCACAAAAACGAGAATATCTCGAGTTTCAATTATTTTTTGTGCCAAAAGATGTTCAATTAAACCCCTAAAACATTTATACTTGCAAAAAATTGGAATTTGTCTAATTTGGGTAGTTATTTATTTTTTATGATTAAATTTTGATTAGGGTCTTTAAGGTTGGAAAAGAGGTTCTTTGATTTCAAGGGAAAATCAAACATTCTTTGGGTCATCCCTGAGGTCAGATAGTGCCATCAGATCAGTTAAAAGATCGAACCCTGGCGTCAGTGTAGCCCTTTTACGATTGATATCACACAATTTGCTATTTTAACGACCCCTGACGGGATCTGTTTTCGTTCAATTCTGCACACCGTTGGAATTGCAAAGTCCAGAGCTTTCAGATTATGTTCAACTCGACCTTTTAGAAGCCATCAGGTCGCTCAGGAACGAGATAGATGATGGGCTGTTGAGAGTTTTTAAAAGCAACTCTGGCGAAATGATATAAACAAACAGAGCACCCTCTTCAAAACGTCCTTTAATCAATTTCCAAATACGAGAGAGCGCCTTCAATCCGTGCGCAATTAATACGCAAATTGCGTGCTCAAAGGGAATGTCTAGTGAGAAGGCGGGTCAAAAATGCAAGTGTACACACACACGAGATAGAGTCAGAGTGTAGGACGAGCAAGCAAGCAAGCACACACATACACACAACATGCGAACGGAGAAGATAATGTTTGCCGACCGCAAGTCGAGTTCTTGCCCAGGCGGCCCGTGGGTCAACTCGGTCGGCACGGCAAATAGTGCGAGAGAGCTTTACTTTGCAAACTAGCTGCTAGATGCAAAGCCGGCCGGCTGACTCGCTCGCTCGAGAGCAGCAATGCGGTCTTAATTACTAATTTATGACCTCGGTGCGTTAAAAGCCAAGTTAGTGACCGCACGTACACGAAAACTCGCTCTTTTTCCTGCTCGTCCGCCCGCCAACGCTAAGATAACGCGCGCCGAGTTGAGGAGCCGACCGCATGCTTAATTTCCACCGAGATTTCGCCTTTGTGTCGCGGCCAAAACCGTATTTTCACCGTATTTTCTTTGAGGTCAGAACAAAGGAATCGAATTGTGTGTCTCGTCAGGACTCAATATTGTTATAGGTCAAAATAAAATTTTCCAAAAGAGATTTTGTAGTGGCAAGAACCTAGAGTCCTTTATATTCACGTTATGAGATGGTGGGACTGCTCGAACTGCGTGTGCTTCTCTGATGTCGCTAGGTATGCGTAGATGTCTCTACTGTCGCCTGCTCAAGCTGCAGCTTTCTTCCCAGACACTTCGAACGCGAATTTCTCGCTTGTTTTATTTCCTGCAGTCATGGTTTCGACTTATGTTGTAGATCAACTCGTAGGCTTTCGTTTGACACCAATTGAGACAATTTCGACACAGAGCCCCTAACGAACACTCATTTAACAAGGGAAGAGATAAGGGACGTGGATCTGCGCAGGGTGAACGCGCGTCATTCCGCTAATCCGCGCGACTCTGAATATAATGACTCTACAACAACAACCAGGTGCATTTCTTTTCCTTGAAAGAATAATTTACCTTTTTGCTACTTCATACACTTTATTCGGACAATCGGAACAATCGCAACGAGGAGGATCAAGATCAGGATCCTACATTTCCCCCTTTAAAAATCCACCCATTTTTATTCTTTCATGTGTACTGGCAATTTTCTGCAGAGCAAGTTGTGCGTGCACTGCTGTATATACCGTCAACATAAATGTATATAGAATGTTTGCAGCGGTTTTGGTGTACGTACAGGCCAATGTAGCGGCAGAATAATTGCAGGCGTATGTCATGGGTATGAGTGCCCCGTGGAGAGCTGTAATGCAGCATCAATACATCTGCTGCGTGCACGGAAATTGAGACCCTCTGCTTCTCCCGCTCGGCGGTGTAGCAGAATGGAGCTGCATGCATGGATAAATGCTCTCGAGCGCAAAAATAGAGCAGCCACGCGCACTTTGTACTGTGCTTACATTCAAAATCCACACAATATTGATTGCTAGGGTTTAATTTGACACAATATCCAAGGAAAAGGTTAAATTCAGAGAGAACACCATCGCCTTTCTGTACTGGTGTTAAAAAGTATAATATTTGTTAAATTTTGAATATCTCCAAGACCGTTTGTTTAACTTTTAATCTAACTGTCGGATGAAATGTTTTCCTACATGTTTACAAATTTTCAGGGTGGTTAAACCTTTAGTTTTTTCTTAGATAAATAGGTCAAAGGTGGAAATAGGGTGTTTTTTAGTCCCGGTGAGTAGTTAGAAAATCAAAATTGCATAATCGGTTGATATTTACCCTCAAAATATACTTTGAGTCGATCCCGAGGTCAGACAAGACAGTCAGAAATTGAACCCTGGCGTCAGGGTAGTCCTCGAGGATCGATATCATTGAAATTCCCATTTGTGGTCACTTTAACGACTCCTAACGGGCAAGATTTGTGCAACGTTAGATCGACCAAGTTGAGGGCTTCAAGAATATATGCAATTTAACACTTTAGAAGTTACCAGAATTATCGGGAAACGAACTCAAGTGTATTTTAAACTGCCAGATCACCGAGCAAAATTAAATCAGCTTCCGTTTATAGATCCTGGGGCAACATGATGGTGGCCAAATTAATAATATCAGGTGTGCGTGCTATAAATATCAGCATATTGCCAATTAATCGGCAAACACGGTCCAGCGTGTTCCGACTGCAATACGCATGGTTTGCAATTAAGCGGTGTTTGCGCCAGCCGAACTGCAATGTGTGTGAGTGAACGTGTGTGTGTGTGTTGATCATTAAATGCAGCACAAGGCCTGCAGCCACAATATTACATGCAAACTAATTACGGAGCCGCAGATTGACTACTGATGCATGAAACCCTCGCCGCCGTAAAGCAGCCGCACAAACAGACGGCGAATATTGGCTAGCCAGAGAGCGCAGCTCGATGCTGCTGGTGCGCCCCTTCGTCCAGAGGGTGCAATTCTCTCCGGCGGCAGGTCGCAATTATTCGCACACAAGTAGTTCGTGGCCGGCAATTCAACGGGATGGCTAGTTTTATTGCCGTTAGACCGCTTGCTTTTTAATTTTCGCTGCAAAAGTTACACGCTAAAGCAAAAAGACCTTTCCTTTGGTCCGCAATAATATACCTTCAACCTCACACAAAATCTGATCTGATCGAGCGAGCATCCTGTCTACATTTTCTCTTCCGGAAATGAAAGATTATTTACTCCTTGGCAATATAACTTATAATTAAGTATGTGAAATTGACCCACTGGGTTTCAGGACCACAGAAATCACGCTCCGTTGGAAATAAATGATTTATTTTCACAGCTAAATGCCAATTTTGGCATTGCACCAATTTACAATTAATTGTAACAGTCAGATCTTAAAGATTAAATGAATAGAAAAATACGACATGAGTTTCGTTTTAAACGGTGTACATTATAGTCAAAATGATCTGGATATTTGGCTAATGTTAGAATTAATAATGTGACAGACAGACATTTGAATCACATTTTGCTAGAAAATTAGACGTGCCTCAACTGAACTCTCCATGGCCATTATTATTTCCGATTGATCGGTGCTATATATACTTCAAACTGATTAATCTCCGGGGGAACATAGTGGGCACCTTTTTATATAAATCCATCGTCGGAATGAGTGCGAAAATAAAGCACTCTGGTCGCTGGATTGATCGATCGCGTGATTACGTCGAGATGGATAGCCTCATCGCAGTAAAAGAAATTCTCGGTACTAGGGGCGGCGGCCGACGTGTTTCTTCTTCCATACATCACGCTGATTAAAATGCCTTTTTATTTGGCCGCATCCCTTAATTTATCTCGCACCCCGAGGTGGCCCTTATATTGATAGCTCTCGTGGTTTTTATTTCATTTGCAAAATGCAGTCGGCCGCTGCACGACACGCGCAGTTTGCAAATTAATGCGCGTGCACGCCGCATATTTATATACAAACACAGAGCACGTGTGAAATTATTAAAATAATTGGCATCACGCGTAATTATACAGCCATCCTCTTTCACGGTATTAATTTCTACATGCGATCACCATCAGAACGCGCGACACAAAAATACACTGTGGGGAATACACGAGTGTTACACTCGCTGCACGCCTGGCCGGCGCACCATAGCCAACGAATAACACGTTTTGGGCGCGTTTATTATTTTCCGAGCGACTAAAAGTGGACGGCAGCGCATAAATGTCGCTTGTTCGCTTCAATTTGTTGTGTCGTACCAAACATTTACTCGTAAAAAATTATGCACACTTCCAACTAAGGGGGATTTTCCTTTTTTTTATTTAATTATAGAGAATTGCGTTGTAAAGCAAGTATATCTGAAAGCAATTCTTTTGATAATTGGTATCTTAAAGAGCGCAAAAAGAAGAGTTAAAATCTGGAATGTTGTTTTGCTCTATTTTTGTATTGGATTGAGTTTATTTTTTTCTTTCAGCACGGTAATACGTCAAGTGATGATCTTCTCACGTGCATTCCATCTGATTGCAAACAACAAACACAAAAATACATAATATAGAAAAGAAAATAACATACAAATATTCACAGATTAAAAGAATAAAATCAAGACTACAAAATCTGCGTTTTTCAGGATTTTGGAAAATGTTTTAACGCCCAAATTCAGCTTCTAAAGAAGTCGAATTTTTAAAAATCGCACACCGTTATAGACTTTTATCAACCTCCCCTAGATAGCTGGTGCAGTATAAGGGTGTCAACCCTTCAATTCCATTTGTGTACCCTAAAGAAACGGGAAATTTCACAACTTTTTATTCTTTGCACCTCACTGTACAACGGAGTTGAGTGTTTATCACCGGGAAACCACTTCAGTGCATCACTTACGTGAAGTTGTTTTTTGGTTTTGTAAAGAACCTGAGATTTATTCGACACCCTATAATTTTTGATGAGAAAACGACATTTTTTTACCAAATCTTTGCTTCCAAGCATCAAATTTACAAACACTGCACACCATCCGAATTGTCATGACCTCACTTATATAGCCGAATTATTATAAGGGTAAACATCCTCTAAACCCCTTCCCCCCGAATTACTTTTTTCGCAGGTTGGAAGCAATTAACCCATTTAAAGACCGTTTTTGACGAAGTTTCTGAGCACACCAATCGAGTCTTGAGGGTCGAATTAGGTAAAGTGAACTTTTTTCCCGCCAAAACAATATGAATGCGAGAAGTGCGTCAGAGCTGGTTTGAGCACTTGCAGAGAGACCGCCTGTACGAATGACTTCTTAGTCACATCCAACCAGCTCTGACGCATGCGCACTTCTCACATTCATGTTGTTTTGGCGGGAAAAAAGTTAAACTTGTGTTACGCACGTCGCGCTGAAATTTTTGGTCGGGAAAAATATCTACTTAACCTAATTTGACCCTCAAGAATCGATTGGTGTGCTCAGACACTTCGTCAAAAACAGTGTTTTAATTCAAACTGTCGTCTATATTTTTTCTAATACCATCATCTATACAATATTACTCAAATTTAGGATTTATAACAATAAAAATTACGGGACCCAACGTCATTCCTTTCAGAGGTTCTGGCTCTGTGTTGAATTTATATTTAACATTAAAAATCCACGTGCAAGCTATATATGTATCATGCGAACGCATATAGAATTCTGCACATAAAGAGCTCGGCGGCGGCAGCGACTTTTGAATAGGGTGTCTCATGAGGCGCCTTTTTAATTACGGCGCTTGACAATGCTCCACGAGTTTCCATTCTTTTTATTTTGCACTGAGCCAACAACGAGAGAGAGAGAGAGAGAGAGAGAGAGCCCTTGCTGCAACGTTTCGTTCAAGATGAATACGGAATTAATTCCTCTTGTGTCTGGGAACTCGCTGCGCCACCGAGAAAGTAATAAAGTTTGCATTTGTCACGGTTTCTCGTTGCAGCGTTAGATATGGAAATAAATAACGGCACGTGAAAAATTTTATCTCTCGTTTTGTCGCTAATTAGTTTCGTGCTGGAGCCAGTTGCAAAAAGTAGGGTAATTAAGTGAATTTTCGCTGCTAGTTGGATGATTGAGATGAGCTGAGTCAGGGGAGCGTATTACTGTTTTCATCTCTAGTTAAATACGGACTCTGCCCCTGGAGATACTTTTTTCCTGCACTTTGCGCGATCATTTAATTAATCTCTTGGCGCAAAAGACATCCCACCCTTCTGAGAAAGATGGGAAAAATGCGCTAGCGAAGAAATAAATGCTGTCGTGAGCACTTTATGCGTCAAGTTTTTAAACGTAAGCGTAATTACTTTATCTAATGCTATTCACTCTACTTTTAAAAAATGTTGAGAATTTCCATAAAAAGCTTGGAGTTGGAGGAAATGCAGGCGTGTTTTTTGTACGGTTGTGCGGTGAGCCGAGAGAGAGAGAGAGAGAGAGAGAGAGAGAGAGAGAGAGAGAGAGAGAGAGAGAGAGAGAGAGAGAGAGAGAGAGAGAGAGAGAGAGAGAGAGAGAGAGCTAATAGCGCAGTCAGGGCCCGGAGGTCAATAAAGTCAGAATTGTGTTGTATTGCGGTGAGAGATGATGTTGAATGTACACACGCCAGCAAGTTATAGTGTTTGGCGTTATATTTTGTCCGCTGGGCCGAGAGGGAGCGAGCAAGAAGTCCCCAAATGCATAAATACGCTCTACGCTCTTCCCAGTGGAGTCGGAAAAACAAACCGCACTGTGATGAAATTTAAATTTCTTCTCCATTATTTACCAGAAGAGATCAAACAATTGTAAATAGACTGCGTTTTTCAGGGAAACCTACTCTACTGTTTAAAATTGTTTTAAAGAAGGGCTAAATGTTGCGGGAATGATGTAATTATTACTTAAAAATTATACGACGTTCAAACTTTTTGAGTTTTTTACACAGAATTTGAGAATTTTATCGTTAGAGCTGTTAATTTTAGATGGTTAACTATTTTTTCTGAGCTTTAAATCTTCATTAAGCAAATTTAAACACTTCTACAACCATCTAAATATGTAAAAATCATCTGATAGCTACTTCAAACCGTTCAATTTGTTCAGTTTGCCATAAAACTTGTCTTCAAGCATAGGATTTTCCTTCAAAAATAAATAATTTGTCCCGCTTGTGAGAAAAAAAACATATTTTTGCCATTAATTGCTTTTTTTAAGTTGTTTAAATTTTTGTCAAAAATTGTTACCACCAAATCTCGAGTTCTAATAGTTAGGTTGCAAGAACTGCACACCGTTCGACTTGTCTTGACCTCCCATAGATATCCGAGGGAATTTGGGGAAGATTTTTATCAACATAAGAGGGTTGTGATCGCACCGAATGAGTTTGTGTAAGTACAAAGTGACGCGATTGCAATGCGTGAGGGGAAAGGGCGTTGATTATTACTCACCCTCAAAACTCTTTGGCTATCTAGAGTAGGTTAAGATGAGTCGAACGGTGGCAATTTTTGCAATTCCGATCTTTAGAACCCGAGATTTGACGATGAGAATGTTGGAAAAAAAATGGAAATTTATATTTTCTATTTTAATGCTTAATTTGGGGTTTTAACAGTCAGAATTGTAAAATCTGCATACCATTGGACTCGTCTGGACTTTTCCTTGATAGCCAAAGGGTTTTTGAGGGTAATTGCAGTAATGATAATTATAGGTTTGGCAAATTCCGCACTTAATTAACTAAAAAAATACCGTCTTAAGGCGTATTAAGTGAATAGAGTCGCTTTTTTTGAAAAACTCTTCTAAAAATGCAGCCCTATTTATTTATAATTATAGCGTAAAAATATTTAATTTTATGTATTGTTCTAGAGATTTCCTGCAGCTCTGCCCGCCGTTTTTGTCTGTAGTCTGCGGATTATAACTCTTGGTTGGTTTCTAGATTCAAGTTTTTGTCAGGCTAAGCAGAATTTGCGTTGCGACCGTTCTATTCACTCGACGATGAGCACCAGCAGCACGCCGCTTTTTCCTTTTTGCTCTCGTTCTCTGGCTGGCTGCTGCGCTAAAGTCTCCAGAGACGCGAGCGAGCGCGCACACACACACAAACTTTGCATCAGCAAGGAAGGGCTGAACGTTGCTGGCGTGATGAGGTAGCAAGACGAAAATTTAATGCCTCTAACTTATTTAACATTCTTGCCTGCCGGAATTAGCATTTCCTCTTTTTTTTCCTCCTGCCGCCTGCGTGAAAACTCTTTCCAAACAAGCGCAATTTGAAAGACTTGTTTTGTCCGTAACAAGTTTCAAAATTACACGCGGCAACAACGAGTTATACAGCATCACGCCGAAATGCACGAGGGGGTGATAAAAATTAAAATTCGCCCGCCGCAAAAAAGGAACGGAACGAAAAAATCTTACGGCTCTGCTCATATTTGGGGCGTACGCCGCTCGCGCGCCGCTCAAAGGCAGGTAATGTGCGCGTTTATTATTTCATGGCGCAGATATGTAAATAAGGAGCGCGTTTGACAATCGCAGAGAAAAGTTTTATAGGCACCGAGGGAGTCGAGTGCTGCTTTTTCGCCTATCCTCACTCGCGCAGGCCTTCTGCATGCATATCATCGGGTATTTCCTCCGCCATTACTCGCGCAGCACTAATGTCCGCACATTGTTTTGTCTCCCGAGGATTCCTTCCGTATCTGTCGCCGGAATGAGCGCGTGTGACGTCATTCGCCGAGCAAACTTTTAATTTACTGCATTTAGACATTGTCCGACACATGTAGATGCCTGCGCGTGCACAATTTTCCGTTCCATGTTTCACAATTTCACTTGATTTGCATTTAAAATAAATGAGACATCGCGTGTGACATTCTTTGATTTGATTTAAATTTCTAAAATGATGAAACTGGAACCAAAAAATAAATATGCATAATTATCCATTATTTTGTGCAGAGATGTTACGATAAAAGCAGTGTTAAGTGGTTTGATGGCTCCTAAAAAACGTACGTTTTGAAGGTAATCTGTTTCTCTAGGGCAGGGTTTTTATAGATGGCTTTTTCACCCAAAATATTTTATTGTTTTTGACGGTTTTTAGCAATTGACCAGTTGCATAAACCCTTAGTGTTCAAAGCCGCCAGCAGATGGCGCAACCACAGACTTTCTTGAAAAATTTTGTTTTAAGCAGTTTTAAGGCATATCCGCTGCGATTTAAGACTCAATCTAGCTATTTTGCTTTTTTTAATTAATTTGCTTTTTTTGACGTGCTGAAAACCAAAATCGGTTCAGACATTCGCCGTAGGAACGTTGGAAAAGATTTTTTTATTTCAAAAAAATAGTTTTTCACGATTCTACGGCGATTGGCTGAACCAATTTTGGTTTTCAGCACGTCAAAAATTAGCAAATTAATTGAAGAATGCACAGTAGCTAGATTGAGTCTGAAATCTAGCCATCGAAGCCATCTGTTGGCGGCTTCGAACACTTAGGGTTTATGCAACTGGTGAATTTTATCGGTTTTAGACGATTTTTACTATTTTAAAATGTGCCTAATTTGCTAAAACCCATTTGACTTTTTTCAAATAAAAATTCTTGATGGCTTAGTAAGATAAAATGATGCATTGGACCTGCCAATCATGCGAAATGATTACACATTGGAAATATGACCAAAAAATAAATTTATGTTTTTGACTTTTGCCAAAATTGTCATCGCCAAATCACGAGTTTGAGCCATCAGAAATATCAAAACTACGCACCGTTCGATTCGTCTCAACCTACCCTAGATAGCTAATGGAATTTGGGGTAGATTTTTGTACATTTTAGAGGGTTGTGATCAGGGAATAAGTTTTTGAAAGTGCTAATCGAAGCGATTTGTATTGTTACTGCAAAATGCATGGGGTGGAAAGGGGATGGTGGTTGATCACCCTCAAAACCTTGTGGCTATCTCGGGGTGGTCGAGACGAGTCGAACGGTGTGAAGTTTTTGTAATTCTGACTGTTTGAACCCGAGATTTGGTGCTGAATATGGAACTATTTTTGTCAATTTAATTAAATTCATCTTAATTTAACTTATGGCATCTCACTACAAAATAGATCAGGTTGAATTCGTCCCTACAATTTGTAAAACGTCATACACAAGAAAATTACGATATAACAATATATTATCATAAGTATCTCTGCAAATAATATAACGTTTTAACATAACTCAAATACTCATCAGCATCGAAAATATGTTTTGAAAGATAAAATGAAGTTTAAAAACAAGTTTAATGCCAAACAGATGGTTTTTAGTTAATTTTAGTCGCGTTTAGGCAGTTTGAAGTGTAGTTTAATAGGCAGAAGCTCGGGAAAAATAGTCCATCGCTTTAAATTAACAGAACCGTTCGTTTGTGTTTAACAATTAAGAAGTGGAAGCCTATTTAGAATTCATTATTGACGTAATTTCAGAGAGCTGTTGAGATCTATCTGAGAGGAGGGGAAACCTTTCCTGGAGGTAATTTTCTCAAGCCATTGCGCGGGAAGTGCAAAAATTATGAAAAAGATGTTCGTCTTGCCTGATTTGCGCAGCTAAGTTAAAAAAGACTGGTCGTAAAAGCGAGTTTTATTGTCAGCGAGATTGTTTGTTGCTAATACGAGAGAGAAAGAGAGCCAGCGGCTCAAGAAGAATTCTCGCATTTGACCTTAGATAAAATATAATTTTGTAGCTCGGCGTTTTTTTGTTCCGGTGGCAGCGATACACTCGGCTCGCATTTCATGCGTCCCAGAAGAGTCGTATCAGTTTTTATTATCACCTCCTTTCCCGCGCCGACTTTCTTTCCTTTAAAAAGAAAAAGACGCGCAAGCGACGAGTCAAATGCTGGACCGAAATGTACATCTGCACTGCGCGCGTGTGTTTACTCTCCTCTCGCTATGCCGCGGGTTGCAATTTCAAAGGGCGCGCGCGGCAAGAATTATGAATTCGGAATGAAGTAATGGCATTTAAATACGACGAGATACACAAGGAGGAAGCTGGATTTACTGATATCACTTGTTCCCTGCAGCCATTTCTTCCTCCTTTTTAAATTCTTTTCTCTCCTAGTAGTGCTCTTGCATTAGCCGTGCGCGTGAGAGAGTGTGTGTGTATTACATGTGAGCGAGAAAGAGAGAGAGAGAGGAGCCAGAACGAGAAAATCCTTTGGGGGTTTACCCTGTAAATATATTCGCTGCCTCTAGTTTTTCACACTCTGCATTATGCACACATACATGAATAAATAAAAGTTAAATGTTGCACCCAAAGTGAATAGTGCTGCAAAGTTGCACTATTCGAGGGCGCGCACAAGAAAGATATTCTTTTGCCTTTCGTTAAATCGATTTATATTGATCGTGCCGAGCGTCAGAGAAATAAATGCGTTTCGCTTAAGCCAAGGACAAGGGCAAAAATTACGAAAACCAGCGCAAATAACGCTCGAATCCCCCGGGACGAACGAGGGAAGAAATTAGAAAGACGTTGTTTGCCGAACGGAAAAACTCTCCCGCCAACAATATATAAGTTGGTCGGCAACTCAAACAAAAATATTAATCTGTTCCAATGAAAAGCTATAAATATTTCATTCTGGTATTGATAATCACATGTAGCAAAAGACTGAAGGGAGTATCATCATCCCCTATCCAATGGTGAGGACAAATTTGTGATTTTACAACATTCTGAATGATTAAAAAGACGCGTTCAATATATAGCGAAAGTTTCTCAAGCACCTGAAGACTTTTAATTATACACCCTGTCATAATTCCGCGGCTCAATGAACTGCAAGTCAAACTTCTGGCGCTTCCTTGTCATAAAAATAGATTAAAACTCAAACTTGCCTCTCCATTTTTAATAACCCTTGCTTTCACCCTCATTCTGCGTACGATATTAAGGCTGACAAAAGACTTGATGAGATTTTTTACTGGCAGAATAATTAATTTTAGAATAATTTTTAAGTGCGAGCGAACAAAGCGACGCTGCTCGAGATGAGAATCATCCACCTCTGGAGGTTTGTAATTAATTAATGCAGCAAGTCGCGCGTCTTTCTTTTCCCTCCCCAGCAGTCGATACAAAAGAGGAGAGGAAAAGTTAGACAATTGGATCCAAACGCTTCTCCGCGAGCCTCATTTAGATTACTTTGCATCTCCGAAGACAAGTACATACATTTCATTGCATGCTTCCACATGGTCAGGAATTTGTGAAGCATCAAAATTCTGGAACACCTCACAAGAAATTATATACAAAAACCGACTCTTCTTTGGCACTTTGATAAATAATTTAATCATGTCAAAGAGTGGTGTTTACAAGGGCTCACTGCCAACTTTCTTTAACAATATTTATGGTTATTTCCTTCAACGTTTTATTATCAAATGCCGGATTTCTGGATATCTGTTTGGTAAATAATTAGTATTCTTTATATTATTATGGACGTGTTTTCACTCATATTCGTATCCACATGTGTATCACTTTTCTACTAAAGCCAAAATAAATACCTGTGAATGATAATTCGATTGTGAAATAAAAGAGACCTCGTAAAAGCAATCGCTGTCTTAAATCAAGAAAGATGTAAACAATTTTTAGTGTTAAATCGCATGAAGCATGAATCTAGCGAACAAAAATAGTTTTAAGAATTTAATGTATGCTTACCTCAAGAATATTAAAACATTTTAATTTTTAAATTTCACTTCTTAGTTTATTTTGAGGCCTGTTATTCTAATATAATTATTTATAAGATTTCAATGAGCTGATAATTTATGTAACAAAAATTCGTTAAAGCAAATGCAGTCTGCAGAAAAAAAATATCGACTTAACAAGTTATTTATTATTATTTACTTTATTGGATACCATCGGTGTACTGCTCAAAACAAGTTATATTTAAAACACAGTAACTGTGTGTATATTATTTTAGGTTAAGAACTGAAACTGTTTTCGCCCTGGTGAATTTGAATCAGACTTCATCTTCATTGTTTGAAAAATCATTCCTGATACCATTTATTTTTGGCATCAGAATTGTTGTAGCATGGAAGCATTTTAAAAATCCCAATGGTTTTTTTGTTTCAGGATGAAGAAAGCTGCGAAAAACACCGCAAAATTGAACTTCAGCATTCCGAGCCCAGTGGCTATAATTCGTTCGGGTTCAAAAGAATCAATAAACTTAAAAATTCTTACGAAACCGTATTCCGACTTCTTCAAAATGAAGGTAAACACTTGGAACATTTTGGAGAGGTGTCTCAGCAATAGCTCGTTTTAATTGGAGAGCAGTCAACACATTTTTATTAACATTTTAAATCTGGTACGGAGTGGACTTTTTCTCACACAATCAGATCACAATTATTGAGAATTGAAGAAACATGTATATTTGTTTTGTTTCCCAGAGAGAAGATATCGCCAAATATTTTGGTGTAGCGATTTCTAAAAGCGCTGCAAACACGGCTGCAGAAATGTTGACCGCAAGAAAATCTCGAAGTGCGGTTGCGAGATACCTCCTGAAAAGCTTTTTCGGAGAAAGTTTGATATCTACTCTCAGCGCCGAAGGAACGAACGGCTACCAAAAAGCAAACGCCACCACTCTTGCCTGCATCGAAAGTAATTATTACGCATAATATTAAATTCAGTAACTCTTTTATCGGTCGACGAATAATAAATATTCTGATTGATTTGAAAGATACTTTGATGAGGATTAATTCGATTATCAATTAAATAAAATACCTGGATTTCAGCAATGGTCAATACCGTAGAGTCGGCAGAAAAAGAAATCGACATCAAAAAGGTAGTCGCTATTCTTTCTTCAGAAATAAGATCAAAACTGAAGCGCCAGGGAGGGAAATCCAACAGGTATGTTTACAATTTTAAGAATTTTAAGAACTTCTCACTAAAAATAATTAACCATCTAACTCAATTTTTAGCCCATCATCATCATCATCGGATGGTGATCAGCCTGTTATTGCGGCATTGCAACAAAAGATCCGAAAAAGTGGCCAGGCATCAGGTTTGCTGGGAAAAAAACGGAAAATTTGGGAGAAAGCGTGCTTCAAAGCTGGCATGATTTTTCCAGCGCAGAAAAGGTTTAAACCTGAACCAACATCTGACTCACAATCATCTAGTGAACTTGAAAAGGAACTGGAAGTCAACAACACAAACTCAATGCCAGAATTCCAATTACACGTGAGAATTGAAGACATTTCCGAGACAAAAGAGAGTTGCAATGAGACGGGAATGTGCATCAAGAGGGAACAAACGCAAGTGGGAGCAGAGTTGCATCGAAACAGCTCCGAATGCGAGGCACCAACAATATCCGAAGCGGACGTTCCTCAAGATTTTTTGCAAGATCTGTACGAACAGCTGGGCGAGCCTAGCCTAAATGAATTGCTCTGATCTGATTCGCAAACGTGCTGCAAAGGAGTTTTCCCTTAAAATTGTACTGTGTTGAATTCTTAAAATGACAGCATGGTTGCATGAGACAAAAATTGTGAACCTTAGATTCAAAGAATCTATTAATTTATTGATTAAAAGAGCCTACCAAAGACACAATGGCATGTATCTTTTGATGCAAAAGTGAAGTAATGAAAATATATTTTTTAAAATGTGTGACACTAAAATTTTCAAATTTTTAAACTCGAGGCAATGGCCAGAAAAAAAATAAAATTTTATACGTTTTAAAACGGCCTTAAATGTTTTAATAAACCTCTAGTTAAAGCTAGAGTGGAATAAACCCTAAATGCTGTTGTCGATCGTTCAAACGCCGAGATTTGGCCACAAAAACTGCAATCATGGTACGGAGGCCATTTCCAGGCGTGGATAAACCGTCTTGAGGAGTCGTGCCTACCACATCCATCCTGCGCAGCATAAAATCTAGGGGCTGCAGATCGTAAAACCTTGATTACGTGCTGCGTACCGACAAAAAGGCCGGAGGAGCGTTGATTTTGAGTTTCTAAGTCTCGAGGCAGTTGCAAATTAATAGTTTTATTACTTCTTGACAGTATTTTGAATAAATAAAAGGTTTCAATGTGGGATTGATGAGGTAGAGTGGGGATTTTTAAGGTTGAAAAATGAATTTATTAAAGACAAGGAGTGGAGAAGGGATGAAAGGGGTGGTGTTAATCGCCCTGAAACCTTTTTGGCTCGACAGGGGACTTCAAGACGAGTTCAATGGAATGCAGTTTTTACATTTCTGACCAGTACAAGCCGAGATCTCACGTTCACTTGATATTTCGATTTCTAGGGTTTGACCTTTGACCTGAAATATCTCAAAAACGTAATATGACATAATTAATTGGCACGAAAATTTAATTATAATTATTGCAACATTTTAAATTATAAAAAATTTGATTTAAAACTTAAGAACACATCTAGAAAAATATTCTGCGCTTAATTTTTGTCTAAAAAATTATTAACCGAGATAGATCAATTTCTATTTGTTTTTCAAAATGCCTAAAATCCAAGATATTCACATAGTTTTTTGTTTAAAAACTCTACAGGGCATTTCAAGTTAAATTTTTGGTGGCTAGTCCGGAAAAACAAGTGTCAAAATGTTTGATGCGGAATTAAAATTTTAGAGAGCGACGAAGGGAGCTCAGTGGCTGGGCATATGTAAGAGATGACAAGGGTGTGTGTTGTACATACAAATTTTACGAGCAGACAACGCCCGGGAATGACAAGCGAAAGCAGGTTTGTGCGAATGGCCTCAAGTTGTAAAAGGGTTGCGTTGGCGGCTCTCTCTCTCTCTCTAGCCAGAGCGAGCTTATCTCATTATGAGCCGGCGTGAATACTTAATTACTCATTAAATGACACGGCTCGTTAATAATTCATAATTTTTACAAAAACTCTAGGGAGCTCGCCGCGCGCGCGCTAACTACATTATTTGCCGGGCGCGCGCGGTTGATACGCGGCCGCAGAGCAGAGCGAAAAGTTTTAATGGGAATCTGTTCATCTGGCTGAGTCGCAGAAAAACTTATCACAAATCATAATTAGGATTTATTTTTCCGGCCAAACTTTGCGCATAAATTATTCAGCCGAGATAAAGTCGGAGAGAAAAATTCTCCTTTTCCTTGGTCTTGCAGATTTTTAATTGCTTAATTATAATCGGTGCCGAGGCGCTTCCTCCCATTCTTTTTTATTGTTTGCGCGCGCAAGAAAGTGCTGTAGTTTCCAATTTTGCACAAGGCGAGAATGAGAGAGCGAGAGAAAGAAAGAAATAATGCAATTTCCTGCGCGCTGGCATCGTGCCGCTTGTTGAGATGATTTTTTCCTCCGCTCGCTCGCTCACTCACTTCGTCCGAAGTTGGAATTAAAATCTCTGGAGACCTGCACAGTGCGCTCGCTGCTGCAGAACTCAGTGTGCCGCCGCCGACTATTTCTTATTATTTTGCCGCCTCTAATATCCTGACGCAGTACGGCAATCACCACGACCGGAAAGAAGACCCGCGTGCTCCTCCAAATAATAAAACAAAACCCTGCTCCTGCAACTCCTATTTACTTCATCCGAATTTATTTTCATTAAATTTGTAAGCAATCAGCAGTGTTCGAAAAAGAATTATTTATTAATGTTTTTTTGATTTCGAATTTAAAGTCTCATGTTTTTTCTAGTAGCTAAAACCATTTTAAAAATATAACAAATATGAAAATTTAGGCTCATCTCTGAGGTGCCAGCATTTTAAACATTTTTTTTAAAGAAGAAAATTCGTAATTAGATTGAGTGTGAAAAACTGATTAATTATCCCTATTTTGAAAAGGTGTCCCATCACATTTATGAGCTTGCTTGAAAATTTCAGAGTGGTTTTCATTTTCGTTTTCGAGATATTCC
Organism: Cloeon dipterum; assembly: GCF_949628265.1. Lineage (NCBI taxonomy): Eukaryota > Metazoa > Arthropoda > Insecta > Ephemeroptera > Baetidae > Cloeon > Cloeon dipterum. The sequence continues at coordinate 1,228,334 of NC_088786.1, read as the reverse complement.
ACTTAAAAATTTGAAAAAGCACGAAATTTTCGACTCTTAATAATTTTGCAACTCCAAATCGCGGATTCTAACCGTCAGAATTGCAAAAACTACCCACTATTAGACTCCTCTCGACCTCCCCTGACCAGCTGAAGGGTTTAGGGGGTGCTTTCCCACCACCCCAAATTGCTATGTGTATTTCAACCCCTTGAAATTAGTAAAAACTGAAATAACATAAGGGTATTGAAATGGGTGGAGGCTAAGCACCCTCTAACCCCTTTAGCTGGTCAGGGGAGGTCGAGACGAGTGGGTAGTTTTTGCAATTCTGATTTTGAGTTTTCAATATTTGCAAATCTCCAGAAAATCGTAATTTTTCGATTATTGAAGCTCATTAATCTCGAAAACAAAAACCTTTGACCTTGAAATAGAACATAAAATTTAGTTTTGATTTAATAGGGCTCGTCGAGCCTTTTCATTCAGGATCGCTGGGCTATGGAACAGTTTGTCTCAGCCACTTCAAGACCGGCAATATTCACATTTCCCATCGGAGCTAAAAGATTTTTTTGTGGCGGGAGTTTTAACGTGTTTGCGAGTGTATTTTAGACTCGACGATTCTTTGATTGCCGACGTTTCAGCAGTGACCTGATCACTTTGTACATGTTGTGCATTTTTACTCTTTTTGTACATATGTAAATGACATTGGAGAGAAATAAACAATTAATTAATTAATCCAAAGCTGACGCACTCATTATTTTTTCACTACGTCACAATGTGTCCCAAAATTTTCCCGTAAAATCCATAAAAATAATTATTTTGTCTAACAAAAGGCACAATCTGCTAAAGATTGATTTCTTTTCAAGTTTGCTTTCGAAAATTTTGAGAAAACAATTATTTAAACTACACGTAATATGCAAATATATTTATGAAGTTTTGAGTAAAGTGGGTCGCATATTATGTGTGCGTGATGTGGCATTCTTTCGCATGCTTTCCCTTTTGAAATTGTGACGTGCGCGTAATCGAATTGTGCACGTGCAGGGTCGTGGCTCGGTGCTGGCGGGGTGGACGCGCGGGCGGGCGGGCGGGGGATGATTTTCGCCCGCTGGAGCAGCGCAGCGCGCCACCTACGCACGGGTGATCTAGTGGCCCTCTTCTCTCATAACTCGCCGGCTCCGAGTCTCGATCATTGCACGCCTGGGAATTAGATGACAAATGCAAGCCTTCAGCAAACTTCAAATTAGTTCCAGCCTTTCCTCTCTCGCAAATCAACTCTCCGCTGCGACAATTTATTACTATTTTATTCAACGGACACTTTCCCTTATTTTTCAGTGAGAAATTTCTCATTTTACTTGATGAGAAGGAAAAATTAACATTATGTGAGATGAAATTGACATGCAGACGGCGGCTTATTCTCGGTCTGCGTCTGGTAAAAAATGGATGTGTGCATTACGATTATTTCCGTTCTCTCAGCGCAGGCGATAAAAAGACAGTTAAAACGACGTTCGACATGTTTGTGGTAGGATATGAAACACGGCAAAGTGTGCATAAAACAATACAGCGAGAGGAAAATGCTATGATCGTGACACATAAAATGCAAATGTTTTACTTCTTTAAATAAGATGCCGCACCCTTCAAAGATGCACGAAGCATTTTTTTTGTTTCTGTTCTTCAATAAAATTCTGAATGAGAAGTTTTACCAGTTTTACGCTGAATTTGGTTGATTTATAAGGATGGCTCTGCATGTTTTTTACAGGCGACACTTTTCTCTCCGCTTCCGCTCACGTTTCCTATCACGGTTCTAACTCTTTTTTTTAAGATTATTTAATCACATTTTTTAAGAAATTTCTTACAGCTCGACTCGTATTCATCTCCCATGACGTATACTGAAGTAGATTCAGGGTGATAAACACTCAATTCCGTTACAAAATGAGCTGCTTATACAATTTTGAAGGGGTAACTAATTTAGCTATCTATCATTTGTATTTTTTCAAATTTTTATAAATTAAATAATCAGTTAAAATAACAATGTTTTGAATTTTTGTAGGAAAATAAATATTTATAAACGTTTTTAGGACTAAAATTTAAAAGTGGATTCCCCAGATGTACCGGCCGGAAAAATTTCCGGTTCACTCTACCGCAAAATAACATTGTTGTTTATTCCCACATTTAGTCCAATAACATGATAATAATTAAGCGGTGACAATGTCATTATAAAAGAGGACGCGCTTTCGCATTTGCCATCCGATTTACACAAACTGAAACCATGAGATTCGTTCTGGTCTGCTTTGTTGGTGAGTATTCTCCAATTTCTCAAGTGCGAAGACTCTAGAAAAGAGTTAAAATGTTCTGAAATAATCATTTTCGTCGAAGAATTTACTGTAAACTATACTCGTGAATAGTTAACAACAATTAAGTTGCAATTTGAATTTATTTATCTGGATATGGCAATATATGGGGCAAAATAGCTCTGCAGAACCATAATAAAGATCATTTTAAACAAAATTATATTAAATTTTTCACAATTTAAACTTATTATTATTTATTTAGGACACGAGTAACATTTCAGCTTAGTAACTAATAATACAAGCTTACCAACCCACGCTACTGCAATGAAGTTGTGTTTTTGAAAAACCGTGGCTGCATTGGCGATAACAAATGTTGTTGAATTAATTTCCAGCTTGCATGGTGCTGGTCGGAGCGACGGCCTGCATTACTGAGTACGCACCAGTTTGCGGCAAGAATAGCAAGGGCGAAATGCGCACCTTTTCCAACGAGTGCGCAATGGATACCGAAAACAGAAAATATGGTAAAGCATTGCAAAAAATTTGTGAAATTCCTTTTAAGCTTACCTTGAAATACTATATAAAAAATATGAAATACTAAAAATCCTAAATTTTTGTTTAAAATGTCGAGAAAATCGACTGTTCAAGCTTTCCTCCCTTCTGCAAGATTATGATTTATTTAATAATTTAGGAATTAATCCTCAAAATTCGCACATGGTAGGAATGATAGAAATCAAGCGAAAAATTCGAGCAATTTGGCAAAGTCTGAAATTTAACTGCTCCTCTCGATCCTAATTTCAAAAGTGCACATAGTGCAGATAAACTGTTGGCTTGTAACCAATTTTCAATTAATTCTCTAATCATAATAATTTTCAGATTTCGTCGAGCAGAAAAAGGGCAAATGCTGATGCAAGTTCTGGACGAGGATTACTAATTACATTTATTTTGGCGTGTGATTTATTCAATAAAGAGATACAATAATATTTTTGTGTTTTATTTACGCTACTCTTTTCTCTCCGCGACCGCGCAGGTTGCCTATCAAGCAGTTCACGGTTGTTGCTCGCAGCTCATCGTTTTGTTTTAAGATTATTAAATAGCAATTTTTAAGAAAATTGAATGCCTTACAAAAAAAGTGTAAAATAAAGTTATTTAGGGTGCAAAAAGAGGGTTGGTGGGGTAGCACCCTTAAATTGCTTTGGCTATCAAAGGCAGTTTGAGACGAGTCTTTAGATGTGCGGTTTTTGAAAATCTGATCATCAGAATCTGAGATTCGGAGTGTAAACCATTTTTGAAACTCTGAAACAGCACCACTTTGTGGGCAATTCCCGGATTGATTTGTATGATACAGTAGTACAGAAAATGAGACTTCTCGAAGCTCTTTATTCCGCGTATTTACAAACATAGTCAATTTAATAGTCAAAATAATAGTAAAATTAATGAAAAATACGTATTGTATACATTCCAATGGATTTGTGAATACAAGTGTGCATGTTTTGTTGCGTAGCTGCCCTGAAAACGAGAAATTCTTCAAAGCTTTAACAAAATTTAGAATACACGGAATTCAATAGCTTCTCGAAAGCGTCTCTCCACGAATCTCCACCGGAAGTCTGCTACACAGGTTATCAGTTTAAGCATATGTAGATCTGGGGATTAATAATAGCCGCCGTAAACACCTGAGAGGGAACAAAGTAGTCATCTCTGGAGCCATGAATTTCCCCAACGAGCCGGGAAAAAAAAGGGAAAGGCGACGCACAAATTTGCAACACTGTAGCAAAAAAATAGAAAAAATTGGCAACAAATTAAACTTCTGGCTGACTCAAGCGGCTCCGCGAAGATCGCCAATACCATACTCCTGCCATCGCTCGGCCAAAATCAACTCTTCCCTCACTCAGGGGCATATTATACTAGAGGCGAGAATAATTCTCATTTTATTTTTTCAAATTTTAATAACTTAAATAAACTGTTATTGTGAATTTTTGTAGAAAGAGAAAATTTGTAAACATTACGCAACACCAAGAAGCATTGAAGTTAAATTTAAAATTAGATTCTTCCTGATGTTCCGATCGGAAACAATTTCCGGTTCACTCTATCACAAAAAACAACCTTGTTGATTATTTTCACATGTTGTCCAATAACATGATAATTATTATGCGGTGACAAAGTCAGAGTATAAAAGAGGACGCGCTTTCGCATTTGCCATCCGATTTCCACAAACTGAAACCATGAAATACGTGCTGGTCGGCCTTATTGGTGAGTATTTTCAAATTTCTCAGCTGCGGAGACTCGAGAAAGGGTTAAAATATTCTAAAATCATAATTTTCATTCGCGACTTTATTGTAAACTAAACATCGTAATACGTTTTTCAATATTTAGGACCACCATCAACACAAATCTCTCTTTTTTTCACTTTAATTTCAAACTTTAAGCTAAAAATATATATTCTCATGCGGCCTACGGTTAGTCCAGGGGATTTTGGTTCAAATACTAAAATGTTAATCGGTGCGGGCACTCCGGCGACACGGCTAAGCTGTATTGCTCCTGCTCCGACCAACTAACTCGAGTGGCCAAAAAGCGAACATCAGAATGATCAGGTCGTCGGCAGGCGCGCTTTATTGATACTCATCTTCCTACTCCTCATTTACATAAATATACACTTTAAAGACATGTTACATCTTGCTTGGTGTTGGTCTTCTCAGAATTACAATAAATTTTTCACAATTTAAAGTTACAAGATAATTAATAATGCAGGCTGAAAAATCGTGGTGGTATTGACGATAGCAAATTGATTTTCAGCTTGCATGTTGCTTGTCGGAGCGACGGCCAAAGGCGGCGGCAAAGGCGGTAAAGGCGGCAGCAGTTCCGGACGCTGCGTCTCCTGCAAAGAAATATACAGACCAGTTTGCGGCAAGAACAGCAAGGGCCTAACGCGCACCTTTACCAACCAATGCTATTTGAAACGCGAAAACTGCCTTTTCAAAAATGGTATAGCTGAGAAATCCCTATTTTGCTCTACTTAAAATACTATATGAAAATATTTAAAAATTATAATTATCCTAAATTTTAGTTTAAAATTTTGTGAAAATCGACGGCTCAACTGTAAAATGACGATTTATTTAATAATTTAGAGAATTATTCCTCAAAAATCCGCACACTGTTGGATAGATCGATATCAAGCGACAAAATTTGTCTGAAATTTCACTCTTCCCTTGTATAATCATATTAATTTTTCAGATTTCGTCGAGCAGAAAAAGGGTAAATGTTAACAACACATCTTGAAGTTCCGGACGAGGATTACTAATTGCAATTATTTTGGCGTGTGATTTATTCAATCAATATTGTATGCATCAATATTTTTGTGTTTTATTTAGGCCACACTTTTCTCTCCGCGACCGCGCAGGTTGCCTATCAAGCAGTTCACGGTTGTTGCTCGCCGCTCATCGTTTTGTTTTAAGATGATTAAATAGCAATTTTTAAGGAAATTGTATGCCTTACAAAAAAAGTGTAAAATAAAGTTATTTAGGGTGCAAAAAGAGGGTTGGTGGGGTAGCACCCTTAAATTGCTTTGGCTATCAAAGGCAGTTTGAGACGAGTCTTTAGATGTGCGGTTTTTGAAAATCTGATCATCAGAATCTGAGATTCGGAGTGTAAACCATTTTTGAAACTCTGAAACAGCACCACTTTGTGGGCAATTCCCGGATTGATTTGTATTATAAAGCAGTACAGTAAATGAGACTTTTCAAAGTTTTATCCGCGTATTCAAAAACTTAGTCAATTCAACACAAAATAACAGTAATATTAAAGAAAGAAACATAATTGTATACATTCAAATGGATTTGCGAATATAAGTGTGCATGTTTTGTTGCATAGCTGCCCTGAAAACGAGAAATTCATCAAAACTATCCACGGATCTCCGCTGGAAGTCTTAAGAGATTAAACATGAAGATCTGGGGATTAATATTAGCCGCCGTAAACACCTGAGAGGTTCCTCTCTTGAGCGTGTACCATGGCCATGAATTTCCCCAACGAGCCGGAAAAAAATGGGAAAGGCGACGCACAAATTTGCAACACTGCAGCAAATAAATAGAAAAAAGTCTGGAACCGCGGCCTTGCTGACTAAGCGACGCGACTCCTTCCATCGCTCGAATCAACCGCTTCTGTGCCACAAACACCTCTTCCCTCTCTCTAAGACAGGAGCCCCCTCCCCCCCAAATTAAATTGGCACACTGGAGGTGAGAATAAGGCTCATTGTATGATTTTTAATAACTTAAATAAACAGTTAAGGTTACAATATTTTGAATTTTTGTAAAAATATAATTTCTCAAACAATGAGAACTAATAAATATTATAAGTAATATTTAAAAGTGGATTCCCCAGATGTACCGGCCGGAAAAATTTCCGGTTCACTCTACCGCAAAATAACATTGTTGTTTATTCCCACATTTAGTCCAATAACATGATAATAATTATGCGGTGACAATTTCGGTATAAAAGAGGACGCGCTTTCGCATTTGCCATCCGATTTGCACAAACTGAAACCATGAAATACGTGCTGGTCGGCCTTGTTGGTGAGTATTTTCCAATTTCTCAGCTGCGGATACTCGAGAAAGGGATAAAATATTCTCAAAATATAATTTTCATTGACGAATTTACTGTAAACTAAACGGCGAAATAGTTTTTCAAATATACTTAGGATCCCCATCAACACAAATCTCTCTTTTTTAAACCTGAATTCAAACCTAAAATTTGTTGTTCCTTGTGATAAAAATTTTCACGATGTAAAACTCCAAAATTATGTGTAAGATGAGAAACATTTCATTTTGATAATTAATAATGCAAGTTTACCAACCCACAATATACTAAGTGATTAAGTTGTGTTTTTGAAAAACCATGGTGGAATTGGCGATAACAAATATTGCCGAATTGGTTTTCAGCTTGCATGGTGCTGGTCGGAGCGACGGCCCAAGGCTTTACCGGAAACTGCCCCAAAGTCTGCAATGAAGTATACAGACCAGTTTGCGGCAAGAACAGCAAGGGCGTAACGCGCATCTTTTCCAACGAGTGCCAAATGAGGCTCGAAAACTGCAAATATGGTAAAGCTTTACAGAAAATTTGATAAATTCCTTTTTATCTATACTATGAATTCTCAATATCAAGCAAAAAATCGAGCAACTTGGCAAAGTCTGAAATTTAACTGTTCCTCTCGATCCTAATTTCAAAATTGCACATAGTGCAGATAAACTGTTGGCCTGCAAACCACGTTTCAATTTATTCTCTAATCATATAAATATTTCAGATTTCGTCGAGCAGAAAAAGGGCAAATGTTAATGCAAGTTCCGGACGAGGTTTACTAATTGCATTTATTTTGGCGTGTGATTTATTCAATAAAGAGATACATCAATATTTTTGTGTTTTATTTAGGCCACACTTTTGTCTCTGCGATTGCGCAGGTTGCCTATCTAGTAGTTATCGGTTGTAGCTCGCTCCTCATCGATTTGTTTTAAAGATTATTTAATCGCATTTTTTAAGTTTCAGTAATTTTTATTAAAATAAAATGTGTTTGATGCTCTTTTTTAATTTTAATTTTGATTACATTAATATTACACAGAAAATTGCATTCCGTAAAAAAATGTAAAATTTATTATTAAGTTATTGAGGGTGTAAAAAGGAGGATGAAGGGGTGGAACCCTTAGACCATTTTAGCAGTTTGAAACGAGTCTATAAATGTGTGGTTTTTGAAATCTGACCATCAGAATCAAAGATTTAGGAGTGTAAACCACTTTTTGCAACCCTGAAAAAGCACCAATTTTGTTGTTTTCATAACTAAAATTAGTGCAAAGCACCATTCCACATTTCCAGAGGAAATGTGTACCACTTTACGAGACGGGTTCAACCGAACTAACAAATTCGAATACTTCAATTTCAAATGCCCGTAAAACCCGTAAATTTGGGAATGATAAGGTTTCCTCAATTGCATTTCCGGTTGAATAGTAAAAAAGATAGTCACGATCCCCATATTCGTGCATCTTTCCTGGACGTATAGGCTCATTGTATTTTTTTTTAATTTTAATAACTTAAAAACCAGAAATTAACGACATCGCAGCAAAATTCATTCTCAAGAGCTGCAAATTTATAAAATGCTTTACGAGTTTTCCTGTGGCATGAGCCACGATATGAGCTATCTTCTATTACTTTAAACGAATTTCCTTACCTCAAGAAATTTTACGGTGAATTTCCGGTGAATTGTTTTCTTTTGTAAAATAGTTTCGACTTTTGTCTGTATTTTTTCTATGTGCATTGCAATTAGGGGGCGTATCGTTGGAATGTAACTTATCTAATTTATAGGACCTCGCCAGCTAATAATAATAAATAAACAGTTAATTACACAATATTTTGAAATTTTGTAGAAACACAAATTTTGTAAACATTTGAGGACTAAAAATATTGAAGTAAAATTTAAAAGTGGATTCTCCAGATGTTCCGACCGGAAAACATTTCCGGTTTACTCCACCGCAAAACAACCTTGTTGCTAATTCTTGTTAAATAACATGATAATAATTATGCGGTGACAATGTCAGTATAAAAGGGGCCGCGCGCTTTCGCATTTGCTATCCGATTTCCACAAACTGAAAACATGAGATTCGTTCTGGTCTGCTTTGTGGGTGAGTATTCTCCAATTTCACAACTGCGAAGACTCGAATAACTAAAAAGGTTTAAAACTTTCATTGATGAATTTACTGTAAACTACACATCGCAGCATGTTCTTCAAATATTTAGGATCCCCATCAACACAAATCTGTCTTTTTCACTTGAATTTCAAACCTAAACCTTCAATTTGTAGTTTCTCGTGATATAAATTAAATCAAAATTTTCACGATTAAAAATAACAAAATTATATTTAGGACACGAGAAACACTCGAGTTTGATAATTAATAATGCAAGCTTACCAAACTCACGCTACTGTAGTGTTTTTGAAAAACCGTGTTGGAATTGGTGATAGCAAAATTTGATTTTCAGCTTGCATGCTGCTGGTCGGAACGACGGCCAAAAGCATTTCCGGAGACTCCAGAAAAATCGGCAAAATCTGCCTAACTGTATACATACCAGTTTGCGGCAAGAACAGCAACGGCGAAATGCGCACCTTTTCCAACGAGTGCTTTATGACTGACGGTAACCGCAATGGCAAAAATGATATAGCTTTGCTGAAAATTTGAGAAATTCCTATTAAGCTCTATTTAAAATACTATAAAAATTATGATATAATGATAAATATCCTGAATTTTAGTTTCAAATGTTGTGAAAATCGACTGCTCAAACATTTCTCCCAAATGTAAAATGATGATTAATTTCATAATTTAGGAATTATTCCTCAAAATTCGTACATACTGTTGGATATATCGATAACAAGCAACAAAAATTCGAGCAATTTGTCAACCAGCCCGTTGGCTCGCATTGTTAACGCATTCTCAGGAGTGTCAAAGCAATGGGAGGTATTTGAGCAGTTCGGAGATCTAACACCGGCTACCCAATGTCAGAGATGGCAAAAAGTGGTTAGTTTAGTGACTCGAAATGCTCAAATTGCTCAACGGGCTGCTTTGCCCCTTTCCAGCATGCGTGATTTGGCTCCACGGGACGAATGTCTAGCGTTTCAATGCAGTTCTCGGTGCGGAGGCAAGTGGCCCTTGAGTGGGCTGGGTCCCTGAAATGTGCGGCCTGGTGCGCCCATGTTATCCGTTCGCGGTGTTATTGGGACTCGGAATTCAGCATTCGTGCTAGTGCAGTGCGCGCCCTTCCCGCTCCGAGAGGACAGGGATAAAAAGAGGAAAAAAAGTCTGAAATTTATCTGTTCCTCCCAATTCTAATTTCAAAATTGCAAATAGTCTAGAGATAAACACTGTTGGCCTGTAACCATGTTTGAATTAATTTTCTGATCATATTAATTTTTCAGGTTTCGTCAAGGTGAAGGATGGCCACTGTTAACAACACACATCTTGAAGTTCCGGACGAGGATTACTAATTGCATTTATTTTGGCGTGTGATTTATTCAATAAAGAGATCAATCAATTTATTTTAACACAAGTTGTGTACAATAGATTTTTTAATAATAATTTGGGTCAGCCATTTAGCTGGTATTTTCGCAGCTTTGGTCAGACTCATCTGATTTCTATCATAGCTTAGAAAATGATATAAGTCGATCCTCTTATCACAAAGTTTAAACACGGTCAGGAATGGCTTCACTATGGGATTATTTTATTTTACACTGAAGATAATGGAAGCCGTGACAAGCATGCCGTGTTAGCGTGTGCCTGTTTGTGTTGCAACTCTGGTCAACCATCGCAGGCTTGTCGGAAAACCCTGGCTCAATCAGGAAAATCTTGAAGCACTCTGGTTTTGAATAAATTTACTGTAATGTTTGGTTTGAGGAAGTGCAAATCTTGCAGCTAAATCGTCAAAAAAGAAGCTATAGTTTCATATACTTTCATAAGCCGAGCTCGACTTTACTGACTCTAATTTGGCAAAATCACTTAATGTCAATTAGTGCGACCAGATCACCTGAACACCATAGCTGGCGATAGGCGTGCGACTGCAAGATCAAAAAGCTTTAAGGCCGTGTTGACAGATGACTTTGAGAGGCCGTGGCGAAAACTGCGGTTTTAGCTTTTTTCAAAACGTATTTAGAAGATGAGCGGCCATTGGATTGAAGCGTGACTCCCAAAAATTTGAACTCAAATGACAAACTCAATTACCTCATTGTTGTACAATTTTTGGCATGTTACTGACCTGAGAGGCGCCATGACCATGCAGGCGCCCTTAACGACGAGTTTTTTTTTTACAGAATTGGTATTCCTTTTGAAAGCGTGAGACGAGCAATTGATACGGGCGCCTGGTCGTGGCGCCTCTAAAATCAGTAACAGGCCAAAAAGTGTACAACACTCATCAGGCTGTTGATTTAAAAAATATATGCTTCATTTGTTTTGGTTTATGCTATTATGCTCACGCATATTATTCAATCATGTCATATGGAATTGTCATTTTTAAACATTATGCGAGAACAAAATAATAAAGTGGATTTTCCAGATGTTCCGACCGGAATAAAAATTCCGGTTTACTCTACCACAAAATAACATTGATGCTTATTCCCACATTTAGTCAAATAACATGATAATAATTATGCGGTGACAATTTCGGTATAAAAGAGGACGCGCTTTCGCATTTGCCATCCGATTTACACAAACTGAAACCATGAAGTACGTGCTGGTCTGCTTTGTTGGTGAGTATTCTGCAATTTCTCAACTGGAATGACTTGTAAAAGGGTTAAAATATTCTAAAATCATAATTTTCAATGATGAATTTACTGTAAACTACACATTGCAACAAGTTCTTCAAATATTTAGGATCCCCATCAACACAAATCTGTCTTTTTTCACATGAATTTCAAACTTACACCTAAAATTTGTTTTTTCTTGTGATATATAAATAAAATAAAATTCTTCACGATTAAAAACTTCAAAATTATATTTGGGACACGAGAAACACTTGAGTTTGATAATTAATAATGCAATCTTATAGCAACCAACGCTACTACGATTAAGTTGTGTTTTTGAAAAACCGTAGTGGTATTGGAGATAACAAAAATTGCTCGATTGATTTTCAGTTTGCATGGTGCTCGTCGGAGCGACGGCCAAAAGCACGTCAGGAGACTGCCCCTTCATCTGCTTAGCTGTAGAAAAACTAGTTTGCGGCAAGAACAGCAAGGGCGAAATGCGCACCTTTTCCAACGAATGCTATATGAGGGGCGAAAACTGCGTTGAAAAAAATGGTACAGCTTTGCTCAAAATTCTTTTTTAGCTTTAAAACTTATAACATGATAAATATCCTAAATTTTCGTTTACAATGTTGAGAAAAGCGACTGTTCAAGCATTTTCTCTCTACTGTTAAAATGACGATTTATTTCATAATGTTGGGAAATATTCCTATAAATTCGTACACTGTTGCATAGATCGATATAAAGTAAAAAAATCGAGATATTATTTGTCAAAGTCTGAAATTTAACTGTTCCTCTCAATCCTAATTTCAAAATTGCACACAGTGGAGATAAACTGTTGGCCTGTAACCATATGCACGTTTCAATTAATTTTCTAATCATAATCATTTTTCAGACTTCGTCAAGGTTAAGGAGGGCGAATGTTAACAACGCATCTTGAGGTTCCGGACGAAGATTTCTAATTGCATTTATTTTGGCGAGTGATTTACTCAATAAAGAGATACATACAATTAATATTGTTAAGTTTGGGTCACACTTTTCTCTCCGCAGGTTGCCTATCAAGCAGTTCACGCTCACGGTTGTAGCTCGCTCCTTATCATTTGGTTTTAAGATTATTTAATCCCATTTTTTAAAGAAAATTACATTGGCTATCTAAGGCAGTTTGAGACTAGTCTAAAGATGCCTGTTTTTTTATTTTAACTCTGCGAGATAGAAGTAGAGATTTAGGAGTGTGCGAACATTTTTTTAAAACTCCGAAAAAGCACTAATTTATCTTGATAGCGGAAAATTTGGGAACAACTCCATTCTAGATTTCCACAGGAAAGTTGCCCCACTTGACAAGACGAGTTCAACCGAACTCAAAAATTCGAATATCAAATTTAATGCCCGTAACACCCGCAAATGTGGGTAAGATAGAGTGTTCTAAATTGCATTTTTTGGTTAAATAGTAAAAAAAGATAATGGCAAAAAGTGGTTAGTTTAGTGACTCCTCGAATTGCTCAAATTGCTCAACGGGCTGGGAGGCGCACCGGCGCCGACTCGCTACTTGCTGGTTTGCACCTTTCCAGCATGCGTGATTTGGCTTCACGGGACGAATGTCTAGCGTTTCAATGCAGTCCTCGGTGCGGAGGCAAGTGGCCCTTGAGTGGGCTGGGTCCCTGTGCGGCCCGGTGCGCCCATGTTATCCGTTCGCGGTGTTATTGGGACCCGGGTTTCAGCATTCGTGCTAGTGCAGTGCGCGCCCTTCCCGGTCCTCCGGTCCTCGGACAGGGATAAAAAGAGCAAAAAAAAGATAGTCGAGATTCCAATATTCGTGCATCTTTCCAGCTCCTCATTCTATTTTTTCAGATTCAGATTCAGATAATTTTTTATTTTGTTTGAATATTTACATTGGTGACTTATTAAAATACGTCAAAACTAATCCTATCTACATCTATACTAATAATAAATAACATGCTATCTCACATTGTTCTAACGCAAAATCACAGAAATAAAAATCGAAAGGTCTTAAAATTGGTGTTGCATCACTATTTTTAGAAATAGTTGGTCGTAATTGTATCATTTTAATTTCCACCGGCAAGGATTTAAATAATCTTGAAATAACAGTTGGGCTTTGAATCGACGTGTTTAGACTTTTTGGTGGAGAGGGGTCATTTTTTGGTGCAGTGGGGTCATTTTTTTGTGGAGGGAAGTCATTTTTTGGTGCAGAGGGGTCATTTTTTTGGTGCAACGGGAGAGGCCATTTTTTGGGTAAAACGGGAGGGGTCATTTTTTGGACCATTTTTTGCAGGCCATCAGTTTATCTCCACTATGCTTGAATGCTATAATTTTTTTTAATTAATTTACACAATTACGTGTTGCCAACTTGCCAATCAAATAAACAATTCATTGTCACAACCTGACAGACGCAGAGATTCAGGAGTATAAATATTTTATTTAAAAACTCCGAAAAGCACTAATCGTCTTGGTAGCGGAAAAATCGCGCATTTATCTCATCAACCAAACGCGATTTCCATGTATTATTATTTTGCATTTTTGTAGAATTACAATTTTTTAAACATTATGCGAGAGCTAAACATTAAAGTAAAATTTAAAAGTTGATTCTTCAGATGTTCCGATCGGGAACAATTTCCGGTTCATTCTATACCACAAAAAAACAACCTTGTTGATTTTATTCCCATTTTTGAAATAACATGATAATTATTATGCGGTGACAAATGTCAGAGTATAAAAGAGGACGCGCTCTAGCATTTGCTATCCGATTTCCACAAACTGAAAACATGAGATTCGTTCTGGTCTCCTTTGTTGGTGAGTATTTTCCAATTTCTCAACTGCAGTGACACTAGAAAGGGTTCAAATATTCTAAAGTCATAATTTTCATTGACGAATTTACTGTAAACCAAACATCGCAGTAGGTTTTTCAAATGTATAGGCTCCCCATCAGCACAAATCTGATTAATTGAATTTCCAAACTTTAACCTAAAAATATATTTTCTCGTGGTATAATTTATAAACATTTTTCACAACATAAAATTACTAAATTATATTTAGGACACGAGAAACACTTGAGCTTGATAATTAATAATACAAGCATACCAACCAACGCTACTGCAATTAAGTTGTGTTTTTGAAAAACCGTGGTGGTATTGGCGCGATAACAAATATTGTCGAATTGATTTTCAGCTTGCATGGTGCTCGCCGGAGCGACGGCCAAAGGCAATTCCGGAGGCTGCTACAGCTTCTGCCGTAATGTATACATACCAGTTTGTGGCAAGAACAGCAAGGGCGAAAGGCGCACCTTTTTCAACGATTGCTATATGACTCGCGCAAACTGCAATGAAAAAAATGGTATAGCTTTGCTGGAAATTGAGAAATTTCTTTTTAGCCTTTTTAGCCTACACTTGAAGTACTATATACCAATTATGAAAATGCTAAAATATCCCAAATTCTCGTTTAAAATTATGACAAAATCGACTATACAAGCGTTGTCTCCCAACTGTGAAATGATGGTTTATTTCATAATTTCGGGAATTATGCCCCGAAATTTGCACACTGTTTGAAAGATCGAAATCAAACGACAAAATCGAGCAATTTGGTAAAAGTTTGAAATTTAACTGTTCCTCTCTTGATCCTAATTTCCAAATTGCACATAGTAGAGATAAACGTTTGGCCTGTTACCACGTTTCAATAATTTATTTTCTAACCATATTAATTTTTCAGATTTCATCTTGCAGAAAGCTGACAGATGTTAACAACACATCTTGAAGTTTCGGACGAGGATTCCTAATTGCATTTATTTTGGCGTGTGATTTATTCAATAAAGAGATGCAAATTATATTTTTATGTTTTATTTAGGCCACACTTTTGTCTCCACGACCGCGCAGGTTGCCTATCACGCAGTTGTAGATCGCAACCTCATCGTTTAAATTTTTTTATTTTTAAATTAATCGCATTTTCCTACGAAAATTGCATACTGCGCATCTCGTACAAGAAAATAAGTGTGAAATTAATTATAAAGTTATTTATGGTGTAAAAAGTGGGTTGAATCGAGCATTTATCTGGTCAACCAAACGCAATATCCATATTGCAAGAAATGGGCAACAATCGATTCGACAGTGGAAATTTGAATATTTGAAGATCGATGCACAGTTTGGCCGCTGCTAGTAGCAATTAGTAGTTTTTAAAAAAAAAAACTAGGGCAAAACAAAACTCCAGATTTGGACAGGAAAGTTGTCCCATTTGACGAGACGAGTTCGACCGAACTCCACAATTCAAATACTTGAAATTAAAATGACCGTAAAACCCGCCAATTTGGGAATGTTAAATTTTTCCGAATTGCATTTTCGGTTAACTCGTGAAACAGAATGTCAATATCCCTATAATCATATTTCCTTCCTGGACATATGAGCTCATTGTATTTTCTCAAAATTTAAATACCTAAATAAACAGATAACAATATTTTGAATTTTTGTAGATATATAAATTTTTTAAACATTGTGCAAGAACAAAATAATAAAGTAAAATTTAAAAGTGAATTCTCCGCAGATATTCGATCGGAAACAATTTCCGGTTCGCGCTACCACAAAAAAACAACCTTGTTGATTATTTTCACATTTCAAATAACAAGATAATTATTATGCGGTGACAATGTCAGAGTATAAAAGGGGACGCGTGCTGTCACATTTGCACAAACTGAAATCATGAGATTCGTTCTGGTCTGCTTAGTTGGTGAGTATTCTCCAATTTCTCATCCACGAAGACTCGAAAAAGGGTTAAAATATTCTAAAATTATAATTTTCATTGATGAATTTACTGTAAACTAAACGTCGCAGTAAGTTTTTCAAATATTTAGGATCCCCATCAACACAGTTTTGTCCTTTTCACTTGAATTTCAAACTACAACCTAATTTTTTTTCGTGATATAAATTATAATTTACAAAAAATTTTAGGACAAGAGAAAAAATTGAGCTTGATAATCTAAATATGCAAGCTTACCAACCCACGCTACTGCAATGAAGTTGTGTTTTTGAAAAACCGTGGTGGCATCGGCGATAACAAATATTTTCGAATTGATTTTCAGCTTGCATGGTGCTCGTCGGAGCGACGGCCGAAGGCGTTTCAAAACGCTGCTACATCAGATGCAATAATAACTACAACCCAGTTTGCGGCAAGAACAGCAAGGGAGAAATTCGCACCTTTACAAACCAATGCCATCTGGATCTCGGAAACTGCAATGGCCAAAATGGTAGAGTTTTGCTGAAAATTCTTTTTTAGCTTTAAAACTTATAAAATGATAAATATCCTAAATTTTCGTTTACAATGTTGAGAAAATCGACTGTTCAAGCATTGTCTCCCTTCTGTAAAATAACGATTTAATTCAATATTTCGGGAATTATTCCTCAAAATTCGTGCACTGTTGGATAGATCGAAATCAAGTGAAAAAATCGAGCAATTTGTCACAGTTTGAAGTTTGACTGTTCCTCTCTCGATCCTAATTTCCAAATTACACATAGTAGAGATAAACTTTTGGCCTCTGTTACCACGTTTCAATTTATTTTCTAACCATATTAATTTTTCAGATTTCGTCAAGCTGAAAAATAGTAAATGTTAACAACACATATTGAAGTTCCGGACGAGGATTACTAATTGCATTTATTTTGGCGTGTGATTTATTCAATAAAGAGATGCAAATTATATTTTTATGTTTTATTTAGGCCACACTTTTATCTCTGCGATTGCGCAGGTTGCCTATCTAGTAGTTATCGGTTGTAGCTCGCTCCTCATCGATTTATTTTAAAATTATTTTACCGCTTTTTTACGACAGTTGCATGCCGCGCGACTCGTACAAGAAAAAAGTGTAAACATCCTTTTTGAAAATCTGACAAAAGCTGAGATTTAGGAGTTGACTATTTTTTTTTTAAATTTTCGAAAAAGCACTTATAAACCAACCGCGAATTTCCTTGTTGCAAGAAAAGGGCAGCAAACAATTCGACATTGGAAATTCGAATAAGAGCGATGCTTAATTTTGGCTCTACCAGGACGAATAGGTAGTTTTTACTTTTCTAATAGAAAAGTAGGGCAAAACACCATTCCAGAATTTGACCGGAAAGTTGTCCCACATGACGAAACAAGTCCAACTGAAATCGAAAATGCCCATAAACCCGCAAATATGGAAAAGTCAGGGGTTTCTCCATTCAATTTTCGGTTTAAGATTTATTTTGCAGAATTTCGTTCCATTGTGATGCTGTGGTTGTTTTGTTTTGGCGGTAAAGTACTGCTGTTTGTTTGAACCTATGCTCATAGCACATCCCGTGGGCCGCGAAACCTTTCTTGATACAATTTCCGTGCGGAGTAGAAACATCATGTCACTTTAAATTTAAAGATTAACCTGCGTGTTTCTTTATCTTTTCTTCTAGAAAATACAGCTTTTTACGCCTTTATTCTGAATATTTAAAGCACTGCCGCTATATTCGTTTAAAAACCTTTCAAACATGCGTGATGTTGTGAGCAAATAGAGTGCTAAAGTGAATAGAGTAAAATTTAAAAGTGGATTCTCCAGATGTTTGAATTCAAAATTTTCTCCAGCAGAAAGCAAATTCCAAAGTTCCATTAAATTCTTTTATTATATTTTTCAAGTAAATAAGGAACTATTGTCTGCGCACTAAAAGGCATTGAAAAGGTTATCCTTGTGCGATTGAGGAAGCAATTCTGTTCAATTAAACAGAGTCAACAAAGATGTTTTCCTATTGCGCAGTTAAATTTTCGACGTTTTCATGATGAGCACGTTTGGTTATCTATCACTCTCGTTTGGTTGAAGGTATACGCGCGCACCTTTCCTGCTATCGCGCATCGGTGGGGACCCTGACAATGAGTCACGAACGACCCACACGTAACACACAGGTTGACAGCGATCACACTGCTTTTTATTGGCCAGCTTCTCGGTCACGTGGTACGCGGCGACAATTTCGGTATAAAAGAGGACG
The DNA here is from genome assembly GCF_949628265.1 of Cloeon dipterum. Classification (NCBI taxonomy): domain Eukaryota; kingdom Metazoa; phylum Arthropoda; class Insecta; order Ephemeroptera; family Baetidae; genus Cloeon; species Cloeon dipterum. Next base: position 1,209,831 of record NC_088786.1, on the reverse strand, counting down.
CACACTGTCACATCTACAATCCGATTTCCACAAACTGAAACCATGAAATTCGTGCTGGTCTGCTTTGTTGGTGAGTATTCTCCAATTTCCCAACTGCGCGGTGACTCGAAAAAGGGTTTCAATTGTCCAAAATCTTAATTTTCATTGATGAATGTATTGTAAACTAAACGTCGAAATAAGCTTTTCAAATATTTAGGATCCCCATCAACACTTTTCACTATAATTTCAAACTGAAATTGTTAATTTGAATTGACAAAATTTTATTTAGGACGAGACACGCTTCAACCTGTGTATGAGTATCAACTCAGATAACACACACACACACAATGTCCCCCATTTCGAGCTTGATAATTATAAATGCAAGCTTACCAACCCACTTGCGACACTGCAATCAAGTCGCATTTTTGAAAACCGTGGCTGCATTTTGGCGATAGCAAATATAATATTGTCGGATTGATTTTCAGCGTGCATGGTGCTGGTCGGAGCGACGGCCGAAGGCGCTGGCGGAGACTGCCCCACCATCTGCCCTCTGCACTACGCACCAGTTTGCGGCAAGAACAGCAACGGCGAATCGCGCACCTTTTCCAACGAGTGCGGCATGAGGGCCCAAAACTGCAATGGCAAAAATGGTAAAGCTGCACAGAAATCTATTTAAAATTTAAGAAAAAGTAAAAAAAAATTCAGCTCCCTACTGTAAAACGACGATTTCTTTTCTCAAAATTTAGGAATTTTTCCTCAAAATTCGCCCACCATTGGGAGAGGGATTGAAATCATTTATTTTTTCTAGAAATTTCCTCCTATCGGTCCTGTTTACATTATTAGTGATAAAATGTTAGCCTGTGGAATCACGTGTTAATTTATTTTTCATTATCTAATCATATTAATTTTTCAGATTTCGTCGAAGAGAAAAAGGGCGCCTGTTAACAACACATCTTGACATTCCGGACGATGCTCCTAATTGCATTTATTTTGACGTGTGATTTATTCAATAAAGAGAGATTTAAATAATTACCAGAATTAAAAAATTTGGTTTATTTTCACGGAGAAACCCTGAATGAATTTGAGACCTAGTTGTATTGCGATATATTTTGGCAAATGTGCGGCAGCGGCGTAGAGCCCCTCTGCCTGCTGATCTCGTGTACGCTTAAGTGTTGGTCAATAAAAGCCAATCTAGGCGAAACCGACGGATGCGCTCCGACTCAGATCACCATTGGTGGAGCCTCTGATTGGCACTAAAAGAAAAAGATGCTCCCCTCACATTGTTTATTTCTCGGACAGAACTCCACTACTCAAGCATGAGTCCGTACATATTTTTCGTTCTTGGTGAGTAATACGCTTCAATTTTGCATCTATCGCTCTTCTTGTTGCTTTCTTTAATTTTAATTCAGCAGTTGAAAATTAGATAAGTATTCAGGTTGATTTTGATTTTATTTAAAATTGCTCTCAGAGATTTCTGGAAATTGCTGGGGCTTTAAATTCTAATTTGAAACTGGGACGTGACCTCATTCATAAATTGTGTCGTCTGCTGTAGGCTACTGTGTGCATCACATTGAAAAAATGCAACACGTTGATAAAAAAAATGTGACTCACTTGCTAAAACGTAGAGAGCTCTTATATAGTCTTTATAATTTCTCCACGCATGCAAATTAAATTTGGGTAAATAGCTAAGTAATTTATATTGAAAATTATTTTTAAAAAATATGTTGCTCACTCGAAATTAAAGTAGAGCTTTACAGGCTTACAATAAAAAACATCGTAGTTTATTCTTTTTGAAATTTAGCAATGATGAAATCAGGACCGACATTTCTCGAGTAAATAAAAATTTCGTCAGTAATAATTTTCTAGCTTTCTGTAAAGCTGTATTTGAAATATTGAAGCGTTGATATCGGCAGACGTGTTTCACTTCCGCTTGGAAACTAAAAAGCGAAATAGAGAGGCCTCAATTGTGTGTCGCAATATGTGTATCGCGGTGTATGGTGCTGAAAAGCAAAGCACGGAATCCCACGCGGCGTACCCTTCGGCCCCAGCGCCTCGCGCGGAGACGCATTCGCTCCACGTGACCTCTGGCCCGACCCTGACCACGTGATCTCAATTAAAATAGAGTACGTGTTGCCAGCAGGCCTGCTGTTGCTGGTGGCCTGCGCAGGACGGGCAAAGGACCGCTACAATATCAGGGACACGAGCATGGCCGATTGTCCGTCGGTCGGCTCCTGCAACCCGAGCCACAAGCCTCTCTGCGCCAGGAATTCGCACGGCAGCGTCCGCTCCTTTTCCAACCCCTGTGTCATGAAGGTGGTCAACTGCAAGGATAAGACAGGTTATTACGTCATGCTTCTTATCGCTGTTTCTTTCTTTGCTAATTCTTATTTTTTTTTCACTTCAACAGATTATGCGCGAATACGGAAAGGATTTTGTTGAACACTCTGGCCGCCGCACAAGTGACGAAGAATCTGTCTTAATAACGTAGAATTTATTAAGTTATTGCCATTTTGTACTGTTTTTAGGTTTTAAAACCTTTTCTTTATAGCTGTAATTTTTGAGGGGTTCCGCATTAGTTTGGAAAAATAAATTGTAAGTGGCCAAAAATGCTTTAAATGCTGCGTGTACGTCTAAATCAGCAGTTTTTTTTAGAAGGAAATAAATCTAGTGAAAAATAATCCAGAATTTTACAAGAGAAAAATGAATACTATCACTTTAAAGACTATTTTTCACTAGACTTCAATTTTATTTTAACTCACACATGACTGATTTTTAGCAACACAAGAAACGATCAGGCTGCGTGAATACGTGGATGTATATATTGTACCATTTTTGCATCGCATATATTAAAGCAGAAGGAACAAAAAGAAAACGTTCGTTTGGATTTTTACTCGACGGTTTTCCTCGTTGCTAGACGAAAGAGTTGATCCTGCAGTACAGACGGATTTTGTTGGCACTATACAGAGTAAACAGAACGCACATGACGACGAGAATCTTAAGCGGCTTTATAGCCAAACAAACACTCACAAGGTCAAATGAAAAATCGTAAAAGTGGCACGTTGAATTATTTACAACGACTAATTTGCGTTCAGAAGTTTTTAGTCAATTACGTGACCGAGGTAATGTTTACCCAAAATGACACATCAACAACTCAATTAGATTCAGATAAGGCCGAGGTTGATAAAGTGTGCGTCGCGCGCAGTTAATAAGTGGGAAAATCTCGATCCGTCTCATAAGCTCTGGTGCTCGTCGACAGTGTGCTGATTATACAAAATGAAACTGTTGGCATTTTTCGTGGTCTGTAAGTATACACCGCAACAAATTCTAATATAATGTTGATAGTTGATTCTTGTTGATATTTTCCTCTTTCTTTATTTAATTGCTTTTTCTAGAATTTAAATTCCAAATTTATTTAAAGCATTTCGGGGAACTAAAATACTGGCGGCTTAATGTCAATGGGCTGGTAGGAGGGCCACTTGCTGGTTTTCGCACCTTTCCAGCGACCTTTAGAGACATTTTCCGGCGTTTTGGGTGCAGGATTGGGCCCAAGCTCCTCTGCCCCATATTTTTCAAATGTACAAAATTAATTCTGTGTTTAATAGTGGCCCTAATGATTGCGGCGGTGTTTGGCGGCGAGTGCTCCACGGCGTGCACTTCTGAATACAGGCCGGTCTGTGGCAGAGATGATGCTGGAGAGGTGAAAACCTTCGCCACCAAATGCAATTTGGACGCAACCAACTGCCAGCAGAAAACGAGTAAGTGCTAAACGTCTGCGTCAATAATGCCTTTTTTACTCAAATTTCTCTTGTTTCGTGCAGCTTACGAGTACGTTCGCGACGGAGTCTGCTAATTGACTTGTCAAACCCACGCACAAAAAAAACGAACGAGGAAAAAAAGAAAAAGATGCCTGACGTCAACAACGGCCGTGTATTGATTTAATCGGCGCTTGGAGACAAGAGAATTTGCATGCCAAACAACACCAGAGATCAAAAAGTGACCTTTATTTATTAGTGAACGTCAGATCTCCTACTCCTACACTGTCACGGTTTCAAATCATGACAATAAAATTTGTTTTCGAGTGTATTTTATTTTCTTTATCTTCAAGTCACATCCTCAGACTAAATAATTACTTTACAGATTTCAAAATGTATCGGTGCATTGAACTCGTAATGTACTTTTAATCGAACGCACACGGAAATGATCGGAAATCCCGAACATCGGAGTTTCAAGGTCTCGCAACGCTCATTCCACTGCATGCCAGCAGAGGCATTTACATAAACACGAGACTTTGTGCGGCGTCATTACTATTTAGCCAGTCTCGGCGCGAAGAGTGGACGATAACCCTTTCTGCTCATTCTGCCAATATGAAGGTACTCGGCGCGGCACTTGTGCTCGTCTGCCTGCTAATATTTGCCTTCGGTGAGACTAAATATATTTATTTTTTTATATTTTTGAGAGTGTTTGGCTCTTTCCTTGTTGCTATGTGCAGGAGCGGACGCGAGTCCTGCGGAAAGGCTAAACGTGCCTAAGGTGCGTGAATTGCCGGCCACTCCGGCCCCCGGAATATGCAACTGCAAGTGCAGTCTCAGCCACAATGACAGGTTCTGCGCCGTCAATAAGAAAAACGAGAAGCAGACCTTCCAAAACAACTGCCAACTCGATTGTTACAATTGCACTCACGAAACTGGTGCGTTTTTCGGGTCGTTTTTTTCTTTTTAAATTTCATATTTTGTATCAACTTATTTATGTGTCCGCAGATTACACTCGGCGCTACGACGGAGAGTGCAAGAAGAAATAAAGCTGACCTCAGTAGGGCACAGCATTTTTAACCCGGGAATAATCGCGTAGCAAAGTTCTCGCGTGTTCTATTACATTGTGTTTACAGTTAATAAAGAAGAAATTAAACAAAACAGCATAGTTTTTTCCTCAACTGCGCAGTTTTCTATTGTTTTTTGACCTTATATATTATACAAATGACTAATTCCCGGTAAATTAGAGAGATAAGGATAATGAACATAAAATACGCAGGAGTTGTATCATAAACAAAACAACAACAGGGTTATATCATTTTAATAAAGGCGTGGGTTTTTAATATTTTTGATAAAATTTGGTGCACAAATATTGACTATTTTACAGGGGCTCATAGTTTGTGATTGTTAACAAAGGCAAAATGGTTGGAACTCACCCCTCAATTCAATTCAATTCAAATTTTTCTTTATTCATTAAGTCGGAATATTTACAATCACTTTTGAATAGTTGTCAAGATCAAATTAAAAAAAAATACATCATCACATATACGATATACACATTTACAAACACAAGTCTTTCCAGTCACACGTCAAATACTCATTAAAGTCATAAAAATTGTAGTTACACAGTATTTTTTTCACCACTTTCACGAATAGTTTATAATCTGTGATATCTTTCACTTCTTGCGGGAGATGATTGTATATTCTTGGAATGCTAACTGTTGGGCTTTGCGTCGTCAGCTTTAAACTCACTATTGGCACATATAGGTCATTTTGGTTCACTTGGGGATTTTTCCTTGTACACCTCACAGAGGGATCAGGCACTTCTCTATTTACTGGAAACATTTCAGGGTAGCGCCTTGCAAACTTGACGCACTCTAATACGTAAAGGCAAAAGACAGGGAGAATTTCTAATCTTTGCAGTTGGGGTTTGAGCTTAATTTAGACGTTTTTGGTGTCTTTTTAATATTTTTTTCCGTTTTATGCGTTTTGCTAAATTTGTTTGTGGTTCATACTCATTAAAAATTGCACTTTCACATTCTTTTTAATTTATAAATTAATACCAAGTTGTTTCAATAACAACTGCAAATTAAATATTGTTCTGAGGTCAGATAAAACCAATGCATGCGCTTCCTTTTTAAACTATTCACATCGCATCACTTATTTCCATCTAGATAATAGTCTAATTCCAGAGGAGCCAAACTCACAAACATGAGCAATATCCCGCTAACATCAGAATTTAATCTATTTTGAAGCCAGAAATCAAGAGGAAAATATTTTAATTTATTCCTCATCCGTTCACAGAAGCTGCTCGCGATCTTGGATTGTTGACCCATGTTGACCTATTGAAAGGGAAAGAGCACAAGGCTTGTTGTTCTGAGAAAAACACGATTTTCGTGGAACTTTGTAGAGTAAACAAATATAATTTTTCGCAACATCCAAAAGTCATCAGAAGCGGCGAAGTGGGACCGAATGAGTGGATGCCAAGCACCCACAGCAGGAGAAGCAGTGTGTGCTTGCGTCGATTGGCCTTGTTTGCTGTTCACCAGTATATATATAAAACGACGCAGCGCCTGCGACGAGCAGCTCACATCAGTCCATTCTTATCATAATCACACACGACTCGTCCCACGCAGTCTATTTCCACGCAAGCAATGGCAAGATACACAGGTAACTATGGCTCCATCTCCCTGTTAAATCCAAATCAAATCTATCCACGGTCCCTTTTTCAAACTGGAATTTTCTAAAAGTTACTCATCCGCAACTGATAAAAGATATAATCAAATATTGATTTCTCGATAGTCGCAGTGTTGGCTGATGCAATTAGTATGTGAGTCACTGAAAAATCCAAAATATTTGTTCAACAGTGATTTTCGCGCTGGTGGCGTGCGTCCTCATCGTCGGTGCCCTGGCCACTGGCGACCAGATCGGCCCTGAGTGCGGCTGCACCTGCAAGAGAAACCTGCAGCCGGTTTGCGGAAAAAATTCAAAGGGCGAGTTCAAGCGTTTCGGAAACCAATGCCTCTTGGATTGTGAGAACAGCTGTCTCAACAAAGGTAATTAGTAATGATTGTTTTTTAAATGTTCTTGTGCTAAAATTGATGTTTTGCTTTTTTCAGATTACGACAAAACAGAACTTTCGTCTTGCGCAGCCTGAATTCAACTTTAATTTAAATAAGAAATATGATTTATGCCATACGTACTTTAATTCTACGAATAAACCCTTTTATGTTGATGAGTATTGAAAAAAATAAAACGTATATTTAAATTACTCATGGAGTTTTATTGAAAATCCAAGAGAATTTTATATTTAACAGTTATGGGTGATAATGTGCGAAAATGAGTCATTACAGTAAATTGTTAAAGCTACATTTATGGTATGTGAAGTACTTGATGAGAAATTTTTAAGCATAAAAAGATTAAATAAACGCAGGGGGCGGTGACAAAGTCGTTGGACTGCGGGGCGTAATGGGGATCGCACGGCGTTCCAGCGATCGCGTTAGACTCGTGGGCAGCAAAGACGCGAATGTTGACGTCACTCAGGTCCAGGGACGAGAAGAGATACCTGAAAATGTTAATTGTTACTTCGAGTACTTGAAATTAAGTTAAATGAGAAAGTGCGTGATCAGATCAGAGCCTGTCAGACGCAACTGGCCGTCACCGGCTGTCGAGCAAGTTGCATATCTGACACGGTGACCTGCTTTCACTTTACCAGCTGTGAGAAATACGCGGCCTGAGGCGCAGCGACAGAAACACCGCGAGTCCGACACAAGAAAAAAAAATGTTTAATTAGAGCCTCTTGCAGACACAAACCAATAAATGTCAGTTTATTGTTGTTTTGCGGTGACACGCAAGATGACAGCTGAGCTTGTGCGTTGTGCTTTGGCATAATTCGCAAAAAAATGGAATGAGATGACATAAAAAATAAATTAATGTCTTAAAACGACGAATTATTCAATTTTATTTCTCTTGGGACCACACAGGATATAATTCAACACCAAAAATGTGAAAAGGTAAAATAATAAAATTTAATCGCTCTAGTAAATACATATGAAGAAAAATTTTAGGTATTAATTTCAAAGTAGCTACAAGCCAGAAGTTAGATTGTTTGTTGACAACCTTGTCTTCAACTATGGTGGCTGCCGAAAGGTGGCGCTCTCTCCTACCCTGGCTGCCTGAGTATATCCGTGTTAACCTGATAAGGAGTTATTCTAAACTCGACGATCAACGTGTGCGGTAGCAGCAAATATTGCTCCCTCGGCCGCACATTTTAGGAGTTCGTTAACCTTTGAGCACATAGCTCCCTTTGTAAGTGATTATCTCTGTGAACAATATTACTATTTGTGGTTTGTGAATTTAGTTAGTTATAATCACGTGTATATATTACAGTACGAACCCTATAATTGACGAATAATTGAACTACCTTGCTTGTATATTGCCAATCTCTGACAACTCCCTTTTAGGGGTAAGCTTATGTTATTATTTATTGTGTTGTGTTATATTAATTGAGTTATTATTTTATTCTTGTCATTTTTATATATTATATTTTAATAATTGACAATGGCCTTTTGCCTTTTTAATGTGTTTAGTTTTAACATTCTTTTCTATGCATTTATGGAATTTATTATATTATTTCAGACTAAATAACGGCAAATACAATAAAGGCATTGCAACAATTTGTGTGGTTTGACTTATCTCGACCATTCCCCATACAACTAACAATAAGTCGCCACAAGGACATTTCTGACAGCAGAAGACGCGCCTGCAACGCTAAAGAAGTGTGTATGCCGCACGAGAAGACTCCTGCGCGGTGCGGTGTGGTGATGAAAAACCGCAAAAACGCTATTTTGGTGTCAAAAGTCGCGGTTGAGGTGTCTTTATGGCTTTGGGAGTGCGGTTGCAGTTTACCGTTGTCCAATAAGTACATTTCAATAAAATATAAATTCGCGTATCTAAACAGATAAAATTGATTTCGCGAGTTGCGGGTAGGCCTTTAGTGTTCGAAGCTGGGCTTGAGTATAATGCGGTTTTTGCGTTTTTGATTGCAGCTTGTTTCTACAGAAAAAAATTACGTTTAAAATATCAAAAAACACAAAAACCCATTCCCTCTCCATTGGGAATTTTTGTTCATTGTATGACCTTGTGCAAAAACCGCAAAAAGCTGGTAAATAACTCAAACAACCACAGCACTGCAAGTTTGGGAAACTCACCGGAAGTTACCCAGTCGCTTATGAACCACAGAGTTACATAAGAGATTCGTGGCACTTTTATAACCAGCGGGAAGACACACCGCGAACAAGGATGCTGTCGCATAGCCAAGGACGCGAAAATTTTAAATTAGTGAACATTGTAACTCACTGTCAGGGTTTTACCTGACGATATTACGATCGCATTAATAATTGTTGTGCACCGATATGCATTGATGTGAACTTTCGGGCGCCCACAGGGGAGAGTGGAGGGAGAAACTAAGGTATTAATAAAGGCAACGCCAGAGCCTCCCTCTCGCGAGCACACGACCTGCTCGCACCCACACATTCGCTCTCCTGACGGCACGCGAGCAAGAGGGTAACTCTCTCGCTCCCCCGCTCGTCCCTCTGGGCAGCCACGCTGTAATGTCGCCGCTATCAACAATAAACTGGTATGGTATAGTAACCGGGCATTTTCCCTTCTTGTCCACCCTGCACCCTTTGTCCACCCTGCACCGCTGACACTCACTTATTAAAATCTTACTTATAAACTATTTGCATCACATCACATATTTCGATCTGGATGGTATCAAAAGGCAATTATTGCATGATATTATGGTCTACTTCTAATGAGCAATTATCCCTTAAAATACATTTATGTTTTTCTTTTCATTATTTGACCTATCCTTTTTGACTCATTTTCAATGTCTTTGGAACTATACACATTTCTTGATGTACAACTATAGCTAGTAAAACTAATTCCAATTTAAACACTAAACGGAAAATGGTACATCTCCTCAAAATACCCATTTAAAATATTCATATTTTGGTAAAATTACATGCGCAGAATTTGCGATGTAGAGGGGTTTTTCCATGAAAATGCTGGTTTTTCGTGAAACCCGAGCCCAAAAATTGGTAACCGGAAACTGGTCCTTTTCCGGTTTTTCACAAGAAACTAAAAATATTTTAACCGGAACAGGACCGGAAAGATTTTCTCCGAGCAGTTCAAACCAGAAATGGAAACAACCGGAATAGCTTTTTCGGAACTGGAAAGACAGGATAAGATTTTCAAAAACATTGCATGTGTAATTTAAATATGCGATTTATTTTTTTCAATATTCTTCACCAAAAAAGGGTTTATTCGTAGAATTAAATTAAACTCGAGTTCTGTCTGGGCAATTCGACAAATCTGTTGCGGCGTAATAGTCTGGAAAAGCAGATCAAAACTTTTAGCACAAGAACATTTAAAAAACAATCATTACTAATTACCTTTTTTGAGACAGCTATGGCATTCCATTTCGCATGGGTTTCCGAAAAGCTTGAACTCGCCCTTTGAATTTTTTCCGCAAATTATAAACCTGGCTCTGTGGCAGAAGCATTCGCACTTAGTACCATCCTTATTATAGCCAGCGGCCTGGGCACCGACGATGAGGACGAACGCCACCAGCGCGAGAATCACTGTTGAACAAATATTTTGGACTTTTCAGTGAATCACATACAAATCATAGCCCACACTGCGACTGTCGGGAAATCAATATTTGATATCTTTTTTCAGCTGTGGATGAGACACTTTTAGAAAATTCCAGTTTGAAAGGAACATGGATGAATTTGATTTGGATTTAAAAAGGATGGAGCCATATGTTACCTGTGTATCTTGCCATTGCTTGCGTCGAAACAGACTGCGTGGGACGAGTCGTGTGTGATTTTGATAAAATTGGTCTGAGCTTCCCGTCGCAGGCGCTGCGTCTTTTTATGTATATTGGCCAACCGCAAAAAAGTCAAACTGACGTAAACACAAACTGCTTTTCCTGCTGTCGGTGGCATCCACTCTAGATCGAATAACAGATAACAGAACAGATTTTCCAACGAGTCATACTCATTAAAATGAGCAATTATGCCCTATGATACATTTAGATTTTTCTTTTAATTATTTGAACACTAAACGGACATGGATGCATCTGCACAAAATATCTATTTAAAATATTCAAATTTGGTATAAAATGACTAATTACATGCGCAAAATTGCGGTAAAAAAGGCCGCTTAAAAACAGTTTTTTCGATGCACAGGATTTTTCCGGAAAATGCTGGATTTTTGTGAACCTCGAGCTCAAGATCAGAGACCGATATTGGTAACCGGAATCTGGTCCTTTTCCGGTTTTTCACAAGGAACTGGAACAAGACGACCTGTCAAGCTATTCTCCAGGTATAAGTTGAAACAAGAACTGGAAACAACCGGATTAATATTTTCCGGAACTGGAAAGAAAGGATAGGAAAATCTGTTCTTGTCCACCATCTAGAGTGGATACCACCGACTGCAGGAAACGTAGAGTGTGTGTTTAGGTCGATTAGCCCTTTTTGCGGTTTGCCTGTATTATATAAAAAGCCGCAGCGCCTGCGATGGGAAGCTCAGACCGATCTTGTCATATAATCACAAACGACTTGTCCCACGCAGTCTATTTCGGCGCAAGCAATGGCAAGATACACAGGTAACTATTGAATCCAAATCAAATCTATCCATGTTTCTTTCAAGCTGGAATTTTCCGCAGCTGAAAATGTTATCAAACATTGATTTCTGAATATTCCTTTGTTGACTGATGCAATTTAAGCAATGATTATTATGAGAGTCACTGAAAAATCAAAAATAATTGTTCCACAGTGATTTTCGCGCTGGTGGCGTGCGTCCTCATCGTCGGTGCCCAGGCCATTGGCGACCAGATTGTTGGCCCTGAGAATAAGTGCGGCTGTATCACAACCCTTAAACCAGTTTGCGGTAAAAATTCAAAGGGCTCATTCAAGTATTTCGGAAACCAATGCCGCATGGACTGTGAGAACAGATTACTCTTGCAAGGTAATTAGTATTGGTTGGTTTATTTAATGTTCTTGTGCTAAAATATATATTTCCCTCTTTCAGATTACGTCAAAATAGATCTTTCGCCTTGCCCACTCTAGAATCAACTCAAATTTAAATAAGAAATATGATTCATGCTATATATGTATTTTAATTCTACGAATAAACCCTTTTTGTCGAAGAGAATAGAAAAAAATTAAATGTACTTATAAATTTCCCATGAAGTTTTATTGGAAATCAAATTAACTAACAAGGAGTTAAGATAACACTTGCGGAGATTTTATTTAACATTTAAGGGTTGTGGTTTTTGAACCCAGTGCCACCAGAATTTCGCGAGATCGAGAACAGCATAAAAGCTGGTCCGTCAATTTACACAGACTTTGAATCATTACCACTTTGCTTGCGAAAGGAAATAAACCCGAAGTTTTAAAAAGGCACCATGTCTCTAACATAATATGCATAAAATACCTAATGGAGTTTTTCGACTATCGGGATTTTTGTTCTGAGAAAAACTAAGTGGTGATTGCATTGAAAGGTCTGCAGGGAGATCCAATTGATTGGGGAAAATACGCAGACTTTGAGAAAGCCTTTTTGCAAAGGTTTTGGGCAGAAAAAAAGTGACAATGCGAAAGAAGGTTTTTGCAGTTGCATTCAGATCAGAATTTTAAAAAGAAGCACTCAGCACTTACTTACTTTGACCGGCAAGACGCGAATAAAGTTGCATTTTATTACCCAGAATTTGCAATTTCAGAAATATTGCTGCGCATCAATAAATCAGCAATGCCGGATAGAATCAAATCTGCATTTGTTTACAAGACGTTTGATAGCGTAGAAAAGCTGCAGAAATACTTGAAAGAGCAAGACGAGTTAGAGGAGTGGTCAAATGACAAAGGAAACCCAAGAAAAGCTCTCTTCCGAAAAGAAATCGAGAAATTTAATGACAAATCCAAATTCTCCGCGCGTGGAAATTACCGTGGAAAATTCTCAAGCAATCGCGGAAACAGTGGTCACAAAGTCACACCCTGTGACAAACACTATGTTCTTAAAAAAATTGAAGACCAGACAGTCAACACAAAGAAAAACCAGTTAACCACATACAAAATGAACCCTTTAGCAGCCGCGGTGGAGATTGGGGCCACAATCGCACAAACATATCCACATAAAACAGAGTTATTAAAAGATTCGTAGCAATTTTAACCGGTGGAAACTTACACCGCAGTTGCGGCCAAGGACGCAAAAATTTGTATTCAGTTAACATTTTAACTCAATTATTAAAGTCTTCATTTTTAAACCATTTACATCACGCCAAATATTTTGATCCGGATGGTATCAAACAGCAATTTTTAATTAAATAGTCCAATTCCAGCAGGGATTCAAACTAATAAACATGAGCAATTATCCCCTAAAATACATTTACGTTTTTATTTTAATTATTTCAACATTCCTTTTTGACTAATATTACATATGTTTTTGGTACTATATTTCTTGATGTACAATTAGCTAGTACATATTGAAAATCCCATGTAAACAACAAACGGAAATGATGCATCATCTCCACAAATATCCATTTAAAATGTTCACATTTTTGTGAAATGCATAATAACATGCGCAAAACTGCGATCAAACCGTAAAAACACTGTTTTTTCGCGATGTAGTTGGTTTTTCCAGAAAAGCTGGTTTTTTATAACCCCGAGCCCAAGATCAGACACCGAAACTGGTAACCCGGAAACTGGTCCTTTTCCGATTTTTCACACAGAACTGGATATATTTTAACCGGAACAGGACCGGATATAAGATATTCTACCAGTAGTTGAAAAGAGAACTGGAAACAACCGGAGTAATATTTTCTGGAGCTTGAAAGACAGGATAGGAAAATCTGTTTTTGTATGCGATCTATAGTGGATGCGCCACCGCAAGATTTTTTGCATAACATCCACAAAGTCATCGGAACCGGTGAAGTGGGGCCGATTGAGTGGATGCTAAGGACGCCGTCCTTAGTGGATGCCACCGACCGCAGCAGAGGCAAAATGTGTTTTCGTCGATTTTACTTTGTTGCGGTTTGCCAGTCTATATAAAACGACGCAGTGCCTGCGACGAGCAGCTCAGTCCAATTTTATCAAAATCACACACGACTCGTCCCACGCAGTCTGTTTCGAAGCAAGCAATGGCAAGATACATGGGTAACTATGGCTCCATCCCTATTAATTAAATCCAAATCAAATCCATCCAGTGTGCTTTCAAACTGGAATTTTTCAAAAGTGTCTCATCCGCAGCTGAAAAAAGATATCAAATATTGATTTCACGACAGTCGCAGTGTTGGCTATGATTTGTATGTGATTCACTGAACAGTCCAAAATATTTGTTCAACAGTGATTTTCGCGCTGGTGGCGTTCGTCCTCATCGTCGGTGCCCAGGCCGCTGGCTATAAGGACGGTACTAAGTGCCAATGCGTCTGCCCCAACAGGGGGCCTCTAGTTTGCGGAAGAAATTCAAGGGGCAAGTTCAAGATTTTCGGAAACCCATGCGCAATGGCCTGCCATAACTGTCGCAACAAAGGTAATCAGTAATGATTGCTTTATGAAATGTTCTTGTGCTAAAATTTATGTTTTGCTTTTGCAGACTATTACGCCGATACAGATTTCTCGAATTGCCCAGGCCCAACTCAAGTTGGATAGTAAATATTATTTATGCTATATGTACTTGAATTCTACGAATAAACCCTTTTTGTTGAAGGCTATTGAAAAAAAACATTGATTTCCTTTACTTGTGGAGTTTCATTGATCACAGTAAATTGTTAAAGCTACATTTATGGTATCCCAGATCTTGGTGATGCGATGAGGCGATCAGTGGCTAAGTCAGATCTGAATGAAGTACTTGATGAGCAATTTTTAAGCATGAAAAGATTTAATAAACGCAGGGGGCGGTGACAAAGTCGTTGGACTGCGGGGCGTAATGGGGATCGCACGGCGTTCCAGCGATCGCGTTAGACTCGTGGGCAGCAAAGACGCGAATGTTGACGTCACTCAGGTCCAGGGACGAGAAGAGATACCTGAAAATGTTAATTGTTACTTCGAGTACTTGAAATTAATTTAAATGAGAAAGTGCGTGATCAGATCAGAGCCTGTCAGACGCAACTGGCCGTCACCGGCTGTCGAGCAAGTTGCATATCTGACCCGGTGACCTGCTTTCACTTTACCAGCTGTGAAAAATACGCGGCAGGCGTTAGAATAAATAATAGTGGAATGGATAGGTAATTAAGTTGATTAGAAGAAATTGATGAAAAACCAATAGTAAAAACTTAAACTCAATACTCGTGCATGATAAATTTTGCTCTGCAACCAGATATATGAAAAACAAGCTTGGTCAACCAAAACGTCTCCATAAAATTTAGTCTTTTCACCCTGAAACACTACTTGTTTTGTGATTCTAACATTGAAATTAAAAACATAACCGAATTAGACGCGCACATCTAGTTGTTTATATAAACAGCAACAACACAAATGATAACAGGACCCTGTGTACTGGAGAACAAAGAAGGACATTCATTAGTGAGTGGACCAATGAGTGCATCTTGAAATTAGAAAGAGACAAATAATGTTGGCTATTTATTTAACCAACCGAATTCAAAGGATTTCGGACGTGCAGGAGAGAAAAGGTCGGCGTTCGAGAGGAAGAGGACAGTCTTTCGAGACACCCAAGACCAAGAAGTTATTTACTTCTGACTTCTCAGTCCGTCCAAGTGAAGTGAAATTAAGAGTGCTAACTGGGGCCGCAGACTGAGTAAGCAGGCCCGATCAGCAACTGTGGTTTAGTGAGTTCTTGGCATAGGTTTTAGTGAGTTTTCCTGCGTCAGAGGTAATCCAAATGGTCAGAACTACTTTCCTGTTCCCACGCAGAAAAAGTTTGCAAGACATCCTTGTCTTCAACTAAGTTACCACTGCCACAAGGACATTTCTGACAGCAGAAGACGCGCCTGCAACGCTAAAGAAGTGCGTGCAAGCAGCAGCAGCCGCACGACGTAGACCCCTGCGCGGTGCGGTTGCAGTGCGGTTGAAAAACCACAAACCGCAAAAAAGGCAGTTTTTGAGTCAAAAGTGGCGGTTGCGGGTTTAGAGTGCGGTGTCCAATGAATACTTTTTATAGAAATATAAAATCCCGCATCTAAAAAGATAAAATTAATTATACACTAGTTGGGTTGGCACTTAGTGTTCGAAGCAGGGCTGGGCTTGAGTATTTTTTGACGGGGTTTTTGCAGCTAGTTTCTTTCCGCAATTTTGATGCTGATGAAAATTAACGTTTAAAATGTTTAAAAAGTCAAAATACCGTTCGCTCTCCATATTGGGCATTTGTTCTTTATGCATATAACCTTGCGTGAAAAACCGCACAAAACTGGTAAATAACGCAAACAACCACAGCACTGCAAGTTTGGGAAACTCCCCGGAAATTACCCAGCCCTGTGAACAACAGTTTTGAGAACCGTCGCACTTTTAACCAGCGGAAACACACACCGCAGGCGTAACGGGTAGGGCGTTACGCGTAACGGGGAGGGCGTTACGCGTGACGGCAACTATTTAAAAGTTCAGTTCGCAGTTATATTTATTAATTTAAAATTTTTCCCTCAACATTTCTTAGGTTTTAGTACAATAGCTCGACGTTATTCAGATTATTCTGATGCTTATGTATCTTGAAATTTAATACCGTCACGCGTAACGGGTAGGGCGTAACGGGTAGGGCGTTACGCGTAACGGGTAGGGCGTTACGCGTAACGGGGAGGGCGTTACGCGGGACGCCCTACCCTTCCTAAAATGAGCAATTATGCCCTATGATACATTTAGATTTTTCTTTTAATTATTTGAACACTAAACGGACAAGGATGCATCCGCACAAAATATCCATTTAAAATATATTCACATTTTGGTACAAAATGACTAAATTACATGCGCAAAATTGCGGTAAAAACGGCCGCATAAAAACAGTTTTTTCGATGCACAGGATTTTTCCGGAAAATGCTGGATTTTCGTGAACCTCGAACCCAAGATCAGAGACCGATATTGGTAACCGGAATCTGGTCCTTTTCCGGTTTTTCACAAGGAACTGGAACAAGCCGACCCTTCAAGATATTCTCCAGGTATAAGTTGAAACAAGAACTGGCGGAAACAACTGGATTAATATTTTCTGGAACTGGAAAGAAAGGATAGGAAAATCTGTTCTTGTCCACCATCTAGAGTGGATACCACCGACTGCAGGAAACGTAGAGTGTGTGTTTAGGTCGATTAGCCCTTTTTGCGGTTTGCCTGTATTATATAAAAAGCCGCAGCGCCTGCGATGGGAAGCTCAGACCGATCTTGTCATATAATCACAAACGACCTGTCCCACGCAGTCTATTTCGGCGCAAGCAATGGCAAGATACACAGGTAACTATTGAATCCAAATCAAATCTATCCATGTTTCTTTCAAGCTGGAATTTTCCGCAGCTGAAAATGTTATCAAACATTGATTTCTGAATAGTCCTTGTTGACTGATGCAATTTAAGCAATGATTATTATGAGAGTCACTGAAAAATCAAAAATAATTGTTCCACAGTGATTTTCGCGCTGGTGGCGTTCGTCCTCATCGTCGGTGCCCAGGCCGCTGGCGACCAGATTGTTGGCCCTGAGAATAAGTGCGGCTGCATCGAAATTCTGGAGCCGGTTTGCGGAAAAACTTCAACGGGCGTATTCAATTATTTTGGAAACGAATGCCGCATGGACTGTGAGAACAGATATCTCTTGCTAGGTAATTAGTATTGATTGTTTTATGTAATGTTCTTGTGCTAAAATTTATATTTTTCTTTTTCAGATTACGTCAAAACAGATATGTCGAATTGCATACTCTAGAATCAACTCAAATTTAAATAACAGATATGATTCATGCTATATGTACTTTATTTCTACGAATAAACCCTTTTTGTTGAAGAGAATAGAAAAAAGTAAAACGTATATTTTATTTACTCATGGAGTTTTTATTGAAAATCCAATTAATTAACAAGGAGTCAAGATAACACTCGGAGATTTTATTTAACATTTAAGGGTTGTGGTTTTTGAACCCAGTGCCACCAGAATTTCGCGAGATCGAGAACAGCAGAAAAGCTGGTCCGTCAATTTACACAGACTTTGAATCATTACCACTTTGCTTGCGAAAGGAAATGAACCCGAAGTTTTAAAAAGGCACCATGTCTCTAACATAATATGCATAAAATACCTAATGGAGTTTTTCGACTATCGGGATTTTTGTTCTGAGAAAAACTAAGTGGTGATTGCATTGAATGGTCTGCAGGGATATTCAATTAAGTATGGGGAAAATGCGCACAGAAAACCATTCATTGCTTCGCAGACTTTGAGCAACCATTTGGCAAAGGCTTTGGACACAAACAGACAAAGTGGCATTGCGAAAAAAAGATTTTCTCAGTTGAATTCAGATCAGGATTTGAAAAAGAAGCACTCAGCACTTACTTTGACCGGCAATACGCGAAAGAAGTTGAATTTTGAAAATTTCAGATATTTTACTGCGCATGAAATCAGCAATGCCGGGTAGTTCCCACACATTTGGCGTAAACTAGTTTGTACCAATCTCAACGTACGTGTCGCTATTCTGTATGATAAGCTTTTCCCCTTTACCCTCACTGCTGACCGCTCACCCTCACTCGCAACCGGTCATTTATTTTACTCTCATGCTCCCTGGCCAAGAGCTGCACAAGCGAGAAGCTAATACTGAATTGTAATTATTCGACCCGATAACTATACCGGGTCAAAACGTCTAATTTCCTGACTGATGGAATTTAAAAAACCAACTCTACCACAAGGAATTCGCATATTTGATTCCGCTGGGCGACGCCCCACAATTTAAACTGCACTTGATTACAATACGATTAATAACTTAGAAAAGATGCAGAAATACTTGAAAGAGCAAGACGAGTTAGAGGATTGATCAAATGACAAAGAAACCCAAGAAAAGCTCTCTTCCGAAAAGAAATTGAGAAATTTAATGAAAAATCCAAATTCTCCGCGCGTGGAAATTACCGTGGAAAATTCTCAAGCAATCGCGGAAACAGTGGACACAAAGTCACACCCTGTGACAAACACTATGTCCTTAAAAAAACTGAAGACCAGACAGTCAACACAAAGAAAAACAAGTTAACCACATACAAAATGAACCCTCTAGCAGCCGCAGTGGAGATTGGGGCCACAATCGCACAAACATATTCACAAAAAACAGAGTTATTAAAAGATTCGTGGCAATTTTAACCAGCGGAAAAAAACACCGCAAGCGCGGCCGAGGTCGCTGCCAAGGACGTGAAAACTTGTATTCAGTTAACATTGTAACTCAATTATTAAATTCCTAATTTTTAAACTATTTACATCATGTCAAATATTTCCGTCCGGATGGTATCCAATGGCAATTATTGTTGATTTAATAGACTAATTCCAGATGAGCCAAACTCATAAACATGAGCAATTATCCCCTAAAATACATTTGATTTTTCTTTTCATTATTTGAACCTTCCTTTTCGACTCATTTTCAAAGTACTTTATTAATTGTTGATATTCAATTAGCTAATATATAACTCCCATTTAAAACGGAAAATGATGCAGCATCTCCACAAAATATCCATTTCAAATGTTCATATTTTGGTAAAATTACATATGCAAAATTTGCGATGCAGAGGGTTTTTCCAGAAAATGCTGGTTTTTCGTGAACCTCGAGCCCAAGCTCTGGAAACTGGTCCTTTTCCAGGTTTTCACACGGAACTGGAAATATTTTAGCCGGTACAGGACCGCACAAGAGTTGAAACAAGAATTGGAAACAACCGGAGTAATATTTTCTGGAGCTTGAAAGACACAATAGGAAAATCTGTTTTTGTATACGATCTAAAGTGGATGCGCCACCGCAAGATTTTTTGCATAACAACCACAAGTCATCGAAACCGGTGAAGTGTGACCGAATGAGTGGATGCTAAGGACGCCGTCCTTAGTGGATGCCACCGACCGCAGCAGAGGCAAAATGTGTTTTCGTCGATTTTACTTTGTTGCGGTTTGCCAGTCTATATAAAACGACGCAGCGCCTGCGACGAGCAGCTCACTCCAATCTTGTCATAATCACAAACGACTCGTCCCACGCAGTCTGTTTCGACGCAAGCAATGGCAAGATACATGGGTAACTATGGCTCCATCCCTATTAAATCCAAATTAAATTCATCCATGTTCCTTTCAAACTGGAATTTTTCAAAAGTGTCTCATCCGCAGCTGAAAAAAATTATTAAATATTGATTTCACGACAGTCGCAGTGTTGGCTATGATTTGTATGTGATTCACTGAAAAGTACAAAATATTTGTTCAACAGTGATTTTCGCGCTGGTGGCGTTCGTCCTCATCGTCGGTGCCCAGGCCGCTGGCTATAATGATGGCACTAAGTGCAAATGCGGCTGCCCCAGAATCGGGCCTGCAGTTTGCGGAAGAAATTCAAGGGGCAAGTTCAAGCGTTTCGGAAACAAATGCGAAATGGAATGCCATAACTGTCTCAAAAAAGGTAATTAGTAATGATTGCTTTATTAAAAGTTCTTGGGCTCAAATTTGTGTTTTGCTTTTCCAGAGTATTACGCCGAAACAGATTTGTCGAATTGCCCAGTCCCAACTCGTGGATAGTAAATATGATTTATACTATATGTACTTTAATTCTACAACTTTTTGTTGAAGAGCTTTGAAAAAATAAAACGTATATTAACTTTACTCGTGGACATTTATTGAAAATAAAATTAACTAACAAGGAGTTAAAATAACACTCGGAGATTAAATTAAAACATTTTATTTAACAGTTATGGGTGATAATGTGCGAAAATGAGTCATTACAGTTAATTGTTAAAGCTACATTTATGGTATCCCAGATCTTGGTGATGCGATGAGGCGATCAGTGGCTAAGTCAGATCTGAGTGAAGTACTTGATGAGCAATTTTTAAGCATGAAAAGATTTAATAAACGCAGGGGGCGGTGACAAAGTCGTTGGACTGCGGGGCGTAATGGGGATCGCACGGCGTTCCAGCGATCGCGTTAGACTCGTGAGCAGCAAAGACGCGAATGTTGACGTCACTCAGGTCCAGGGACGAGAAGAGATACCTGAAAATGTTAATTGTAACTTCGAGTACTTGAAATTAAGTTAAATGAGAAAGTGCGTGATCAGATCAGAGCCTGTCAGAAGCAACTGGCCGACACCGGCTGTCGAGCAAGTTGCATATCTGACACGGTGACCTGCTTTCACTTTACCAGATGTGAAAAATACGCGGCCTGAGGCGCAGCAACAGAAACACCGCGAGCCCGTCGTTATGCGTAAGGTCGATCTGATTTGATTATTGTGCGCAACACTTTCTAAAGAGAGAATTGTTTATTTTTATGCAGCATCTGAAGCAACTCTTGAATATTGCATTTGGAACGGAAAATTTATTTTATATAAATTGCAGCAATTATTGAGAAAGTAGTTCGTGGTGCTTCAGTGGAAAGGAAATCATTTTTAATAGTGAACTAGAACTTTAACTGAAAAATTACTAATTCAATGTTTTTGAGTAGCTTTTTGAAATTACCATTTTGTTTATTCAAACTTCGGGCATCTATATCGTATTGTCTTTGTAAGCCAAAAATTCGTGGAAAATAAAAATTACCTGGGCAGCCTGTTGCTGAGAACCCAGACGTTGTTGAACTCGTCGACCTTGACATCATTGGGGAAGTTGAGCGTGACCGTGTCCCTGGCGACCTCGCCCTGCAGGTTGGGCAGGTACGGCAGACGCGAGTTCCAGCACGCAACGGCGTCCCTGGTCACCAGGTTGTAGAACATGATGCCGTTGCTGGACATGGCGGTGGCGCCGGCGTGCCACTGGGCGTCGACTCCGCCGCCGCGCTGGGGCAGGACGGTGAAGGTGCTCTCGTCGATGACGGTCTCGTTGCGCAGGGCCGACGTGGGCACGGCGAAGGCCCTCGTGCCGGACATGGGGGTGAAGTACAGGGTGCGGTCGTTGTTGACGACGGGCGCCAGTCCGAAACCGAACACACCATCGTGCCAGCGGAAGTCCACTCCGGAGGTGTTGTATCTGCGATGCGTGTAAAATACGAGGTAATTTAATATGACGTTTATCGCAGGTGCTAAACATACAAATTATCTGCACAGTGGTCAAGAGTGTTAAGCTGTTAGCCCACCGTGAGAGAAGCGTATCATTTGCAACGTTTTTTTGCTCTGTCGGCGTTTCTTTACAGGTTTTTTCTGCACGCGTTTCATGTCCATAGCAAAAAACTTGCTCCGAGGCGGCACGAGCTCGCGTAATAGAGCTTGATCTTGAATCTTGACATAAAAAGGTGTGCTAATGCCAACACACGACCGTGAAAAAAGCTGCCGTTGACTATTGCTTTATTAAAACAACGATAACTCGATTAACAACTTGTCGATAGTAAAACGAACGCAGATTTTTAATAAAAAGTAGGGGTCTGAGCCAGCCACGCCAGCCGTCGGTGAAAAAGGGTCAAAAATTAAAGAGTGCAGGAGAAAAAAAATGTATTCTAGCCCTTTGGGCCGTTCAGCACTATCAAATCTCGCGGCTGAGACCTTTAAAAAAAAGTCATATCATCACCTGCAGGCGAGAGGGTCGGACTGCATGTAGTTGTGCTCAACCCTCCAGGAAGAGTTGCTCTTGGTGCTGTAGGTGACGATGCCGAAACGCCAGGCGTCGGCCATGTAGACGTGGGTGTCGTCGCACTGGCCGTTCCTCGTGTCGACGGCCAGATTGGAGAACAGGCTTCCCTGACGCACGTTTTCCTCAGGCAGCACGTGGCGGATGACGACCTGGTCGGTGTTGAGGTCGAACGCGAGCAGTTTGGGTGGGCACTGCTGAACGCCGCCTTCGGCCACGTCCACCTCGCCGGCGTCCAAAACCCACAGCCGACCGCAAGCGTGGTCAATCTGATTGATTCAATTTTTGTTAGAAATTTCTCATCACAGTACTTGCAATTTCTATGCTAGATTTTAATTAAAAAATCACCAGTTGCATAAACCCTAAGTGTTCGAAGCCACCAACAGATGGCACCACCGAAGACTTTCGATTTTAAGGCACTTCCGCTGCGATTTCAGACTCAATCTAGCTATTTTGCTTTGTTTTAATTAATTTGCTATTTTTTGACGTGCTGAAAACCAAAATCGGTTTCCATCGTTTCTACGGCGAATGGCTGAACCGATTTTGGTTTTCAGCACGTCAAAAATGAGCAAATTAATTGAAGATTGCAAAATAGCTAGATTGAGTCTGAAATCACAGCGGAAATGCCTTAAAATTAAATTAATTACGAAAGTATAAGGTAGCGCCATCTGTTGGCGGCTGTTATGCAACTGGTCAATTGAGAAATATATTTAAATGGGAAAATCAGCCTCTTAGAGCTTGCAAAATTGAGATTATCTCGAGTTCTAATAAAGCTATAGAACATCAAAAGATGCCTATATAAATGGCCAACACCATTACTATTTGCTTTAACATGTTTTAAATTTATCTTAAAAACGGTATCTTTATTTCTTGTCTAAGCCGAAGATGAAATGTTGCGCAGAGTGTGTGTAACATGCTTGGAAATTTTCAGGGTGGTGAATATTTAATGTTTTTAAAGGTTAAAAAACTATGATTTTTTGAGCTCAGGTGATTTAATAAAAAAAGTCCACGATCGGTTGATTTCCCCCTTTGGAACATGCTGGGGATCACCTTTAAGGTCAGATGAGACCATCTAAGAAATCGAACCCTGGCGTCAGGGTAGCCCTCAGGCGATCAAATCAATCAATCCCATTTGTGGCCACTTTACCGATGCCTGACGGGCTCTGTATTGGTTCGATTAATAAGATCTACGGCCAAGTCAAGTGTAATTTGACCCTTTGTAAGGCTTCAGGATGCTAAGAAAACATCCTGATGTCGCAATTTTTCTTCTATAAAATAAATCTTGTTAATTTTTCTCACCTGAACGCGGAAGATTCCAGTCAGACCGTCACAAGGTCCGCCCTCGCGGTTCATGGCCCAGTCAGGGTAGGGCTGCAGCGGCTGGTTGTGCTGCGGTCCGTTGAGGGAGATGGTGGCCAGGGTGGCGGGGCTGCCGCGCCTCCACCTGGGCAGGGTGACGAACAGGCGGTCTTTCCACACTTCGATGCCCAGGGGCATTTGGTTCTCGGGCACAAACGCGCCGGTCTGGATGGCGGCATCGCGCGCCGCTTTGCTCGGCCAGGCAAAGTCGACCTGACGGTGGTTAAATATTGAAAGTGTGTTCCCAATTGTGAAATCGTCGGTTTTATTGGCGTAACGAGAGTATCGATAAAAGTTTACTTACCGCGGCCTTGATATACCAATTAACTATCAATTCTCGATAGTGCCATGAAAGGGATATAATTATAGACGAGAAACAAAAGCTTTTCAACTTTTACAAATCGGCTCTATTCTTACCCAATGCGTCCGGCCAGTCGAAAGTGAACGGTCAAAATAGAGCGAGCCCTGTCGTTTTGCAGGTTCCGGAATCATAATTTAACTAACGAATAGGCAAACGGGCGTTTAATAAAATAAATACTTTCACTTCTTGCCGCGATAGATGCCTCCGACAGAGATTACAGCACGTTTGGCGTGTTTTTGTCTCATAATTGGCCCGGGCCGTAATTTTCGTTCCCACACCCAAAGTCACGTTGCTCATGCAAACGGAGCCCGTATATCCTACCTGGTTCCAGGTGAAAAGCTCCTGAAGGCGTGCGCTCGCTGACACAACTGCGCACAGGACCACCAAAGCCACGGCCGCACGATTCATCTAAAAATCATAGAGTTAGGCCACAATTAACGGCGAATCACACGTAACATTATATAATTCCTAGCGCGAATTACTTGTAAGTGCGGACTAATTGTAGGCAATCAACAAAATTACAGTGCAAACTGAGTCGCAGGTGCGCGAAGTGCAACTCGCTAGGCGGCCTAATTTGCCTACGCGCATGCAATAGTTTGTCTACGTGCAAATCGCATCGCTTTCTCGTTTTGAGCAACACACAGTAGTGTATAATATTGATGCACAAAGTCGTGACAGATTTCCCTTATATTGCTCATTGAAAATGCGTAAAGAGAAAAGCATTGTGGCTCGTTTCCGCAAAACTCTCAGGAATTCGTGCTTATGATTATTGGAAAATGAAATTCCCGTAATACGTAATAATAAGAGACACGTCATAAAAATGTCAGCTGCACGGAAAGGATCAATTATTCATGCTCCTCGTGTCAGAACCAGTTTTCTGCGTGATTAATTCATCCTAATTAATGCGTTTATAGCGTGCAAATATGTAGTATGAATGAGCGTTGATTCAAAATGTGATAAGTTATAGGTGCAGCGTAATTAATGCGCGAAAAGAATAAATTATACGCTTCATTTTGTTTGATCGATGCATGCGAATGGCGGGTAAAATGGTCTTACATAAGAAGGCTAAAATTCGAATATTAATTGCGAAAACTAATTAAGAAACTTCCTTTTTGCAAGCATGGGAATTTTTTTTATAGATTGTGAGAGAGAATCTAGTAGTTAATTGGTTTCGGAAAGTGATACCTTAATTTTGCCACAAACGTTAGGAAATATTGATCACTATCACTACACACGCTTGCAATTTCGGTACTTTGCTAATTGATAATTGAGGGGTTCACTTTCTACTCTATAAATCAATCGCGTTTGACTCGATTGAAAATTTTGTTGAGCGCTCCAAACCGGTAGAAATCTTTCTAAACACGTAAACAGAAAAAGCTGGTTTAAATGGATTCCATTAACGATATAGATTGATTGCAAATAATTGGTTCCACGTATTTCTGACTAAATTACTGTTTAAAAATGATCTGAAGGGACTTTGAGATCTGGTTACGTAACAATTCATTCAAATCCCAGTTTTGGATTTTGATAAGATACATTTTCTAGTTAGTATAAAAAGGATTGATACATTGATACTGCAAAATCTTGGAAAATGCTTGTTGCCAATGTGTTTTAGGATTCAGTTCAAGCCAAAGTTGACCTAAGTAGCAGCGTAAATTTAAGAAAAAAAGGAGTGTCCGCAAAGTTAGCATATGCTTTTCAAATGGCGATGACTGTCTCCTTACTTGAAATCCTATTTTATTTCAAAACAAAGAGTTTCCCTAAAAGGTTTTATACGCTTTTGGATAGATCTTGACGAGAGGAATCAAAATCTGCCACAAAAATGTGGTCAAGCGCGGTAAATTTTGTACAAAATTTGAATTTTTACTGCATGGCTAGATCCTTTCTTAATTATTGCAAATTGTAAAACAAATTTTTTAACAAATTGATCAAATTCAAAGCTTTGGCTTACCTTTTAACCGGTGCGGTGCTTCACTTAAACGAAAAGATCACAGTTTGCGTGCAACCTGCGACTTCTGACTCATTTATAGGATCGCGGCGGGCTGGGAGGGGGCTCCGTCGGCGAGTTTCCAGACGCTTGGCAAAGGAAGGAAACGCATTTATTTTTTATTAATAAAACTGAAGCGAGTTGATTGGCCCAACTGGGCAAGAACTGAAAAGGTCGCCAGTTGCTGCGAGTGAAAGCCAATTAGGTTGTTGGCTGTTCGCACCACCTGAAAATGGAGATCGTGGTGCATCCGAGACAAATAAAGATACATTCCGGTTTCTATTTCACTCGGACAGCTGAGAGTGCACTTTGCCTAATACAGACTGACATGTTCAACGCCAAGGTCTCGATTTGCTATTTGATATTTTTACAATAACCGTGATTATATAAGCCATAGAATTGACTTTTGCTTTTGTCCAGCAGACTAAATGCTTTCGACCTTTCTGATTTCATTGTTAGCACCTGCGTGCGCGTGCGGGTGGTGATATGTCGAAACCACTATTAAAGTAGATCGAGCTGTTCGGAAATTAAACCCTTGAAATTTAGGAATGGCCCATTTTTGAGAAATGCATGCCGCTAATCAGGTACTGTCTCCCTCCTGTAAGACCAAAATTTAGGGAGTTTTCCTCAAAATTCGCTCATCATTGGATAGATCGCGACAAGAGCGAGAAATATTGCGAAATCTGAAATTTAATCTTATAAACTATCGCTAAATTTCACAAACACCTCGTTTTTTTGCTCTTTTAATCCCTGTCCTCTCGGACCGGGAAGGGCGCGCACTGCACTAGCACGAATGCTGAAACCCGGGTCCCAATAACACCGCGAACGGATTGAATGGGCCGCACAGGGACGCAGCCCACTCAAGGGCCACTTGCCTCCGCACCGAGGACTGCATTGAAACGCTAGACATTCGTCCCGTGAAGCCAAATCACGCATGCTGGAAAGGTGCAAACCAGCCCGTTGAGCAATTTGAGCATTTCGAGTCACTAAACTAACCACTTTTTGCCATCTCTGACATTGGGTAGCCAGTATTAGATCTCCAAACTGCTCAAATACCTCCGATTGCTTTGACACACTCTTTCTAAAGCCAAGAATGCAAATTGTAAAGCTCCACTTTAATATTCTTGTCTTTCTAATAGTCAGTACACGCAATAGTTTATTCTTATGAAAATGAGCCGCCCAATGCTACGTGCATACGTTTATGCGAGAGCAAACACTATCGCCCCTGTATATCAGCTCTTATTGCGATCGTAAATCACAAACCGCTTCTATTGCTGTAATTATTGCAACCTCACACAATTATTGTGCATGGCGTTTCCAACATTTCGCATAGCAACCAAATTTTAAAAGGAAGTTGGTGGTATGCAGACTGGCACGTTAATAACGCCCATAATGCAATTAATGCATTAATCCTGATGAATGTAGTCGTAGGTATGCGCCGCTTGATTCATTACTTGGGTGTTTGCCAAATAAGGAAACTCGGGCAAGATCGCGAGTGACACTCTAATCGCCGCGTAAATTGATTTGCGCGGATACCGTGAACCGCGCGTCTCATATAAATGTCATTCTAAACGTCTGGCGGCAGCCATTTCTCCACTTTTTCATTGAAATGTTTTTTTTATGTGCAAGATATATGAAAACGAGAGTTGGGTTGGATTGCTTTATTGTGACACTAAACATTGCAAACTCGTAAGAATTTGTCATTAAAATCGTTCACCTGGAATGTTTGAGAAACGCTTGACAAATTAGAAAATTAATTTAATTC
Organism: Cloeon dipterum; assembly: GCF_949628265.1. Taxonomy (NCBI): domain Eukaryota; kingdom Metazoa; phylum Arthropoda; class Insecta; order Ephemeroptera; family Baetidae; genus Cloeon; species Cloeon dipterum. The sequence continues at coordinate 1,181,889 of NC_088786.1, read as the reverse complement.
AGAAGCTGCACATGTCATCATGCTCATCAAGTGGCTTTAGAAAGTTCAGTGACCCGAAAGCTTAAGAGACAATTAATATGGATCAAGTCAAATGCGAGAGTAACTTTCTGGCTAAGTTCATTCAAAATAAATAATTACAAAACAACGGAAATATTTCGTCGAGAATCATCTTCAGGCGGGAGAATCTGTTTTGTTCTTCTTTTCGTCATCAGCCTCTTCTCCGATTGTTTTCATCGGGACGTCGTCGATTACGACGTTAGGGTCCCATTCCTGCCGCTCGCCACTGGACGCGAAGAGGAAGAAGGTGGCACACACCACGTACACGCCGAACGTGCTCTGGAAGACCGTCTGCCAAGCGGCTTGGGTTGGCTGAAAAAAAAATTCAGTTGCATTTTAGATAATTAGCACAAAAATGAGGAAACTTGTTGCTGAAAGATTCACATTGCGCGTGTAAATTTAGTTGAAAGGAAAGCCCGTTTTATATATAGCACTGTATTCAGGTCGACGCTCGCACACATGTTGCTTTCGAAGGGTGTGTTTGCATTTGCACCGGAAAAAATTACCGTCTGCAAGCATTCGACAAAAAAGCTGAGTGTGTGTGTGGTTTTGACAGGGACAAGAACTGGTTTTTGCTATACTTAAGCGTCCCGTAATATTGGCGCAATACCTGCGAACGTTGACGATTCGCGGTTTTACATTTTAAGCAGGAATTTAGATTAATTTTAATAAATAAGTAATGTGACGTGTCTAAGCTGGATGTAAATACGAAACTGCCACGCTTGCTTTTTAATTGACATGCTAATGACACTGCAGTCCAGGGTCACTTTTTCAACCATGCGAGTCGGTGTTAATCAGAATTATTTACTCGCCAACTTTCTACTTAGCATAATACGGCAATACACAGTAGGCGTCCACGATTGTGCGTGTGTGTGTGTGTGTGTGTGTGTGTGTTCTTGGAAATTCATAAATAATATATTTTACAAAATCAAACGGAATCTTAAGAATCTCGAGTTTCCCTTTTGAGAAGGAAGGTCTTGTGTAAAGGTGCTCGCGCTTCCACTAACAATTTATAAATGTGTCTCGTTACCCGGTTATGAATGACGTGTCCCGCGACAATTGGCGCGAAAAGTCCAGCTATGTTGGCTGTGCAGTTGGTGATGCTCATAAGGACGCCAGCCAGCGCCGGCGAAATGTCCAAGTGGTTGATTTTAAAACCAGAGTAAATACCACCGTTGAATCCAAGACCGAGAGTTAAGAGAGCCACGGTCCAAGGCAGGCTGCAGCCGTTGTAGGCGGCCAGCAGAATACACAAGCCGGGCCCGTACTGACCTGCGGTCAAAACAAATTAATCATCAGATTTATTCACTAAATCGATTTAATAAGTCTCGTTCGCAGCATGCTAACAATAAAAGTGACCGACGCATACGTACCGAAAGAGTTGAAAATTTTTCTCGTCGTGCCAATACTGAGAGTTTTGGAGTAAATAAGCCAGTCGGCGACAAAGCTGGCCAGCATCGAACAAAGCCACATAGCGATGTACGGAAGCGATGACAACATTCCGTTCTGCGAAATTTGAAAGTTGCCTTTTAGCTCAAAATAATAAAAAGCAAGCCTTTACCTGTGCGATGTTTACGTGCAAAACTTGCTTCATAAACGTAGGCAACTCGGTCATCAGCATTTCGTATCCGTAATTCTGTCCCATGTGCGCTAGAAGAATAGCCAAAAACGGGAACGAGGAAAAAATTGCCTTCCAAGGAACCGAAACGTCCTAAAATGCACAATAATTAGATTATACGTATCACATTCCTTAGAAACGATTTTAATTACTTTAGCTTTTGAAACGTCTCCCAGGGTTCGCAGAATCATGGACCTTTCGTATACGGAGATCCGTTTGTCATGCTCAGGGTCCTCTCTGACGAAGATCAGGAAGAAAATACTCCAGATAGTGCCCATGGTGCCGAACACGTAAAAAACGGACGGCCAGCCCCACGAGGATGCACTCAAAATGCCGCTCAAAGGAAGCGAGATCACAGTTCCAAACTGGGCACCTGAAACGTTTTGGAGAACAAATTGTAATTCTTTGCCAAACTCAGTGAAATGGCAAAGGTTTTTTGACTCGGCGGCGCGAGCAAAAAACTTTCCATCGTAAACGTCATATGGGCCTAGGCAATTTCCTCCTAAAAAATAACTGGCGTAGGAAGTTGTCTAATCACCTGCGTAAACTGTGGCACCCATCCGACTTCTTTCATTGGGAGGAATCCATTTAGCCAGCAAGGCGTGCGTGCACGGCACGATCGGGCCCTTAAAGCGCAGGAAACGCAACGTGAGACACACAAAACAGCATGCTCGGCGTTCGAGCATTTTTTGTATAATATATTGTGGATTTTGGAGTAATATCTAATTATTTACACGATTTGGAATTTATAGGAATGTCTCAAATTTGCTCGTTTCTCGGCGCAAATTAAAATTACGGCACTCACCTCGCCCAGTCCTTGGATAAATCGAGCAGCAATGAGCCAATTGCGGCCCAAACCTGCCGCTGGAGGAACTAAAAGACCGAAGCTTGAATTAATCAGCATCCCAATGCCGAGGAACTTGAGAGAGCCGTGCTGTTTTGCCAACAGTCCAAACGGAATCTGCGTCAGTACGTAACCGTAGAAGAAGGCGCTCAGGATGAAGGCCTGCTCCTTTGTGTTCCACTCAAAACGAGGCACGTCATCTCGCTCTACGCGATTCAAGGTGGAGTTCTGAAAACCATTTATTTTCAAACCTGAGTTAAATCGTAAGAGAACAAATTAAGGTGCAATCTTCGTTGATTAAATATTGACAAAATATCCCGAGAAATTAAAACATTTGCGTTAAAATTTTGAGTTGCTGCAATTCAAAATAGTCAAGGTGTGCGTTGAACTGCTTGATCTCGTCAAGCCCGATCAAATGTACACCAAAGTTGAGGTCATCTTTTGAGGCTCTTTTTTAAATTCTAGGGTGTTTTTGGATTTTGAAAACCAATGACACACTTTAAAAATCCGAAACGCCCCTCAAAAGTGGTCTTAGAGTACGTGTGAGCGTGTGTATAAATTTCAAGGTAGTGTACGGCTTTGTTTTCAAGAAATACAATTTTTAATTTAAAAAAAAACACGATTTTTTTTCATTTTTGCAAATGTTGTGATTGCAAAAACTGAACACCGTTTGACTTGGCTGGTGAGCTAAATAGTTTGTAGCTTGCCCACCCCTCAACCCCTTTCGTGCTCGTGATTTTTATCTAGAATTTGAAAATTTGACTGATCGATGGTCGATTTTTGCGTTATATAACAGACTTTGAGTGTAGAAAGAAAGAAGTAATTCCGTCAAGGAAAAAGCTCCGTGCACTTGCACGATGTCTAAAAATAAATTTTATGGAAGGAGAACTATATCAGTCCTGCCACTGTAAATAGTTTTTTTTGTAATTCTTAAAATCGCTGCTGCCCGCTGCCGTGTCATGGTCAAAGAGCTGTCAGACGCGCGCGCGGCGCACTGTTCACAATATTATAGGAGGGATTGCTGAAAATTCCTTTCTCCTTGTTCCTAAAGGTTTTTACGAAACGCACGTCCGCGCCTCTACCAAAAATAAATCGGGCTGTTATCCGCGGCGCCCTACACTTCTTGCGTTTGACCTGCTTTGTAACTGCACCTCAAGGTTTGCAAGTTTATAAATAGACACGCGAGCAGTGCGAATGAAGCAGATCGGAATTATGTTTGTGCAAACTTTCTTATTGCAATACATATGGCATTCGAATCAGAAAATTGACAAATTGTGGACACAACGACACTTACAATATATTCTTCCAAACCATCCTGTTCACAGTCTTCCAAGTCGAGGTTTTTCGTAATATCTTCAGCAGTTAAATTAGGATGCACAACCATTTCCACGATCGCCACGGACATGTTGGTCCTCATTATGTACGCGTTGGCCATTCCCAGGAAGAGCATGAAGGTCACGAAGTGTCGGTAGCCGAATTGCGTCCGCCTCTTGTCGTCATCGTGACCTGCCAAAATAAAAATGAAAACTTACATTTAATTTGAATTCCTATAATCTCTATCTAAAATAAATTTAATTTTTGTTTGCAACGGGAGATAACAGTCCATCTCTAAATATTGATTGTCGGCTGGACAAATATCTGTCTGCTGCATGGCATCTTTTCTTTTGACACCCGAATTAAGCTGTATCAGCAGGATTCATTATTGCTCAATTGCATAATGCCATGTGCCATTATGTGAAGAGGACACGATCCTGGCAGATGGCACGGACCATTGTCGTTTAGACCCTTTTTAATGGTTGTTTGCCATGCCAACCGCATGAGCACCGAAAGTAGCAATAATTTACTCGAGTGCTGGCTGAATGAAATCCTTTGTGCTTTTAAATCTATCTTTATATGTAATAATTTAAAAAAGGCAGCTATCACCAAAATTAAAAATGTGGAGTGCATAATTTTAATTGTCACCAGATATTAATGCGAATATGAAAGAAATTATAATTGTACTATTTTTAGCATCAATTCAATTTTCGATCTGTAGAGAGCTACCAGGAAGATATTTCTATTGCACTCACAGTCAGTAATAAATGTGCGAACTCTTGATTTGAATTTATTACCCAAGACTTTTACTTTTTCATTTCCTCGCTGTCACTTATTTCTGCTCAAGGGTGTGTATATTAATGTTTTTTCCTGAAAATTTCATCTGCCCTTATAGTATTCTAAGCCACTTCTAAATTTTGATATGCTAAAACTGAAAATTGGTTCAGCCAATCGCCGTAGAAACGTCGTTATTTTCCAAAAGGCTTAATATTATTATTGAATTATTCTCATTCTTTTTCAGTTAATTAAAAAATAATTAATAACAATACCAAATTTTGAACAATTTGATTTTATCAGAAAATCACAAAAAACACCATAAAGTTAAACGTTTGTTTACTTTGCGTTTGCTTATTCAATTAACTCGGACAACATTATTAGTCTCGATATGGCAAAATACAGAGCAGAGTTGCTCTGCAGAACCATAAAAAAGGAACTTACTTTGAAACACAAATTATAAAATGCAAATGGAAATTAAGTATTAACCAGAGCTAAAAAAGGATTCCAGCCTCGATCGTTTCTCTCCTTTTCTCGTGTTTAATGATGTTTTCTCGTTAGAGCCAATGACTCAATCAAGTGCGCGCTTCATTGAGCTCGTCCATCAACTCTATTCTGCACAAATTCGCACCGACGCGCGAATAATGGGCGCTCCTGCACCATAAGAATAGGTTAAACAAACTGCGAGAGTGTGCGCCGTGCACTCTTGGGATTATGAGAAGTAATTAACAGCTGCTGGCTGACCCTGCAAGGTCACCGCATTTGTGATATTAACGGCAGTCAACATCGTCTTAATTTTTGCAAAGCCGTCATCGAAGAATGTGGTCAACAACTCATTTTCACATGCAGCAAAATGTTATCGGAGTGCTTGTTATCGGCAATGCTTTACAGAAAATTTCTGAGAATATTATTTTTTATTAATTAGGAAAAAGCTAAAAATATCTCTGGTTGAAATGTTTGCATGCTAATCACTGTTTCCTAATAGTAAAATCACGATTTATTTCATTTTCAAGCTTCTAATTTTTCGGAAAATTCGGCACAATTTGAAACTCTCGGTCCTGATATCATTATTGTTGCTAAATTTCACAAAAAAATGAGCTATAGAGTCAACAATGCAACATGTTCTTAATTGTTGGCGTGCAAAGCTCTACTTTAATGCGCTATAATTATTCTATAAAAACAACTTGTTATGTCTTTTATAGAAAACTTATTGTCATCGACTTTACTGGAAAATGTTTCTCTCTTTAGGTTGAATTTGAAATGAGCGACCAGCATACTAAGGCTTTATTGTTTGAAAGTGTTCACAACAACAAATTGTCGTTCCTAATGTTTCCGACTTGGTCGATTATTACGATTACGACATAAACCTGACGAGGTGATTAGATCAAAATGCAATTGTTTCCTTGTTATTTAAAACATTGTCCAGCAAGATTATCCTATCTTCACTTTTTTTAATTCTTTAGAAAACTGAGAAGACAAATGCTTTCTGGTGCAATAAACGCTAGTGGATCATTTGAAAATTAATAGAAGCAGTTTATCTATAAAAAAATGTATTCTACAATTTGCAATAATAACAAAAGGATCCAAAATTCAAATTTATCGAATTCTCTCCAAAATTTCGAGCGTTTGGCCCAATTTTCTTGGCAGATTTCGATTCCTCTCGTCGAGATCTGTCCAACAGCATTTTAAGGGAACTCTTTGTTGAGAAATAAAATAGGATTTCAAGTAAGGAGACAGTCCTCACCATTTTGCAGCCACTTTTCTGAAAAATTTACGCTGCTACATACTTGTGTCAATTTTGGCTTAGGGATCAGTTCGAGCAATTTCAATTGATTATACGCAGGTGCCTGGGGCATCACGTGAATTAAAAAAAAAAATGTTTTAGAAACACAAGTCTAGCCTTTCTATTAGCGCTAATTCGAGAATTGGTTTCACGCGGCAAAGGCGTGTGAGAGAGAATTGAAAAAAAAATCTCAAACTCACCTTCTTCATCGGCAAAAGTTCTCGCAATTTTATCCGTCATCGTGGCTGTCCCCTGCGTCCGAAGAGACTACTGTCTGTTGCTTAGAAGCTCCCGTTTTTGGACTGCGGCTAACTCGTTCACTCGTAGGTGTATATAAAGCGTCGGTGGCGATGATGACGACGTTACAAGTGACAAACAATAAGGGACGGTCGGGACGGGCCAACTATCCACCACCAGCGGTCTTCCCCGGTCTTCCTTCGCTCAACTAGTTGATAAGTGAGCTCGTTGTCATCTCTCGCTTTTTTTTGCTGTTGGGCTGGCAGGCGCACGTGCTGTCCGTGCTGCGTGAATGCAGTCCAAGTCGCTTTAACTATTCAGCAATTCACTTAAATATATATATGCTATCTAAAGGCCGTGACGTAAAACTATATGGGAACGAAAACACGGTCCGCACTGATTTTTAGGGCAGGTGGAAATCAGTTTTATTTTTTTACGCGACACAAGTCGCTAATATAAACACGCGGGACAAAGTTTATGCATACCAAAGGTGTATCTCTCTCTCTCTGTCTCTTTCTGCGGTCATGTTTACCGATTGTGTGCTTATGCACTTGGCAGAGAGAATCGACGAGAAATACGCAGTTAAATATTATTGTTGGCTCATCTTAAGAAAAATGCCAAGATTTTTAATTACATACCTCTTGCTTGACAACGAACTTATTGGTCTGTTTCACCGGGTTAAATTAGGATTGTTTACTTGCGCAGATATGAATATTCAAATATATTCATAACATTCGTAAAAGGAGATTTATGCAGAAGCCGAATCTAGTTGAGCAACAAAAATATGACGTTTCAAGACACATTATTGGCTTCAAACAAACATTTTCTTTGTTGGTCTCCAAAAAAATAAACTTTAAATGATTGGCGAAATTTGTTATTACACTAAAGTCTGCATCGTTTTTTCTGACCTAATTTTCAAAATCTTCTGGAGTTTTTTTTTTAATTTTTATGAATCCACTCTGCTATAATGATGCCTTGTAGACTGAAAATTCAACTGTTTATTAAGACTATAATTTCTATAAAAAAATTAGAAAGTTCAGCCGCGGAATTTTTTATATTTGCCAGTGGCTGGCGCGGCTGACCAAATATTTTAAGATAAGTTTGATAATGTGCTTAATGGCCCGAAAGGCCGGAGCCAATTTTTTTTTAATTAATACCCAGACCGAACAATCTTTCTCTTAAATGCATTATGCTTTGGCCTTTAAATAAATTCATATTATGGGAATTAGCCGTTAGCATCTGCATAAATAATCGAAGATTTTTATGCTCGATGGTTATTGTGATTGTAATCAAACGTCAGGACAGAAAATTATTGTAGGGCAAACTGCGTGATTCATCTACCCGATTTAATAGATTTCCATACAGTTGCGATAATTTTGCTTTCGTTTTTTCTTTTATTAAAATTCTGAATTTTCTCGTAGCTGTTAATTTAGGTAATTTGAAACAGTTTATTGCCTGTTTAATTTCCTTTAACGACTCTGTTGTTTCCTGTTGAACTTCTTCCCAATTTGTTACGAATCATCAAATTACAATTAGTTCATTCGTAAAGCAAGAGAGCAATAATAAATTGTTGCGGGTAAATTTTATTATTGAACGAGACATCACCATAATATATTTTGTACACTTTTAATTCACGTGGCTCTTAGTCATTTTCGTCAACTATTGTACTCGATTTGAATTCAATTAAATGATAATCTTTCAAACCTGATAATGATTGAATTGGATCGAACAGTCTTGAAATTATGAAAATATATTAGCTCATACTCAAATCACCTTCATTTCACATGCACGTCTAATTAGGTTGTTGAAAAGATAAAAGGGATATGTGAATCTTAGACGTATTTTTGTTCCGACTTTTCAACACGTTTATGTGGAAAAAAATCTTTTTTTGATGTTAAGCGTCGTTTTTGGAAAGATAATTAAACCAAAATATGTTCAAAATTTAAAAAAATAAAGGTATTTTCCTAATTAATTTATGTTATTTTCTAAGAAAATTATTTTCTTTCGATAGAAAGGTAATTTACTTTATTATTTGCTCACCTTTGGGATCGAAATTTCGATAAATTTAGAAATTTCCGAAATTTAACTGTTCCCTAGTCCTGATTGAATTTTTATTGCACATTTTGTAGGGAAAGTTGCTAAATTTCCCAAGCAATAAACGAAATCAACTACTTTTGGAATTTGAATTTATTTAGACGCTCTTAGATGGTTTCAGCAGTTGTTGTTGAATGGTTTTAGACGATTTATTTATTCCTCTAACATGCAAACAAAAAAGAGTGAAAAGGCACTTAAAAAAGTGATCAGGTCGCTTAAAGGTCGGCAATCAAGAGATAGCCGAGCCAAACAAGCAAGGCCTGTATGCTAAAACACTCTCACAAACTTTAAAACCTTTGTCAAGCCACAGATGAACTTCGAGGTCAGATGGGAAATTCTCAAATTTTCTGTCTTGAAGTGGCTGACATGCTGACAATGAGGCAAATTATACACATTTCATTGCTCGGCGATCCGAAAAGAAAAGGCTCGTTGGCCAAAAAAGTGTTTCCTAACCGGGGGCGGCAGCAGGTGCCCTTCACGGCCTTCACCTTCCAGGACTGGGTCGTCACATCACTGCTACATTTCTTGAAAAGCAGCAAGTACTGGAGCTGCAATTCAAGCGGCATGATTTTCTGCTCGTCCGGCGCCGGCAAATAATGCTTCCCGTGGATAGCCCTGAGTGCTCTGATCTGTTCTTCTGCACCCTGGTGAGCTTCCGCATGTTTGTTTGGGTGGCCGGGTGCCACGCTGGGGTGCCGTACAACAACAGTGGCTTCAAACAGATTGAAATTTCTTTATTTGTGCTTATTCGATGATGCCGAAACGATTCCTGTTCCTTTTTTTTTTTAATACTTTCTGATAATTAACAATTGTTTAAAACGCCAAATATATTGTTGAAACTGCTATCAAAGAAAAGAAAACACTATGAATATTTTAATCTTTCTTATTTTTTATGTTAAAATGGAATTTAACGTAAAATCTATTGAATCAAGGAATTATAGCACACCTCATTTTTGGCATTTTTGATTGCACCATGGGCCACGGGGAGATTTCAAAGTTCCAAAATTGTCCCGTGAAACCCGCAAAGTTTTTCATTACGTAGTATGTAATGTACTGGTTTAAATTTAATTTAGTAATAATTCCAATTTTGTGCACCAACCTGTGACATGCCTCTTTCGCGGTTCTTTTTGATTGAAAGCCGCTGGACCAATCAGAGGCCACCTTTCGTTTCGTCGGCCAGCTCACAATCAGATGGTATAATTGTAAACAACTGCACGCGTGACATGTGTACATTTTTTGGTGTGGCTTGCTGGGATGTTTAGGAGGCCTATTTTATCCTTAGCTTTTAGAGCTTTTCGCGGAAAAGAGGTTTGCAACTCAGTTCTTAATTAAATTATCGTATGATACAATTCGACTGGTTTTGTTTATTTATTTAGGCTGCATTTTGGTCATTTTCCTCCGTTTCGGCGAAACCAAACATCATGGAATACAAACGCATCGAACCCGCCACCCTGAAGATTGACGTTGACAAGTTGGCCCCAATCTACACGCCAGAACTCGATTCACTGGTGGAAATTTTTAAGAAGAATGACTTTGAAATCAGGGTTGCCGGGGGAGCCGTCAGGTTGAGTGATTTAAAACGCATTTGGTCATTTTTATTTATAACGTGTGTCGTTGCTGCAGGGATTTGCTGATGGGAATCAACCCCCACGACTTGGATTTCGCCACAACAGCGACGCCAGAACAGATGAAAGAAATGTTCGACAGGGAGAATGTTCGAATGATCAACACGAGAGGAGAAAAACACGGCACAATCACGCCTAGAATCAATGACAAGGAGAATTTTGAGGTGTGTGGTGTTTGTTCTGTTTTTGCATTGGTAATTTAATTATTTATCCAGGTCACTACTCTCCGCATTGATGTGACAACAGATGGTAGACACGCAGAAGTCCAATTTACGACTGATTGGCAGCTGGACGCCAACAGGAGGGATTTGACCATTAACTCACTTTTCATGGGTACGAGCTTAAATTATTGGAGCCTTAAAAGAACAGTTTGCATCGTTTGTGAGATTAAGAAATAGTTTACCTCATAATTTCTGACGAAATTTCTCGAAAAATTAAACGGAAATTGTGAAATAAATCGTTGTTTTACAGTAGGGAGGCAGTTCTTCTTGATTAGCATGCCGATTTTCTCAGAAATTTAAGCGGCAACCTTTTTCATCATTTTTCTATAGTATTTATAGGATTTTTCACAATATTTCTGTTAAGTTTTACTTTAATCTTGTCCCTTGCTTGTTTTTAGATCTCGACGGAACTGTATTCGACTATTTTAACGGCATTCAGCACATAAAAGAAAGGAGGGTAATTTTTGTTGGAGACGCCTCAACTAGAATTCAAGAGGATTACCTCAGGATTCTAAGATATTTTAGGTTTGTCCCCTCTAAATTCATCAGTCAAAAATAATTATTTCGTTTCTTCCATTTAGGTTCTACGGAAGGATTTCAGAAGAAGCAAATTCGCACGACTCAGAGACTCTAAACGCAATTAGGAACAATGTGTCTGGCTTGTCAAGGATCTCTGGTGAACGGATCTGGATGGAGTTGAGGAAAATATTGGAGGGAAACTATGCCGGGGAGTTGATTAATGTGATGATCGAAATAGGAATTCCTGAGTTTATTGGTAAACTAGGGTTGTTTGAATTAAAATTTAACTAACACCAACTCCATTCGCCAGGACTGCCAAAAACTCCAAATACTGAAAGATTTTCAACTGTATGGAAGAACCTAAAAGGACAGAAATACAATGCGATCACCCTTCTAGCAGGATTGATTAGCACTGAGGAGGAGGTAAATAATTGTGTATAACTTGTGGTAACTTTATGCATGAATATTTAATCATGTTTTTCAGGCACTCGTTTTACACAAGAGACTGAAGCTTTCAGCTTATGAAAGAGATTTGCTTCTTTTCATCACTCTGCACCATGAAAGGAAGTGGTCTATGAAGCCCTTAAAGTAAGCACAATATGATTTTGCAAAAATTTTAATTCACACCAAGCTGGCAATAATTCCCCCATTTGAATTAACCTAATGAAATTCTGACAAAAACAACCAACTTTCTCACTTGAATTTTGAGATTTGGGATTTTTCGAGTTTTCTCCAAATTAGTTCAAATTGGTCATAGAACAGAAATTCGGACACCCTTAAACTCGTCCTGTTTCCTGTTGACCTCAAAGTGGTAGGGCAAACATCGAGGTCACTTAAATCAAATTTTCAAAATTGATCTCTAAGTTGAACAAATAATTGAAATTTATAAATTTTAATATGTTTAAAAATTAGGATGAATTGTGAGTAAAAATTGGGGTTTTATAAAAAATGTTTTGCATGCGCAAATCTCAACTTCTAACCGTCGGACTTTCAAAAACCACACACCAGACTAGACTAGACTCAACTTACCCTAGATAGCCGAAGGAGTTTCAGGGTGCCAACCCTTCAAACCCCTTTTTGTACCCTATGAAACGTAAAATGATTAGAAGTCTCTGCCGCGAGATTTGAGACGGCGGCCGGCAGGACCGGCTTAGCCGAATTTTTTGCTCGGTTTCACTCGGCTGGCTAAGACTTCTAAAAATTATATAATTTTTTTGTCATTAGCCTTTCTCAATAATCCTTGATAATAAACTAACACGATTATCCTCATTGATTAAAAAAAGGCAATGTCATGTTCTTCTTCAAATTGGCCCACTCTCAACGCCCTTCCTTTTGCATTTTGAGTGTTTTTGAGACTACGTTGTGTTTTCATTAGTGACAATGGGGAATTTTACCTCAGGCCATACCAAGCCATTGTTGCCATGAGCAGAGACAAGCCAAAGGACACAAAGGAGTGGACTGTTCAGCTACTTCTTCACATTGGCCAGCCAAGCATGGCGCAACAAATAGAAGACTGGGAGGTACCAAAGTTCCCAGTTAATGGACACATGATGAAAGAGCATGCACCAGAAATAAGTGAGTCAAATGTTTTATCAACGTCATTGGAGATAATTATGAAATGCGTTCATGAAACAAACGCTGGTTTTCCCCAGATTTGTTGAATTTTTATTCCTGTCAAGTTCCATTTATTAAATTTTAAATATCATTGCAGATGGCAAACAACTGGGTGTTCTAGGCCAAGAACTGAGACAATTGTGGACTGACAGCGATTTCAAAATGGATGCTGAAGATTTGGTCAAACATATTCCTCACTTGGTCGAGGAAATTAAAGAAAAATTTCCTGCAAAGGCCGCTAAGTCTGGGAAATCTAAGAAATAATAAACTGTTTTTGCTCTTTATCTAAATTTGTTTAATTACTTCCATACAATTCCCTATATGAAATGAAATAAATAAGGTTAGAACACAACACCATATTACGACAACAAGTTACGAGGCTAGTCCTTTCAAGGTGACGGCCAACTTTTGCGTTTTGTAGTCGCTGCGGAGCTGGATGAAATTAATTAGGATTGACCTGTCCAGTCCAGCCTGAGAGACGAAAATTATAATCAATCCCCATAGAGGAAGGGGAAATCCATACCAATTGCTCCCCATTGCAGACTTGCTGCAGGTTCTCCGGCTTCACCAGAAGCAAATTGCAAAGGGCGTGTAGAGAGTCAAAGAGAGTGTCGACCAGTGGTTGCTTGTAAGCCTTCACGCACTTCCTGTACTCGTTGACATCACAGATGGCGCACATCGCACCTGTGAAAGGTTGCCATCAGCAGGTTCTTTGACCGCGCGCGACAAACACGTACCAGCCGAGTTGAACTGGAACTGATGAAGGTGGTCAAATATCACCCTGTGGAAGCGCACACCAAGCTCCATCAGGAAGTGGTCCACATTTTTCCCATCTAGACTGTCCCGCGCCTTTTTGGTTATGTCATTCATGAACTGTACCACTTTTAGGGACGCCTGAAACAACATAAAATTAGAGTTCAGAAGACGATGGCAATAATTATTCGATACCTGTGACGAGAGAGTATCTACGTCCGTCTCTGGTTTGAAGTCTGATTTTTTCTGCTCACTTTGCAGGTAACTTTTGACCCAACCGACGATTGCGTTTATTGTCCTGTCCAAACCGTTGTCAAGTTTGGTCTCAATCTGCTCAAGCAGCTGCTTTTTCTTTTGAAGGCACTCCGAGTGTTTGGGTGTTGAACTGCAGCACCAAATTTATTTAAAGAACAGCTTTACAGGCCACTAATCAAGAATATTTTGGATAGTTGACTATGGCAAGAAGTGGTTTTTCATTGAAATTTAGCGACAGTTTAGTTTTAAAATATGTGCAATAATTAAATCAGGACCAAGGAAAAATTAAATTTCAGATTGCTCCAAATTTATGGAATAATTCAATGATTTTTTTGCTTCATTTTGATCCCTCTTGTCGCGGTCTATCCTTTGGTTTGCGAATTTTTAGGGAAATAAATGATGCAAACCAGGGTTGCAAAAAACCCGCATTTAAAAACACATGCAGTGCAGTGGTAAAACTGCGTTTTTTTCAATTTTAACCAGTTTCTTGCAGGCAATGTTTTCTCCTTATTTTTCAATCAATTTCTAATTATTAGCTCATGACTTGAAGAATTGTCAGAGATGAATTTTTGGGGAAATTGAGGCAGCAGAATGGCAATTTAAAATATCTGCACAGTGGAGGAAATTTTGAGCACTCTGACCGAAATTTTAGATTTTCACAGAAAAAAAACTGGAATAAATTCATTTTTTGCAATTCTTGCGCAAGAAATTGGTAAAAATTGAGTGGTGAAAACCGTTAAAAACCAGTGGTGAAAAAAACCGGGTGTAAGCAAATGCAACCCTGAGCAAACTTTGGAGCCGATTTTCTCAAAAATTTCAACAGCAATTTTTAGTTCTCATTTTTAGGTATTTTAGGTAACGGGAAAAGATTTCTTCGCAAATTGATTAAAATGCGATGCATAATACATACCTAATGAGTGGCACAACACTATCACTGAACTGTTTCTCGAGCAGATGAATTATTGCATTGCACTGTCTGACGACATCAAAAAAGTAAATCTTTGGATTGCTTTTCTCAGGAATGGGCAAAGCTTGCAAACCCAAATCAATGGCGTAATCGATGTGCTCGACCACCAAATACTGGAGCAAGATTTCCAAAACTAGAGAAGCATTGGCGGCCGTTTCCTTAGGTTGAGAGAGCTGCAAAGAGTTTTGGTCATTTTCATTTTAGATATATTTCCCTGTGAAAAAGCTACCAATTGACATCGCTGAAAGGCGGACTTGCTTTCCTGTAGGATGGTAATCGCCATTTCCTCCGACAGGAATGTTTCACCTCCATAGTTTTCAATCTGAGCAATATTGATGTTAGCCCGAGTTCCAATCACAGCTTGCAAGTCTCTCCTTAGATCTTGGAAGCTGTAAACGCACCAGTATTGGGAGTAAGAAATGAAATCTTTGTTTTACAGTCCAAAATAGTGAACACAAGAGTAAGTAGTCGATTTGTCGCTGTCCGAATTCCTGGTTTCAAATGATCGCAAATTAGAAAAGAGTTGTAAACAATTACTCACCCTCCAGTTTGGATGGCTTTCTTCTGATGCTTTTTAGAATTGTAATAGTTCAACAAGAGGTTTGAGCATTTCTCTCTCAAAAGGCGCGTTTCATCACTGCAAAATCATCGAGCTTTTTTTTCTTAAATGAAAATCAAGATCAACAAGCAACTCACGTGATATAAGTATCTAGGTACTTTTGGAATGTTTTGGTAGTAAGCATGTTTAAATATGAGTTGTCACTTCCCATATCAAATTTGGAAAGATCTGCAGCAAGTTTCACAGTCCTGTGGAGCAAAAAATTCATTAGAGGAAACTGTAGAGATTCGACGTTTTAGTTTTGGGAGAAATCGCACCATCATCGCATCCCGGAGGTCAGACAAAAATTATGATACAGGAAAAATACTTTTATAGCGTATATTTTTGCATGCTGGAACCAACTTGACGCCAAGACTAGAATTTGAATCTGTTTTAACGGTCTTGTCTGACCTCAGGGATGAATTCATGCGTCAAAACAATCCGATCGTGTCATTTCCAATTTCTGCCTCTTGACCAGATACAGAAAGAGACGATTTTTAAAACTTTAACCCTCCAAATAAAAACCAATAATTGGTTTCTCCATCCTAAAAGTGTCTAAAAATGTTGGGGCAGCATTTAACCTATACCAAGGAAAAAATTAAGATGAAGTATTTTGACTAATATTTTTCATCATTGGAAAATTCAAAAAAAAATAGTGTACATTTAGGTTGTCGTGCATCTAATTAGGCATTTTTTGACAGTATGATTAATTGATTAGAACTCGAGATATTCACGATTTTGTGAGCTCCGGCGGCCAGGGTTGCATTAATTTCCTTACAACTCAATTTTTACTTATTTTTAACGTAAGTAATGAATTTATTCTGTATTTCACCTGTGAAAACTTACAAGTTCCTCTACTGTGCAGATTTTTTTCATTTAAATTGCCATTTTCTGCCTGAATTTCTCTGACGATTTTTCAAGTCAATGTCATGAGCTAATGATTTGAAAATTATTGAAAACTGAGGTGCAAACGTTGCCTGCAAGACTGGTTAAAATTGAAAAATAAAGTTTTTTTACCACTGCCCTGCGTTCTTAAGCAACCCTGCCGGTGGCCTGTTTCTACAAATTTCATACTGATTTTCCTTCGAAAAGATACTTGAATTTATCCTGTAAAACCCCTTATTACAAAAAAAAAATTGCAGCCAATATCAAATCTCTCGTGAAAACAAACAGGTGAAATCGTAATAAAAAAATCCCCCACTGTACGTAGAAAGGAAAAAACTAAAACGTTAAATCCAAAGTTTCCTTGAAAGTAGAGGTCTAAGCCAGCCGCCAGTGAAAATAGCCAGCCACCGCCTTAAATCTCGCGGCTGAGACCTCTAAAAATAAGTAAGTAAATGCACTTACTTGGAATATGAATCTGCCAAGTTTCTCAAGTAATCATCAGAGCCAGACTTGCTAGTTAAAATACTAACAACGTAGGTCTATAAGGAAGAAACATTATTAATTAATTCTAAAACATCGTCCTCTGCAAAGATTTTACCTGAAGCTGTTCAAAAATGTTCAACACAAACTTAGCCATCACTTGTTCTGGGTTGCTAAACACCTCCTTCATCACAGAAAAGTTTTTCTCGCAGAGTGGAATGACCAAGAGAAAGATGTCTTTTCCGGTGAACGCTCCCATCAAGCTTTGCTCAATGAAGGCATCAATGCATTGGGAATAGCTTTTGAAATGATAGAGAATGGCGGCAATCTCCTTCATCCTGGCCCTGTTGTTAGATCTCTGCGCCCTCACAAAATCGTCAATGAGTTGCTCCTCGATGTTCTTGTAGTACTTGCCGATTTTTTTCTTGGCAGAGTCAAACCTGATTGGATTATAAACAAACTGAGTGTATTCACAATTTAACATTAATTTGTACTTGTCGGGTAGCTCCTGTGAAATTAAGTGCAGCTTTTGAATAATATCCGCAGCTTCGTCAATCTTTTTAGTATCTGTGAACACATCCGATATGGGGGAGCCAGGGCCCAGGAACTCAGCAAAGTGGTTCATCAGTTTTTGGGCCTCTACAGCCCTTGAACGTGGCAAATTGACGCTTTCCAGCTGATCTCCCAGATGAAGCACTTTCGTAGCCACCGAATTGATTCTCTCGTCCAATTTTTGGAAAGTGGACACTGCAGACTGCAAATGTAAACATCGTTAGGACTTTGGAACGTATTCTTTCAAGAGCAGCACTTACTCTATTCTTCTCTTGCAAAGAGCTAATCTTTTGAAAGTGCTTCGCCTCTTCCTCTCTGCATTCATTTTCCAACTTTTCACATTTTTTCTGCTGTCGCTCGTGAAGCAGTTGTAAATCTCTGCAAATCAATCAGGATATTTACAGTACTATGGTTGATTAGGTAAAATGATGACCAACTTTTTTGAAATTATGTTTGTAATTAAATCAAGAAAACAAAAGGTTCATCTTGAAAAATCTAGGAAAATATACATATGATACATTAGTAATTTAATTCTGGTTTAAAGCCTGCGACATTTTAACTGTTTTGTTTTTGTAGTTAACACTTTAGACAGTAAAAGAAAATCTGTGCTCCTTATCATGAATTACATATAAAAAGCTTGCTTACTTGATAGCTTGAACGAAAGTGTCATTTAGCAAAATTGGATCGAATTGTTGCTGGTCGCCTTCATCTCTTGTGACCGAAACAGTGCGCCAGGCAAGTCTTTCGACAAACTCGTCGGCATCAAATGGTTCCTGGAATGATAAAAATACATTGGAAATCAGCACTAAAATCGCAGAATGAAGGCTAAGGTGGGTGTATCATAGAATACATAATTAGCTGCTTGTTTTTAGAAGAATTGAGCCATAAATTACCTGTTCCAACTCTTTCATATATTGCATAAACATGTTGGCAAAGTTAAATTTGCTTGTTTAGCTTGCAGATGATCAAAGCGATTCAGCAGTGATTAATCTAAGCATCCGTATCACAAGATTATTTGTATTTTTCGATCAAGTGGGCGGGCAGTCATGCTCACGAGCTGTCACAGTCACAACTTTACAACTTTAGTAGCAGGAGAGCGAGAGCGGCCTTCTTCGCTTTAGAGAACCATTGCGCATGCGTAAAATGGAAGTATAAATAAGGAGTTAAGAAATGATCAGAACATTTAACGTTTTTTACATGTTTTGCTGTTTAAAACACATTATTAAAGATAGAAATTTAAAAATAATTATATTTTGAGAATATTAAAAAATATTAACTGCCTTTTTACAGTTTGTAAATACTAGTACTTCGGAATTGAATTTTACTCCTTTCCCTCACGAGTAAAAATGTTTTTATTTTCAAAGCAAAAAAGGCTGAAGAAGCAGAGAGGCAGGCCAGAAGAAAAATAAACAGCCTGAGGATATTGTCCAATATTGTCCAACCTAAGACTAAAGAAAACTAAAGGTAAAATTTGAGAAACACATACACGTCTGAGAAACCTATATTTAACTTGCACTCTATGCTTGAAATGTTTTTGTTTGTTTGTTTATAACTTCCCAATCTCTATTAATTTGTCTCTTGTATTTTCTTATGCCAAAGGGCATCATAGTCTCAGTCTTCACTTCAGGCTCAAATACATACATATCACTAAAAAGAGAACTATTTTTCAGGCTAAACAATGGCTAACGTCCCTGGAGGAATGGCGACCAAGAACAAGAAGCACTTTTTAGGAGTACCGGCGCCGCTCGGCTATGTAGCTGGCGTAGGTCGCGGTGCCACCGGCTTTACGACCCGATCTGATATTGGTCCAGCCAGAGATGCGAACGATGTCTCTGACGACAGACACGCTCCTCCTAGCAAGAGGAAGAAGCAGAAGGACGAGGACGAAGAAGATGAGGAGGATTTGAACGACTCTAATTACGACGAGTTCTCTGGATATGGTGGCTCCTTGTTCAGCAAAGACCCTTACGACAAGGACGATGAAGAGGCCGATGCCATTTACGAGGCGGTCGACAAGCGCATGGACGAGAAACGCAAAGACTACCGAGAGAAGAGGCTGCGAGAAGAGCTGGAAAGGTATCGTCAGGAGCGGCCCAAGATTCAGCAGCAGTTCAGCGACCTGAAGAGATGCCTTGTCGAAGTGTCCGACGATGACTGGCGGAACATCCCTGAAGTAGGCGACGCCAGGAATAAAAAGATGCGGAATCCGAGAGCCGAGAAGTTCACCCCTCTGCCCGACTCGGTCCTGTCCAGGAATCTTGGGGGTGAATCGAGCAGCACAATCGATCCTGCCAGTGGTTTGGCATCGGCCATTCCAGGCACCGCCACCGGAATGCTCACCCCCACCGGAGACCTTGATTTGCGCAAAATCGGGCAAGCCAGGAATTCCCTGATGAACGTGAAACTGAGTCAGGTGTCGGACTCGGTGTCCGGTCAGACGGTGGTCGACCCCAAAGGTTACCTCACAGATTTGCAATCCATGATCCCGACCTACGGAGGTGACATTAACGACATCAAGAAGGCGCGTTTGCTTCTGAAATCGGTGCGAGAGACGAATCCCAACCATCCGCCGGCTTGGATCGCGTCCGCTCGCCTCGAAGAGGTCACCGGAAAGGTGCAGGCCGCCAGGAACCTGATCATGAAGGGCTGCGAGGTGAACCAGAAGTCGGAAGACCTGTGGCTGGAGGCGGCCAGGCTGCAGCCGCCCGACGTGGCCAGGACGGTCATCGCGCAAGCCGCCAGACAGATCCCGACCTCTGTGCGAGTGTGGATCAAAGCGGCCGAACTTGAGACGGAGCTGAAAGCCAAGAAAAAGGTGTTCCGCAAAGCCTTGGAGCACATTCCCAACTCGGTGCGCCTGTGGAAGGCCGCGGTCGAACTGGAGGAGCCGGACGACGCGCGAATCCTGCTCAGCAGAGCCGTGGAGTGCTGCCCGACGAGTGTCGACCTTTGGCTGGCCTTGGCCAGACTGGAGACCTACGAGAACGCCAGGAAAGTGCTCAACAAGGCCAGAGAGAACATCCCGACGGACAGGCAAATCTGGACGACGGCCGCCAAGCTGGAGGAGGCCAACGGAAACAGCCACATGGTGGAGAAGATCATCGAGAGGGCGGTCATGTCCCTGACGTCGAACGGCGTGGAAATCAGTCGAGACCAGTGGTTCAAAGAGGCCATCGAGGCCGAGAAGAGCGGCTCGGTGCTCACCTGCCAGGCGCTCATCAAGAGCGTCATCGGCCACGGCGTCGACGACGAAGACAGGAAGCACACGTGGATGGAGGACGCGGACACGTGCGCCAACCAAGGCGCCATCGAGTGCGCCAGGGCCATCTACGCACACGCCCTGGCCGCCTTCCCCAGCAAGAAGAGCATCTGGCTACGCGCGGCCTACTTCGAGAAGGCCAACGGCGACAGGCAGACGCTGGAAAACCTGCTGCAGAGGGCGGTCGCCCACTGTCCGCAGTCCGAGGTGCTCTGGCTCATGGGGGCCAAGTCCAAGTGGCTGGCGGGAGACGTGCCTGCCGCGCGAGGAATCTTGTCGCTCGCGTTCCAGGCCAATCCAAACTCGGAGGAGATCTGGCTGGCCGCCGTCAAGCTCGAGTCTGAAAACAACGAGTACGAAAGGGCCAAGCGCCTGCTGGCCAAGGCCAGGGGCTCCGCACCCACGCCCAGAGTCATGATGAAGTCTGCAAAACTCGAGTGGGCGCTGCAGGACACGAGCGCGGCCACGAAGTTGCTGGAGGAGGGAATCACCAAGTTCCCCGACTACCCGAAACTCTGGATGATGAAGGGCCAAATCGAGGAGCAGCTCGACCAGCTGGACAGCGCCCAGGCCAGCTACAACCAAGGGCTCAAGAAGTGTCCCAACTCGATCGTCCTCTGGACCCTGCTGGCCGCCTTGGAGGAAAAGAGGGGCCACCTGACGAAAGCGAGGTCGGTCCTCGAGAAGGGCCGCCTGCGCAATCCTGGCAACGGCGTCCTCTGGGTCGAGGCCATCAGGGTCGAGCTGAGAGCTGGTATGGTGGCGATCGCCAACTCGATGATGGCCAAGGCTCTGCAGGAGTGCCCCACGGCCGGCGTCTTGTGGGCCGAGGCCATTTTCATGGAGCCGAGGCCTTCGAGGAAGACCAAGAGCGTGGACGCGCTCAAGAAATGCGAGCACGACCCAATTGTGTTGCTGGCCGTGTCCAAACTCTTTTGGACCGAGGGCAAGTACCAAAAGTGCAGAGAGTGGCTCAACAGGGTCCTCAAACTGGACTCTGACCTCGGCGATGCGTGGGCTTACTACTACAAACTAGAAACAATGCAAGGAACCCAGGAGTCGAGGGCCGACGTCATGGAAAGGTGCATCGCTGCAGAGCCTCACCACGGAGAGCACTGGTGCAAGGTGTCCAAAAATATTGAGAATTGGAGAATGCCCATGGACCAGATTTTAGTCGACGTAGCTGCGCATGTACCTCTCCCAACGTAAATTTGTTGAATGTAAATATCCAATAAATCGATTTCTTTTGAATAATAGATTTTTAATTGAAAAGAAAAATCAGATTTTTTATTCACAAGTGCGATATAATATGATATTGTACAAAACGTTTAAGATCCAGGTGTTCGAGATTTCTACGACTGCAAATATCCACTGAAACAAAAGCAAATTTGATTTCTATTAATACTGCATTTAAAATTATCATAAATCTGAGATCAAATGGTTATCATAGAGCGAAACATACCCACAATAAGATCAGTAGTAACTAAATTATCGTGATTTTAGTTCTTTACAATATAAATTCGCGATTACTTACGGGAGCTTCATCCTCATAAAAATCCAGCACGTGAAGAAAGACACTAGGATGCAGATGAAGCCAACAAAAATGAGCAGCAGCCTGTTCAGCTTTGGAGTAGCCGGGGAATGTGTCTGTTCAAGAATGACAAAACCCAAACCTCCCATGGTGAACAGAAAGCTGGCTGCCAGTCCTTCCATGATGTACTGTCCATTCACTCGATAGGGCATGAATGCGACCTAAAGTGTGTATTTATTAAATTCGTGCTAGAGACCTTCCAATTTTATAGCTTACAGGTCTTGAATGGCCATGCTCGTCAGTGGTGGATCCAACACTGGGAGGCTCGACTATGACGTCGTAAATGATCCCTTGGTGATAATTATTGATTATTTAAAAGATAAGCAATGTTCCAGTTTATAATCATACCTCCTGTGACCAAGAAGTAAGAAAGGACGACCAACGAAAAGACTGTCATTGCTGAAGGAACGTGGATCCATGTTGGTTTCTTTATCTTCAGGTTCGGAACTTCCAAAATGCTGAATGGAATGCTAAAGAGTGCCTCCATGCCGTCAGTTTTCTGTGAGAAATTTAGGTTTTTGTATCGATAACGAGAAGAGAAAGAAAAATCAATAAAATTGTTTTGGAGTTTTTACCTGAAGCCGGCTGACGTTTACTTATTTCAGCTGGCAAGAGGCGTTGTGGGCGTGACTGGGATGTTGGTACGGCAGCGGTAAACATAAGCAGTCTTGCGGGAGTACTGGGGAGTACCAAACGCAAAACTTTTTGAAACTCTTTGAGCTGCTGCCATCTAGTAGCATGAAATAAATTATCCTGGATTATTTATTCATATGAGAAGATCACCAATGACTCCGCCTTTTTGGGGTCTCTTTTCTGCTTCATCAGTAAAACACAGCACACGCGTACCACCACTACAACACTTTTGGCTTTGACTTCAGGTACAAACTACAAACATAGTCAGGAAAACTGCAAGCAAAACTGATAGGAATTTCAAACCGTTTCTAACAGATTGTGTACAACGCAAATCTTTTGCTTAATCCGCCAATCAAAAAATAGGTAATATTGTTTCTTTCAATCCATTGCCGGGACATAAAATTTCACTCGAAAAGTAAGGGTTTGTTAGTGGTAAATAGGGTTTGTGAATTTCAAACACTAATTATCATATATGTAAGCCTTCCAGGAAAAGTGTAATTCAAAATTATAAATTTATTTTAGTCACATTTTATAAGTTGATATTTTAAATTTTTATATATAACGTAGTGAAATTTATTTTGATTCGTGTTTATAATTATAATTATCATATGTTTGAATTTTTTATCGTTTTTATTTATAGTTTTGAAACGCTCAGATTATGATAAATGATAATATAATTTTTTATACATATTATACATAGCCAAGAGACATCTATACAAAATAGTTTAACAGTCCAGATAGGCAGATATTATTTTTAACTTTTAATTTGTATAATTTTGTATTAATTTATAAATTACTATTGATTAATTTGACATTTTTCTCTTATTAGAAATGGCCCCCGCGGATGGATCAACGACCCTCCCTGCGCTATGGAGCAATTTCGAGCTGGTTTGTGAAGGCAAATCCAATGATTTATTGGATGTAAAAAAGTACCGCTCTCGCCGCACCGGATTGACAGTGGTTATTGCTGATATAAGTGGCCCAATTGTGAGTGGCTACTTTGTCTTAGGTAATTATTGTTAATTCGTACTTCTTGATCTGGCAAAAATGTCCTTTTTCCTCGTGTTTCTTTTCCAACAGCAACTGAGGCTCACGATGATGACGGCTTGCCACACACTCTGGAGCATTTGATATTTTTGGGCAGTGAAAAGTACCCGTACAAGGGTGTTTTGGACTTGTTGGCCAACAGGTGCCTGGCCTCTGGCACCAATGCGTGGACAGGTTGGCCGTAAAAGTTGGACTTTCCTAAAACTAAAATTGAACTTCTTTCGCTGCAGACACGGACCACACGTGCTACACCATGACGACTGTGGGTTCCGAAGGCTTTCTGAGTTTGATGCCCATCTATTTAGATCATATCCTGTATCCAACCCTTTCTGTAAGAGGAAATACCTGCTCTGAAAAGCTTTGAATGAATGCCGATCGAAATGTTCAGGATGAAGGCTTCATTACCGAGGTCCACCACATCGACGGAGAGGGTCGAGACAGCGGCGTTGTCTACTGCGAAATGCAGGGCCGAGAGAATTCTTGTGAAAGTCTGTGCCACCTAGCAGTGCTCCAGGCACTCTACCCAGGCTCTGGCTATTCTTCTGAAACTGGAGGAATCATGCACAACCTCCGCACCTCGACCGATAATGTTAAAGTGACTCATCTCACACTTTTCCAAAGAGCTAGAGCTATAAACCACTGTGATAGGTACGCAACTTCCACAAGCAATTCTACAGGCCTGAAAACTTGACTCTTGCCATTACTGGAAAGGTAGAAGCAGAACAAGTGTTCGCAGCATTGGCCGACTTTGAAAATAAGATCATTGCTAAGGTAATCTCAAAATTAAACAAAATTGGTTGTGTTGTGAAATCTAAACTACTCCAGGGAAATAGAGGCGCGTTCGTCCGGCCATGGCAGACGGAGGTTCAGCCTTTTACAAAGTCCGTTGAACAGCTGGTGCCTTTCCCCTGCGATGAGGAGAGTGGTGGATTAGTCATACTGGCTTGGAGGGGGCCATCAGCTGCCACAGACATCTACAAGTATTGTTTTAGCAATTCGCCCAGCAAACCTATAAACAAGTTGCCTGTCTTTTTGTCCGCATAGAATTACCGCTTGCTCGGTGATGGTCAAGTACTTGGCCGATACGCCTGTCAGTCCTCTGCAGAGGGACTTGGTTGAGATCAAAGACCCCTGTGCGAGCAACGTAATAAGAATTAATCTTCCTTTATAAATCTACAACTAATCCCATCTCTACTAGATTTCCTACATGCTGATTGAGAACTCTTCTTCAGCTCTTCTCTTTTGCTTTGAGAACGTGCCTGTGGAGAAATTGGAGAGTGTCAAAGGATCGTTTGACAACACCATGGGAAACATCTTGTCAGGAAAAGAGCAAATTGATGAGATCAGGCTCAAGTCTGTCATCAATCGACAGGTTAATTAGATTTAGAGAGGCTTTTGTCGGGATGGAATTAAGATATAATTTTTGTCTCAGCTTCTGGAAACGTTGAGTGCTTTGGAATCCAGTCCACATGACATGATTGGCTTCATGGCCATTGCTGACATGCTCTACGGAAGAAACCAGCAAGATGTAAATATAAAAAAACATGCTCCCATCCGACAAAAAAAATCAACCTTTTTTCCCATAGTTCCAGCAACGACTTAACATGGTCAAAGACCTGCGCAAACTTTTGGAAGAGCCAAACTCGTTCTGGATCCAACTGCTGAACCAGTACATGGGGCCTGATGTCCCGTTTGTTTTGGTTAAAGGCCAACCTAGTGTTGAGCTCAAAGCCAAAATGACTCAGGAAGAAGAAGAGAGGGTACAGCAGCAGCGTGCAGCTCTCGGAGAGGATGGACTCAAGGGCAAGGCTGACGCAATCGTCGCGGCTATGCAGAAAAATGATGTATGAACTAGTTCACGGGGTTTGCAAGCAGGGTTCGCCAATTTTATAAAAAATGCACCACTGATTTTTTGCGCAAATCCGGGTGTAATCTGGGAAAATCAGCCTCTTTGGAGATTACTAAATTGGGATTTCTCAAGTTCTAAAAAATAGCTTTTAGGAATCTTTGATATTGGAGTATTATTTTTTAATTAAAATTTGAATCTTTTGTTTTAAAATCGACAGATTCCACCACCCGACGAAATGTTGACTTCAGTGCCTCTGCCAGGAGTTGATGGAATCAATTTCCATCCGATTGAGAGCTTTAGCTCAAACAACCCTGAAGTAACGCACCCCAACTTCTCCAACATCTGCGCTCCAGGCGTGATGACGCACTTGTTGAATGTCAAATCAAACTTTGTCTATGTAACCAATCAATTGAATGATAATTATCCTTGTTTCACTTGTGTATCATTTTTCAGATGTTCACCCTGATGGACACTAGCAAGATTTCTTCCAACCTGCGGATTTACCTTCCACTTCTGCTAGAAAGCATTCTGGAAAGTCCAGTCGTTAGAGATGGGGTTTTGATCCCTTACGAGGCAGTTGTCGCCGAGCTAGAGTCGGACACGGTCATTTCCTCAACTGCCTTCGGCCTGGGAGTTCCCAAAAGATTCTCTTGTGGCCCGTTTGGTCAAACTGCCGTCCTGATGCTGCAGGTTGGGCTTCATTTCTTTTTTTCAGATAGAAATTTCAGTCTTAATATTTGTTACGTGCAGCTGGAGCCTGGAAAGTACGAGCGCTGCGTGAAATGGATGCAGGAGATTTTGTTCCACTCGCAGCTCACGATGGAAAGGCTCTCTGTGATAGCTACCAAAATGATGAATGACGTTGCACAGGCCAAGAGAAACGCAAACAGTATTGCACTAGCTGTCCTCAAGTCAATGATGTTCTGCAAAGGTAATTTATTTATTTAATAAAGCAAGTTATTAATTTAACATTTTGTAGAGAGCAACTGGCACTGTTCAAGCATGATCAGACAGCACAGAACACTGACGGAAGTATGCTCTGCTCTGGAGGCTGGAGGGGACAACGCTAAGAAGTTCCTTGAGCAAATCAACCAACTTCGAGATGAACTCGTCAAGCCTGAAAACCTGTCTATCACGATTGCTGCCAACTTTGACAACCTGGAGAATGCAGACCAACCATGGACCGGATTTTTGCCTGCCAAGCTGGAGCCATCAATCAAACCGTAAGATTAATTTTAGTAAAAGCCAATCTTTCTTATCCAATTTACTTTATTCTTCACTATAAAGGGAACAAAATAAAACCATTTTAGTACAACATTCCTGAGGGCATGTTGGCTCGCATTGTTAACGCACTCTCAGGAGTGTCAAAGCAATGGGAGGTAGCAAAAAAAATACACTAACGTACAATTTAAAGGTTGCAAATCACTGCTGACTGCGAGCTGATCGACCAGTGCCAGACGGACAGAGGAAGCGTGGTTGGACTTGGCTGCGCAGAGTCGGCCTTCCTGAAATACTGTTGTCCCAGCCTCGTGGGTTACAATCACGAGGACCTGCCAGCCATGCAGCTTTTCAGCCAGTACTTGTCCCAGCTGGAGGGGCCGCTGTGGAAGCAGGTGCGTGGACAGGGGCTCACCTACAGTTACAACTTGTACAGCGATGCCAACGAGGGAAAGCTGTACTTCACTCTCTACCGGTCAACCAACGTGGTTGCTGCTTTCAAGGAGGCAAAAGCTATCGTGGTAAGTTCCGAGTTAAATTTTCAAAATCTCGGATTGGCTGATTAATTAATAACCACGGCAGGAAGCGCAACTGCAGCCTGACGCAGTTTGGGACGAAACTCTTCTGGACAGTGCTCGCAATTCGTTGGTCAACGAAACTATCCAAAACGAAAGAACAGTCGGTGAAGCTGTCATGAACGGTCTTTTGACCTTCTTCAAAAGGGTGCATCTCAATTACAACAAGTAACTGATTTAATTCTTTCGAGTTACGAGTTTATTTGACTCAATTTTGTCAGGGATCTTGTGGAAAAGCTGCTCAAGGTCAGTGTGGATGATTTGCGCAGAGTAGGCAACAAATATGTTGCCCAGCTTTTCAACCCTGGATCGGCGCAATTTTCAATCGTGACCCACCCTAGCAAGATTGACGAAATTACTGAAGCATTCACTAAGTAAGTAAAACACTGGGCTGATTTTATTACATTTTCCTTCATTGTAGTCTGAAATTTTACATTTTATTATCAAGAGCAATCGGCAAATCGAACTAGATTGTTCTCACATCTTTTTGTTGTAGGATGGGCTACCAAGTCAAAATGCACCCATCCCTGGACGAATGCCCGCTGGCCTGAAAATGCGATTTTCAAAGTTTCAGCCAGCCGGTTATAACCGGCATGGCTAAAACCGGTTTTTGCCAGAACGTTTTAGCCGGCACTTTCCGGTTTTTTCTAATTTAAAAAAAATACCTGATTTTGATTCATTGTTCATTACAACAGTAGTTGTATTAATTGTTAAGTTATTAAGATATTAAATTAATAATTAATATTATACACCAAGGATAAGTCACGTTTATTATACAATATTTTAAATTTCTTACTATTCCTGCAAAACAAACATGTTGTCACCGTTCACGGCATTGACGGCACTTTATGTGACGACAACGGTGTGCTAAATACATTGTTGTGAGACAAATGTTAACAATTTTTAGGAGTCCGCAATCGTCCGGTTAAAACCGGTTTTAACCACTGGCAAGTCAGTTTCCGGAAAACAACGGCATTATGTGGACACTGTAAAAATGACAAACCATTAATGTGTGCTCTTGCTATTAAAATAAAATGGTATTATTTAACCTCACTTAATTTTTGAGTAACTCACAATTTACGCTTGCGGCAATTATTGCAAATGCTGTAGTTCATTCTAGCCACAGAGTCGCCATTGGAAAAAATGCAAGTTTGCGCAATGTGTCTGACATCGATTCGGGAAAATTCCTCTGCAGAGTGTGCAACTACCTTGAGGCAAAGACATCGGCGCATCAGCAACATGTCATCTTGGACAGTCATGGGCAGCACTTCGTAGTTCAGTCTAATGCAGGATATAGTATTAGTTTGTAGCTTGTTTGCAGTGCTAAATAATTACCCTCGTTCGATCACATAAGCAGATGCAATGCTCCTCAAACTAGGAACAGAAGATGGAATGATGGAAGGAAAATTGTCCATGGTATTGAGAGGGGGAGGGGTAAGTGCATCCGAGATATCGCAGGTGTTTAGTTTGAGCATCTTGAAACTGACATCAATCGCTACAATCATGTTTCTTGAAATGTCCAAATTTCTGAAAATTTACGAAAATTATTAAAATGTGTTTCAAAGCTGAAAACCGCTCAAATACCTCAGTCTTTTCAGTAATCCAAAGGCAGTTGGGATTCTAGTGATGTGATTGTTTGAGAGGTTCAATGAAGTCAACATCTCTAGTTTCACGATGTCCAGTGGCAGGATGGCGAGCTGTTAAATCAGGATTTCAGTGAATACCATGGGAAACAATTTCACAATTACGTTGTTGTCAGACAGGTCGAGAACCTGCAAAGAGCTCTTGACATTGGGCAGTGCGAGTAGGCGCCAGTTCTTGTAATATGGACTAGCAAGTGCATTGCCACTTAAATTCAGTTCAACCAGCTTGGCAACAAAGGTGTTTGGCAGTCTGCGAATCTCATTATTTGACAGGTCCAAAATCTTGAGCCTTGCAAGCTTGCTCACAGAAGGTGGAAAGTCGCCTAAAGCTAACCCTGCCAGCTAAAAACGATTTTAATTCGCACAATGTCCAAATATGTTGGAAGATAGTTACCTTCAACTCAACAAGTGTTTGTGAAAAAGTAGAAGTGACCAATTCCCGTCTTGAATGAATGATCAGGCTCGTGCGAGATTTGTCATAGAGGTTTGGGACTTTCGGGACTTTGAACTTTTTTTGCGTTGCAGGCAAGTCGGCACACGGTCTCTTTGTCGACTTCCCACAGCTTAGACTTTCATTTCCAGCTGAAATTAGATAGACATAATCATGTTCAACTTCAAAATTGTTTTGAGAAGATTATTACGCATACCAGTCGTATTATTTGAAACTACCACTCCCGTTTTGACAGTCTTTAAAAAGAGCCCCAGCCGCAAAGCATCGCAATTGCTGAAAATCAGGTCGACGTGCGGGCTCTTCAGTCGAATGGTGCACTTCCCTTCTGACACAAACCTTTCAAACATTCGGTCGATGTTTCCTGTAAGCTAAGAGTGGCTTTTAATTTTTGTTCCTGAGGTTGTGTTACATTGCTTACATCATAACGCGTCCCAGTTTTGTTGTCAGCGCTTTGTACAATCAAGAAGAGACGTTGTGAAACATCACCATTGATGACACTGATTTGGCATCTTCTGGCACGATTCCTGACTACCATCAGGCCTGCATAATCTAGATTGTTTATACACAAATCACATATGATCTTCATGATGAATGGAGAAGAAAAAACACCGACGAAGGATCAATAGTAAATTGAAATCATTAAGGAACTCTTTGTGAAGGTATGAATGCGCTTTCATAAGGTTGCTGTGTTGTGTTGTGTTGAGGGCGCGCTAAATTTAAATTTGGCGCGCACCACGTGGATGAAAAACTGCTTACAAAAATGGGCCAATCAGGATGCTGGAAATGGCGATGCGGCTTTCGTTTGTTAGCAGAGAAGCGATCGCAGACACCAGATGTCACTAGATTCGATAGTCAATGGAGTCCAAAGGAGTGTTGATGGCTCATGATTGACCTGCTGTATTTTATCAGATTCCCGTGAATCCCAGATCTCCCCGTGGACCAACTCTCGTCCAACTCTGCATGGTAATGAGAGAAGTAACTGACTGAATACCTCGACTTGTCGATGATGCCCCCTTTGTGCTATTTTTCGGCGACACTTGGGCTTGCACCATTAGCCCTTGCCTGAAAACACAGTGTGTGGGTTAGATTTCGTCTTCCTGTACGGACAATATTTTTCCAGAAAATCTGTCTTTCTTTCGTTCAGGAAGTGAGACAGAATAATTTCCTCGTGCCGTGTCCCCCATTGTCTCTTTTGTAGACAGAATGCGCTTTGCTTTTTAATCGATCTGCGGTTATGTAGGCTATCGATTGCCTGCTGCGAAGGGAAAGAAAATAATGCGGAATCGAGTCTGCAATTCTGCACGGCTGCTTATTTGGGTGTTTAGTGTCAAACGCATCGATTGAAATTTAAACTAAACGTTCGCGCCCGGAGCGTTGAACGAATTAATTTCGTCGCGAAGTTTTAAAAGAGTTGCGTCTCAGTGAGCTAACCTTGGGCGTACACGTCCTTAGTGTTTCTTAATAAGGTTATTTTTACGTTGGAATACAAATGTCACGTATATCTTCACTCTAGAATGCTAACATGAAGCAGGTGCATCGGGAATATCACCGCGATGCTAAAATTCTTGGTTAAAATGGTGCACTCACTCAGTCCTCGTCTTGTATTGCAGAGGCCTGTCGTCTGAGGAAGAAATGGCCACAACTTTCGAGGCCGCCAAGAATGGTATCCTCACAAATGGCAACCACGTGGACTTGACGTCGGGACACTACAACCTGGAGCAAGATGCGATCAAGGAAGCAGAGGGCACGAAGGAAATGACCAACGGCGTCCAAGAACCCGAAGAAGATGTTCCTGAAATAGACATTGAAATCAGCAATGTGGTGTGCAGTTTTAGCGTCAGGTGCCACCTGAACTTGCGGGAAATCGCCTTGAAGGGCACCAACGTCGAGTTCAAGCGGGATCAAGGGGTCAGTGGATGCGTTGATTATTTCCAAACCAATCAATACCTTGGTGAATAGTGAGCTGCTTGTTCGTGCAGAAAGTTATCCGAGTCCAAAAAGACTCCCAGAAGAACCTCCCTCTCTACCAATGCGCGTGCAACAGTTTTTTGTGTGTCCTCTTGCAGTTTAAACTCTTTAAAGTTGGTCTATCGATTTAAATGCGAATGAAAACTCGTAAATCGGAGTAAGCTGCAGGAATTCTATACTCAACACTGATTGGCGCACGTCAGCCAATTTTCAGACACTTTCAAATTACTTTTTAACTATTATTGACAATTTGTGGACAATCGTGACCATTTTCCGGTGCTCTCTAATAGTTCCTGACGTTTTTTTTAGCTTTAAAACGCTTTTAGACATATTTTAATGCTCTTAGACAGTTTTAAGTTTTTATATTCAGTTTCCAGACGCTGTTGGAGAGATTTCAAACGCTTATGGAAAATTTTTAGACGCTTTTACACTGTTTTTGGACAATCTTAGTCGGTTTTTTCAGACGCTTGTACGCTCAGATAGTTTCCAGACGCTTGAAGAAAGTTTTGAGACCCTTTAAGCAGTTTTTGGGGCACTTCTAGACCATTTTGTGGTGCTCTTAGACAGTTTTCAATCGCTTATAAACCTTTTTAAACGCGTGTAGTCGTTTCCAGACACTTTTTGAAATGCTTTTGGACAAATTTAAACAGTTTTCGGACACTCTTAGTCAGTTTTTAAAAGCTTGTGCTTGTAGAAAGTATTTGGACGCTTAAGAAAGATTTCAGAACCTTAAATAGATACTTTCAGACACATGTCAAACGCTTTTATACAAATATTAGACGATTTTAGACAGTTCTCAGCTGTTTTTTTTTTAGCAATCTCTGATTTGTGTTTCACGCGTTCTGGTAGCAGAATTGGGGCTCCGCACATCTCTCTCTTAATTAGTCTCTATTTCTAATAGAAAGGAAAGAAAAGCAGTTGACTCGTTCCCAAGTTGGCTGAAACCAATTTTGCCTTGGTCCAAAAAATGAAACGACTGATTTTTGTAGATGGTGACGATGAAGTTGCGCCGACCTTACACAACTGCCTCAATTTGGTCGTCGGGCAAAGTGACTGTGACCGGTGCGACCACGGAACCTTGTGCTCGCATAGCAGCTAGACGGGTCGCCAGGCAGTTGCAGAGAATTGGCTTCAAAACCAAATTCGCCAACTACCGAGTCGTCAACGTTCTCGGCTCCTGCGTCATGCCTTTTAACATAAAAATTGCACCATTCTCAGAGCAGTACAGAAGTCAAGCTAGGTAATAATGGCCGGATCAGGGGTTTGTTCTCCAAATTAATATTTTACGTAAATATTCCGCAGTTACGAACCAGAACTTCATCCTGGAGTCACTTTTAGGATAAATAAACCTTATAGAGCTACTCTCAAGATATTTTCAACTGGAAGCATTACCATTACTGGTGGTGAGTACAAAAAAACAAACAGTTATAATTCAGATTCTGCCAAATTTCGCGATTTTTTCGCTGTATTTCGATCCCTGTTGTCTCGAATCGGAGGAAATTATTATGAAATAAATCGTGATTTTACAGTAGGGAAACTTTTGAGCTGATTTACTCACAAATTTAAATGACAGCCTGGCAGATGTTAGTTTTAAATATAAGGAAAATTTGTTTTTTTTTACTTAAAGAAATAAATTTGATGGAACGCTCATTTGCTTGTTTTGGGCACTTCAACTGCGACTTAAATTTCGACCTTGATAAATACTATTTTATCAGCATTTTATCTACCCTGGTAAAACAAAAAGAAATGAGTTCGTGTTTCCCACCAATTAGGTCTCTGTCCAAAACACGTGACAACAGAAACAAACTCGAAATTAGAGCGGAAGTGCGTGAAATTTGCGTGTGGAAAGTTCTGTCACCAACTCAAATATATAATTTCGACTTTTAACAAGGAAACGTTATAGTTTTTGAGAATTCAGTAAATCGATGGAGTGAGCAAGTATTGAGGCTTCGAAGGTTTTAATGGAAAATGTTTCAAAATCGATTTCTGAAGCCAGTTTACATTCAATCATAATGATATTATTCTTGACAAGACAAATATATCGATGGGTCATTTTTTACTTACTGGAAAGTACCGAATTTGTATGCTCATGTCGAGTAATTGGCTAATTGCTCATTAACGGTTTAAGATAATTTTTTAAAAATTCATGGGCTCACTACTAGGTTAATAGGAAAAAATACAATATTAATTTTAACATTTTTACACGAAAAAAAAAATAATATAGGAGGCGAATGAGCTGTCACTGAATGCGGTTTATGTAATGCAATAGAGGTTAATCAGGGTTGTGGCGGGTTCCTGTTCCCAATTTATTTGCATGAGGCGTGCGAGGTTTGTCAAAAAATACCCTGGGTGTTTGCAACGCACCGCGGATGTACACAATCATGGCACAGGGTTGCATTTGCTTACCGCCCGGTTTTTTCACCACTGGTTTTTAACGTTTTTTTACCGATTTCTTGCGCAAGAATTGCAAGAAATGAATTAATTCCATTTTTCTTCTGTGAAAATCTAAAATTTCGGTCGGAGTGCTTAAAATTTCCTCCACTGTGCGGATATTTTCTTTTAAATTGCCATTTTGATGCCTCAATTTCTTCAAAAATTTATCTCAGACAAGTATCTCTTCAAGTCATGAGCTAATAATTAGAAATTGATTGAAAAATAAGGTGAAAATATTGCCTGCAAGAAACTGGTTAAAATTGAACAAAACCGCATTTTACCACTGCATTTTTTTTTTTGCAACCCTGCATGACACGCGTCAAAAGCCAGAGCTTAACATTCCCGTGCAAACGACAATGATTTCAAAGCTGAGGCTTAACGAATTTGCACGCGTTGGTTTATAAAAAGAGATTTTATAACAGCGTATATTTCACAGTGAAATGTTATGTACTGGAATATTTTATTTTTTCATTGAAACCCCACAAAAGCCTCTCGGAAGCAACCCTTCTGGGAAACTTGTAATTCTTTGCAAAACGTCTAAATTGACCCGCTGATCGATTCGTCTCATTGAGCAGTGACATTAAACCAAATTTAATCCTCCAAAAGAATTGGTTTATAAGACACGTTTTAAAAATTTG
This sequence comes from Cloeon dipterum, assembly GCF_949628265.1. NCBI lineage: Eukaryota > Metazoa > Arthropoda > Insecta > Ephemeroptera > Baetidae > Cloeon > Cloeon dipterum. The sequence continues at coordinate 1,147,394 of NC_088786.1, read as the reverse complement.
TTTTTCAGCTCCGAGTGTGTCAGCTGTGCAGTCAGCAGTGGAGCAAATTTTCCCGTTGGTGCAGCCTTTCCGATCAGAGCGCACTGCCGCACAAATCGAGCGGATGAAAAATCGCGCGGAACTGAAACGACTGAAAACGGTAGGGTACAACAAGCCGAGCAAAAAGATAAAACAAGAGCTCAACTCAGAAGACGGTTTGGACGAAGAAGAAGAAGAAGAAGAAGCAGAGGAGGAGGAGGAGGAAGACGATGATGTTTTGTCCGACGAAGTTGACTAATCTGATGGACTGATGAGAGAGAGAGAGAAAAAAACAAAGGGTGCCAGCGGGTGCGTGTGCTGTTGCCGAGCTTACCCTTTAATTGAGACCGAATCTCAAGATGTGTCGAGTGTCGTGCCTGCCAGAGTGAGAACTTGAATCGCAGCGAGCGGGGAGGGGCCGGGCCGACTTTCAGTTCTGATCTTATTTTGAACAGTGCTCGGTAAGACGCACTACTTGCAGGATGGCACAGGGAAAAGAAGCACGATCGATCGTTTCTACACACATGATGGCAATATGGCATGAGAATTTAAAACCCACCGGCTGTACAACTTAAGAAGTATCACTTTGGAATAACACACAAGAAATAACACAACACCAGCCTTAGAGTTTTAAACGATGTTAATTTATTATTTCATCTTTTGTTCCTGTGCATTCACATTATGGTCGGGTCCAAATAAAGGCGGACCCTTCAAGATCTTGATGAAATTTTGTGCACGGCTTTCCCTCTGCTGGACCAATGTTGTAATTCCTACAAAATGCAGCAAATTGAGTTTAATTCGTGGTGGCGAAACACATTTGAATCGATTCCTAGTTAAATTTAGCCTCGAAAAGCCACCCCCGGAGGCAGGGGGTGAGTTGCAACTCCAACCGGTACCTCTCAAATATACTTATTAGTCACGATTGACATTAAACTTAGCAAATTGAAAATCTCGCGATAGAAAAATAACCGTGTTGCCATTTTTTGGTATGTTATTCTCCATTTAATGGGACACAATTTGAAAAAATTCCATGTGAATATTTATTAACTTTTTAACCTCCAAAAAAGTGGGTCAATGATCGAAAATCAACATTGGTCCAGTAGGGCAACGCCCCGAGCCTTTATTTAGAACCGACCTTGTAATAATTACATTATTTTAGTCGGTACGTCAGTATATTTGATGGCATGTGTCTCCTCTTGTCCCTAGACCCAGAGAGACTAGTTCATTAATTTGGTTTCTTCGATCCGGTCATGCATGCACAATGCACAGTGGTCGCGGCACTACGCTAATTTAACAGATTGTCCTCTACTAAAACTTGTGTTCGCACGCCCTTCATGCCTGTTTACTGTTGCGCACACGTGCAGTGCATTTCTCAGCACCCTAGCTTATCTATGGAGACAATTATTGTTAATTTTCCTTGTTGGAACGAAAAACTGCTCATGCGTGACGTGCCCGAGCCTTTCCGAGGGTTGTCCCTTCGATTGGACAGCACGAACTCGAGAGGGAAAAAAATGCAATTTGTATTGAATGTCTGAGACCGACCACTTGGCCGCCGCCGTCGCCGCCGCCTCCTCTTATCGAATATACCCCAGTTTTCTCCATTTAAGTATACTCAAATCAAAATAAATAATCTAGGAAGCCGAAAATAAGCGATCAATAATTATTTCGCCCCCCTGAAAATGGAACGTTTCTAAAGACTTGTGCGTCTGGAGCTGAAAAAAAACTACCGGAGAATCTGTGACTGTTTGTCTACGAGAATTATTACTGTTGTTTCGTATTTAATATTCTTCAGTTGTGATCTAACTCGCATTTCGATTTTGATGCAAAACTAACAGGCGAAATTTGCAAACGATGCTCACCTTTTGTACTCGTCTTGACTTGCGTTTGCAAATTTTGCGTTGAGACAGAAAATGTCGGGTAGCTGCTGGACATTTTTTGTGTTAATTGAAATGTGAAATGAGGTAATTATCTGGTTGAATTCCTTTTTGAGAAGCGACTGGACTCTGCAGAAGACGCATTTAACTTTAGTTGGAGACCTAGACGACCTAGATTTAAAAGTTAGGGAAAAATCACTACATGTCCATCGTCACTTTGTATAAAAATCGAATTGTTTTAGACCGCTCCAATTGTCTTACCACGTGCTTCAACTGTATAAATACATTCTTAACTTCCAATTGGTATGCTCTAAATTGTAAGTGATTTTTTAATTGAATAAAAAGCATAAAGCCAAGCAGCTTTACGATACAAGTTTATTTTATGCTTTTGCAATGTCAAACCCTCTTCCTAAAATATAATACAGCAGTTCCCTCCAAATTCATTGTGCCGGCCAATCAGCTAAAAACAAATAATGTTTTTTTTTTGCAAAGAAATTTTGCTGCTTTCTCTGAATTGCGTGCTTAATTTTTTCGAATTCCGTAATTAATTATTAAAATTTTATTCCTGCAGGTTTAGTATCGTATTGTGATTTAATATAACTAATTATATTATTTGGGGAAATAACATCAAAAAGCAGCGTCAAATTTTATGTTTACGAACAAGAAAAATGAAATTTTTATTTGCCGTGCTAGCCAGAGTGAAAGTTCTTCGTCGTCATTGTCGTCAACCCTTTAAGTCTTTATAAATAGAAAAATTAAAAAATAACTTTTCACACCGGCGCGCACGTGAACGCATGCACACATGTTGAGCTCCCGCGGCTCCTGGCTACGAGGACACGCCCCCTTTCTTGAAAATTTGCTCTCACAATCGCACAACACAATCAGCCTCGCTGCCAGTCTTCAAGTTCAAGTTGACTTTGATTTTCGCGAGTCACCCGCCTTGTCTCACCTCGTCAAGCATGTTGAAGGTAAAAAGAATATTAATTTACTGAGACAATTAATGGTATGTACATAGTTTTTCTTAAAAGACTGGTTTTCGTTCTGAAGTAAATAAGCGATGGAACGTGCATGATGAGTGATATGAAAATATTAATTTAAATTTTCAGAACGTCGTCAGTCTTGTTACCGGGAGCGCCTCGGGTCTCGGACGAGCCACCGCCGAGAGATTGGTCAAACAAGGAGGAAGAGTTCTCTTGTGTGATTTGCCAGCATCAAAAGGGGAAGAGGTTGCTAAGTCTCTAGGAGAAAATGCTGTTTTTGTACCAACAGACGTAGGTTTTCAAAAAAATGATATATACAATTTTGGACCAACACACGAATTTCTTTTCAAATTTCAGATCACGTCAGAAAACGACGTCAATAATGCCCTTAACGTGTGCAAAGAAAAATTCGGAGGACTGACCGCTGCAATTAATTGTGCGGGAGTTGGAGCCGCTTTCAAGACCTACAATTTCAACAAAGACCTTCCCCACAAACTTGAGGATTTTATTCGCGTTTTAACCGTACGCATTTTGACCTGTTCTATCTCAATGTTCAGAGTTGAATTTCTAGATTAACACCGCTGGCAGCTTCAACGTAATTCGCCTCTCAGCCGGTCTCATCGGTAAAAACACACCTGACGAAAACAACCAGAGAGGGGTCATAGTCAACACAGCCAGCGTGGCAGCGTACGACGGCCAAATGGGCCAGGCCGCCTACTCTGCCAGTAAAGGCGCCATTGTGGGCATGACCTTGCCCATCGCGCGAGACCTTGCCAGTCAGGGTATCAGGGTCTGCACGATTGCTCCAGGTCTGTTCGACACGCCGCTGCTGCAAGCGCTCCCTGACAAGGTGAGGACGTACCTCGCCAAGACAGTACCTTGCCCCCAACGCCTCGGCCACCCTGACGAGTTCGCCATGTTGGTCGAGTGCGTCATCTCGAATCCAATGCTCAACGGAGAGGTCATCAGGCTGGACGGAGCCCTCAGAATGCAACCTTAGGATTATTTTTATGATCATATCGCATTTTTGCTTCCATTAAAGTGCTATTATAGCAGGTAGTGTCAGCTTGCTAACAAGAATTCAGGTTGTTATTTATTTATTGTTATGGCCATTTCCTGAGCACCCTGACAGCTTCCTAAGGGTAAAATTGCACACATTCTGAAAGATCTCGATTTGGCCATCCCAACGAGGTTTCAATCGTGCAAATCAAATGAATACAGAGGCCGTCAGGTGTCGTTGGAGTGCTACCCTGACGCCAGGGTACATTATTTATTTTCTTTTCTGACTTCAGCATGTTCTCTCAAAATTCACCTCAAATAAAAACACCCTTTTTCAATATTTAACCCTTTGTATCTGATAAACTAAAGGTTTCATATTGCCGAAAATTTATTATAAGCATTTTAAATTTGGGACAACATTTTAGATCATATTTAGGAAAAAAATTACAGGGCCGTTTTGAAGATGTCCAAAATTTAAAAACTTAATGCTAAGTAAAAGTTGTCAATTTAATTAGGAAACTTTTGGCACAAAGTTTAATCTCATTTTCTGGAAAAACGGCACTTAATTTTTTTGGCAAACTAGATTATTTTGACATACCAAAAAATCAGGATAGAGCTCAAACAAAACCATATTAAAACACCTACGGAGTTCATTTCAAGTGATAAAAATATTTGATGTACACATTGTAAAATGAAACTGATAATAAGTGTTTTGGAATGTTTGAGTAACGCCAGATATACTTTTATTTTTATCACACCGTATTACATCACCAGATGCATATCTTTAATTTGTAATATTTTCTTATCTTAATTACCTCCATTCAAGTGTATGAATGAATGACGCGCATTTTATTGTCTGCCTCTCATGCAACAATTTTCCACTATATCGTGTTTTTAATGCTTTGAATAAGTTGCTCAAAAACGGAAGTTCGCCATCGATAAATAAATTAACGCAGTACACGAATGATATAGATTCAACAATTTTGTCTACGGCCAAGTAACTACGTGAGTATAGGAATGGATATCAGTGGTTCGAGTGAGTATGACACGAGTTTAGACAGTATATCTTGCTTCTGAGCCGTCGCAGAGCATCAAAGAAACAGTTTTGTTTGTGATCCAGATTAGCCGGCCCAGCTTCAAGGGGCTGTGCCTGCTCAGGTCGCCGATTGGCTGCGTCGGGTAGCTCTTCACGCACCGCGTTTGCGAGTTGCCAAGCCCAAACATTCCAGTCGACGTCTGAAATATTGAACCACCATCAGAGAAATTAGCCAAAATCACACCATCCATCAGTTCTTACTAAAATGTTCATTTTAGCGGGTTTTGGGAATGCAATAAGTATTATAAAAATTATTTTAACAAGTTAAGGGGAGCGTTGAACTTCTCTCGCCAAGCCCAATCGAATGCACACCCGAATTTGAGGTCAAATTCATGGGTCATTTTCGATGGCAGTTTTTTTTTAAAAATCCGAAAAACTCTTCAAAAGTGGTCCCAGGGTACGTGTGAACTTTGGTGATAATTTCGAATTGATATTTTGCTTAGTTTTCGAGAAATTCAATTTCTTATTTCGAAAAGCACAAATTTTAAATTTTTTGCAAATGTTGCGAGCGCCAAATCTCGGGTTCTAAGGGCCAGAAATGCAAAAACTGCACACCATTCGATTCGTCTTGACTTCTTCTGGTGAGCTGAGCACTTTTTGGGGCGCCCTAATTTCATCCCGATTCGAAAAGTAAATTTGACTCACCTGCCAAAATCCGATCTTGTTTTCCGTGCAAGCGTAAGACGCGAGGAATTTGCCATCAGGCGAGAAAGAAGAGGCCGTGATGGGCACGCCGTGGGCTGCGATCAGCTGGCAGCGGTTGGAGCGCAGCTCATAAATGGCCAGCTGACCCGTCTTGGCACCGACAGCAATTCGCCTCGACTGGTTGCAGTGGCTGACTTGGTGGAAGCGGCACGCCGCCGGGAACACCTCGTTCAGGGTTTTGACTTTCAGGTGGCCAGGGTCCACGCAGTGCAGGACAATGTCCATCACCTGGAACGAACGTAAAATCTAACTGAAGAAGAATTATAAATTTATAATTAACGCTTTTACCTCGACTAGAAGATCGGCCATTTCACTCGGCATCTTTTCAATGAGCAACTCAACGTTGCGCAGGATTTCGGGCTTGGCTCTGTGCAACACGGTCTGCGAAAGGTTGATGTTGATGGTTTGCGCGTTTTGCTGCAGGGTGTTGTAGCGAGCCACCTCCCTCGCCATCGTGGTGATGAAGGCCGCAGGCCGCGCCGTTGCGATCAGAGCCAGCGAGTGTCGGGCAGTGCGGCACGCGTCTGCGGTCGGCGTCAACGGCAGGCCGTAAGTCATACTGCGAATTGAGCATTCAGTGGGTTATTGCTTAATAGATAAAAACACGAGTTAGTATACCTTGGCACCAAATGATCGCTCTCGCAGCACTGCTCAAGAAGTCCCAAGAGCACTTTGGAAACGTCCAAATACGGCTCCCAGACCGTGAATCCACGACCCAGAAGGTCCATGGCCGCCCTCCTCATGGACGAGTGCGTTGGGAGTCGACTAGAAGGCGGTGACAACAGCAAATTCATCAGGGCCAAACCTTGAAATGTCAGGCGTTAGTCGACGCGATTGGTTGCCGCGAGAGTTAGTTTACTTGTGCACCGGGCTAGGTTACTGCCCGCCGCCCCGATGCCGAAGCCCTCGACCACAGAGCCGCGCTTTTTCGGCTGTTCTCCACCTGCGGACGTCTTCCTCTTAGCACTGGAGGCGTCGATATCCTGTCCGAATTCAGCACCGATCACGCCCAGCAGCACCACTGCGGTTGCCTCCTTCCTCTTGGCTTCTGTTGAGGTGGAAGGTCTTTGCGGAGCCATGTCTGCGCCAATTTTAGTATCTGGCTGGAAAATTAAGACAAAATCCTACCATCCAAATGCTCGTCGTCGTCCTCCTCTGTCTCCTCCTGGGTTTGCTGTTGGGTTTGATCGCTTTCTCCGTTACCCTCTTGCGGCTGGTTCGCACCTGTTATCTGCTGCGTGTTGGGAACAGGCTTGTCCGGTTTAAACGGCAAGAACGGCGCCCAGCTGTCCACGAGAGCTTTTCTGCCTTTGGATCCCATCCTTGACAGCTCTGCCAGCAGCAACGTTTGAGAAGCTGAGCGTACTTCAAGACACTGGTCTTGCCACCTAAGGTCAAAATTATCATGTCAATCAAAAGTCTAAGTATAAAAAAAACTAAAAATTCAAAATTTCATTATTTGACTCGGTGGATTCAATTATGGCCAATAGGGGTTGAGGGTTCACGGATGAGCACCCCAAAAACAATTCAGCTCACCAGGGGAAGTCAAGCCAAATCAGAAGGTGTGAAGTTTTGGCATTTTCTGATGGTTTGGCGCTCACAATATTTGCAAAAATTCTAAATATTTGTATTTTTTCGATATTTAAAATTTAATTTCTCAAAAAACTAAGCCAAACACCACATTGAAATGTTTACACATACCCTGAGAACACTTTTGAGGGGCATTTGGATTTTTAAAAATTTCAAACACCTGAAATAATTCAAAAATGACCTTTGACCTTGGCCTATGATCTCAAATCATTTGACTGGGCTTGACCAGAGGAATCCTCGACTTTTAAATTCTCACTACTACTTGAAAATTGTGAACGAACCTGCGTGCCAAGAGTTCAACGAGTGGCCGCTTAAAGGTCTTGGAGCCGAGTGCGTTTAGTTTGTCCGGCAGAAGAATGCAGTGCAGCGTGGAGAGCAGGCTCCAGCCCTGTTTGATTTGCGCTTGCTGGGCGGTGAACATGTCCTCGTCCACGCCGGCGTCCTCTGACGTGCTCGAAAGGTGGCGCATGCCGGGCCGGTGCAGCTTGCGCCGGCGCTCCTGCTCCGGAATGAAGGTGGCGCAGTTCATGGCCATCAGGGTATTGGCGATGGCGATGATGCTCAGCAGGTGGGTGGTGGTCATCACCGTGGACAGCTCCCAGTGGCTCCTCGCCGTGAACAGTCTGGTGGCCATCTCCATGCGCACCATCTCCGGCGGCAGGTTGGCTGCGATGCCTGTCGACGTGCTCGCAGGGTTGATCGGAGGTAGCAGCGTCTGCCAGGTCGGCAGCGTCAGGCTCATGAACCCTGCAATCGACGATTTTATACATTCATCGGGCATTTCTGATCGTGAAACTCACCACCACGGGACATGATTCCGAAAGAGACAGGAATCATCGGCCGCAGCAAGCCCAGCCTCCCTTCGCACACCTTGTCCAGGTCAGGGTCGAGGCCCCAGGCGTGGATCAGGGAAAGCAGCAACTGCGCCACTTCCATCGTGATGTTCACGGTTTCGATCAGTCCGGCCCTGGACCCACGGCTCCTTCCATCCCCGTCAGAGCCTGAAATTTTAATTTTCAATGACTTACTCGGTGCTCGAAAGAAAAAACGTCATAGCAAAAAATGTTTTTTTTTTAAATGAATGTGGCTAAGCTGCGCCAGCCGCCGGTGAAAAAGGGTCGAAAATTAAAAAATCCAGGAGAAAAAATATCTTTTAAAGAATATACTATTAAACTTCACGTTTAAAATATTGTCAGCCGCGCCAGCCGCCAGTGAAAATGGCCAGCCGCTGGGAAAAATTCGGCCAAGCTGGTCCCGCCAGCCGCCACCTTAAATCCCGCGACTGAAACCTACAACTAAATAAAATTGAAGCCTTTTTTTCCGTTCGAAAACTACTTGTAAAAAATCCTCTGAATTGTTGATCATTTTAAGATTGCACTTAAATTTAAAATTCAGCAAATGCAGCTCGTTTTTGCAAGCAACATTTTCCGAGAACAATTACTGCTAAATGTTAAGCAGCCACAATAAAAATAATTGATATGCTGCGAGCATTGCTTTTTCCGATTCATACATTTAAGGAGAGTTGCTTTTGTACGTGTCCGCAGTACAAAATGCCATTTTTCCCGACGCACTCGCTCGGAAGATGCAATTTCGATCCTTCACCGGGCATCAATGGGCGCGAGCACTTGCTCGGTGCCTCCCACGTCTTTATTATTCATCACGCCGACGATCGAGGAGATAACAGTACCGTGCGTAACTGCACGTAATGAGTAATTGCTCGCGAATATGCGAGTGAAAAGCGGCGTGCACTAATTCGGTTAGCTCTCGTTTCGCGACGAGCGTAAAAAACGGCCTTGACGAGAGGCCTCTCCGTCTCCGCAACAAGTGTAGCAAGTTCAAGAGCGGCCCGCCGCCGCCGACGCCGCCAGCGATGAGAGTGAAAGGATTGAGCGTTGCCGATCAGCGCAGAGAGCACTCATTGAATGCAAATAATGTACATACCGCTCTCGTACGTGAGTGTGCCCCTGCGACGCACTTATAAATCAATAAATAAACGGCTTTGGACGCAACCTTACTCACAATCAGTGATGTAACTCGTGAACTTGCGTGTTTATTTTTTTTGCAACCACCGCCGATTGCCAATTATTGTGATCGGGTCAATTTGTCAATCGATCTGCACTAGGGCAAGGTGTGCTGCTTAACTTCAGCCAACACTCCCACGTGCAGTCGATAGAATGAGCTGAACAAATGATTTACCGATAAATAGTTGTTGTTGAAGTGGGTCGTGATACAAAAAAATATTGTTCTTTTAAAGTGGATCGATACAGGGTGACAATTGAAAATTATTTTAGAATTTTTGGTGATGCACAATTTGTTCTAATTAAAAAAGACCTTGCTACGGTAAAAATTCAAATTTTCTAAAAAAAAAATACCAGCGCTTGACCGAATTTTCTTGGCAGATTTCGATTCCTCTCGTCGAGATCTGTCCAACAGTGGATGAAACCTTTTAGGGAAGCTCTTTGTTGTGAAATGAAATAGGATTTCAAGTAACGAGACAGTCCTCACCATTTTTGCAGCAACTTTTCTAAAAAATTGGCCAATATTGGCTTCGACTGAATCCTAAGGGATGATTGAATGTATTGGCAACGAGAATTTTCCAGGATTTGCATTGAATCAATCCTCTTTACACCCAAGAACAATTTGAAATTGCAACTATCTGTATTTTGGCTCCTTCCACGAGCTAAATTCCAATTATTTTTTTTTTCGTGTGGTCAGCATAAACTCCTCTCCGCTAGTTGTAGCGTCTCCCTGGCGACCTTGAAACCGAAAATCGCCAGGCAGATTCTCACAGGAGATGGGCGCTGATAAAAATTCGTGATCTCTCACGCAGCGCGCATACCTTGACCCCAGCGGTGCACCCGTCAATTAAGCAGGCAAACACATTTTGTCTGCCTATTTCGATAGATATAGTGCAGACACAGAGATTCTCTACGATTTTCTTAATACGCCCCTTAGGGTGGAGTCGTCGGACAGGCAGTGTAGCAACTACAAATAAGCAAGTGACTCAGTTATGTCACAATTATTGGCTATATTGCCTACTTTTCGCTGCGAGTGCATTGATGCGATGCACACATTCATAATAAACTCTTTCTTATTATGGCCTGCCGCGACTAGCATATTCATGAGCTCATGTAGCTGATGTGCACTCGCTTGGAAAATGGTTCGCTCACCACGCGACTAAAGAAATGCATTTGTTTGATGGCCCCGTCTTGCAGAGCTGAGCTCGCCCTGAGCAGACCTGGTTAAAATCAATGGTGGTTTTAATCACGCAAACGCAGCTGCTGCAATTGAAGTAGAGAAAATTTGTGAATTTTTCAAAAGGAAAAAGCTCAAATTGTTAAGGCACTCTCAGGAGTGTCAAAGCAATGAGAGGTATTTGAGCAGTTCGGAGATCTAATACTGGCTACCCAATGTCAGAAATGGCAAAAAGTGGTTAGTTTAGTGACTCGAATTGCTCAAATTGCTCAACGGGCTGGGAGGCGCACCGGCGCCGACTCGCTACTTGCTGGTTTGCACCTTTCCAGCATGCGTGATTTGGCTTCACGGGACGAATGTCTAGCGTTTCAATGCAGTCCTCGGTGCGGAGGCAAGTGGCCCTTCAGTGGTCTGGGTCCCTGTGCGGCCTGGTGCGCCCATGTTATCCGTTCGCGGTGTTATTGGGACCCGGGTTTCAGCATTCGTGCTAGTGCAGTGCGCGCCCTTCCCGGTCCTCCGGTCCTCGGACAGGGATAAAAAGAGCAAAAAAAAAAAAAAAACTTTCCTAAATTGTTGATTAAACTTTTGGGAAAACCGGCTCAAAAGTTTGCCTGGGTCCTCCTACTGTAAAATCACGATTTATTTCACAATTTAGAGAATATTTCGCACACCATCGAAAATATCGATAAATTTGGCAAAATCTTAAATTATACGTCCTGAATTTAGAGATTAACAGCTTCATTTCACAAATTAACTAACTACTTTCTATAGCAATTCAAAAGGTTCTTAATTTTTTTTCCAACAAAAAAAACACAAAAATCAGTCCTTCGACTGATTGAAAAATGAAGGTTTTCAACTTCATTCGATGTCGGTGGTCCACTAAGTAATTTAAGTAGTTTACAAATGATCGCAGTGAGGACCGCATAATGTCATGTTGAGAGCAAGCTCCATTTCATTTCCTCAATCAAGCAAGCAATAAAGCTACAGCCAACCGCGTCAATGCAGAGTATAATTTCAAGCCGAACACCATATCTTAAGGTCATGGGATAATTAGTATTCATCCACAAGGACGGATAATTTGTGCTTTCGGCAAATTGCTTCTGGTTGCAACTGATTAATCAAAGTCGTAAATCATTTAGCGTGAAAAACGAGCCAAGTGAAGATTTCTGGACAAATAGCCAACGGTTGCACTGGATCAGCATTTCGTAAACGGCGTAATAAGATCTCCACCCATTGCAATGCACTTGTGTAGGTGAATATTACACCCGACGAGGCGCACAATAATTGAATCCAACGATTATGTACTGCGATCACACACAAAAAAAACTCCTGCCTGCATTTTTGCTCGGGTGAACTTGAACTTGCGTAGGTAGGTGCAGGATCCGGTTGCGACGCGCAGCAGGAGAAGGCATTTTTGTGTCCTGATGGAGAATTTCAGTCGCGGTGTCAAGGTCGGCCGTAAGCAATAACAGTGCCACAATGAACGAGTTGCTCGTCAAATTAGTAAAATCGTCTATTTTGTGGCATAGCAACAAATATCGATGAAGTGGCGATTTTCCAGAAATTTCGACCAATCGAGCACGGCGGGGAAGGTGCGAAAGATGGCCCAAACGAATTTGCGTGGATTCGAGAGAGGCGCTATAAAAAGTGCGACAGGTATAGCCTACAGGAAGGCAAACGAGTGGAGCACGCACGACGCTGTATATTATTTGCCGGCTCTCAAGGTATCGGCCGGGCGGGCAGACCCGCCCAAAAAGAATCCGCAGCAAGAAAGAGAGGAGGAATGGAAAAAATAGCAGAGCAGCTTCCCTTCTGCATCAGGTAGTGGCCTTCAAACTTGGGTGTGGTATCAGGGCGGGGGTAGAGTGGTGGCCGGCAGCCGACCCACCTATAAAAGCGGCTCGCCACAGGCCAAGACAGCATCAGTCGCTTTGCAGCACTTTAGCTACAGTCATCATGAAGGTCTTTGTAAGTAGTCGAAAAGCAAAAATCGGCAAACCGTCTTCACTTTCTAATCAAATTTTAACAACCAATTTTATTTTGTTCGGCCAGGTCGTTCTCTCCGCCCTGGCTGCCGTGGCCCTCGCCAAGCCCCAACTGGTCTCCCCTCTGGGGTATAACGGATTCTACAACCCCCTGGGCTACAGCTACGGTTACGCCGCTCCCGCCCTGCAGGCCTACTCTGCTCCCGCCGTGGCTTACACCGCCGCTGCCGCCCCCGCCGTCGCCACCTACGCCGCCCCCGCCGTGACCGCCTACGCCGCTCCCGTGGCCGTCGCTCCCGTGGCCACCAAGACCCAGTACCACGCTCAGGACGAGCTCGGACAGGCCAGCTACGGATACGCCCACCCCGGACAGGTGCACAACGCCGTGCGTGACGCTTTCGGCAATGTCGCCGGCTCTTACAGCTACGTTGACCCCGAGGGCAAGGTCGTGAAGACCGACTACATCGCCGACGCCGCCGGTTTCCGTGTCGCTTCCAACGCTCTGCCCGTGGCCCCGGCCGTGCCCGCCGCCCCCGCCGTCGCCCTGCCCGTCGGACCCGCTCCCGTCCAGGACACCGCTGAGGTCGTTGCCGCCCGCGCCGCCCATCTGGCCGAGCACGCTGCCGCCAAGTCCCGTGCCCGTCGTGCCGTCGTCATCGGCTCTCCCCTGGCCTACAGCGCCTACGGTGCTTATGCCGCCCCCGCCCTGACCACCTACGCCGCGCCCGCCCTGACCACCTACGCCGCCCACGTCGCTGCTCCCCTGGCCTACAGCGCTCCCCTGACCACCTACGCCGCTGCTGCCCCCGCCGTCCGCGCCGCCACCCTCACCACCGTGGTCAACAACCCCGGACACGCTGTCTCCTACCGCGTCGACTAAGCGATCCGACCCCCCAAAATGACTGATGCCTGTTGACCACCTGCGGGCGTGTGAGAGAGAACCGACTTAATTTATGTCACTTTAGATGAGTGTCTCCGGAGCTGCAGGCACTTGGGCGCTGTCTTGTGGACAGCGCCCTAGGCCGCGGCTCCAGTTGTATAGCATCTATCACCTTCAATAAAATTGCTGCACTTCACTGAATTCGCGTCCAACTTTTTCTTCCACTTTTACCCGACTTGAAAGAAACATCAATTTATTTATAAAAAAGCTCAAAAGTCGAAAATTGAAATGGAGCTATAAATCTAAAACAAAATTCATAAATCTCCACCTGAGTGCAAACGAAATTGACAGCTCTGCAACTATCTCCCTGCGATAGAAATTTCCTCCAAAAAGCCAAAAATTCGATCCTTTCTTATGCAAGCTTTTCCAGAGTGTGAAAAATGGCTCCTAATATCACGAACAAAATATAAAACGGGAAAGAGAAATTTCATGCACTTTATCGATCGCTATATTATCAAAAAAGTATCTTTTAAAGATTTTTGGCATAAACTAAAAAAAATAATTAAACAAAATAAAAGCTTACATTTACCCTAAACATTAAAAAATATTTTATTTTGAGAAAATTGTAATTTACTTTTCGATTTCAAAATTAACTACCACTCTTTGAACAAATCATCTTGATAAAAAAATATCTGTTGATACAAATCGTTTTCATTCCAACGCGTCATTAAATTTGAAGCGTTCTTGAAGGCCTATTATGACAAACAAGGAAGTTATAACTATTTCAAGGTGAATAGCGATTAAAGCGTGGCGGGCGCCTGCATGAAAGAAAGGTGCGCCACCCGCGCGACAGTAAAGAATGGCCGGCTGCATAAGAGCAAACACTTGTCTTTTGACTCACCTTTGCGCTCTCTGCCGTCGCCAGAGATGTTTTTCAGCCCGACGCTCTCTGCTTTCGCCTGCAGTTTAGTGTGCATCGTCTCTGCTCCCTCTTTCACTTTGGCAAGAATTCCTTCACAGAACGTCAAGTTGCATTCAAGTGCAGAAATAAAAAAAATAGCAGAGGTCCTACCATGCTTATCTTTTTCCTTAAGTATTCGCTCCATGTCTCCAGCCTTGTCTTTGACCCTGCCGAAAAAGTCTGCGATTTTCTTAGAAGCGTCAGGTGACGCAGACTGGGTAAGTGCGGACACCTTTTCATATTCGGCACTGTTTATCAAACCCTGAGCCTCGAGGGTCCCAGGCGACATGGCACTGTATTCCTCAGAAAGCAGTTGGACTGGAACAGTTAAAATGCGTGTAATTTTTATTTCAAATCAGTCTGTTATCGACCTACCTATCAAAGCTTCAATATCAAAGAACAGAATGTGCGACTCGCTGTCCTTTGGGTTCGTCCTGTAACCCTGAATGACTAGAGGTGGAGCATCACTTTTGACAACAACGCCATCATGTTGATTCGAGTGGTGGTGCAACTGCTGCAATTGATGCAAGCCTCTCTGCGATACAAAGCCAATTTAAAATTCGGCACATTCACGGAAACAATTAGTCGCACTTGAGTGGCATGCCGGATGGCTGACAAATTTCTCGAACGAAGGCCTCGGAAGAAATGAACAGCGGGATTCGCCAAGCCCATGTCCCCGCCAGCCGAAGCAGCAGTTGTCGATGCCACGTTTTCATCACAGGCGTGCAATACTTCCTCAGCGCAGATGCCGTGCAAAACTCTGTCCAAGTGGCCTAAAATTTTTGAATTAGCACGGAGACCCAGAAAACTTTTTTATTATTATTATTATTATCATCATCGTACAGAGTTTAAAATTTGATGAAAATATATTTCCAAAGAGAAACTGTTTTTTCTAGTTGTGGACGATCAAATCTCGAATTTTGAATGCACTCTCCGGCTTGATAGAAACTTACCAAGACGCACATGGTCAAAATGAAGCTTGATTTAAGGACAAAGTACATTGTGTAGAGACAAGCCTTACCTTTCTGCAATCAACTATCCCAGACTTTTCTCTTTAAAATTTTAGGCCAAAATCGTATATCATTTGCGGAGCAGATACCAAATAATTTGTCAATCAAGTTTTAAATAATTTTTTTAAATCCGGCTAATTTTCACGGAATTATCGTGATTTGAAATTTCATTCGGCGTGGATTTGATTTAGCAAACCAGAAATCAGAGGTTCTATTCCTTTGGAAAATTTCATCCATTTTCAAACAATATCTAATTGCAGCCCTTAACGAGAGAAAATTGGCATGCCTGTTTCCATCTGCCAGATGTAAACCGTTCCATCAGAGCATCCAACAACCATGAAGTCGTCCAGCGGACGCCATTTGACGGTTACCACTGGAAACAAATGCCTTGAAGCAAGTACCACGCACTTTCGCTCGCTGAGTCCCAAAATTGCCACTGAGTGATCACTGGCGACGCTGCAAATGCACTTCAGTACCCTTGGCTGAAAATAAAATTGTGATCTAACAAACAAACTACATGATTTTTGTTAAAAAGGCTTACGCTGCAATTGCTAGGGGGTACCATCAACTGGGTTATTTCACCGGCGTGAACGCAAAATCTGTGCAGCAGAGACCCCGAGTACAAGTCCCACAAGCAGACAGCAAAGTCAACGCCCCCGGACACAAGATGGGACACTTCGTAGCGGGGATGGACGTGGTTGGGGTACAAAAGGCAGTTCACACGGCCCGCGTGACCAAGAAGCACTTGATGCGGAGGCCAATCTGAAAATATTTTGATTTAAAAATGCTTTGATATGCAAAACTATCTGTCGAAATTTCTTAAATGACAGGGTTGTTTACATTGAAAAAGGGATCGCAGGATATTATGAAAAATATGACAGCAAATACGAGGAACAGATAATTGTTGGTTCCTTCTTTACTAATTTTAGATGCTGGACTGGTCAAATATATATAAATTAAACCTTCATTGTGAAAGAATTGACTTTCTTACGGAATTAAATTTGAAAAAGATATAAAATAAATGATAGAAATGTTTCAATTAATCAATGAAACTTTTAGATTCGACGATTTTAGCGAATTTTTTAGATTTTAAGGCAGGTTCTAAATTAGGTGGATTTGCTGTTGGCAAAGGTCTCCGATTTTTATGTGGACCTAAGGTTAACCCTTAAACTTTTGGTTAAAATGCCAAAAATCTCCTACTTAACAGGAGTTCAAAGCAGCTATAGTTTTTATAACCTATCCTCGACAAGATATACCATCGTATTGCTGGTGTTTGCCGTGCAAGAGTTGCAACATTACGGTCTGCGAAGCTGGCACAATGATAATGGAGCCATCTTCCCGTCCGCAAACTAGTCTGCCTTGCTGGGGCAAATAAATACTGGCTGTTATGTGAATACTTGGAGCATCTGGCGTTTCCTGTGAATTGAAGCTACCTATATAAAACGTTTCAAATTCAACTTGTAGACAAAGTACCAGCTGATCAACGATTCCTGCAGGCGGGGGCTTCATGTTGGCCCACACTTCGGACATTGTGATTTGATAGGTCGGAGGCAAGGAAGTCGGTTTGTCAAATTCCTCTTGTTTGATTTGTGCCAGTTGGCTGTTGCTCACTTCTGGGATATGCCAAAACTTGATCGCACCTTCCGAGTCACCTCTGATCAGCAGCTTTTGGTACTTGCAGCTTGGCTTTCCTTGCTGTGCTACAGCTTGGAAAAACCTCATGGCAGGAGGGCATGACAAGGGCTGTCGAGCGAAATTTAAAATTAATCAAAAAAATATATAACACTTAGTGTTTTAACTATTAGTAGAGGTCTCAGGCCGGTGGTTGGCAGCTGACAATATTAAAACGTGAAGTTTGATAGTGATAACAGCCCAAAGGACGGAAAGACATTTTTTTCTCCTGCACTTTGTACTTTTTTACCCTTTTTCACTGGTGGCTGGCGCAGCTTAGCCAGAT
Organism: Cloeon dipterum; assembly: GCF_949628265.1. Taxonomy (NCBI): domain Eukaryota; kingdom Metazoa; phylum Arthropoda; class Insecta; order Ephemeroptera; family Baetidae; genus Cloeon; species Cloeon dipterum. Next base: position 1,130,144 of record NC_088786.1, on the reverse strand, counting down.
TCACGGCGGCTGGTGGCTGCCCAAGTGACCCAAAATTTGCAGCGCGGCTGGTTGAGACCTCTAACTATTAAATTGTGGCGAAAACATTGAATTTGTGAAGTACAGCAGCGTGATTATTTGGTTCAATGATTTTGTTCTAAGAAAATGGTTCTACAAATCAAAATTGTTTTAAAATTACAGTTTCTGCTCAAATTAGCTGAAATTTGGTTTGTAGACACTGTTTATGAGACAAGAAAAATATATAGTTCCTTCAAGAGTTCCCGGCCTTGTAAGTTTTAATGGGTAATCATAGAGCAAACAACTAAACTTGATGTAAAATCTGATAAAGTTTAGTATTGCTTTGTTATTTCCAAACAAAAAATACAGATTTTTTTCTTGCCGACAAAAATGGACCTGATTTGAAGCTCAGGATATTTTTAAACATTATTTTGAACCATCTGCTAATATCCCGGCAAAAGTCTAAAAATTAGGGAGTTTTTCGTAAAGCCGTCAACCGATTTATCTTCCTATGAAAATATTACTTCGATTTATATGAAACTGGCCTCTAAAATCGATTTTGAATCATTAAAATAAGGATTTACATCGAAGGCTATAACACGAATTCGATGATTGCGCCAACCAAAAACTAGAACGTTTCCTTATGAGTGATAAGTAGTTCACCTTTTCAACTGGCATTGCCAGAGTGCAGTAGAGGAATGGATTATCAGCATCTGTGGCTTTGCTGTGGAAATCTTTGCTGTCAGCTATGCAACTGGAATAGAGAACAGACATGAAGAAATTTGAAGAGACGAAGACAAGTACACAGAGCACAAAACCACGAAGAACGATTTACGATCGTGTCTCCATGATAGATATTTAAGTATGGTGTAAGCGAGAGATTTTTATTAGTTTGGGACATAAAAAGCGTGCCGTCATGCTACACTAAAGCAAATAGGATGCAATGGTTAAATTATTGTATTAGTTTGAGAGATGATCAGAATGAGAGGCCAATAAGAACTAAAAGAGCAAGAAGCCCGTCCGCCACAATAATGAAAATCCCAACATTGTAGAAAAGGAAAGACTGACCTATCAGCGAACTTCCCTCTTAGTTTGCTGTCAGAAATGCGATCAAATCAGTAATGGGTATGCATGTTTTGGATAGGTATTAGGAAAAGACCCCAAGAATAAATACAGAAGTGATGAATGACTTTGTTTTTCCTCTTAGTAAGCACACCAAGGCTAGGACAACCGGTACATAGAGTAATAATTATTTTTTGATGGTTATGGTACTGGTTCTCAGTATTAAATCAATTTTTCGCACCAATAATTAAGATAAAATTAAATGCTATTTAAATTTTCAAGTTGCACACTTGTAGTAAGTTGTGAATTGCGCTGTCCCAGCACCATTACCATGGATAATGATTTTTCCAAATGCAGACACTAAACCTAATCAGAGGCCATGCTTACTAAAAGGTTAGCACCAATACATGGATATGTGGTGTAAGAAAATTATTTCAGATCAAATATCAACCAAACTGCCACACAGACCAGGAGTGCAGTGGCAAATTGTGGAGGTGCTAGTGTCTTTTCTCATTTATTACAGCACTCACTTTGTTGGCAGCCTGTACATGTAACCTCGGCCTTCGTCTGACCATAGAAGCACTCGATCTGCTGCCAGAAATTCCCCTCCCAGCCACCGCTCTCCTCGTGGAGGATTCACCGAGCACAAGACAGAGAAGTCGCCAGCGTCGTAAATCTGAAATGCGTCCAATTTAAAGTAAAGAAAAATTCAAAAATCTGTAAAAAAAAGAAAAAGCTAGAAAATTGAGAAAATCGGCTCAAAATTGTGCATCAATTATAAAATCCCCTAACTTTTGGCCTATTTAAGATTTGCCACCCACCTGCCAAAACTTGGCGCAAACAATGATAACAGTTCTTTGGTTGTATGCACAGCAGCTCATACTGATAGCATTGAGACATCGAATTTGCTTGCTTTCCGTTTCGTAGAGCGGATCGGATCCTTTGCCTACTCCGGCAGGCAGTGGCCACATTTTCACCATGCCGGTGGTTGTCAATCCAAGCACCACGTCATCTGGAGCGATTTTTAAACTAAAAAAGGTCTGAATTGATTTATTAAAAGCCGCACCTTTCCTTTTTGCTGGTCGAAGGACGTGCAGAGCGCTGATCCAGTCGGGATTAACCCTGGACGCAAGGGAGAAAAGAATTTCTAAACTGAAAGGGTCCATTATTAAAATTTCTGCGTAGTATCCGTTGCAAAAGAGCCGGTCGTCTTCAGTGCCGCTCATGTGATAAGGCTGGAAATGTATTTAGGTAAGTTTTTGTCGACGCAGAATTGGTTGCAGCCTTTTTACTTGAATATTCGTGTGAACGTAAGGAATCTTAACCAGCTCGCAGCATTTTCCGTCAACCAAGTCCCAAGTGGCCATTTCGCTGTTGACATTAATTATGAACAGGATGAAGAAGCTAGATTAACAGTCCAAACTCACCCGCATTCCGAAGAACTGATAATGAAATTATTTTCTGCAGAGTGGCTGGCTCTGGAGAGACATAAAATCGGAGCAGAATGACCAACCAGCAGGAGACGAGGAGTCATCTGAGCCAGCAAAACAATTAATTTGGATCGAATAAACATGTTGTCATACCTTCAAAGTCTCTGGATCGGCCTGCCAGAGGCAAATCTGTCCATCGTAGGCGCCTGTGATCAAGGTTCTCTGATCTTTGGACAAATAGACACAGGAAATGCAATGCGTAGGAGGTTCCTTGCCCCACAGCACGACGGGCACAATTAAACCGCTGGCTGGCATGTTCTGTCAACAAAATTTTCTTTATCAGATTAATGTAGCCTTCGATTCCATCTGTTCGGGCTAATCAACGAGGGGAGATGTCCTTTGACCTGCCTTGTCACCTGAATTTACGCGAATTTGAAAGAGTCCCTTTGAGAGGATTTGTTACTCACTTCTTATCAATCGCTTTCCACTAAATAATCATTATAGACGAAGAAAATTACGAAAATTACGAAATTCTGAGGTGCGAGTAGTAGTGTCTAGTGCGGCCACACCCCCTTTTCTTTCGAATCAATAACACGTTTCAGCGCCAGAGGCAAACCGTGGCAACTAAGCAAGTTACTCACGTGGCTGCACTGGCGCGACATCCATCGGAACTTTCGGTTTTTTGTTCGATTCAAAGGGTTATTGGCGCAACGGTGCCTATCACGGCAAACAATCCTCAAATCTGGCAAATTCCGTGTAAGAATTTTAACTGAATATTATTAACTTTTGGTTTTATTTTTCACAATTATAGTTAAACTGACTTTTATATTTTAACCCTGACGCCCGGGCTAGAATTTTAATCTATTATATTAATGGATGACTCCTGCGTCAAATCAGTGCGATTTCTAATTTTATGCTTACATGTACCGCGCGGATACAGAAAATGACGATTCTTCATACTTTGACCCTGCGGTCGTATCTCTAAAATTTCTCCGTCCTAAAATAATCCCTAAAAATGTCACACACTTAGGGTAAAATTTTCATCAAGAACTGAATTTGGTCCGAACAATAATTATTGGTTTATAATACAGCTTTCTGAAATGTCGATTCTATCTGTTCTCGCTAATTAAAACAGTATTTTTATTGATAGAAACATATTAGCTGCGAGGTCAGGTAGGCTTGATAGATGACGGAATAATGCAACGTGAGTGACAGGCCGCTCGACTATAGAGAGCGTCAAGCGCCGGCCGGGTGGCATCAACTGTGTACTTTGCCAGCTTATCTCAAATACGAGTGCGGCGGCACCACCACCAATATTAGCTCTCGAAGTGCTTTCCCGTTTGACATTATCGCTCCTTGTCTTTAATATAGCCTGCCAGTGCAAATATTAATGCATGTGTTAAATTGATCGCGTCGATATATAGTATATACGTGCGAGACAGTGAGAAAACTCGCAATAAATATATAATCTTAAGCCATTTTGTTTCGAAAAGTTGCCACTCATGATGAAATCAATTTTAAATCTTACACTGTGTCCATCACGTCTTCTTAGAGGCCTTCTATCTTACATCAACAACAAATTCGCATTACAAAGAGAGCAAAAGCGTCATTTTGACTGTACAAAGCTAAAATGCTGCCAAATATTCAGCTTGCGGATGATGCAGAGACGACTGGCAGATTTTCCGTGTGTTTTTTTCGTTTGGCAGTGACGTATTAGCATGGTTTAAATTCCAAATGCGAGTGTGTGGTTATTGGGAAAACGTGCTCCCCTTTCCCGCACATTTTTCGTCTGGAGCAGGCAGGACGTGCATTTAGCGAATTATAAATTTTGCGTGACCGCACCCTCGGCTGCGATTTGGTGTGGGGTGGTTTTGCCAGATTAATCCCGCTAAGTGGTCGGGCAGCCAGCTCTGGGAAGCAGTGCCATCATGGTAATATCAGCGCTCGTCGTAATAATAACAAAACACACACTATAGCATCTTTGCTTTTATGGGTGCCGGAATGGAATCAAGAAAGCGCGCGCTCGCTCGCTCGCTCGCACCACTTTAATGCCTTTGCCAGAGTTGGTGGCATCTTTCTTTTCTAATGGATATTGTATGTCGCGCGCACTCTCTGTGTTCTCTGCAAAGCCATTGAATTGCTCCATTTCATACGCTTTTAGACTTAACTCAATTTGCTCTACATAAAAAGCCACTATATAATAAATTCATATTTCCCAACAACTCAGGAGGATTTTATTTTGAAGTTGCGTTCTGTTTCAAGAATCTATCAATTTCCTGGCCGATCTCTTTGGGGTTCCTTTCTGCGATTAGCCTGTGCATCAGGGTTTTACAAAAGCTGAACTTGTCGGCGTGCCTCGGTTCGCTGTCGTATTTGGCCGCCAGACCTTTCAGCAGCTCCATGCAGCCCTCGTAGTGGAGGTCCGTCTGCCCGGCGGACAGGTTGGCAAGCAGCGCATTTTTCGCGGCCTGCTTCATCTTGCCGATTCTCTGCTGCTCCTTCAGCTTGAGCGTGCTAATCTCGTTCCTCTGCCTATCCACCTGCTTCTTCAGGTCGTCAAGGTCGCACTCCTTAATCTTGACGGTCAGCAGGACGGACTTGAGCTCTCTCGACTCCTGCTCCAGCACTTGGATCTTGTTGATCTGCTTCTTAATGACCTTCTTAGCCTTGAGAAACTTTTCCTTGACGGCTTCGTGGTCCTGGCTTTGCTCCCTGTCGCTCTCCAGCTCCAAGATTTTGCACTCGCTCATCGACAGCAGCTCGATCATTTTCTCTTTTTCCGCGGTCAGCTCGTCCACCTGGGTTTCCAGCCTCCTTTTGTCTGCCATTAAAATTTTCAGTTTCTGCTGCAGATTTGCGTTCTCGCCCTGAAGCGACTCTCCTTTTCCTGCTTCTTTTCCGAAAGCGTAGATCTTCTGGTTCAGCAGATCGAGCTGCTCGGCGAGGGAAGCCAATTTTCTATCCTTTTCTTCCAATTTCGACTCGTAAGCGGCGAGCATGCTTTCCAGAATGACGTCCGGCGACTCATGATTTTCAGCGTCGCCACCTTGGACGTCTGGCCCCGGGTAGTTGGCGTTCAAAACCTTCGCTATTTTCCGGCAAGAGTCAGAAAGGGCGGCGTTTTCGCTCTGCAGGCCGCTCAGACTGGCCCGAACAGTTTCCTCGCTTTTCCTCAGCTTGCCCACTTCCTCCTCCAACTGCGCGCGTTTGCCGTCTAGCTGTTGATTTTTCTCGGTTAAACTCGCAATTACCGTTTCTAGAGAGGCTTTTTCCTTTTTGAGAACTTCGTCAGCGTCACTGGCTGTCTTCGCTTTGATTTTCTCGATTTCGCGGTCTTTCTCTGCCAGTTCGGCCGCCTTCTTTTGCAGATTTGTGCTGAGAGTCTCGATCTTTTCATTTAATTCTTCCTCTTTCAACCTCAGCCTCTCGATTTCAGAGGTCAAAGTCTTAGCCTCGTGCTCGTGCTCCCGAGCTTTTGATCGCAGCTGTTCGTTTTCTCCAGCTTTGGCGGCCAATTCCTGTTGCGTATCTTCCAGCCACCCCTTGGTTTCGTCCAGACTTTTCTGCAAGTCGCTGACGGCGCTTTTCGACTTGCGCAATTCCTTCGAAGCAGCTTCAAACTGAATTTTGATGGCTGAGGTCTTTTTTTGCACCGCCTCTTTCAGCGAAGCAAATTTCGCCTCGCTCGCCGCTTCCGAATTCTTTGCCTTTTTCAGCTCGGACTGAAGCGTCTCTCTTTCCTTCTTCACGACGTCACACTCGGATTTGCAGGATTCGAGCTCGCTTTTCAAAGTGTCCGCCTCCTTCCTCAGACGCTCGCCCAGCTCTGACTGCTTTTCGAGCTCGGCTTTAGACGTGGCGGCCAGTTCCTGCATCTGCTCCGAAACCCTTTTGAACTCCAAGATCGACGCGCGCTGTATTCCGCACTCGGTCTGCAATTTCTCCAACCGACTCTTGCTCGCTGAGGCCGCTGAAGCGTAATTCTCCCTGGCTTCTTTCTCGGCGGCGAACAATTCGGTTGTTTTCCTCACCTCTGCTTCCAGCAGCGATTTCTCGCTCTCCAGTTTGCTGATGCTTTCCTTGGCCACGTCCTTCGCCTCTTGGAAGGTCAGCGCCAACGCCTTGTTCAGCTCCTCCGTTTTCTTGAGACGCTCTTGCAAACTGACGACGCTCATTCTCAGCTGCTGCAGTTCGCTCGTCTTGTTGGCCTTTTCGTCCGAACCCTTCATCAACTCCTGAACGCGGTTCAGCAGCTTGGCCTCTCGCTTTTGCCTCTCGTAGAGCTGCGACTGGATGGACGGGTTCATCAGACTGGCTTCCTTGTTCATCTTCAGCTCGCTCTCCAGTTTCTGCAGCTTCTCGCAGTATTCGACGATTTTTTTGTCCTGCTCCGCGTTCTTCAAGGCCAACGCTTGGTACCTTTCGTGCAGATCTGATTTTTCTTTACACAGCTGCTTGTTGGCTTCTTGAATTCTCTTCAGCTGCGCCTCTTTCAAATCGGGTCTTTTTTCGTACGTAGTTTTGCCTGATTGGATATGCTGCTGCAATTTGTTCTGCAGCTGGCTCACGCTGAACTCGAGATTCGCAATTTCTTGGTTACGCTGATCCAGGTGCTTCTCGAAATAGTCCCTCTGCTTGGCCAGTTTGTCCTCGGTGAGCGCGAGTTTTGTTTGGAACTTCTTCCCTTCGGTGGCGATCATCTCGAGATTGAAAATCTGCTTTTCGATTTCGGCCAGCTCCTGCTGACTTTGCAACCTGAATTTGGAGTGCGACTCCTTCAAACGCAAATTTTCCTCAGCCAGTTTTTCATTCTCGCCCAGCAGCCGCTCATTTTCGTAGTTCTGCAAGTGTTGAAAGTGTCACTAAACAACTCAAGAATTAAAAAAAAAATGAAAACCTTTCCGCGCAGGGACTCCATTAGCTCAACCTTCTGTTTGCGGCTCTCCTCCATACACTTGACGAATCTCCTGCTGTTTTCGTCGTAGTCAGATTTTCCCTGCATGTTCTCTCAGCGAAATGTCACTCTCTCACAATTTTGAGATTTTGCAGCTCCGAATGGAAATTTTGAACAACAATAGTGATTATTTTTTGGCAACAACAGGGATTTTAGTTTTATTGGCGAACAATTGAGAACTTTTTTCATTGTTGACTTTAGCAAATTGTGAAATTTAGCAACGGTTTATTTCTAAAGGACCGAGCAACAGTTAAATTTCAGAATCCCTCTCGACGGTGAGCGAATTTCGAGGAAAAAATCCCTTAATTGTGAAATAAATCGTGGTTTTACTGTAGGGAGACAGAGTGCTTGATTGGCATATACCAACCTCTGAGCCGAATTTCTCTCACATTTGAACAGCAACCTTTATTTGAATGTTAAGCCCATTCATTGAATAAATAAAATCACATAAAAAGGAAACTAAAATGGATATAAGCTTCTAATTAACTGTAAGGGAAAACAAGAGCGCGCCTGCTTCAAACAGCTGTATGCATCATGCGTAGCATAAATGTGTGGCCGGTTGCTTGCCACTCTACAATCTGCCTAGAAATTAAATTACTTTCACTTTTACTATTCTTTAAAGAGGAATGATACTGGAAAAGCCTGGAAAATGCTTGTTGCCAATGCAAAAACTCATCCCTTAGGATTCACTTAAAGCCTAAATTGACCTAAGGAGCGCTGTAATTTTTTGAGAAAATTGGCTTGAAAGTTACCGTGCAATGGCTGTCTCCTTACTTGAAATCCGATTTAATTTCAAAACCAAGAGTTTCCCCAATAAGTGGCATACACCGTTGAACAGATCTCGACGAGAGGAATCGGAATATGCCAAGAAAATGTTTTCGAGCACTGTAAATTTTGGAGAAAGTTGGCAAAATTTGAATTTTTATTGTAGGAAGGTCATTTTTTTATTATTGCAAATTGTTGAACAAATTGTTTATCGGTCAATTGTTTAAGGCATCCAACAATTTAAATAATTTTCAGTTGTTGCCCAGTATCATTCCACTTTAAAAGCTTATCTCGTTGTTGAGTGAGGTTATTGAGTATTAATAATCAATATTAAGAAGAATTTGACGTTGTTTTTAAAGTGGAGTGATACTGGCCAACAATTGAAAATTATTTAAATTGTTGGATGCCTTAAACAATTGACCGATAAACAATTTGTTCAACAATTTGCAATAATAAAAAAGGACCTTCCTACAGTAAAAATTCAAATTTTGCCAATTTTCTCCAAAATTTAGAGTGCTGGAACATATTTTCTTGGCATATTCCGATTCCTCTCGTCGAGATCTGTCCAACGGTGTATGCCACTTATTGGGGAAACTCTTGGTTTTGAAATTAAATCGGATTTCAAGGAAGGAGACAGCCATTACCATTTGAAAAACACGCTAACTTTCCAGCCAATTTTCTCAAAAAATTACAGTGCTTCTTTCACTCAATTTAGGCTCTAACTGAATCCTAAGGGATGAGTTTATGCATTGGCAACAAGCATTTTCCAGGCTTTCCCAGTATCATTCCTCTTTAATTTAAAATATTGAAACTAACAATTTATATTTATTTATTTATTATTATTATTTTATCATTAATTTCCCGTTGAAATTGATCTCAGTCCTTTTGAAGGGTGTGTGTTGGGCAAGCTAAGGAGGCTAATTGGAGCTCTATCAGCTCGTTTACAAGTGCGCCGATAAGATACGAATAGTGTCTGTGTTGGAAACGCGAAAAATCGGGTTTATTAAAAGCACATGTAATACCCATTAATTACATCGTAATAATAAATTACCGCTGTCTAGCTGCTGCAGAGATAAGGTCGCGCAATATTTGCGAGATTAAAATAGAGAGGGGTGGAGTGGAGTGGAGTGGCACTATTATACTGCCTCAATTCCAGGCAATCATGCGAGCGCTGCTGCAAACTGAGCGCTAGAAAAGGTGAAACACAATATTGCGCGCACCAACAAACACCGCGCCAAATAAGCGAGCGTGCGTGTAGCGGCCAATCCTAAGGGAGTGACTCAACTTTATGCCCCCCCAATTATGTCGCACGCTGCTCAGCCCGGCTGATATGCATTTAGCAAATAATTAAGCCGACTAATTAAACGGGCCGGTCGGTGCATTGCAGCACGGCAAACTTTGCCACTTTGTCGGCTCGCAACGCGCGGCACAAAAAATCAAATCATCGAGCCGAGTTGTTTCGTGACTGCCGAGCCGAGGACTAATGCCCTCGCTGCGTATGTGCGCGCACCGCTCCAAATGAATTGCAGTACAAAAAAGGGGAATTTAGTAGTGTTTTATTCAAAGGGATTGTTTGAAGAGTGGCACCATCAAAACACACACTCTTTGTGTCCGATTTTTATCGTTCTTTCGAGTGCTGCACGAGACTAAATATAATTAAATATATTCATTTCCACACAAGATGACGATGGTCTAGATTAAAAATATTTTGTTCATGGTTTTAATCTTGTATTTTTCTTTCTTGAAGAACAAAGATCAAACACCATCGTCCGTGAGCGTCCTGATGGCTCCTAAAGGGTCAAATTGAACATATTCTTGACTTGGCCGTTCCAACGGTGTGCAAATCTTGCAATTTGAACCAATACAGACGTAGTTAAAGTGGCTACAGATGGGATTCGATCGCTCCTGGGCTACCCTGACGCCAGGGTTTGATTTTCAACCTGTTCTGGGTTTTTTCCAACCTCAAAACATGATCAATCAACCGTCCAATTTTTCTGAAAAGTGACCTGAACTCAAAAACACCCTTTTTTCAACCTTTGACCCTTAATTTCAGCATTGGATAAAAATATGTTGTTTATTCAAAAATAAATATTCCAAAAATATTTAAAAGTTGTAGTTGCTGGGCATCTTTTGGCACGAATTTTGCTGCTCTCTAGCACTATTAGAACTCGAGATATTCTGTTTTTTGTGAGCGCCGAAAGATTTTCCTGACAAGTGCATTAAATTTCTTTGGCAAACTTGAGCATTTCGACAAAAATCATAGGATATCAAATTTCTCACGGTCTCTTTTTTATTCCAGGCATTTGAAATTTGATTTAATGATCTGATCCTTCTGACTTTGATTTAATTTGAATTTAAATTTCGACAACTAGTAGTTTTGCTATGCACTTTAATTAATTAAAATGTATTTTTGGGATCTAGAAAAATTGTCCGGAATTTTGAAAATTTACCAAATTACATTGTGGAGTCAATTTTTTCATCCAGCTAATATTGCATAAATATCACTTCTATATAGTAAAAAAATGATTAATGAAAATAATTTGAATTTTTGCATGCAACCAGAAGTTGATCAATACAAATATTTTCTAATCAAAAAAGAATCTTGCCGCTAACAGAAAAAAAATCAAAATTTTAAAATTGTCTACAAAACTTCCAGCACTTAAACACATTTCCTTTTGGTAGATTTCGATTCCTCTCGTCGAGATCTGTCCAACAGCGTTTATGAAACCTGCTCCTGTTCTCTGTATTGACCATGCTATAAAATAAATAAATTTTGAAATTTAATTGAATTGAAACTCTTTGTTGTGAAATAAAATAGGATTTCAAGTAAGGAGACAGTCGCTTCACCATTTGAAAAGCATGCTAACTTTGCAGCCACCTTTCGCAAAAATATAATTAGGTCAATTTTGGCTTCAATTAGATTAGACTAGATAATTTATTTGCATTTATACATCAGTACAGTAATAAAGCTACTTTAACACCAACTGAGTATTTACAAATTAGTCAAATTGAAACACACAAAGAAGAATTGTATACATTTCATCTATTTGCGAGGCGATAATAAGCGTAATTGTTTCTCTTGAAATAGAGAAATTCATATCTAAGTTATAGAATTTGTTAGAATACATAAACAAATACTTTCAACAACTTCTCGAGCTCTGGATGCTGAGCTTTATTTCGCACCTGTGCAGGAAAAGGCGGTTATACAAATCTAAATATGGTGGTTTCGATTTGCTATACCGTAGAAACCTGAGTTGAATCCTAAGGGACGAGTTAACGCATTTTCCAGCAGGCTTTTTTCAGTATCAATCCTCTTTAAAGCGACGGCTGCATAGGTTCGGTTAAAAAGGTCGCGCCGCCTCCTCTACATTAGCGCGGAGCGACACGCACACACACACAGCGAGCGAGCGAGCGAGGGTTTGACGTCGGCAGGAGTTGATTGGGATGATATATCCGACGGTAGTATAATCATTGGCATTCTTCTAAGCTACACCAGAGCGCAATGATGATCGAATTTTTATCCCCTGCTCCACTCCTCTGCAATCAAGTAATGCTACTGTTACACAGCTAGGGGATGATTTGGAGGCTGATGATGGCGCCCATGTGATTGCAGCTCGCTCTCTTTATATACTTTTTTCCACACAGATATACACTGCAAAAACTGCGAGCAGGCAACGTTCGATGTTAGACACGCCTTGCCTCACGGGAGTTCAATTTTCTAAAGCTCATTTTTACTTTAGAATCATTGGAGATTATTATTTTTAATTTTTGCTTGTCTTATAAGCAATTTCTGATCTCCTTAAGAAACCATATAAACATAATTAATTAATATCACTTTCTGATGCTTCTTCCTATGAATATAATTCTTCTTTTAGTATTTTTCTGTGAGTTAAAATTAAAATTAGATGAGAGCCAACGTCTCCCTGAGAAGAAGAAAGTTGTTCTGGGGTTCAGCGAAGTTTGACCCTTTTTCCTGAAAATTCCTTAGGAAAACCCCAAAAATTCCCCGTTTTGGCGGGCTGTACGCGGACATTCTAAGATCAAAATTTCGGGTTTGATGCCGGAGAGCAAAAATTATTTGGACAACGTTGAACTCATCTCTTCATCTTAGGTCTCGGATTGACAGGTCAAAGGTCAAGGGCCCAAAAATCGCATTTTAAATTTGAAAATCAAATGCATGAAATTTATTGACATTTTTTCGTAGAAAAATTAAGCTATTAGAAACGAACAAATCCTAAATGGTGTCTTCCGCTATTTTTTTATCATTTTTTTGTGGTAAAAATAATCAAATAAACAGAATAGGTGCTTTTTTGGTTTTTCAAAACACGTTTATATTCCCAAACCTCAGCTTCTAATATTCGTATTTTCAAAAACCAAACACCACTAGACTCGTCTCAACCTCCCCTAGATAGCCAAAAGTATTGTGAGGGTGCCAAACCCTCAACCCCCTTTTTGCACCCTTAAAAACCGTCAAGTTGCACAATTTTTACTATAACGACGGCGTTTTTCACCGAATCTTGGTTTCTAAGAGTCAGATTTCCCAAAACTGCACACCGTTCGACTCACCATGACCTCCCCTTTTAGATAGCTGATGCAGTGTAAGGGTGCGAACCCCTTTTCCGACCCATCTAAAATGGTGAAAATGCATTTTTCGCAGTTTAAAAGCAAACAATCAACTTTTTGAACGTGTAAACAAGTTGTGGGTTACTCGGTTCGAGCCAAAAGGAAATGCATCTGGTTCCTTTGTAGACGTAGATTTAATCCATAATTAAGACCCGGTATTATCTTCGGGTCTATAAGTTATTACAAGCGTCATATATGCGCACGACATTATACTTCCGGCCGGAGAGGTAAATGCGACATGACCGTATGCGTGCGTAGGTGAGCGGTCAGTGAAGGTGGATTATACAGGGTAAATGAGAAAAGCTTATCATACAGTTACAAGTGACATCTAAAGGTTACAAACTAAGTTAACGCCAATAAGCGGGAACCGCTACAAAGTCAATATCGTTTAAAGTGGAATGATACTGGGCAACAGTTGAAAATTATTTAAATTGTTGGATGCCATAAACAATTTATCGATTAACAATTTGTTCAAAAATTTGCAATAATAAAAAATGGACCTTCCTACAATAAAAATTCAAATTTTGCCAATTTTCTCCAAAATTTTGAGTGCTTGAACATATTTTCTTGGCAAATTCCGATTCCTCTCGTCGAGATCTGTCCAATTGTGTATGCCACTTATTGGGGAAACTCTTGGCTTTGAAATTAAATTGGATTTCAAGTAAGGAGACAGCCATTGCCATTTGGAAAGCACGCTAACTTTCCAGCCAATTTTCTCAAAAAATTGCAATATAGGCTTTAACTGAATCCTAAGGGACGAGTTTATGCATTGGCAACAAGCATTTTCCAGGCTTTTCCAGTATCATTCCTCTTTAAATTCAATTTAAAGAAGCATCATCTCTCTTTCCCATCCTATGAATGATAGTGTATATACCAAGATTAGTTTTGAATCATAAAAAAGTATTTTTCCTACACTCTAATTTATAATTTTACCATTTTCGAGGACACAAAATTTGTGTCTCATCTCTTCGATTTAAAAGTGGTGCGGCTAATAGCAAGAATTTTGCAGTGTAGCGAGGGTTAGATATAACGCGGCAGCCACATTTCGCCGCTGCTGTGTCTTACTGTTCGCAGAGCAGAGCAAACGAACTCAAACTCATCCACTTGAGAAAAGAATCAGAGACACATCGAAGCCAAAAGTTTTTATCTCTTTTTCCGTGTGCCGCTGGCTGCTCTGAAATTTGTTAAGCTCGACTAAACACCATCACCACTCCCTTGCGCAGATCTCTGAGGCTAATGCGTTTGTTTCAGAGCGAGGACGTGGTATCAGACTGACAAAGAAAAGGAAAAGACCGCCGCCACCCGACTTTCGCAAACTCTGTTTTGCGTTTGATTGGATTAACTGCGCTGCGCCCGCCGTTCTGATTGATTGCAATCGAGACTGATCATATGCAATAAAGAGCAAATGGTCGCGAAAAATTCATTTGCGTGTGTGCTTTAGCTGTCCAAATTTACTTTCCGGCGCAACGTCTTTCGTAAATGGAATTCTCAAGTGGGCATTATAATATATGAAAGAAGAAAACGCCTCTCCTCTGAAAATGATTTTTAATTCCTTTAAAATGTCGCTGAGCACACAAAGGCGCAGATTCAAATCCCTTTTAAAAGAAGTGTGATCGTGAAGGAGCAGGCAGCTGCTCGAGGGCCATATATTTCATCTTTGTATAATGGCATCTATTAAGCGCGCCTGAGCAAATGTTTTGCGTACGTGATCAAGAGGCCGAATTTCTCCGCCGCGTGTGCGTGTGGTTTTGGCTCCACGCGTTCGTCAGCTTACGCCCCGACGAGTTGAATATTATGCCCATTCGGTCGAATTGCCCTTTTAATTGTTATCCGCGCGCGCGGCGAGTCGTGTGTAACTCGACTTTTTACGCCCATCGAATGGCGAAAAACACAGCAACGCCGTAGCGATTAAAATAATCGCGCAAACGTCTGCAAAAAGGGCGCTAAATTGCGGTGCGCCGGGGACAAAATGAAAATGTCGTCGAGTTAATTAAAGTTGCGACACCGCGCACACGACCACACCAAATAGCCATTTGCGACAACAATAATTCATCCGCGCCTGCACCGTCGGATATATATATCACTCTCACGTGTGTGTGTGTGTGTGTGTGTGTGTGTGTGTGTGTGTGTGTGTGTGTGTGTGTGTGTGTGTGTGTGTGTGTGTGTGTGTGTGTGTGTGTGTGTGTGTGTGTGTGTGTGTGTGTGTGTGTGTGTGTGTGTGTGTGTGTGTGTGTGTGTGTGTGTGTGTGTGTGTGTGTGTGTGTGTGTGTGTGTGTGTGTGTGTGTGTGTGTGTGTGTGTGTGTGTGTGTGTGTGTGTGTGTGTGTGTGTGTGTGTGTGTGTGTGTGTGTGTGTGTGTGTGTGTGTGTGTGTATTTCTCTCTGTCTGCTAATGGGCCGCGCAGTGTCGTCTCTTTTTTCAGCCGCGCGTGTGTCAGCGCAGCAAAAAGCCCTTTTATTTCGCACCCCTTCGGGCACCACATCATTTGCTAATACTGTTATATCCCCCCCCCTCTAAAAAGACAATAGTAATTCCTTTCCCTGCTCCCTGCACACCGGCTTTTTTACGCGGCAAGCCCGCAGAAGATGGAGCTTAATTGGATCTCGCCACTGGATTGCTAATCAAGTTACCCGCCAGGATATATAAAAGCCCTTTCCGATCATAAGAAATAAGTTCGCGCCGCCCCTGCCGCTGCTGCGCGCGATCTGCCCTTTTCTCTCGCTCTCTCGCTCTCCGCTCGCTCAGTGCTTGGAGTGTGTTTTCATTTGTGCGCGGCTGAATTTTATGTGTGCTTTCAGACACATTACCACTCGACACTTTCCCCTTGATTAGAAACAAACGGTAAAATGGTAAAAATAGATTCGAGTTTTTCCCCGAAAATCCTGTGCAGAAAAATTTGTAAAATTAAATAGTCGTTTAAATTTGTGAGAAAATCGGCACCAAAGTTAGCATGCTAATAAAATATATCTACTGTAAAACCAAGGTTTATTTCAGAATTTCGGGAATTTTTCTCAAAACTCGCACACCGTTGGATTGATTTCGACAAGAGAGATCGAAAACAAGCGAAAAATTCGATAAATTTGGCCTGAATTTAGAGATAATCTGTTGCTAAATTTCTCAATGAACTAATGCAAAATGTTTTTAATTTTTGGCCTGTAAAGCACTACTTTAATTATTCTAAGAGGAGCAATCCTTTCTCAAGCCCTGACACAGAGAAGTTTTAAAATTCTGGTTGAAAATTAAATTAAATATATTTGACAGTTTTTTTCATCCCGTAAATCGATAGTTTTTATTTGAAGCCAAAACATTTAATTCGTTTAATATTTTTTAGTGATTTTCTTAACCGTTTTGTGCGCGGGTCATTTCAATAATTCAATTGAATGACTCTTCAACAAAAATTTAGTGAAAGCAGTTAGTTATGTTAGATCTAATTGACTATTTTCTTCCTCTAAAACCAAGCGATACTTACCTCTTTCGTTAAGTATAAATATTCATCAATGCATATTTATTTCAAGCGCTTCTAATAAAGACAAATAAATGCGTTCTTGCCAGATTTAATTAGAAGGTTTGACGTCTAAAACCGTAAAAATGTGGTACATGATAGATGAGTCATAACATTGATTTATTTGTGCTCATTTGATGCGAAAAAGCTAATATCAACAATTGGTTCAAGCCAGGCTAAAAACGTTAATAGGCATATAAAACCATTTGAATTGGCTAACATCCAAGGAGAACTACTTGAGAAAGTACGTTTTTGTTGAATTTTTCGATTTAAAGACCTTTTAATCGGTCAAGATTGCTTAAAATCTCAATCCCTTATATTTTGGCGCCGACAATCCCTTATTCCCTTGGACACTGGACGCGCAGCTCTGCTGGTATTACGCAGTTTGGAAGATTGCGCTCTGATAATATTAAAATATTAATATCGATTAAAGTTGATTGCGTCGTGTTGAGTGTTTTGACGCGTGACAAATAAGCGGCCGTTCCGCAAGCCATAAATTTCTAAAGCCACGCGTCACCAGATGGGATTCGCCTGCCGAAACATCTCTCTCACACACACACACATCCGCGGGAAACACTACTATGCGTAAAGTGCAACAAGCACATAAACAGGCAGCCCGGCCGCAGTAATTAATACACGCAAAGCCGACGCAATCGACTGCAATTACCCTCCGACACATGCGGAGGCGCACAATTAGTTAATCAACTAATTAAGCCGGCGGCGGCGGCGGCAAAACATCGGCAGCGGAATTATTAGATTAAAGAAGCGCCAGCAGATAGGTTGATAATCGAAGCGCAACGATCTTGCTCTCTGCGGGGATAATCTAGAGGGGGCGGGGCGTGCGGCGGCGGGGCCGCCCGGGGGCGGCGCCGCGCCGCACGCCAATGAGGGCGGTCCGGCCGAGGGCACAGTGCACGTGCGGTCTTCAGGCATGGAGCAACAGGAGAAGCCGCCGTGCTCGCAGCAGCCCCGAGTCGTGGGCAACTTCTGCATCGAGGCCCTGCTCGGGCCCCGCAGGCCCCTCGAGTCGCCCCCCCGCAGCGAGTGCTCCGACGCCTCCGTCAGCCCCGCCATCTCGCCCGGCTGCGAGGGCGAGTCGCCCCCGCCGCCGCCCCACGCCGGGCCCCCGCAGCCCGCGGTCGTCCTCTCCCGCTTCTACCCACCCGCCGGCCCCCAGTCCACCGGACCCAATCCGGCCCCTTCGGGCCTCTACTACCCTGGGTCTGGCGGCTCGGCTTTCCACCCCCTGCTCAATGAGATGCGCAGCAAGGCTCCTGATGGTGAGTTGAACCAGAATTTCTACACCAACTTTCATAAAATCTGTCATGAAAATGCTTTAAAAAATAAACTAATTTGTTTATAGACTGCAAACAACGTTCCTGAACTAAATAAGGGAAACTTTTAATATAAAATGAAAGAAAAAGGGAAAAATAAATTTAATTCTGCTGGTTGGAAGGTTAACCAATTAAACAAAAAGTAAATTTAAATTAACTATCACATGCACGCTATAGCCACAGTCTTAGCAGTAGAAAATTTGTTGAAAACTTCTGCCTATGCACTTGTCATTTATTCAGAAAGAAAACGAATAGAGAAACGAGCAACGATATCGACCACCCCACAACTTGAACCTACACCCTGTGATATAAATTATTTCTCTCAAATGAAGACAAAAATTTCCATCTCTTTTGTGTGAGTAATAAATTTTAGAAGCGATAAGAAGTACAAATGTTATATATGTGATATTAATTTCATTTTACAATTTGTCAGCCTTTCGTGCCTGTTTGTAAATCGCTTGTGGGAGTAGCTCTTCTAATAATTTTAAAAAATCAATAAATATAGTTCAAAAGCTAGTACATAAAAATAATATTCCTATTTTACCATTTTAAAACTAATATAATCATTATTATTTTGCGCCAGTCGGCAAATTTTGGGTCACTTGGGCAGCCGTCAGCTAAGCTGCGCCAGCCACGCCAGCCGCCGTCGGTGAAAAAGGGTCAAAAATTGAAAAGTGCAGGAGAAAAAATGTCCTCTGCCCTTCGTGCCGTTAAAAACACAATCAAACTTCACGTTTAAATATTGTCAAGCCGCCGGTGAAAATAGGGAAAATAGCCAGCCGCCGCCTTTTTATATCTTTTGCGGCTGAGACCTCTAATCGATCTTTCAGGTTCGATGACTACCTCCCCGGCGACAGGAGCGGGCAGCGCCGCCTCTTCGCCCACCTCCACCCCTGGGGGTCAGGGTGGCCCGCCTGGTTCGGCCGCCAGCGCCGTGGCCGCAGCGGTGGCCGCCGCGGCCGCGGCTGCCGCCCACCACCAGCAGCATCAGCTGCAGCACCTGCAACTCGAGTGGCTGGCCAGAACCTCGGGGATGCTGTACCCCCGTCTGCCTGACCTCGCCTGTGAGTACCTAGGTACACTATACGCTTTTAATTATCTTCTCTTTTGGGGTGCATGCGGTCACATGAATATTTATTGATGTTATCGTTTATATATAACCTTTCGGTTTACACACATACTTCAGAAAAGGTGTTTTTGTTGCGAATCAAAGATTTTTTTAGAAGCAAGATAAAGACTTATCTCGCTTGTCAAGATGTTCGGGTGTGGAAAGTAAGTAAATGCCGAGTTTTTTTAATTTGTTTTTAAAAGATGCAGCAGAACATTACCTATAAAAACTATATTTACATTTTAAATTGTGATAAGCAATGCCTGCCAACAATTAAAATCATTTTGCATTGCTGACTATAGCAAGAAGTTTTTATTTTTGGAGAATTTCAGCAATAACGATTAAAGCGGGACCAACGAACAGTTGTTATAATTCAGATTTTGCCAAATTTCTCGAAAAATCAAATCCCTGGTGAGCGGGAAAATTCCGAAAATCGTGATTTTACAATCATCAGCGGTTAAATTTCTGTAAAAGCTCGTTTTAAAACGTTCTCTACAGATTATGATTAAATATTTAAATTTAAGATGTCGTTTTAATAAGCTTAATTGATCGCACGCAATGTTATCATAAATCCATTTTGCTGCAATCACCTCATTCGAAAACTTTGATGTCGGCATGCAGGGCGACTGATCCAGATTTAATATTTCTGATAGCGTCAAAAGACGTTTTGACGATTTCAATCACGCACGAATCGCGGTTTCAAAAACGCCGATTTTATTTATCTCGAATCCGACGTGTTTAAAGAATGAATCGGTGGTAAAATGTCTTTTTGATAGGCGCAGATAAAAACGTTATTAACTGAGAATATTAACAGCACTAATTTCGATTATGGCAATTAATCGTCGTCATTCACACATCCTCGAAAAGTCCAGTAGCGCGGTGTTTCTTTACACATCAGTTTTATCTTGACAAGTGATTGCACCAGTGTCTTCTCGTCAAAACTCTCGAGAGGCCGATTATCAAAAAATTATCGTCGCGACACAAATTAAATGCGTTCTCAGCTTTTTCTAATCTCGACATTGATGTCGGCGAAAATATGTGTGATCGCCAGGGTGCGAACGGAACAATTAATTCAATTAGGCACGCACGTACACACACAATCACGCATGCAATGGCCGCGTGATCCGATTTCCAGCCGGCGGCGGCCATTCCTAGAGTCTTATTTGATCTATCCATAAGTGCAAATTAAGCGCAGAAAGTTTTCGCTGCGCATGGCAAGAGCAAATATCGCAGCAATAATAAAGAAAAGTCAAATAAACACACACGCTGTCGTCGTACGTGATTGACAGTCGCCGCCGCGGCAATAAAGTGGGGCGAAAGGCAAATTCGGAGCAGATAGCGATGGTAACTTGCTGTGTCAACGCAAACTTGAGAGCACCATAGCACCAGCACCTCTGGTTTTAAATCAACATCGTTTCCAGAGTTTATTCTCTCATCAATAATATAAACGCCCGCCGACAGTTCCCGACGCAGTTGGAGAGGAAAAATATTTTCTGCGCAATCACCTTCGACAATCAAGACTTTGGCACGCGTGAAAAATCCATTTCTACTGCGGACTATACACTTAAATAGGTGGATTCGTACCGGGTGACGGTTGAAAATTATTTAATTTGTTGGGTGCAATGAGCAATCATTTGTTCTAAAATTGAATATGTTAGTGGTTGCGGAGCCGAGCTCCCACTCCTTTTTCATTTTTAGTCTAGGGTATTGTTATTCATGAGATTGTTAGAAATTCGTTAATGCAACAGAGAGAGATTTTGAATTTAAATTAGTTTTCGCCGGACACTGAAGCCAACAAGTCGCATCTTAATTGTTCCGAGCGTTTAATTGTGAAGGACCCGGCTCAATCGGGTAAATTCTTTTCTAATTTAAATTGTTCTTCAAGTCAATTCTCTTAAATTGTTAATCCTAAAGTCGAATAATTTCTGTTTAAAGGTCCTTGTATTATTCTGTTAGACTTAGTCGCCAAGTGACTGTCGCATAAAGAGAAGATTTGTTGAAGATCCCGAAAGGTTTCATTTTCACCTCCTAACCCCCAAAAATATAATCGAAAAAGAACCATACTATAGAAAAAACTCTTTTTTTTTCAAGATTTCTTTAAAATTTCGCGCGCTTTGCCACGTTTTCTTGGCAGATTTCAATTCCTAAACCTTTTAGAGAAAATCTTTGATTAATAAGTTTTCAAGTAAAAGACAGTCCTCACCATTTGAAAAGCAAGCTAACTTTGCAGCCACTTTTCTCAAATATTTAGTTCAATTTTGGCTAAGGGATGCATTCGCAACAAGAATTTTCCATATAGTATCAATCCTCTTTAAATCTGTAAAATTTTGTCAAGATCAAAATAAATTGGAGCCATGGGACTTTTATTATTTTGGATTTTCCTCTGGACGATAGAGAAAAGCACTCGCTCTTTTTATATGCAAACCAGTTTGGTTGAACAACCACCTTAAGAGCTATTCAACAAGAGGCAGTTTGCATTCAGCGAGCACGCTAATTAATCAATTGCGGATGTTCAAACTGGGAAACATACAACACGCGGCGCAAATTCAAATGTTCCTCGACTTTAATGCCGGTTAATTCGAGCGCGCGCGCTGTTTATTCTCTCCGCGCGTTGTGCATTTCATACAATTGTAATAATTCGCTCTCTCTCGCTGCAAAATTTGTGCCCTGCGCGCGCTCGAACCGAAACACCGCACACACGCACCGTATGTGTATGTGTGTGTATGTTTAAACAAGTGTGTTATTGACTCAACAAACACGCGCTAATTAACAATACATCATTGAATAATTACCTCGCGCCGCTCTGGCAAATATAAATGTAAATGCGCGGACGACACGCACTGGTCAAATTATTCGCTGCTGATCCCGAGAGGAGCAGCGCCAAACGATAATTTAATAACAATTACCGCATCGATATTATAAATTGCAAACAAATTATTTTCCGGTGACCGCAGGAAAACACTCGGATTTGTTATTTTTTGAGCGATGGAGATGCGATTCTAAAAATATTCTCGTCGTCATATAACTTTAAAAGCAGCAAAGATGGAGTCGTTCTCTGCACTGTTTAAGTGATTAAAAGATTGTTTCGTTGATTATTTACTCTCAGTACAAAGTGCCAATTCACTGATTAAAGATGATTGGGTGCTATATATATATATGTATATAAAAAAGCCTGGAAAATATAATTATGCTTGTTGCCAATGCATGAATTCAGTTAAAGCCAAAATTTATTTAAGTAGCAGCGTACATTTTTGAGAAAAGTGGTTAGCATGCGCTTTTTAAATGGAGAGGACTGTCTCCTTACTTGAAATCCTATTTTATTTCACAACAAAGAGTTTCCCGAAAAGGTTTCATGCGCAGATCTCAACGAGAGGAATTTAAATCTGCCAAAAAATGTGGTCAAGCGCTGGAAAATTTGAATTTTTACTGAATAGCAAGAGCCTTTTTTAATATTGCAATAAAAAATTCCCCAAGTTGTGTAATCAATCGTGGTTTTACTTGCCGCTTGATTGGTATACAAACCTTTGAGCCCATTTTCTCAAAAATAAAAAATTAATTGAAAGTGAAAGGGGTTGTAAACGCATAAATTCGAGGAAATAAGCCGCGCGTTTGTAATTCGTGTATGTCGCGTCTCTGGTAACAAGATCAATTTGTTGGTTGCCTGCAATCAGCAAAAGGGGGCGGGTGCAAATATTTACCCAATGTTTATATGAAGCGCAGCAGCTAAAAGGGCCCGTGATGAATAGTGTGCGGTTCGCTGATAGCGAGAACGAGAACACGGCCGAGAGCGCGAAAAGCGACAGATGCGTCACGCGCTTTTCGCTCCTCTCTCTCTCTCTCTCTCTCTCTCTCTCTCCCCAAACCCATCTGTGACAAAATTGCGCTAATAGTTTCGGCAAATAAGGACCTGCTAAATGCTGACTAATTTCATGCTCCTCTTCCGCCGCGTCTACTTTGTCAAAGAAGCATATAATTTAATTCTTTCGATGCGATTGACAAACTGCGACTAATTATAAACACCCTGAAGTGCCCAAAATCTCGCTCCTCAGCCCCCTGCGGAGGCTTCCAGAGGGTCAAATTATTGCACATTTTTGCAACGGGGTGCATATCTTGAAAATCGTACCAATACAGAGGCCGTCAGGGAATTGATTGATTTGAGGGTTGCAGTGACGCCAGGATTCGGTTTCTTATACCTTTTCTGATGGTCTAATCTGACCCCCAGCATGTTCCCAGGGTAAAAATCCTAAATTGGAAAATTAAGCAAATAAAAATGTTGTTGTTAGGAATCTTCTGGCATAAATTTTTATTTTCTAGCTTCATTAGAACTCGAGAAATTCTGAATTTTTTCCTACCGGCAAATTTTATCACAACTCTCCTTTGCTTTGATGTGACTAAATATTTTTCAACAAATTCCATTCATAAAATGAATTATCCATTTGTTCAAAAACAATTAATTTTTTGCTCACTGCAGTTTTAATCACGCCCTTGAGCTTTGAGAGGAGACAAGGCTATTGCCGATTGGGCGAAAATTTAATTAAAGTGGGACAAAGCGGAGCCAAGTAAGCCGACGGCAATTTCTTATGTCGCAAGGAGCCGGGCCAAGATTAAACTCTGATTTCCGTGGTAATTCGTTGGTGATAAGCGGCCGAGGCGAATTTCATTGATCGCGCGCGCTGCGCTTTTGGCGTTTGGCACTGGTCGTCCAACAAAAGCCGGCCGTCCGCCCGCCTGCTGCCGCCGCCGTTAGCCCGCTAATTGAAAGCGGCAGTCCATTATCATAGAAACCCCTCGGCGGCGGCGGCACCCTCTTCAGCACAATTAGAAGCTGCGGCAGCAATAAATTTGTCGCCCGTTTTATTCATTACACCGATCACAACAGAAGAGCCGCTGTGTGAAATTAGAACTCGCGCACGAAATGAGCAGCAAATTGTTTGACTCTTTTGTGCGCGCGTCGAATTGAATGGCCTCTATTTTATTTCGAGAGGGTGCCCTGGGGAGGCTGCCCTCTCGACACACACCCCGCCGGTCCGAAGCAAGAAGAGGTGCGCTCCGGGATTTGACTCTTGATTTATCCCACGCGTTGACACAATGATTAATATTTTAATTTGCATTTTATGTGTTTCAATTCACATCTATTTGACCGGGACATTCCCATTTTTACTGGTTTTACGGGCTACGAAAGATAAAAACCCGTGATTTTTGAGTTAATTCAGATTTCAAGTCAAAGATCAAAGTCCCTAAAATCAAATTTTCAAAATAGGACTCAAATTTGAAAAAGTATTACTTGATTTTTTCATTTCTTAACAGCCATCTATTTAAAAATAGAAATGTGCGTTAAAAAATAAAAGAATTTCAAAATTAGTATTTTTTCGGGATTTTAATAAATGTTTACACTCCCAAATCTCAGCTTCAAGTGGTCGGATTTGCAAAAACTGAGCACCGCTAGACTCGAATTTATCTCCCCTAGGTTGCAAAAGCCGTATGAGCCCTTCAACCCCTTTTTTAAACCCTAAAAAATACGTTTTTTTCACAATTTTTTATTGTTTGCAAGTCCCTGCGCAACGGATTTGAGAGTCAATCGCCTCCTGAAACCCCTCGGTGCATATCATTTAACGTAAATATGAGTAAATTGGTACGCATTTTATGTAAATTTGTCTCTCAGAACCCAAGATTTAGTTGACACAATGTCTTTTATAATTTTGGCATCGGAACGCAAAGACGTTTTTCACCAAAGCATCAGATTTACAAAAACTACACATCATTCGACTCGTCATGACCTCTTCTAGACAACAAATAAAGTGGTAGGCATTCAACAGTGACCTGAAATTATGAAAATTAAATCTAATCTTTATTTTCATTGCTTTCAAGCAAACCCTATTTTGTTTTTCTTTTATTTACGCACTTTTGAACGCAGAAATTGGATTTCTCGTGTTATTTTATGTAACAACAATGTATGTTTTTATTTAAATGCAATCAACGTAGATTTATCTCAAACATGGGAGAGCTGTAAACAAAATTGCGCGCATTCAACACAGCAGAATCGTTGAAAGAGAGAACGAGAGCAAATTTGCGCGCGAGTCAATTTGAATAACAAAAATACAAACGATCACATTCACCGAAATTGCTGTCCATATGCCGAGGTAATACGCGTATAACGCGCCATTAAGGGCAGTGAATTGTTAAAAAAGCAGCACTCGCTCTCATTACCCGAGACACCTGTTTTGCATGCTGTATGCATTCCCCGAATAATATGCATTTCAAATTGGCTTTATTCATTTATATTCGATGCAGCAGGCGTGACTGCAATAAAACTGCGTTCGCGATCTATACATTTCAATCAATAGAATAAAAAAGAGAGTCGCGCGCGCGTTTGAAAAATGCAAAATTGCATGCAAATCAGACGTGTGTGTGTGTGCAGCGCTCGGTGTCATGAATGCGTAAAGCGTCGGACAAATCGGCATCGCTCGCGGCCGTAAAAGCCACCCCTAAAAAGCACACAATGATAACCGCGACAGATGGCCCGCGCTCTAACATACAGCAATCCATTCGAGATCGCGCCACTGCATCATTTGCATCGCTTAAATAGCGGAGAAAAGTGATTTATTTTGCTACAAAATGCGCAAAACGCCTGCTTTCATTCTGATTATTTATTACAATATCACGGGCCATTTATTTTTCTGTAATCACGACTAATGGCTGGCGCGGCGCAGCATGTGTGCAAATATTGTTATTATTGCGAAGGAATTAATGGAATTGATTTCCAATATGTCGAGTTCAGCTCACCCGGATTTTATTGTCATTTTTATACAGAATGATGAATTTATTGCGCAGGATGCCATTTTATTTACACAACGAATGTGCCAATGGCTTAAGCTGGTCAGAGGGAAACTTGTTGAAATTACATCTCCTGAAATAAATTGATTTAAAAAAATCTTGGGTGAATTTTCAGTGGGGTTGAAATATAATTATAGCAGTTTAGGGTGGAGGATAAGCAACCCTAAACCTTTCAGCTGGTCAAGGGAGGTCGAGACGAAGTCTAACGGTAGGTAACTTTTGCAATTCTGATGGTTAGAATCCAAGATTGGTAGTTGCAAATAAATGCAAACCGCGAACAAGATGATTTTCGAGTTTTGAAGTGGAATTTCTCGAAAACGGTAAAGAGTACCGGTCTGAAATTTTGCACACAAGCTTACACAAATTCCAAAATCCTGAGCTATAATTTCCAAAATTTAAATTACCCCCAACATTAGCATTTGGCCTTGACTTAGGACATCAATTTTGGTTTTAGTTTAGAATCCAAAGCACCCTTTATTTTTGAAATTTCACCAGATGAGAAAAATGCAAACAAAAAATGTATTAAAAATTTTCCTGTTTGGCTGAAAATAAAAACAAAATATATTACAGATTAGTTACAAACGAGACTTATTTTGATTAATTTTTGCCGACGCCATAAAACAATCATTCCGAAATGCCGCGAATAAGGAATAAAATTATGATAATAGAAAAATCCGGCCGTTCTTGTTGAGCTGGACGAAAGCAAGAGATAAAAAGCTGCTTCAGCAGCGAGCAAAACCGCCGCGCGTGGCGAATAAAGCAGCTCGCACAAACACATTTCCGCCACGGAAATTTATTATTTGCGGGCGGCTCGGCTCGGACCGGGCTGCTGCTGCATGGTGTCTGTATCCATTGCTCATAAAAATTCATCGCGCGCTCTTTCCTCTTTTGGCCAGGCAGATTTAATAACGCTAAAAGCCGGCCGATATGTGTGTTCGTGAGTTGCCAAGCGCTGCGGGCCTTAGCTGCTTCTCATCTCTCAATGTGCAGACAATTGCGATGGTGATTTCGGGTCGTTAGTGGCTACTCACCGAGAAAAAGCAGCCAACCCCTTGAATTATGGCCGGTTGGCCGTCGCCTCGCCTCCACTCGCCGCCGAGATGCACTCGTGATTTATCTTTGCTCGCTCTCGAAGCGATGTGCAATTGCTGCGCTGCAGCTTCCTCCCTTCCAGCTGATAAATAATCGGCTAATACAACTCCACTCCAACTTATGGACGCATTATACAAAGCACAAACTCTGCTTCAATCTGCCGGAACGAAGATTTGCTGTTGATTTCATGGCATGAACTTTTTTTCAGCATCCTAGATGTGATTTGAAATAATCTACGTCGCGCCTCCTAAATTGTTGGGATAAAAATTCCTAAAATTCAATCTTTTATTTTTTTTACAAGGCAAATTGTAACAGAACAAATAACTCAAAAATCCTAAATAGCCAAAATGTGGTTCATGCAAAAAATACAGAAAAAAGAAATTTATTTTTTAAAAACTTATTTTGGGAGACAAATTTTTTGATAATATTTAGTAAGTTAAATTTTTATTTTAAAAACAATTTTAATGAAAAGAGTTCAAATGTTTAAAAAATTAGTTAAGTAAGGATGGATGTTATTTAAGGTTAATAAAATCTATCAAAGCACATGTTATATATTCATCAAGCAGTATCAAACATATTCAGTTATATGCCAAAATATAGCTTTAGGATTTCAGCAGTTTTTCAGCGAGATTCTTCTTCTGATGCCACCAGTTTTTCTAATCTTGACGGTTGAGGAAAACAGAAGAGGTTCTCACTCTGCAGGTGCAGAAGAATAACTGCTTTCTCGTCCAAAGTCACCCAATTTTGTGCGCCGCAGAGTCAAACAATTGCCAGGAAATGCATATTTTTTAAGCAGCCCCCTTTATTGCCTTCAAGGGATGAGCACAATAGCCTCTTCCTATTCAAGTAAACGCACCAGATGTTGTAGGAGAGCCATGCGTTTATGGCACCCCTCTGAGACTCTCTTCATTAAACTGATTTATTTATTTGTGTAGCTCATATTTGTTCTGTTTTTCAAGAGATAAATGTGGCACATTTTTTAACTTTCATGTGAGGAAAACGATGTAGTTGCACGGAAAAGCTCCGTATTTTCGTGAAGTTTTTTAGAGTGACACGTGGCAATAACTATCAAAAATTGGTGCCATTTTCGTATACCCTGAAATTCGAAATTTTTATGCATATTTTACACAAATTTAATTTGCAAAAAGAAATTAATTACAATATTTGAAAGTTATGGTCGAGGGCTGAGACCCACCCCTACCCTTGAAGGGTGGATTTTTTTAACAATTTTTCTGTCTCTTGAAGGAACCCGTGGCTCTAATACTGATTTTGGGGATTTTGAAAAATCCTACTTTTGGTCATCCGCATCATGAGAATTTTTTATTTACCATAAGAATGCATGTGTTTTGGAAAAATGAGCAAAATTGCAGAAAAACCCGCAAAAAAAACAGTTTTTTGCAATGCAGTGGGTTTTTTACCGGAAATTATTATAATTATTATTATTGGTAAAACATTACAAGTCCAACCAATTTAGGACCATTGGTTGTAAATGAAAGCGTTCTTGGTGTCGTTTTGTAAGATTTTTTACCATAGTATGAAACGCAATTTCATATATCGTATCTCACTCCCTTTTGGTCGTAATACAAATGGAAATAAATTTTTCTTTATTAATAAAATTAGACGTTGAATTTTTCCCTCAAAAATCACTGTCTATAGAATAATTTACAAATTATCAGTTGCTACAATCTGATTATTTTTATTTTTTGCTGACAAAAAGTAATTTCTCTTTACTGCCAGTGAACAACACCACGAGCCTGTGTTTTATTTATATAATTAGATAAGAATTTACTCTTATACAGTAGAAAAGCGACACATGTTACTTAATTAAATCACCAATCAATTCGAGTCCAAAACAGGATTATTTCCGCTTTGGAAATTGGGGTGGCCGAGCGGATGGATTTATTTTATAACGTGATTTGAAATCAAGCGAGCACTAAAAGGATTTGCTCGGCTGGCAAAACAACGCCACCCTCTTTACCGTGCATTCGTTTTGTGCAGTTGCTTGATTCACCGCCACCACCAGCTCGCAGCTCGAGAGCAGAACGCGAGACCTTGTTTATTTACTTTCATCGCCGGCTCTTCGGCGGCTCAAAAGATGCATGGGATGAATAATGTGCGCATACACCCTTGATAATTCCTCGCGCATTCATGAATTAATTAAACAAATGTGTTCCTATTTATTCTTATTAACCGTATATTATTCCGGCCGCTCGTGAATAGGAAGTGTGATTAGTGTTTACGCGCAGCTCAGAACGCAGCCGACAGTGCTTATTTGCAAGGGGTGCTCCGAGCTTGTGGAAAATCAGACCGGGGCTTCCTATTCAGCAGGCCCACGCGTGACAACTTGAATTCAACATCGCGAATTTTCAGGATGCTGTCACTCATTTTTAGAAGTTAAGGTGTGCGTTAAACTGCTCCTCTCGTCAAGCCTGATCGAATGAATATCAAATTTGAGGCCATCGGTCAAGGTCACAGGTCACCAAGAGGCATTTGCGTCAATTTCCAGGTGTTTTTTGGATTTTTAAAACCGGCGCCGTACTTTAAAAATCCAAAATGCCCCTAAAAAGTGGTCTTAGAGTACGGGTGAATTTGTGTAAAAATTTCTTGACTTTCTTTTTGTCAAATTATATTTTGAATCTCGAAAAAATTTTTTTTGTCGATTTTTGCAAATGTTGTGAGCGCTAAATCTCGGGATCTAAGTGTCAGAAATGCAAAACCTGCACACCGTTCGACTTGGCTTGACTTCCCCTGATGAGCTGAATATTTTTTGGGGTGCTCACCCCTCACCCCTGAACCCCAATTGGCCATAAATTCATCCCCCGAATCAAAAGGTAACTATTTCAAAAGTCGCGATTTTTCTTTTTTCGTATCATCTGGAATTTTTGTATTTTTAATAAATTAAAAATTGTAATTCTCGAAAAGAAGCCGAACCCCAGCCTGCACCCTGCACCGTGCGCACATATTGTCAAGTTTGGGCCCCAGCGAAAGAGGGTTCCGGAGGAGGTGTTGATTTGGATGGGGTAGCGTCGGCAGTATGAATACTGAGCAATCGAGCATGTAATTGTATAATGACCTAATACACACACATATGTATAAATAGGGGAGCAGGAAGCGGCGTCCATCCCCATCTGCTCGAGCAGATAAATGAGTGCGCCCTCAAAGACACCCCGCTGGGTGCTGTTGGTCCAACAATCGCGCTCCAGGGTGCCTTTTGCCGACTGAGTCCGTTTTGCGGTGGCATTTTTGCTGAATTTTTAATGTGCTGCGCCGCCGTGTGAAAGCAGGCGGCTAATCGTTATTTATTGAATTAAGAGGATCGCTGTATTAGCAGATGTTTTAAAACGTTTTATGCGCGACTCGGCTTTGCCTTTGTCGAGATTTTTTCGTTTGTTATTTTTGTGGCCGAGGGTAAAAGTCGACGATTTTTCAGCTCCAAATTCTATAAAAATATATTCGGGACCATCATATCACTGCAAACGTGCGGATTTTGTTTACATCCAGCAAGGAGTATGCACGTAATCAACACCCAAGTGATTTGAATGCATGGTTGTTGGCGGCTTGAAAATCAAGTCCCCATCCTCATGCTCGGCATCCTCGCTTTTTCATGCACGCGAGCTCGAGTTGCTGATTGCCCGCGTTTTCCGAGTATCCGAGCATACACACATAGTGCGCGCAGACGGTGTGAATCCAGTCCGACGAGAAAGGCGAGGCAGTTTGCTACATTAGGGTGTGAGATTAGCGCCGAGTTCCATGCAAATCACAAAGCCGCACCGAGTGAGTGCCGGCAGCTAGCAGCAGCGAATCCGTTCCAGCCGGAAAATTACTCGCAATTATTCAGCGTAAATCACTGCTTGCCTCCATGCCGAGCAAGAATAATTTCAGCTAAGTGAATTACAACTTCACGCTGAAACGCTCGCCGCTGGGGAGGGATCATGCCTTGCTGCCTGCGAATTGTGCAAGCGCCCCACCGCCCGATATTCCGCATACAAAATGTGCAACGTTCTCTTACGAATATTATACATCAAGTTTTTTTGTATGTCAGTGAAAATATTGACAGTCTAAAAAGTAAAACGGCCGCTTTTCGTTTCGTGTTACTCACAATCAGGGAAATGTTGAAACGGAACAAATAAAAAATGAATCATTTCATTTCATCAGCTACAATTTTATAACAGCAAAAATGTTTATTTGCGGGTCTTAAACATGTTTTGAAGTGGACAGTTGAAAATTATTTGAATTGTTTCATGCAGTAAGTAGTTGATTGAGAAACAATTTTCAAAAATAAAAAAAGGACCTTGCCGTTACAGTAAAAATTCAAATTTTTCAAATTTTTCCAAATTTAACAGCGCTTGACGACATTTTCTTGGCAGATTCCGATTCCTCTCGTCGAGATCTGTCCAACAGCGTATGAAACCATTTAGGGAAACTCTTTGTTGGTAAAAAAATAGGATTTAAAATATGGAAACAGTCCTAACCATTTGAAAAATATAACAACTTTGCATCTTCTTTTCTCAAAAAGTTACAGGGAAGAGTTTTCCAGTGTTTTTCAGTACGAATTCTCTTTAAACTACTATCCAAAATTTCCTCTGAATAACCACCCTATATTTTATTTAAGAAATTAAACAGAATATGTTGAAATATAATGCAGAAGAATAAAATTCAAGCATTTTTAATATTCGAGGGGGTTGAAATACAGTAATAGTGATGGTTAGCACCCTCTAAATCATTCAGTTATAGTCAGGGGAGGTTGCGAAAAGTCTTAACGGTGGATAGTTCATGCAATTCTGATCGTTAGAACCTGAGATTTTGAGTTACAAATATTTAAAAAACACGAAAATTAGAACATTACTCTGAAATTCTCACTCAAGCTCACAACAATTCTACAGCTCATTTTGAACAGACCAAAGCTCAAGCTCATCCCCAAAATTATTGACCAAGACCTAGGATATCCAATTCAGGAGCAAAGCTAAATTCTCCCACATTTAGGTTAGAAGCATTTATTTATTTATTTGTAAGAGTAGGAATGAGCCATCAAAAGTCACCAGCCTCTCTGCGAGTATTATGTAATCGAAAAGAGTGCGCGGTGTGGCCGCTCATTAATGCAGTGACACACGCAGACGTTTGCTTATCCCTAAACCAACAAACGCACGCCTGCAGATGCCAGTCTCGCTCTCCGTCTCATGACAAAATAGACACGGGATAGAACGACAACGGCCAAACGCAATGCTTGACAGTCAATTCCGCCCTATTAGCAAGTCGTTAGACGGGTTACACGATCGTGTTGTCAAAGTCAGCACCAGTTGAGAGATATCAAATTTTTGGAGCCGAGTGCAACTGGACAAAAAATTATTTTATACTCGAAATACGGTTTATGATAGAAGCAGGGTTTTGTACGCATTTCAAAGACCGTGTGTTTGAGTTACATCATGTATGACTATATGCCATAAAATAAATAAAGTTTGAATTTGAATTTGTTATTTCTGAGCTCACCAATCGATTCTTGAGGGTCGAATTATGCAAAGTGGATATTTTTCCGACCAAAGAGTAAAGCGCGACGAAGAACTTTTTTCCCGCCAAAACAATATGAACGTAAAAGTGAGAAGTGCGCATGCGTGAGAGCTGGCTGGATCTGACAAAGAAGTCATTCATTCAGGTGATCTCTCTTCAAGTGCTGAAACCAGCTCTGACGCGTGCGCAGTTCCGATCGTTTTGGCGGGAAAAAGTTCGCACGTCGCGCTCGACTTTTTGGTCGGAAAATTTATCCACTTTGCCTAATTTGACCCTCAAGAATCGATTGGTGTGCTCATAAACTTCTTAAAGAAAGTTTAAATTTTGATATGTAAAAATCAGAGGAAAAGGTCAACATTTTCCCAAATTGTTTTTAATCGCGGCTCAGCATTAATTGTAAAATCACGATTTATTTCACAATTTAGGGAATTTTTCCTCCAAATTGGCACACCATTGGATTGATCGCGAAAAAAATCAAGAAATTCGGCAAAAATCTGAAATTTAACTATTCCTCGGTCCTGAACTTATAGATAAACTGTTGCTAAATTTTCACAAACAATTAATAAGCCTAAATTTTAATCGCAGTTTTTACATTCTTCGCTGATTCGATCAAAGTGTATCCGTAGTCTGAATCAAACGTGCAACGCAAGATTTGTGCCGGAGCCCATAAATACATATAATGACGGTTTAGGGTGCGGAGGGCGTTTCAGAGTGCGCCCTCTCTATATTCTCTCTCTCTCTCTCTCTCTCTCTCTCTCTCTCTCTCTCTCTCTCGTTCACTTCCACCCTCTCTCTCTCTCCCTCGGCGCTCGCTCTCTCTCTCTCTCTCTCTCTCTCTCTCTCTCTCTCTCTCTCTCTCTCTCTCTCTCTCTCTCTCTCCTCTCGCTCTTGTTCTAACAGTAGCAGAAAAGCCAAATCAAATTAGCTAATTGCGCATTCAGGCTATATGGCACGGCATCATGGCTGTAAAAGCAGCTCCAAGGCAACGAGCGAGAGAGCGGGAGAGCGGGCGGCACTGCTAACGGCGGCGTTTTGACGAGCTTTACATTTCTATGTGCTCGGCGGCGGCGGCGGCGTTCTCTTTGGCTGCCTGCGGAGCAGGGTCTAATCTGCACATGATAATACTAAGATGATGTTTGCCTTTCTGATCTTCTATAACGAGCTGCTAGCTCCAGCTCCTTTCTCTCATCCCTTTTATAATCACATAAAAAGAGACGAAACGAACGAACGAACGAACGGCGACGCCGACGCCGAGGGAAGGAAAAAATTAAGTCTCACTGTCGTGTGTGTGTGTCGGCGCCGACTTTCCGTCAGATTAGCTCGTTACTGCCGCGCCGTCTGTTCGTCGGTCTGTTGACTTTGAATTTGCACCGGCGAACTTTTTGCGGCGAATAATCTCGCGCTTTTTGAATAATTCCGGCGTTTTGTTACGCGATCTTATAATACCCTGGTGCGCGCGCGTGGGACGGCACGCATCTCGACAACTTTTAATCTCCTTAAGTGCACTTTCATCCGCGTATTTGTCTTGCTGTTTGCACGCTAATTTGCGGTGCGATTTACAAGCCTTCTTTCAAATTGCATGAATATGCTATTTTTTCACGTTTCCATGTTTGTTTTCGTCTCTCTTTCTGTGTCTCGGCGCGCGCATAGAGAGAGAGACTACGACGACGACTCTTTGCTCTCCGTTTTCAGCCCGGCTTGGCAAGAAATGCCGGCGGAATATTAAATTAAATTACCAGCAGCGCGCACACAATATTATGTATATCAGGTCACATAACTGCAGGCAAACACAAATCAGATTGGCTGTCTATGAGACGGGCGGGTGATCGCATCCACCCAAGTGAGGCCTCTGCTCTATCCGCGCCCTTTTAGCATTGCAAACGAGGCGATATTTTTGTTTTCCGTCCGCTCTGATACACCGCCCGCCATCACATGCAACGCTGAATTTATTTTCCTTTAATCAAGTTATTGCCCGCCGTGCACCCAATTCCGCCGCCGTCGCCGTCATCCGCTTTTTTGCCTCCCAAGGGACCGCAATTTGCTCGCAAACTGCTCTCCTGCTCATCAAGAAAAAATAGAAATGCGGCTTTTCCGCCGGCGCGGCTTTCAATCAGTCAGCCTCGCTCCCGATTCCATCACGTCTCGTTTTGCTGCAAAAACGCATTTGCAGCACAAGAATGGCGTTCGAAATTTGACTCTCGCGTTTCACAATTATCACTTCCATCACAAATTCTGTCCATTTATATCGGAAAAATGCACCGCCAAAGGGGAAGACCAACAAGATTAGAATTTAAGTCTTATAAATAAAAATATTAGAGCAGAAATGGATATTTCACCCCCGAAATTATTATTCACTGACCGACGGCGCCGGCAAAATTGACAAAATCCGCGTGACCTGAGGAAGGTCGGTGACAGAAAAGGGTGAAAATCGTCACCGAGTGTCGCCTAATGTGCGCTCGAAATTAGTAAAACCGCTTTCGGAATAGATCTCAGGTCTAGGTACCTGAGAAAAAGGTCGTTTGAGTACCGCAGGTAAAAGCTCTTCCTGAGAACTGTGTCTGATGAGGGGTCCTGGTCGTGGATCGGACGAACGACCGAAATTTATCAAAAATTTGAACATTTGAATGCGGCGCGTGAAGATAGAAAACGGAAAAAAATTAATTTTAATTTTTCCATGGGCGCGAAAAATTTGAAAATTGGTTTCCAGCCCGGCGTTCGACCTGCGCGTGCGATGAAATCGGTGGGAATCGGATGGGCCCCAGTTTGAAAAAAAGAAATCGTGAATTATCAATTTCCCATGTGAGCGAAAAT
The DNA here is from genome assembly GCF_949628265.1 of Cloeon dipterum. NCBI lineage: Eukaryota > Metazoa > Arthropoda > Insecta > Ephemeroptera > Baetidae > Cloeon > Cloeon dipterum. Next base: position 1,095,128 of record NC_088786.1, on the reverse strand, counting down.
TTTGAACATTCCGGCGAAAAAAGAGTAATTCGAAAAATCCACACACGGGCAGACGCACCCCATCGAGGGGTGTCGATTTGTACCAAAACCGGCGCCGTTCAGCCCATATAGAACCCCGCCTGGGCCCCGAAAACCGCACAGTAGGAATTTAGGAACCCTCAAATTTCAGATAATGCTCAATTTCTCAAAAGATCATTAATAAATTTATCCCTCTCGTCGAGATATATCCAATAGTGTGCCAAGAGGGGTTCGACAATGTTTACAGCATGCCAGACATATTAATAGACTCGATGAAAGGGTCGTCAAATTTTCTTCCAAACAGACAATTTGATTAAACTGTCGTCAGAGGTGCATTTATTTCATCTTGGCTGCAGGCTGGCTCGAAATTTACTACCGAGCATTTACTGCCAGATTATACACCGTTGAGTTCGCATTTGGAGGCCGTGACAAATGGCCAAGTAAATAATTCTATCGAGTGCAATAAATAAAAAAGCGAGCCCGTTGGCAATTCAAATGCCACCCACGGCTTGTAGCGCCATTAGAGGGTCGATTTATCGATGTTGTAGTCATTACAAATCAAGTTACAACGACACTTAAGATTGCTCAGCAGCCACATTTCACTGCAGGAGAGAGCAGAAGAGCGGCGGACTAATCAGATTTAGTTACCGACGCGCCCCAACCTGAGCTCTCTTCTCCCGGCGGTCCGTCTCCTCGACTGCTGAATAAATTCTCGATTTGCAACACCCAGATATATAAACGCACACATTTGAATTGAAATGCTTCCACACTAATTGGATCAATATTTTTTTTGTTCAAATTAAATAAAAGATCTTTAAATAAGCTGTTTTTTTAAATTTTGTCTTTATGAAATAAAAAAATGGTCATAAAAATAAAAAGCCACCAAACGCCTTTTTGCTCTTAATTCTGCAACTGATTGTTTGGTGACTTCGATTGTTCTATCGAATTAACATCGCAGAAATGAATTAAAAGTTGATTTATACTTGTTTAATTGCGAATGAAAAGACGCAGCTCGGAGAAAGCAGTTTAAACTCTTTGCTATATAGAAAATATCGCAACGCGCATGTCAGCAGCTCCCGCGTAATTCCTGACATGCGTGTGACGTCAGCCAATCAGCGTCGAGGATTTTTCTAGCAAAACACTTGAACAGCTTTCTCCGTTTTCATAAAAAATGCGTTTGGTGATATTTTTGACTAATAATTAGATCTTAAAAATAAATTTCATTTCAATATTTTCATAGCAATAGAAATGAACAAAAAAGATTTTTCTCTCTTGTCTCCCCTCTCTTTCCGAGTAAATCCGGTGGCAGGCCAAAATCAAGAGGGTTCCCGCCGCTAATATCGCTCGCTCTGACCTTCGACGGCCCTTTATCATCCCTTATTTATTCTCCCTGAACGCAGCAGTAAATCTTGGGCGCCGCTCTCCCTTTCGGTGCTGATTGGCTCGGACGAGAGTCTGCGGGAATACAAATTGCATCATCTTCTCCTGCTCGCCGGCGCTGCGGAAAATAATGGCGCTGTTTTTGGGAGTGGAATCGCGCCGCTAATTTCATACAGACGAACTTTCTCCATTTCTCCATGGTCCCAGAGCGACCGGGCTGCCGGATTCTCGCGAATTATCGTCGGGCGAATCAATTGCTGTGTAACTAACAGGGGTTTTTATCAAAATGTCATGAGAGACAAGAAAATTTACGACCGCTCTCCCAAGCAAAGTTTTTTGGTGTTTGCCAAACAGCAGCAACTTTGGTACATTTCGAGAGAGAGAGAGAGAGAGAGAGAGAGAGAGAGAGAGAGAGAGAGAGAGAGATTTTACAGCTCGGCAGTCTCTGTGGATCATTTTTCTTTTCCTCTCCAGAAAGTTAGACGCGCGGTGGGGATGAGAAAGATGCTTTATACATACACACACACATATATATATCCGCTGCTGTTTTTGCCGCTTTGAATAAATATCACTGGCGCTGAAAACTGAGAAATGTGCACTTACTCACACTTCGCGGCGGTGCGGGAAGCGAAACTGCTTTTTGCTGCTCATTCATATATATTATTCTGAGGCTGCAAACTGAATCGCGACCGAGTGCGTGCCAAAAATGCGTGGCGCCTGCTTCGCAAGGAGATAAGCAAACCGCGTGACACGCTCGCGAAGCACTCTGCATACTCGGCCGAAAGCAAAAAGCGCGGCCGTCCTCTCCTCAATTTCCGTGTGCGTTTCAACAAGATTAAGAGCCGGCCGAGGGCTGAATAAGTGAATTCGGAGCAGCTCCCCTCGCCGAAGATTAAAGGATCTAATTAGGGTCCTTTCAGCGTCTGACAGGTTGCCGAATTAATTAATTAGGGCGCTAATTAGGCCCATTCGTTCATGTTGCGGTGCGCCCGTCGTCAGATCCGAGAGGCAAATAAAAGAACGGACGCTGTCTGCGTGTTGCAGGTGGGCCTCAGCACGCACTGCTCGGCAAGACGCGCAGACCCAGGACGGCCTTCACCAGCCAGCAACTGCTCGAGTTGGAAAAGCAGTTTCGACAGAACAAGTATCTTTCCCGGCCGAAGAGATTCGAGGTTGCCACCAGTCTCATGCTCACCGAGACGCAGGTAAGCTCTCCGAAAAGACTCGTTTGGACAGTTTGACGAATGTATTTATGTTTTTCTTTAAGGGTGGATGGGCATGAGGGTTGATCACTTTTAAAACCCTTCGGCTATGTTTATGGGAGGTTGAGACGAGTCGAACTGACTGAGCGGAGATTTTGCAATTCTAACTTTTAGAACCCGAGATTTGGGGGCAAAAAAATATAAAGCATTATTTTTTGTCAACATTAATTGTGAACGCCAAATCTCGGGATGTAACAGTCAGAATTATGAAAACGGCACACCGTTCAACTCGTCTCAACTCCCCCTAGAAATCCAATTAAATTTGGGGTAGATTTTTATTGATTTAAGAGGGGGTTGATTTTTTGAAAGTGCTCATCAATGCGATTTTTATCGTTACTGCAAGGGGGATGGGGGTTGATCACCCTTGAAACCAAAAGGTTATCTAGGGGAGGTTGAGATGAGTCGAACGGTATGCATTTTTTGCGGTTGTGACGATTAGAACCCCAGATAACGCGGTCACATCATTACCAAAAATTAAAAATTTCGATTTTTACCAATATTTTCATCGCTAAATCTAGGATTCTAACGGTCAGAATTACAAAAACTGCACACTAAATCTCCCCTAAATAGCCAATAGAATTTGGAGTACATTTTTTTAAATTTTAGAGGGTTTTGATCAGTGAATAAATTTTATAAAGTGCGATTTTTATCTTTCCTGCATTGCATGGTTTGGAAGGGGGATGACTGTGGGTCACCCCCAAAACACTTCGGCTCTCTAGGGGAGGTCAAGACGATTCAAATGGTGTGTAGTTTTTACAGTTCTGACTATTAGAACCTGAGATTAGGCGGTGACAATACTGGCAAAAATGTAATTTGACCAACATTTCCCCACCGTCAATTCAACAGATGTTTAGGTTATTCCACGCAAAACATCCGCCTTGATGCAATATCTGAATTTGCATTTCACTTTTCTGGCTGCTGTGCCCCATTCGCATTTGGCGCACGCATGAGTGATTTATAGCGATAATCGCGCGGCGGCCGATATCTCGCGAATGGCGCCGGCAAACTTGAATAATAGCCTTCTTTGAGCCGGCGGCTCGATCCAATCCTCTCAGTCAGGTGCAAATTGTCAGCGTGATGCATCACCTCGTCCATATAGCTGCGGGGATTTTTGCTGTTTGCTTATTCGGGGGCAGGTGCAAGCGCGCGCGAGCGCGCGCGGATTGCAAAGCCAAAACAATAAATGCGCGGCTGCCGAGGGATGATCAGCGGCAAATGAATCAATCAGTGCGCGGTTATAAATCAATCATCGCGCCAATTGGCCTCGACACACGCCTCGCGCCCGCGTTATTTATCTGTTTGCCCTGGCACTGGACAAATAGCACACGCGTCGGCACCCACACCGCACCGCTCTATTTGCTTGCCATTGCATGCAGTCACCGCGATAATTTCGCCAACACCACGCTCCAAAACTCGAAACAGTCGAAATAATAAGCGTCTTGAGTTTGTTTGGCGGCTTGTGTGCGGCTGCTGTTGTATTAAAATTGCAGGTTATAGTTATAATTGTGGTAAATTGGAAGATTTATTAAAAAAATAGACTAAATTCATTTATTTGATCCTGAATTTAAAAAATCCATCTATTTTGAAAATATTTTTAAACCTTTATTAAAGGTATTTGATTTTGTGGCTCTTGTTGAATTTTTTGCTAAAACAAAGGACTGAAAACGCCTTTAATTAAACCTCGACTTTACTGCATATATGCAGGTTAGCGGGGTCCAGATTCGTGCGACGCGCAGATATGGCGTCCGGTGGAGAATGGCGCGAAAAAACGGTCACGTGAAAAGAAGCAAGATTTGGTCAATATTGCGACGTATAATTTGCATTACTCTTAACTAATTGTGTCTTTTGGATCGTAACAACAAACTCTTGACACTCGTACGGCTTTTTGTTTCCCACATTCAGACGCCATCTTGGATCTGCGCAGTGCGAACCAATTTTATCGTTTTAATTTTGAGCTTTGGAATTTTCGAGTATTCTCCAAATCGGTTCACATTTAATTTCTCTTTATTTGCGTACTTGAACATAAATTAATGTAAGAAAAATACACTAAGTCACATACATACAATTGCAAAAATAATCAATAACAAGAACAGCTGGTCTTCTTATTATACAATTTTTAAATATACATAAGGAATTAATTAGTCGTGGAACAAAAAAATCAGAGACCGTTGAACTCATCTCGTCAAGAGAAACAACTTTTCTGCTGGCCTCAAAGTGTTAGGTTAAAGGTCAAGGTTACTAAAATCGAATTTTCGAAATAAAACTAAAATTTAAAGCTGTATAAATATTCAAATGATATAGCCATCTTGTATAGAGCGCAAGAAATTATAGACAGGATAAGCTAAAAAACTGGAAAGGCTTTCTGTGTTGGTTTTTTTTTTTTTTAAAAAAAAAATACAAATTGTTGCTTTTTCGGGTTTTCAAAAAAATATTTGCACACCCCAATCTCAGCTTCTAATCGTCAGATTTTCAAAAACCACACACCGTTTGACTCATCTCAACCTCCCCTAGATAGTGAAAGTAGTCTATGGGTGTCTACCCTTCAACCCTCTTTTTCCACCCTTAAAAAACGAAAAATTATACCATTTTTTGCTGTTTGCACCTCACTGTGCAACGGAATTTAGTGTTTGCATCGCCCCGAAACTTAAGTACATCATTGAACGTGAATACCAGTAAAACAGCATGCATTTTTCGTAAATTTTTACACTTGGAAGCTGAAATTTGAGCTAAATTTTTTTATTATTATTCTGCTGGTCTAAAAAAAACACACGTTTTTCCTTAAATCTCGGCTTCAAAGCTTCAGATTTCCATAAACTGCACACCGTTCAAGTCGTCGTATTTCCCCCTAGATAGCTGAGGGTTTTTTAAGGTCTACTACTGATGAAGTTTTAATTTTAAAATAGAAATATTTTCAAATTGTAAAATAGAAGAAAACCGTATGATTTAATTTAGTTTTGCAATTCATTCTATGGAAAATCCGGGTTGTTTATAAAATGATTCGCTGTTTTGGAACTCTTTCATTCAGAATTATTGTCAATTTGATGGTTTCCAAAAGCTAAAGGCCAATTTGTGTGATTCGCAGGTGAAAATCTGGTTCCAAAATCGGCGGATGAAGTGGAAGCGGAGCAAGAAGGCGCAGCAGGAGGCGAAAGCGAAGGACGAGTCGGAGAAGCGCGGCGGCTGTGGCAAGGAGGGCCGGCAGAGCCAGCCGGCGGCCAAGGAGGCGGCCTCCTCCATGATGGGCACCGACAACGGCGACTCGAGCAGCTGCAGCAGCGGCTCGCCCGGCGGACAGGTGGCGCCGCCACCGCCGCCGCCGTCGGCCCCGCAGAGTCTGGCCACGCTGCTGGGGGCGCAGCAGCACCGCGGGGGCCTGGAGGCGGCCCGTCTGCCCCTGCACCACCACCACCCCCGACTCGGCCTGCCCCCGGAGTCGGCCGAGGCCTTGTACAGGCCGTACGTCGTGTGACTAACGTCCGCCGACCACGCGCCCAGATCTGACTGTTGATTTTCGTGCTCTTCTTCAAAGTTTTGTTTCCCGTCAGACACTATGCGTTGAAATTCTAGTCAAAACGAAGAAAGAAAAACGTTGGCGGGCTCAGAGTCCGAGCAAAATGCCTGTCTCGAATAATTCACGGCAGGACTTGACCATTTTGTTGATTCTGTACAAGGGTTTCTAAAGCCATTAATTTTTCCCTCACTAATTCACCAGTTGCATAAATCCTAAGTGTTCGAAGCCGCCAACAGATGGCGCCACCGTAGACTTTCGCTTTTAAGGCACTTCCGCTGCGATTTCAGACTCAATCTAGCTACTGTGGATTCTTCAGTTAATTTGCTATTTTTTGACGCGCTGAAAACCAAAATCGGTTCAGCCAATCGCTGTAGAATCGTGAATAACTATTTTTTGAAATAAAAAAATCTTTTCCAACGATTCTACGACGATTGGCTGTACCGATTTTGGTTTTCAGCACGTCAAAAAAAGCAAATTAATTAAAAAATTCAAAATAGCTAGATTGAGTCTGAAATCGCAGCGGAAATGCCTTAAAACCGCTTAAAACAAAAGTTTTTAAGAAAGTCTGTGGTTGCGCCATCTGTTGGCGACTTCAATAACTAAGGGTTTATGCAACTGGTCAATTTGACGTATTATAATTTTAAGAAATGGGGCGTCGATATTCATGCTGTGTGGAAATCTCATTTTAGATTTTCGTGGCAAAATTTGGAAACCCTTTTGTTATTCTAAAAAACTGCTATTCATTTTATGGTAATGCGGAGAACGCTTGGCCGGTGCGTAAGGTGTACAAATGTTGGCCCCCAAAAGTGTTGATTAACCTTTACATTTAATGAAACAACTTTGCAGACATCCAAACAACTATATGATTGTAAATAAATATTTGAAATTCACTCCGACATGTCCTAAATTAGGTTGCCCACCTCTTGGCGATGAAGTTTAAAGTGTGAGTCTGGTGATTTGAAAATTTTGCTTTTCAAAAAAGATTTATGGGGTCGGAACACAACCCCATTCTTATAGGAGGTAAGTTTTGGAGCTTTTATACCAGTTTATGATTTTTGTCCGCAGTAATTCAGATCCAGAGTTCATTTTCGACATATCTCACACCCTTTGTTCGTTTCCAAAACTCTTATCCCTAGAGATAAAATTTTCAACCGACATCTATCTCTGTATAATATTCAGAAATAGAGTAAAATGCTTGAATAACAATCAAATGGTGCGATACACATCAAAATTGAGCTCGGATTTTGAACTGATGGCAAAGAAACAAAAAAAAACTACTACCCCTGGAAGCTGGGGGTGAGTTTCAAACCCAAACCTTAGTTTATCAAGTTATTATAAAATGTGTTCGACAGGTTTATTTCTTTAATTTTAATTCTAAATGTCTAAAAAATAAATGAATTCTTCCTAACGCCATTTTTTTATATTTTTCTACGTTTATGTGGCATTTTTTATTTTATTATGAAAAATTTGACCTCTGAACTGCAAAGTTTGCCAACCTGATAAAGTTGTTGGGTACATTAAAACATTTTCAAATTACCTCACTCTCACAACGAAAAAAACTTCGCCTTTGTCAAAAATCCCAATAAATAGGTAATTTGGATATTTTGTCCATCAAAGTATCATCAAAATCTGAAGACGCATTATGCCAAGAGGTGTATGGAAAGAGGGATTATGTCCTCCATGCTCCACTTTATCGTGACAAGTAGCTTGTAACAATTTTCTGGTTAGAAATAATATTCCAACATAGGCTAGAAACTTGAAAATAAAAATGTTCGTGATGTTCCTACGGATGTATCATACACGCCGTGAAATGCACTCTAATAAAGTATAAGAATTACCAATCCTGAAAATGCACGCGAGCTCATTTCTCAACAATTCCCCTTTCTTTTATCTCGAGACATTTTACACTGATTGTTTTTCTAATTCCCCTCCATCAATATTTATGGCAGGAACAAATGGAGTGTGAATGGACCATCTCTCCTTCTCTCGGGATTGAGCAAAAGTTGGTGCGCAATGCGGCCGTCTCTCACTCGAGTGGCTGCGCTGATTCGAATTAAACGGAGGAGCTAGACAACAAGCGCGCAGCAACAGCAGCGATAATAATTAAAGTCAGTGCCATTCACTTTTACACTCGCTCGACTTTTACTGCCGCTCCAAAAATCTCGGCAAATCAAGTGCGCGGCGGCCGCTGTCTCGAAATTGCAACAGCAGAATTGATTAAACTCAAAGGGGACGGTCGAGTCGCTAGGAATCTGGTGCGTAAGTGACACTAAATCTACTGCAATGGCACTTGAAGAGTCAAGCGAGCAGTGTGCGAATAAAAAGGGAGGGATCGAAGGGACAGCAAATAAATGCCTCGTGTGATTTCGGAACGGTGCATGGCTTGACGCTTTAATCTTTAATTTAACAAGGTGAAATGCGGTAACATTTCCATTCTTGCGGCGTGGTGTCATGCAAGGGCAGGGGCGCTTTAAGGAAGTGGGGATGAGGGTGCTAAGGAGATAACCTTCTTCTTTCTTAGGGGAGTCAAAGTTACCCTCTCAAAAGACGACAGGCACAGGAAGGGGTTAACGTGGAGAACGAGGAGGAGCTAGACGCAGGAGGAGAAAGGACCGTTTTTATAAAAACCCGAACAAGGACGGAACGAGGAGAAGCGAAGTCCACGAGTTAACTGATTTTGTGTTTGTGTGGGCAGGCCGAAGTCGGACAGCGTAATTAGACAAGGTAGGAGATCACTTTTGGAGGGCTCGTGGGCAATGCCGAGGACTTCCGTCGCAGGGCCGTGCCGTGGACTTTAAGGTAGTTTTTTGGGCAATAAGTTGAGGGCCGCCACTTGCCCAAATTGCCTTGTTAAGTTGCGCGGGTTTAAATTTGGCTTTCCCTTCTTTAAGCATAGACATTTTTTGGATATTTGCTCAAGGAATCTCTGAATTTGCTGCAGCTGGCGGTCGTAGAACCCACCGCGAGAAGAAAGGCTTTGTGCGTTATAGGAATTGTCGGCCAGAGTTTAGAGAATTTGGGGTATTTTTTCGAATTCTCGTTTATTTCCTTCTTTCTCGCAACAGGCGTTTGGCGAATTTTGAGAATGAAATAGCTCAATTTTTAAGTGGAAGGGTGTTCGTTATGCTCCTCTCGTCACGCCCGATCGAATGGGTCATCGGTTAAGAGTAATTTCCGTTTTTTTAACCTTGAAAACCAGCAGCATAATTTAAAAATCCGAAACGACCCTCAAAAGTGGTCTCAAGGCACTTGTATGAGCTTGTGTAAAATTTCACGATCGTTTTCGAGAAAAAAATTTTGTAAATCGAAAAACACCAAATTTTTTTTATTTTTGCAAATGTTGCGAGCGCCAAATCTCGGGTTCTAAGCGTCAGAAATGCAAAAACTATACACCATTGGACTTGGCTTGTCTTCCCCTGGTAAGCTGAGTAGTTTTTGGGGTGCTCAACCCCAAATTTCATCCCCCGAGTCGAAAAGTGAATATTTAAATCGTCTCGATTTTTTATCTGTATAATTTATAAATTTGGATTTCGTCAGATTATCTTGTTAAAACATAAAATTTGTAAACTGAATGGATTTTTAGGCACATGGAGTTCATAATGACAGAGAGTTTAAATAGATTTGTTTGAATTACAATGTCGTGGAGAGATGAGAGAGAGAGAGCGAGTCGAGTTGAAAAGTTGCAAACGCAATTAGTGAGCGAACGAGAAGGGCTGCCGAGACGGTTGAGCGCGCGCGCGGCGGCTAACTTGTGATACATCCGAATTATAAAGGGATAAAAAACCTTAATTAATTCATTAGGCGAGCGAGCGAGCGAGCGCAGTTGAGCTCGTTTGCTGCTGAAAAAGCCGTAATGGCAAGCGAAGAAGTTAATCTACATACAGTGGCAGCAGGGAAAAAGCAACAGTGACAAATTGAGCACAATTAGCGCAGTCGAGGCAAGGGAAGGGAAGGGAAGGCCAGCAGAGGGCGCGCTCCTTTTTAATTTGGCCCGACCATGATGAGCGCAATAAATAAGAAATAAAAATAATTGTCCCGCCGAGGCAGAATGGGCGTGGTGTGTAATAAGGGGGCTATAAACGACATATTTGAAGAACAGGGGGCGGCGGCGGTGGCGGCGGGGGGAGTAGGTGGCAGGGAGAGCCGGAGAGAGAAGCGAGCAGCACTCATTACTGCAGAATGTCGGCGCTGATGAGCCACTCATATCGTTTAATTAGAGCCATGACACTAGCGGCCCGCGTTTATGGAGCTGCGACGCGCACACCCGCCCGCACGTTGAAACGGACCAGACCAACCAACCCTTCGCCAGCCGCAACCAACCCCCGCTCAAGTCTCTCAACTCTTTGGCGAAAAAAATTAATTGCCGCAGTGGCGGGCCGATCCGCAGCCAACTCCTTTTTTAATCTGAACCGCAGCAAAGCATTTATCAGCGGGGACCAGATTCGTGCGACGCGCACATATGGCGTCCGGTGGAGTATGGCGCGAAAAGAAGCAAGTTTTGGTCAATATTGTGACGTATAATTTGCATTTCTTGTACTAATTGTGTCTTTTGGGTCGTAAAAACAAACTCTTGACACTCGTACGGCAATCCAAAGAGAGAGCGCTTTTTGTTTCCCACATTCAGACGCCATCTTGGATCTGCGCAGTGCGAACCAATTATTATTATCTTTATTGGCTTTTGGCGAGGTCACACATCAGATATGGTTAAATCTCCAAATATACGCCCCCCAATTGCAATGCACACACACAAAAATCATAAGTTTTATTACAAATAATGCCAAGAATTGTATCGCCCATTTGGCTCCCGTTGAAAAAAGGAACAAAAATTCGAGATGGTTTAATTTATATTTACTTTTTGATTTTGGGGATGAAATTATGGCCAATAGGGGGTGAGAATTGGGGGTGAGCACCCCAAAAACCATTCAGCTCACTGGGGGAAGTCAAACCAAGTTGAACGGGGTGCAGTTTTCGAATTTCTGACCTATAGAACCCGAGATTTGGCGTTCGCAACATTTGCAAAAATTCGACAAATTTGTGTTTTTCAAAATTAAAAATTCAATTTCTCGAAAACCAAGCCAAACACCACTTTGAAATTTTCACAAAGGTTCACACGTACCCTGAGACCACTTTTGAGGGACATATTTTATTTTTTAAAGTATGCCGCTGATTTTCAAAAGCCAAAAACGCCTGGAAATTATCGAAAATGACCCTTGGTGACCTTTGAGCTTGACCTCACTCAATCGGGCTTGACGAGAGGAGCTTTAACTTAAAAAATGGGTTATCGCATTCACGAAATGTCTCGTATAATTTGTTTTGTGGTGCTGATTCCGCCACTGGCACGGGGCGAGCAGCGAGAAGCGAAGGCTGTATTAGGGGTGGATGCGCGCGTGGCTGTACCGACGGGTATCTTGCGCTGCGTGCCAGGGAATTGCCAACTGGAAGGACAAATTGTTCATTACCGAGCGCCATTGCAGCTAATTGCTCCCCGTAGGACAGTGACGTCACAATTAAAATGTTGCGCCGCCGGCATTCTTACACCGAGCGGCGCCGCGTCGGCGTCGATCCGCCGGCCTTTTCTGTCCCTTTTTCTCGTGCCCGAGCTAGCGCCCGCTTTTTTTCTCTCCCTCCATTATGCAAAGCGCGGCGCACGCAAATTTATTTCATCGCAACCGCAACACGACTCTCTCATTTATCAGCAGCGTGCACTCTTTAATGAGATTAGCATTTCGCTGCCGCGGACATAATTAGAGCCAATTAGCGCACCGGCCGCGCTTTTTGCAGATGCGCTAATTTGCACTTTGCGCTGGGCCATTCGGGTCAATTGCGGCCCATCACTCGCGGCCTAATTGCTCCGCAATAAATGTTGACTGCAGTTCGATCTATTTACATTCACACCGAGCCACGCTTTTATAACTACTCTAAATTATGAATTAGCTCAACTTCGGCTTTTTTCTCAATTAAAAAATATGCTCGTACTTTACTAAGGGATGCTACTCAATGCAACGCAGACCGTTAGAGAAATCATCAAAAACAAATGTTAAGCGAATTTAAAAAAAAAAATGAAAGTGGAATGATACTTGGGCAACAATTGAAAATTATTTAAATTGTTGGATGCCTTAAATAATTGACCGATAAACAATTTGCAATAATAAAAATGACCTTCCTCAGAGTAAAAATCCAAATTTTGCCAATTTTCTCCACAATTTCCAGTGCTCGAACATATTTTCTTGGCATATTCCGATTCCTCTCGTCGAGATCTGTCCAGCGGTGTATGCCACTTATTGGGGAAACTCTTGCTTTTGAAATTAAATCGGATTTCAAGAAAGGAGACAGCCATTGCCATTTGAAAAGCACGGTAACTTTCCAGCTAATTTTCTCAAAAAATTACAGCGCTCCTTAGGTCAATTTAGGCTTTAAATGAATCCTAAGGGACGAGTTTATGCATTGGCAACAAGCATTTTCCAGGCTTTTCCAGTATCATTCCTCTTTAAGCAAGTGCCAAAATATCCCAGAAAAAACACAAAACATTCATTGTCGCCAAACACCCGTGACTTGGCTTTTTTATTTTTTACTTTTTTAATAAATCAGTAATTTTGCTGATTTTTTTACAATATTTTGGGCCCCTTTTTTGACTAGTAAATTCGTTTGGAAACCCCCAAATTTTCCATTTTAGCGGGTTCGTTTAGCGGATAACAAAAATGGGTTAACTTGACATTTAGAATATAGCGTCTTGTCTTGATTTTCATTGAAAAAAAATCAAAACCACAAAATTTTCGGGATTTTGAATTATGTATGTTTACACGCCCGAATCTCAGCTTTTAACTGTCGCATTTTCAAAATCTGCACACCGTTAGACTATTCTCATAACAACCTCCCCTAGATAACCAAAGTAGTCTAATGGGGCTAAATCTTCAACCCCCTTTTTGCACCCTAAAAATATATTTTACATTTTTTATAGTTTGCACCTCACTGCGCCACGGAGTTGACTCTGTCATTCACCGTGAAACCACTTTCGATCGAAGTTGAAAAGTATGCAATTTTTGTAATTTTGGCTGCTAAAACCCGAGATTTAGTCGACACAATTAATGGCATTTTATTGCATCTGAAAACGAAGTAGACGTAAAACACCAAATCTCAGCTTCTAATCCTCAGATTTACAAAAACTGCACATCATTCGACACGCCATGACCTCCCCTAGACAGCCAAAATACTATAAGGGGGACAACCCTTTCAACCCCTTTCCCACCCCCTCTAAAATGGTAAAAAATGAAGATATTTAGCTTTTAATTTTGGAAATGATTTGAATTATCGAATTATTTTCATAATGCAACGGTGGATTACGCATTGAAAATTAAATGTACCTCTCTGGAACCTAAAATTTAAATTATTTACTTCCAACGTCTCCAAATACTTGAAAATTTTACTGTACGGGCAGATAAAAAATATAAAAACCAATTAATTTGAATCAAATAAATTAGAATCCTCCAAATCAAGATTCCTAAAAAGAGCTCTTTCCGTATCCAAATTAATGAAATCCAGGCTGACATATAAATTAGCAGACACTGATTTCCTTGTAAAAGAATTGCAAATGAGATTTTCACTGCCGGAGACTGATTCATTTAAAAAGTTCATGGCTAACCAGGATTTTAAGGCCTCCGAAATCGACCCGGGGTTTTTCGTCACCCCCGCCATGGTCAACCAAAATTGGAAGGGAGCCATGTTTATTAACAGACATATGTTCACGAGGCACGCTTGTCACGGTTTTCACTATTTGATCTGTAATAAATTGACCTATCACTCCTGCGCGAGTGAGGACTGCGAGTGCAAATTCTGTGATATTAAACAAATTAACTTTTACCATTTTTTTGAATGTGTTAAGAACAATCTGACGTTGTGCCAAGCCGCCAAAGCAAAAACGAGCATTGATATGTGATTTAATTACTCTGTATTTTATGTCTGTTGTACACCTTTTGGTGTTTAATAAATATTTCATTCAATTTATTTAAAATAAATTTGATCGTCTTGTCTTCCCAATCCTTATTATTTAGTTTTAAACCAACCCTTTTTCATTACTTTTCAGTGACAGCAGCACCGATATTTGAGTTTATCGGCTCTTTTATATTTGGACAGCCGCAAATTAGTAAGGAACACACACCATCAGCCTAGTGCAAAGTGCTATTTCGATTAATATTGACGATCAATTGCTATTTTGTTGATATTGCATCGTAAAAATTTAACTGTTATTACCTGTCATAAAGTGCGGCAAAGACCTGAATCCCCTCTGTTCATATATATAAAACGCAGCGCTCATTCGATCAGCCTATGGCGATTGGGATTGGACACATTAAAATATGGGCACGACCAGTCTTGGAATCGTTTTTCAAATTCGTTCCCAACCAAAACATTTAGGTCGTGCTCGGTTTGAAAGAAAGTGAAGTATACGTTTAATATCTGATCAATTGTCATCTAGCGTCGTTAATATTGCATCGTAACTTTAACTGTTATGGCCCGCAATAAAAGGCAGCCGTGATGAGCGGATTTTAGCAAGACATTAAACCTGTCTTCTCTCTTTTTTTTCCTCTGATGGCCGCTATGTTGTTGTTGACATGTGCCGCGGCCCGACGGACGATTAATTAATATAAATTTTACGGCCATTCACCGGCCGCGTCGTCTAATTGGTCGGGCGCGCGTGCGTTTTATTGCCGGCTCTCTCTCTCTCTTTGCTCAGTGTGATTATGGAAACAATCTATTTTCGGTTCGGCGCAGGAAACGTCCGTCTACTCGCTATCGACTCCTGATAAAATCCTGTCTGAGTGTCATAATATATATAGGGAATCAGTTTTGTGTCACGCAATGCAGAATAAATAAATAAATAGTGGCACACGCTCTCTAGCTCGCTTCCGACACAATCGTGATGATTATTCGATCCCTTATCTATTGGAAAAATAATTAATAATTGTTATTAATTTCTCGCATGATCCATTGACAAAGCACTTGAAGAGTTATTTAAAAAATGCGACCACTCGAGGTTGTTTTAATTATATTCAACACTTGAAGAGTTGTTGAAATAATGTATTTTTTAATTTCTTTCAATAAAATCTAATTTAAATCAACCTAGGATCCTAGGGGTGAGAAAGAGTTGAGGGTGAGCACCCCAAAAACCATTCAGTTCACCTGAGGAAGTCAAGCCAAGTCGAGCGGAGTGCAGTTTTCGCATTTCTGACCCTTTAGAACCCGAGAATTTGCGGTATCAATCCTATTTAAAAGAAAATAAGCAAGAAAAGGCACCTGTAGCAATTTGAATTACACAAAAAATTCCTATTAAAAAGTTAAATTCAGTACAATACTTATTTCACCTTGTAACAATGTAAAATTAGTAGCAGAAAAAAATAAAATAAAAAATTACATTGTGCCATTTCTTGCTGTAATAATATATGTTTTTTCTGATTGTATTACATTGGCAAGAATAAACAACGATAAAAATTTGGCCAGCCGAGGATATGGTGAATATATAATCATACACAAAAATATCTCATTCAATTTTAAAAATGATTCAGACAAGAAATCTTAAACGCTCTTATGAAATCTCTGACAAAGCGGATAGAATAATAAACAGCTCCCTGTTATATTATACAGAAAAAGATAATACAGATCTGCGATACTGCGCCGAGAGAGACTTGTTTTTTGTTAAAAACAAAAATACTTGATTAGTGCGTTTTCGGTGTTTTAAAATTAACATGCACACATCTTCAGCTTCAAAGGGTCAGATTTTCAAAAACCGTACACCACTAGACTCGTCTCAACCTCCCCTAGATAGTTAATGTTTAAAAAACTCTTCAAATCCCTTATATAAACCCCCCTGAAAACGTAAATTTTTCTACAATTTATTTTTGTCTGCACGTCATTGCGAAACGGAATTTAAAAACCGTCTTTGACGAAGTTTCTGAGCTAACCAATCGATTCTCGAGGGTCGAATTAGGTAAAATGGATATTTTTCCGACCAAAAAGTCCAGCGCGACGACGTGCGATTTTTTTCCCGCCAAAACAATAAGAATGCGAGAACTGCGCATGCGTGAGCACTTGCAGAAAGACTACCTCTACGAATGACTTCTTTGTCAGATCCAGCTAACTGTCACGCATGCGCAATTCTCGCATTAATATTGTTTTGGCGGGAAAAAGGTTCGCACGTCACACTGGACTTTTTTAATCGGAAAAATATCCACTTTACCTAAATCGACCCTCAAGAATCGATTGACGTGCTCTGAAAATTCGTCTAAGACGTTCTTTAATGGTAATCAACGGTACATGAGGACCTTGCGCAGAAAATCTTTCTCGAACTGAAACTCAAACCAGATCCTTTTTATTTTCCGAGGGTAGTTTGATTAGATAAGAATTTGCAGGCTGCAGAGCCCGGTGTCACGTCATGCGTTTAGTTGTTCCAAGCCGAGCTCAGCAAAATTAACTCAACACAGCGCGGGGGTGGTGGTGGCGAGAAGAATGGCTGCCAATTCGCATTTATATTATACTCCACTGCCACGCAATCAAAGGTGCGCGCTTCCGGCAGAGTGGGCGAAGCAGCAGCTCTCTGAATAAATTATACCATTTCAAAACATTTAGCTTGTACTTAAATGTAAATGCTGCGGCTGCGTGTTTATTCAGCGTCGGCGGCGGCGGCTCTCTTATTTGCAATTCCGACTCCAACGACTGCAGGCAGGGCTAGTCGGCGGCCGGCGCGCTGCTCGCGCTGATGGTGGTAGTTAGCAGCCCTAGATGCCGGCATAATTATTTTTGCCGCTGCTTGCATACACATACACACACCCAGCAGCAGCTAATTCGAATCCCCCGCAGCCGAAAGCGAGAGAGAGAGAGCTCTAATGATGGAAATAAGTCTGTGTGGCGCAGTGTGCCGCGCGCGCCGGCCGGCCGCATTTCCATTTTATCACTGGACACGAGAGGAAAAATTTGTAGCAGCTTGACAAATAACGCCCGCTATAGTTGACGAGGGGTGCTCTTCCGTTCTAAAAGCGTATATAGTTGAGTGAAAATAAAAACCTATAAAATTGAGAATAGAAATAAATAATAATAAAATACACACGAAGGTGAAGTTTTGAGTGAATTTTGTTTTGGAGGTCTGCAAGGCAAAAACATTTTTCATGTCAATATTTCACAAAACAACTAAATCTATTTTGATTAAATGCACGAAGAACTTTGAAATTTTCAGTTTATT
Source organism: Cloeon dipterum (assembly GCF_949628265.1). Classification (NCBI taxonomy): domain Eukaryota; kingdom Metazoa; phylum Arthropoda; class Insecta; order Ephemeroptera; family Baetidae; genus Cloeon; species Cloeon dipterum. Next base: position 1,077,730 of record NC_088786.1, on the reverse strand, counting down.
AATAAATAAATTTTTATTAATATTTTGAGTGCCAGCAGGGTCCAGTCGGAAGTTTTTCCTGACCATAAGAGGTTAAAATAAGGTCCTGTTGGTGAATGAAACACAAAGAAAACAACTGCATCAACCTTTGGCGTAATTAAAGGAAAAGGTCATGCACGACCGGAGCCAGGTTAAAAACTTGCGGCTAAAATATTGAGAAACTCGGTGTTCTTATGCAGAATTCCACAGGCTGCGAGTTGAAAAAACGCGGCGGATTAATTATATCACCCTGAAAAATCAGAACTTCTAAAAAAATTGAAAAAGGCGACCTACAAATTTTTTGTAAAACCACGCAGAAAATTAAAAAAAAGTTCTGAAATTGGGTTGTTGGCAAACATTACAGTCGATCGTTTCAGATTGAACTTATTTTTGGGGGGAATTTTGAAATACTTATTTAAAAAAAAAGTTTTAAATCCATGCTACTGCCTAAACTGAACTGAAAAAAATTTCAGGTTGTGATTTAAACTGCTGCATTTCTTTCTTCAACACATTTTTATTTTGCGTGGAAAGAAAATTGGCGAATTTGAAGAGGCGTCGCTTTAGCTTGTGCGCCTGAACGCTAATTAGTCCCAGATTAAAGTAACGCCTGGGGAACAATTAGGCGATTTAGTGTTAATTAAAAGTGTAGCGAGCAGCTGGATGTTTTTGAGTTGAGATGAATGTGCGGCGAGGGAACTTGCGTGCGTGTGCGCCGTGTGTTCTCACTGCAATTGGTCCTCGGGGAATTCGCGCCAGCAGGAATGCCGCCGAGCTATTTTCCACACCATTTTTCTCTTTATTTGCATACTCCCCCTAATTCCTGTAAAAAGGTAATTAATTTTTGGCCCACCAGCCGCCCTCTTCGCGTGCAGAGTGCTCTCTAATTAATGCAAATTTAAATCCAATCCCTTTTCTTCAGAAGCTGTTTTTTTTTAATAAAGGGTGACAGAGAAAATTTTTATTCAACCTCAAACCTTTACAAATTAAAAGTAATTTCAGAGTCAAAATGCCGTGTAACGAATTTGAAAATATTGTGAAAATGATTTATTCATTCTCTCTTTAGGAACTTCTCTTTCCTTCCACAGAGAATAATAGGAAAGAGTTAAAAAAAGGTATTTTCATGATTCTCTGCTAATTTCTCATTGCAGCATCAATAATACATCGAAACACGGTGAATTTCTTGATAGATGTATACAGAAACTCCAGGGTTTCTTCGTCTCAACAACAAAAAATCGGTCTTTACTAGCAGAAATACTTCATTTAAAAATGTTCATCACAAACCAATTACGGGAACCTTAGTATCCTGTCCCGTGGCGCAATTTCAAAAATTGCGTGTGCTTTGGATTCCTCTCGATGAGCCCGATTGATGTCCTAGATTTAGATTAAAGGTTTTTTTTTTAAATTACAATCTTGTAAATTAAGCCCAGGAATTTTTAAAGACTGCTCGACAGCTGTCCCATTATGACCATGAATGAGCTGTAGTGGAAATTTCTCTTTTGCTTTGGAGAAAATCAAAATTTTATTTATCGTGATTTGCAACTCCAAATTTCGGGTTCTAATTACCAGAATTTTAAGAGGATAAATGTGCTAAGCAACTTCTTAAGGGATAAATTATCCAAAATTCACTCTCCTTACCAAAATTTTCTCCGCTGAAGCAATTATTGATCATTTTCTTCTTAGAGGGTGGAGGAAATGCGAGATTATAGAAAGCAGGCGGGTTTTTGTACATTTTTTTATTAAATTAGCTTCCACGACAGGGTATCGCATGCTATCTAATCTTAACACTTAATTTTAGGGGGCTGGGGTTGAAACGTAACGTCTTAGTGCGGCAAAATTATAACATAAACATACAAACTCAATTTTCGTTGCCAATCTGACTTTCGCCAAACAACGACAGTCGTCTTTACAATTTACAGCACCAAGACGAATTAAATAAATGATTAAGATTATGAACGTCATGATTAGAAACAAATAAATAAATAACAAAAGAATTTGCTGTGGGTGTCGCACGCCAGACACGTATTATTTGTGTTTGTTTGTGTGGCATACCTAGACAGGTAGCGGAGGTGCCATTTGAAACAGATTTTATTTTATATTAAGTCGGGCCAACGCTATACAGAGTAACAGTCGATTTGTAAAAACGATAAATTTTATTTTAAATATCAACTAGTGTTTGAGCAATTAATTGGTTGATTGGTGAAAAGCTAAAATAAATTAGTAGGAACTTTTTTAATGAGTTTTGTGAAACTAATGAACCGTCTTGTCAGGTTTCAAATGAAAACGTAAGCTACACACTATGATGGCAACAATTTATAGGATTTTCGGTCCACACTAGTCAAGATAACATGTAATTATAATTTAACGTATTTAACAGAAGTGTAATATTTTTAATTTTAAGTGTGGATGGACCTCATTGCTTCAAACTCCAGTGATTTACTGCGTTAAGATTGAGTATCAGTCTTCATAATCAACAATTCTTAAACCACTACTTCATGCAATTAAAAAGTATCGATGAATTAAACTACGGACTAAAGCGTTCATCGGGAGAGCAAAACTGCTGCCGCTCCTGTTTTTCACTCCCAGTTCTCAATTTCACTCGTGCACTCCCAAAGACTCGCAGTCTTTTAAAAACTAATTTTAATTTTCAAGAATCGATAAAAAAATGCATTTTTCACATTTCGTCGTTCCTTCAATTTAAAATCTCGGAATCCGAAATGAGAAAACTACCAATAGATGGACTCGTCTCGACCTTGCATGACCAGTTGAAGGTTTAATAACCCACCAACCCTAAATCGCTTTACCTCAAACCTATCGAAAAAGTAAAACATTTTACAACCCACGGATTTTTGTATTAATTAATAGCACTCCCTTTAAATTAAAACCGTTTTCCTGTTTTTGTTATAAATAATGGACAGCGTGAATCTCGCTGGTTCCCGCTCCCGATGAACGCTCTACCACAAATCATATATAACATTACGCACCAACCAAATTTGACACGGAAAGCTAGTTTGAACAGATCAATTGTGTAGCAAAAAATGCCCTCAAAAGGAATAAAAAATTTCAAGATTGATGTTCGCGAGCGTGGGTGAGAATTTTCAAAAAATATTTACGCTTAAAATGAGATAAATAATGACGCAAATGAATCAAAGTTGGTGCGTGTAACCTACCCTAATTACGAAATATCCAAAATAATTATGTAAGTTAATGTCGCCAGTTGCATACACCCTAAGTGTTTGAAGCCGCCGACAGATGGCGCCAGATGGCGACTTTAGATTTTTAGGCACTTCCGCTGGATGCCTTTTGTGCATTCTTCAATTAATTTGCTTTTTTGACGTGCTGAAAACAATCAAATTAATTAAAAAAAAGCAAAATAGTCTGAAATCGCAGCGAAAATGCCTTCAAAGCAAAATTTTTAAGAGTCTGTGGTTGCGCCATCTGTTATAAAGGGTACATGCAACTGGTCAATTACAGCAATTTTCACACTTCAAGGTTTCTATTGCACGTCGTCATATCTTTTTTGGAATTTTTCCCAGCACTTCTTGTGGGTCCCAGGACCCAATAACTCATCCAGCGGATAACATGGTGTGGCCGCACAGGAGCTTGGGCCCGATTTAAGGCCATATTTTCGCCTCCCCGCACCGAGGCCTTTTTTCCAGTAAAGATTGAAACGCCAGACGCCGCTGGAAAGGTGCGGAAAAGCAAGTGGCGAGTCGGTGCCGGTGCGCCTCCCGGCACGTTGAGCTATATTACAGCTTTTCGAGTCACTACGCTGCGAGTCAGGGGTGACATTTTCTCACCCCTGACTTGCAGTGTAAACTAACCACTTTTTTGCCATCTCTGACACTACTACTAGGGTAAACGAAATGAATTGGCGTGTTTGCCGAAAGAAATCCTAAAATACGAAATGAGAGAGTTGGAAGAAAAACAGTTTCGCATTGAACGATTGTCTTGCGTTCTCTTGGAAAAAGCGATGGCGAGTGATTTATACATAATATTTAAAATTAATTCCGCGCACACGGAAGGAAAGCTGCTGGTGGTAGATTCAATGAACCCCAGTGTTCGCACAATGCCGGCTTTTTTCGGAAAATTACACGACAGCGGTTAAAACCGGTTTAAACGGTTGTAACAGGCAAATTACGTAAAAGGCGAAAATGATAATATATACACAGGGGTTTCCAGGTTCCAGAGCAATTGCAAAAATTTGAAAAATCCGGCTGAAGCATGCCGGTTAACACCGGCTAGCTGAAACTTGGAACACTTCTGAATCCCACAATTGTTTTTCTAGGATGCACACGAAAGCTTGCATAGCGGAGTAAAAAAATAACTTTTTCACGTGTTGAAGAGAAAAAATAGCAAACAAACTTTCTGCAGCGATAGCAAGTCTTGCAAAATAATATTTTTTTTAAACGAGCTTCATAAGAAGGAGTCCGATGTTGCACATGGGAAGTCTGTTGACACGAAGCTGGATTATTGGTCCACAGCCTGCAAAGCACACCAAACACCACAAGTGTTACATGGAGAAAACAAATCGACAATAATGATTGAAAAAGCGACAGAAAAACAAGACAGGCTGGGGTGGAGGGGGTATGCCCTTGCAGAGCAGTGCAGTGAGAGAGAAAGAGAGAGAGAGAAATAGTAGACACGTTTTATTTCATGGAAAAATATATCTTTATTTATTCATTCACGCGGTTGTAAATTTGAAAGCCTACTCATGCTGCTCGTTTACAGAAATAAGGCGAAAGACTAGATGAGCAAATAGCTACTTGATCACAGGATAAATTAATTCAACAGAACTCAAGCTGGTTAAAAGTGGTTACAAGAAACGGTTGACATCTCTCGACTAGTCACACCACCCAATCATTCCGCTGGAGGTGGCGGGGGAGGTGCCTCCGGTGGAGGGTCAGAGGGTAAAGGGGGCGGAGGGGGTTGATGCAAGTTTGGCATGCTCGTCGGAGGAGGGATCTGTAAGAAGTCGGGGTGACGGAACAAGTTCAAGAACGGGGCCGGGGGAGGGGCAGGAGGAGGGTAGGCATAGAAATGATGCTGTTGAAACGGCGGCAGTTGCGAAAATCTGCCTAGTGCGCGTCCGCTATGGCCTCCACGTACCTTTCGCACGTCCTGGTGCCCGTTAGACTTGTGGCTGCGGCCTCGGGAGTTGCCGTCTTGGCATTTCCTCACGTCCGAGCCGGACACACTGCGCTCGGTCATCAGTTCCTTGCCGATTTTGATTTTGATGGGCAGCACAGTGGGCGGCTGCGCGGGCGCCGCGATCGGCTCTTCCACCTTCACACGGGCCTTCGGGATTTTGATTTTGAGGCTGCCCAACGGAGACTCGAGCTTGTCCTTGGGAATCGACATCTTGAGGGGCGTGGTCGGGGGTGCTGGCATCGCCGACGTCGACGGCTCCGACGACTCCTCGCTTCTGTGCCGCTCTTTCGACTTGTCCTTCTTCTTGTGTTTGTGTTTTCTTTCGTCCTTACTCCTCTCCTTGTCTTTCTTGCCTGCAATGCAAAGCCAGTTGAAATTTAACCCACTTTCTAATTATTTACTCTAATGAAATGAAAATTGGACAAAATCGAATGCATTTAATAACAGGCTTACCGTGCTTCTCCTTCTTTCTCTTCTTGTGGTGTCGCTCGGTGCTGCCGAGGACTTCCGCAGGAAGCGTGGCACAAGGAGGCTCGTCAATCGGGTCGAAAATGCTGGGTTTGTGTTCTACCTTGACGGGTGCAATGGGAGATGGAATGGCTGAAGACTCGCCCAGCAGGGTCGTCATTTCAGTTTGCAGCTTCTCCACAGGCAGCGCCGAGGTGTCTTTGCCCGGCGTGAGTGGGACGGACGGGACTACGATCTTGGGTAAGCAACCACTGAGAGCCAAGTCGAAAATATGGCTTTCAGGGCGCTCTTCAGGAATTTCCACCGACGATAGGTCGAGTTCTTTATTTCGCGTGTCGGGCGAAGAATAATGATCGGCGATTATCGCAATGAGGTCAGGAACCTCAGGGCTGCCGTCGGCAGGCGGCTCCATGCTGAAAGTGACATCGTTCGGGACGGAAGATTCTTCTTGGTTGCCACCCTCGGGGGAGAAAATGTGGCTCAAAGTGAAATCCACGCTCGACCGCTTGGCCTCTGCCGCCACCGTCGTCGTCGTGGCTTTGTCAGGATTGTGAGCGTGGTGCGATGGCTCAGGATTTCGGCTGCTCGTGGGTTTGGGCATCGAGTGCTTCTGCTGAGGCGCGGGTTGCGCCGGCATCTTCATCAGCGGCTCCGGCTGCTTCTTCACGCTGCCCATCCGCAACGCGTCGAACTCACCAACACCTCCGCGTTTGGAAAAATCTGGAGGGGGTGGGACTGCCTCCCTGCTCTTTTTGGCTTGCGGCACCATAGGATCGTTGGGGCCGTTGACGCCCTCGCGAGGCCGTTTCATGTTGTGATGAGGCCGGCTCTGCATCAACTGCGACAGTTCATCGCGATTGCGTGCCATTTGGCCATCTAGCCTGCCTGAGGGAATGGCGCTTGCTGGCTTCGGCACACCAGCGAAATCTCTCTTCTGAGCGGGCGCATCCCTCCGAGGCTGGTTGTGGTGGTGAGACGGCAACGTCACAGCGCCGCTCGGAGTAGAAGGTCGGGTCCCTTGCAGATCCTTTCCAGCAGCAGCTTCTCGCGGGCGCTTGTCGGTCACTCTCCGCTGGTCGTCGAACTTGGCATCGGGCCTGGCACTAGTCGAGCTGTTGTCTCCGGACTTCTTTTCGTAGTCCTGCAAAGAAAATATTTGTACAGTGCTACGCCGTGCTACAAGATTATTTTTTTGTATTAAATTTTAAATACAAAAATTTATGGTGGGGTCAATTTTACCAACCTCAAGGGAACCGAACATCAGATTGTCCTCCGTCTTGTCCTTGCTCATCCTTTTGAGCCTGGACGGGCACTTGTCAATGATGTGGAGGAACTCTGTAGTTAGACTCTCCATCAACTCCGGAGTGACATTGGGGTCAACGTAGTGGTGCCAGGGGTTGCCCTCGTGAGACACTGGTATCTAGAGGCAAAGAGTTTACGTTTTAATTATGACAAAACAAAAAGCAAGCCTTTTCTGGTAAAAAACCGAATACAATGGTGACCCAATGATTTTAGAGTATGAAATTTTCAGGAATTAATCTGAACTTTAATAAGATTGGTTTGAAAATAGTGTTTGCTCAAAGTAGCTGAAATTTGGGTTGTGAATGTGAACTAGAGCGTTAATCAACTCAAATTTTTGCTGACCGGGCAGTGACCCTAGTGAAGCAACCCAGACCCGATTTTATTGCCTATCTCAGCGCCTAACAATTAAAATCTTCATTTCATTTCAATCAGGGTTACCAACCGTTTTTTTAACGATTTATTTTTAAACGTATTCTAGAAAGGTTTCTCTGTTCCTTTCCCGACATGTTCCGGGAAAAAATTTCCTGTCCTGTCCTGATTTTTCCTGTTTTTTTTTCTTTAATTTCATTCCATTTAACAAACTGGTATTTTATTAATTTTTGTACCTGTTTTGTTTACTTTTAATTATTTGATTCAAATTTTAGCGCAAGAAATGAATTTTCCCCAATTTAACCCTTGGAAAATCTTAAATTTGTGGCCGGAGTGGTCAATTTTCCTCTACAATGAAGATTTGTTCTATTAAATTGTCATTTTCTGCCTCCATTTATAAAAATATTACTGACTGAAATTTTTCAAGTTGAGGTCACGAGCAAATAATCATTTAAAACTGAGGTGCAAACATTGCCGGCAAGAAACCGGTTAAAATTGAAAAAAAAAACATTTGTTACCACTGCTCTGTATCTTATTAATAAGGGCGGTATATTTTCGCAACTCTGATTTCAATGCATTTTAATATCAGCCGGTATTTTATTTTCGGATTATATATATTATTTGATTAAAATTTGGGTTTAATTGAGAGATTAACTACTATATTTATAAAATCACTTTATTTGTTTTTTTATCCCTGTCCTCTCAGACCGGGAAGGGCGCGCACTGCATTAGCACGAATGCTGAAACCTGGGTCCCAATAACACCGCGAACGGATAGCATGGGCGCACCAGGCCGCACAGACACCCAGCCCACTCAAGTATCACTTGCCTCCGCACCGAGGACTTTTTTTTTTTTTTTTGAAACGCTGGACATTTGTCCCGTGATGCCAAATCACGCATGCTGGAAAGGTGCCACCCAGCAAGTAGCGAAAAATATTCCATACATTAAATTACTAGCTTTGATTTGTTGAGCAAAAAACTGAACACTGATCAAATATCCAAAACTTTCTTAAATTACATTTACGAAAAAAAATATTGGTAATTTAATTTGTAAAAGTGTTAGTATCATCATGACTCTTTGTTTTTAAAAAAAGGAGCTTAAAACTTCAAATTAGAGATGTTCCACTCTTTGGGAATATAAGCTTACTTAAGACGTTTAATGAATTTTTATTTTACCCACTCCGCATTTTCCTAGGCACAAGTGGGGACTAGAATTCGACGGGTTAAAAAAATATTTAACATTATCCCAAGCAACCTGTTAATAGAAAAGGATTGTAATTGACTGTGAGTTGTGAAATGATGGTGTCCATTAAATAAATAATAATTTGTAAGATTGTTTTTTCGTTGAGCAACATGAACTCTGAAATTTACGGTTATGTCGGTCCACCAATAGTGATAAAAGGTTTTTCTTACCTCCCAGTTGGACCATTTGGAGGCCAAGTGAATACAAAGACAAGCAACCACTGATGGCGGATGCTGGAGACACATCGTCGTCAGGTGGAGGCTGCAAAAGTAAATATTAAAACACTACAATAAATATGGCAGTCATAATAACTACCTGTTTGACGCCATGAAGTATGAAGTCTGGGCCAACTCCTTGTTGGCTGAAAACAAACAATGGTTAGAAATTTGAACTAGGTAGCACTACTCATTAAAGTCGGTTAATACATGACAACAGATGATGATAATTAGCCTGTTTTCATTATTTATTCCCAATAGTTGATTATTATTTGAAGTGTTGGAGGCAATAACAAGTTGATAGTAAGAATCCAATTTTTTTGTTGTTAAAAATTAAACAACATAAATAAAAGCCGACCAAATTCCAATATCTTGAAGTTTACCGGTTACACCCTCATTTTTGAAAAGAATTTATTTGCTTCCGGGCTGAGAAAAATGATGAAAATTAAATATTAAGAAAATGGCCATGTGTATTATTATTTTTTTTCCAACATTGCAGGATTTCGAGAGGTGTCAGTGTTTGGCCTTATTAAAAATCAGCAGTATATCAAGAAAGCTGATTAAAGTTTCCTCAAATTTACCTCTTTTTGTACTAAAAAAATCATACTGGCCGTTGGAGGACCTTAAAAATTTTGTGGGTTAAATAAAGATACAAAAATTAGTTTATTTCTTCGAGAATCTTCTCATTTTTTTTCTGAGGTAAACTCGGAGACTCTAATGACTATCAGAGACTCCAACACGAAGGAAGTTTTTATTGATATACAAAAAAAGAAAATAATTTTTTTTCACAAGCACATTTCAGTTTTCTGAAATGAAAAGGGTGACGGTCGCCTTCTGAAACAAAGTAAAAATCGACAGCAGGAAACGCTGGATGCTGAGCATTCAGTAAGTTTATGCCAAATTTCTCCAAAATTTTAAGTGCTATCTGTGTATTTTTATTACTGAAAACAATTCCCAAGACCTGCAACTGTGTGTTTGTGTGTGTGTGTGTGTGCGGTGCTTGTGTGTGTGTTTGTGTGTGCGTGCGTGTGTGTGCATGTGTTTGTGTGTGCGTGCGTGCGTGCGTGTGTGTGTGTGTGTGTGTGTGCGCGCTTTAGGATTTTGCCGGGAAATGCAGTATAACTTTGGCTTCCACTGAATCCTAAGGGATAATATCATGCATTCGCAACAAGGAATGTGCACCATAAATGCAGAGATAATAAATAAAGTTAAAGATACCTCGAACGAGGTGGCACAGCTTCACCACGTATGTGTGTGGATGGTCGACAGCCACAACAAATCCCAGAGTCTGCAGCAAGGTGCTTTCATAGTACACCATAAGTCCGAACACCTTGTTATAGGACTGCAATAATAAGGGCATGATTTAATAATTATTTGTTCTTCTCTACCAGTGTCAAGAGCCGGGACAGGAGACGGGGGTTCAGCCTCCCCCCTCCTCCAGACCCCTTTTCGAAAATTTACAAATTTCTACTTTTAAAATTAGCCTTTTTGTGAAACTGAAAGCTCATTTATATCAAATATCGCTCTTTTATCCTCAAACCGACAAGTTGAGGATCTTTCTGATTTTAATGCTGCCCCCGTCTTGGTGTAGATTGATCATGTCCCATCCCATCCTGAGTCCCTCTAAAATAGTGATATATATTACCTCCTGCTTGAGATCAATTTTCACCTCGGATCTCAGCAGACAGTAAACAGCCACTTGGATCACATATTCCATCTTACGTGGCTGTTCCTCGACTTTTGCGGCGAGGAAAAGGGAGGCGGAGCACAACCCGTTCCGAGGGAAGTTGACGAACGAGTGGTGCATGTAAAAACGGTGCATAAACGTGATGGCTGTGTTTATGCACAGCTGGGTACTGAAAATAGACAAAAGTAAATTAGAAATGTACAAGTAGTAACAAATATTATTTCTAACACATCCATTTTACATTTTTGAGCACCTGTTTCTCCAGTTACTTGGTTTCATTCAATTAGTGGCTAATAATTAAGCGTATTGGACAAATTTCTCATAAATTGAAGGGGAAAGATGAAAATTATTTGATTTATTGTGTCGACAAATTTTTTAATAAAAAAAAAAGAACTAGACTGTGGTGAAATTTCCTCTTTTTCCAATTTACTGTTAAATTTTCAGCGCTTGGCCGGTTTTGGTTCCTCTCGACGAACAACAGCGTATGATTATGATAGCTCATTGTTGTGAAATAAAATCAGATTTCAAGTGAGGAAACTGTAAAGTTGACTCTGCAGCCACTTTCCTCGAAAATTCAGGTGAATTTTGGCCTCAAAATAATCTTAAGGGATAAATTCGTGCATGTATTTGCAACAAGCATTGCCGTATAAATTCTCATTGAACGGATAATCAATTATTTTTCGCTTAGGTGTTCGAACTTCCAGGTAAAATTCCCTAAATTGATAAATAAATGGTTGTGGAATTAGTTTAAAAATTATCTATACATATTAATGTTCTGCGTGGCTATTTTGCCTCATGTATTGCCAAATTTAGACACATAAATAATGCAAATATTAACAAAATTATGAAAAAAGAGGGGAGACTTACAGTAAATAAATAAACTTTTACACGGCAGCGATCCATTTCCAATTTTCAGAGTGGAAATATTGTATGTATGTTCGTATAAATAAAACAAAATATTATACAGCGACCAGAGGGGTCAAAGAACTTTGAGTCTTTCACTCACCACTAAGGTCGCATCAGAATTAACCGCTTTCCCACGTGGCAAACCAATATATTCTTTAATTCCATCAAATTATCGTAATAAAAACATACAAAAAATCAAGAAAATCAACATTGCCTTCCCAAAAGAGGACACAATATGATAAACAAATTGCGGCGTGTGCAAGCTGGATGACGCAATAGATGCGATACATACATACATACATTAATCTCAGAGCGCCAGAAAATTATCAATTTGTAACAATTCGAATGGAAATTAATCAAAAGAAACGAAGAAAAAGATCAATTCTGAATTGGAAAGTGGACAGCATGGAACGGTAATAGTGGAAAATTCTGGAAATATTGGACTTTCGTGCAATGTTTGAATTTTACTTACACTTTCAGGCGCTGACCCATGTCCTGGATGAAATTGGCAGCTTGCTGCCGGTAGGATAATTCCTTTTCGTAAGGAACTCCCGCAATTCTGGAAGGCGTGCATTCCAGAATATGCTCTTTCGTGAAGAGCCACCTCTTGTCCTCACTTTCTAGGGAGGAAGCCATGATGCTCGGACCGAAATCTTCACACCAGGCACTCTCGAACTAGCCTGAAACAACCATAGGATGCACATTCACAACTCATGACTCGTAAATTAATCAACTCTGGTGTAGCAGTGGAAAATTATTTAAAGTTATAAGCATAATTCTCGCACTTTTTGTAATAATATGTCGAATGAATTTAGTTGACACACGTTAAACAGCAAGGGAAGACGCATCCAGCGCTACCTCTCTGAAGCGGCAAGTCGGAGAACTAGCAAGCAATGACCGATGATCGCGACTGACTTGAATATGGCCACCCCTACCTTCTCGGTATGATTTACTGCCGACAACCGAGAAAAATTTTAGCGCTTGTTTTCAGGCACGAATCGGGTTCCGAGCTATGTTGTAAAAAAAACTCGTGCACGTTCGAAGAACTGCGCGGGTGGCTTCATAAATTTTGCTGTCCAACTTAGGATGAGATTGGAAAGCGGCAGTGCACAGGCCACAGCCGCTGACAGGGTTCCGAAAAACCCGGGTTTTTTTACATTTTGCCCGGTTTTTATTGGGGGGTAATATGGTATTTTTTTGGGGTTTTTCAAATTTGATATTCACTGCATTTTTTTCAAGAAACGAAGAAATTTAATCCTCATGGCCCGGGACTTACCAATTTTTTAATGTGCAAAAATGCAGCACTACCTTTTCAGCGTTAAAAAAAAACAGCAAAAAACAATTTTTTTAATTTCCAAGCATTTTTTATTTTTGATGCTGAAAATATTGGAGCCTTGGGTAAACAAGTGGGTTTTTTAGCCTGGTTAAACCCGATAAAACCCGGGTGGGGAAAATTCGGAACCCTGAGCCACATATTTTATTCGTCAGGGTCCACGGCCACTCGAGTGGTCGCATTTTTCAACTACTGTTTATTTCTTGTTTACATTTACGCGAATCAAATTCCATCTTTTTGCATCGCGGTTTTCTCGAAGCACCGGTTTCATTCCGACGTTTTATAATAGATAAACTCTTAAGGAGGAATGATAGTGGATTTCCCCGCAAAATCCTTTAACACACATACAGATTGGGTCCTAAAAATCATGTACAGTTAAAAAAATAGATAGGCAACACTTTAAAATTTCGAGAAAATCGGCCTCAAACTTAGCATTGTATTAAATGGAGAATTTTCAACGGAATTGTGTAATCACGGTTTTCTCTGAAATTCCGCATTTCCCCAAAAAAAGACTCTGGCTGTCCGATAGATCTCGATGAGAGGATTCCAAATCATGTGAGAAAACATAGTGCAGCACTGTAAATTTCGGAGAAAATTGGCAAAAACAATCTGATTGGTCAGCGCCCAGCGCTGCTGGCCAACAGAGGGGGGCGTTTCACGCCGTCGCTTCTGGTTGCATTACAGAAGGTGGCCGGCGCGCAACTCAATTATCTTTTTAATTACGTTTTCATTATCAGAAAAATTTGAAATTTTCGCACATGGTAACCAATGAATCTGTCCTTGAAAATCAATAACAAATTTATTTATATTATACGCAGTCTCTGATGGCCATAAGGGTCCGAGTTTGCCTCTGAAAATCATTAAAATTATTAAAATGAAAGAAACATTTTTTTCTGAGTTGATTCTTGAATAAATTAACTTAATTTTGGGTATTTTGATTTTTCCCCAAAACATTTTAAACGTTCTTTAACGGACATGTGAAATTTTCAGTCGAATTTTTTTCGAAAATTTTAAATTTGAGAAAATTTTGCTGAGTGGGGAAAAACTGGAAATTTAATCAGCTTTCTGAATTTAGGCAGTATTTAACGCTACTATGAACAGGTGAATTTTAATGAAGCCAAACACAGACCCCTTTTGAAAATCTGCAATTTTTGAAAAAATAAAAAATTTATTTCAAGACTCAAAAGCACTATTTTTTATCTTCTCACTATTAAATTTTCATAAATTTTCTCACCCCGGAAGCAATTAATTTCCTACGCTAAAAAAAGAGGGCGTAACCGGTAAAATTCGAAAAATTAGATTTTGGGGCACTTTTGGTCAGAAGTACATGGAAAAAATAGGTCGGTTAGGGTTAACTTAACATGAAATTTCATTTTTTAAAATAAAAAAATCACTATCATTCCACTTTAATGTGCAAAAATGCAGCACTACCTTTTCAGCGTTAAAAAAAACAGCAAAAAACAATTTTTATTTTCCAAGCATTTTTTTATTTTTGATACTGAAAATATTGGAGCCTTGGGTAAACAAGTGGGTTTTTTAGCCTGGTTAAACCCGATAAAACCCGGGTGGGGAAAATTCGGAAGTATCTTTTAATTTTGATACTGCTTTACGACGTTTACTTTTTTTCATGTAGCTAAACATTTAGCCTAAAAATTCTCCACGGCGTAAACAATTTTGCTCTATTTTTTTTTAAAGCACAAATCTTTAATTATAGTCAGTGGTATTAAAAAAACAAGCTTTTTACCGAAACAATCTACAATAATATGCATCAAAAATAACATTTTTTCGGAGTTTTCTGCAGTTTTTTCATTTTAAGCATTTTTTGAAAACACTTTGTTGGATATTAAATTCTGTGCGGGGTGCATAGTATATATTTACCGTTTTGTTCATAAAAAGGAATTAGGAATTACATATCAACAGACACAATTCAAAAACTTTGAAAATCTGTTAAAATGGAATTTTCAAATAATTAAAAGCAAACAAAAAAACAGGTAAAAAAATTAATAAAAGATCAATTTGTTAAATGGAATTAAATTAAAAAAAAACAGGAAAAACAGGAACAGGACAGGACCGGAAATCCAAATTTGGAACAGGAACAGGACAGGACAGGAACAGAAAAACCTTTCTTGAATACGCTCTATTCGGAACCCTGAAGCACTCGAGTGGTCGCATTTTTTAACTACTGTTTATTTCTTGTTTACATTTACGCGAATCAAATTCCATCTTTTTGCATCGCGGTTTTCTCGAAGAACGCGCTTAGCACCGGTTTCATTCCGACGTTTTATAATAGATAAACTCTTAAGCTTTCGATTGGTACGGGTTGCACCTGATCATTTGAGCTTTTTCGACCGTTTCCAACCGTCAGCGTCAGCGCGGACCAATTTAACATGGCGTTCTTAAATAAATACGGGGGCGAAAAGACTGCTGACGCTGAAAATGTGTCGGTCAACGCCGACCGTCAGAAGGCAAAAGCTCATTGTTGTCCCTTGTGCGCTGTCTTGTTAAACCCTCCGCGTCTTATTGGGTAGTAGTAACCACCTGCATCACATTCTTTAGGAACACCTGCTGGCCGGTCTCCTGTATGTTGCTGGTGGGTCTCCTTTATGTTGGAGACATAATAGGGAGAGATATTTCTGTATGAGCTTTTGTGCCCTTAACAAACATTATTGCGCTCTACTTTAGAAATCTCATTGTTCCCTGATTTCAAGGTTCATATTTCGCCAACACGAGGCAATAAAAATATTTCATAATAAAGCAGATATTGAGAAATATTTAAGAAAATGAGCTCTACTTGAAATATTGCCAGAAAATTTTAAAATACAAAGAAGGAATCGTGACGAGACAAAAAGGAGGGTGTAGGTCAGTGGACGGGACACATATTTTGTAACAATGGTTGTTTGTGCTGCTGCCTATCCTTCCCCTCATGTATTTTGCTGCTTGGGCTTCAGGTAGAAAATTCATTGTGCTTTTTGTTGTTCAAAAATCCCCAATATGGCTGACAGGATGTACCAGCTTAAAAATTGTTGACCCGAGCACAGCGTCTCTTTTTCCCGCCATTATCTATCAAGAATAAAACTGCCCCGATTTTAAAATTTTTACAACAATGCACCAGAAAAGATGATTTTTTAGTTTAAAGTGGAATGATGCTGGGCAACAATTGAAAATTATTTAAATTGTTGGATGCCTTAAACAATTTGTTCAACAATTTGCAATCATAAAAAATGACCTTCCTACAATAAAAATTCAAATTTTGCCAATTTTCTCCGAAATGTACAGTGCTCGAACATATTTTCTTGACATATTTCGATTCCTCTCGTCGAGATCTGTCCAACGGTGTTTGCCACTTATTGGGGAAACTCTTGGTTTTGAAATTAAATCGGATTTCAAGTAAGGAGACAGCCATTACCATTTGAAAAGCAAGGCAACTTTCCAGCCAATTTTCTCAAAAAATTACAGTGCTTCTTAGGTCAATTTAGGCTTTAAAATGATATTGGGCGACAATTGAAAATTATTTGAATTGTTGGATGCCATCAACAATTGACCGATAAACAATTTGTTCAACAATTTGCAATAATAAAAAATGACCTTCCTACAATAAAAATTCAAATTTTGCCAATTTTCTCCAAAATTTACAGTGCTCGAACATATTTTCTCGGCATATTCCGATTCCTCTCGTCGAGATCTGTTCAACGGTACATGCCACTTATTGGGGAAACTCATGGTTTTGAAATTAAATCGGATTTCAAGTAAGGAGACAGCCCTTTCCATTTCCAGCCAATTTTCTCAAAAAAATACAGCGCTTCTTAGGTCAATTTAAGCTTTAACTGAAACCTAAGGGACGAGTTTATGCATTGGCAACAAGCATTTTCCAGGCTTTTGCAGTATCATTCCTCTTTAAATTAAATTCGACACCTTCAAGGCGAAATTAAAATTAGAGCGTATACAAGAACAGATTTTCCAATCCTGTCTTTCCAGTTCCGGAAAAAATTATTCCGGTTGTTTCCGGTTCTTGTTTTAACTATTTGGAGAAAATCCTGTCCGGTCCTGTTCCGGTTAAAAAATTCCGGTTCCGTGTGAAAAACCGGATTCCGGTTTTTGGGATCGGGATTCGCACACAAAATCGTTTTTTTCCGGAAAAAACCACTGTATTAAAAAAAACAGTGTTTTGCGGATGTTTCGACAAAATATTAATATATTATTATGAACATTAAGGTTTGTGGAGGTACTCGCTTTTATCCAATATTTTTCAATTTATTTAACGAATAGGAATTAGATAAATTAGCTTTTAAAAAATTTAACGTTGTATAGAGGTTAATTGGCTTGAGTCTTGGTTAAGCACGTAATTTATTCAAAGAGATGTTAATCTTTTACTTTTTTTATTATGGTTCCAAAAACTTTGAAAATGAGTCAAAAAGGAAGGTTTCAATAATTAAAAAAATCCAAGTGTATTCTAGAATTTGCTTTTGAAAATTAGAAAATGTGTTCAAAAGTAGTCCCATGACAATTCCGAACTTTGGAGGCGAAAAATTTCACAGAGATAGAATATTTATTCACGAGTAAATTCACTTAAAAACACGAGCAAGTAGAAATGTTTCAAAAATCGATTTTTTTGTAACTGCATAATCTCCATTTTTAACCATCAGAATCGCAAAAACTAAACAAAATGAACTAGACCCAACCTCCCTTTAAGCTGAATTGAATGATTTTTTAGAGGTGCTTACCCTCTAGCCCAAAGTTGCAATTCTTCATCCCCCTCGAAAAAGAAAAACATTTCTTATGCTCTAGATTTTCGTATTAATTAACATTTATTTTAAAAGTATTTTTCTGTTTAAGTTTTGAAAGAGAAGAATTAAAGATGCACTAAAATATTTTAAAGCCCTGAGGAAGCAAGCTAAAACATTTCCCATGAGCCCATGTTAAAAATTTGGACCGAAAACCCAGATTCCTTTCGTGTTTAATTGTCAAAAAACATACCTCTCTAATCAAGCAGCGGCCTAACTCCGATCGAAACAGAGAGGTAGGCTTGCAAACTTTGTGGCATACATACGCGTATAAATAATTCATATGTACATTGCATGCACGTAGTGTGGAAAAAATGATCAAATACATATGCTCAATGCGAAAAAATAAGTTAAAAACGTTAATAACTGGTGTGTGTTTACATGGGATACCTTTGATTAGATCTGTGTGAAGCGTGTGCTTATGGTAAAGCTACAGTTTCTGCCGCGTTATTATGCATCATTCACATCTCGTCAGTTCTTATGATTAGATGAGAAGGGTGATCTCATGTTAAACTAGTGGTGGCGAGACCTGTAACTCGGCGGTGAAAACTTTAGCTTTTCCATATTATTTACAGACCAGGCCGCAGATATGCCCAGCTATTGTAGGCACAAGATTTCCGTCCTATCTACTAACTTGCCTTGATTGATGGAGATGGAAAGATGACCAGCAAGCAGCAAACAGGTCAGGTCGCCAAGAAATCTTCCTCCTCTGCTCCTCAGCGTCAAAGTCAGAAGAAATCAAAATTTCCGGACAGCCAGTGATTGCGAGTGAGTCAGGTCTGGTCAGGTTCTCGGTTATCCAATTATTATTACCGGTATTCAAAATGAGTGACTCAACTAACTAAATATTCTTGGAGGCGTAACAATTGTGTATTGCTAAACAACCAAATGCTTGTTGAAAGAAAAGGGCAACGATCAATTTGACAATGAAAATTTCGTTGTTTGTAGAGCTATGCACATTAATGTTATGCGCGATTTTTTACTCTAGTCAATTTTTATACCGGTTGCTAAGACTAAAAAGCTAAAGGTTCCGGTTTTTTGCTCGTCTTTCTGCGGCACCAGCGCCATCAAGCGGGTAATAAGCGAAGAAAAGTGTAAATGTATAAACAAATGACAGTCGGTCGCTCGGTCGGCGTCCATCGGATTGAGCCCTGCTGCTTCCGTGCTTCCTGTGCTTTACAATCATTAATCATCAGCCTGCGCCTGTAGCCTGTGTCGTGTCATTATAAGTTTCGCCGTCCCCATCCTCCATATTCCACCATCACAACCGCTTGTGAGACTTCGCCAGTTTTCACATCGATTTGGTCAAGATAATAGTGAGTTTTGTTGTTCTTTACTCCTCTATCACAGATAATCAATCGGATGAACGTGAGAGAACAGCGTTTTTCTTAAAATAGCTGAAAATAGAGTTATATAACCGTTGCTACCATTGCATGTTTGAAAAAAATGCGTTCTGCAACTTTAGACCGCGAAATTTAAATTTGACCAAGCCTCACTTTTGATTGCAAGATTCAATGACTGAATTCGTAATAATTATGTATGTCTCGCCATTTCAGCTGTGCAGATGCTCCGATTTGAAGATGAAAATTCAAAATTGAAGGACCAAACGCCTTGTGCAGGAATCAGAGCAGATTTAAAAGTGTGTCTCTTGGAAAGCGACTGTGTTAAAGTCCGAGGGAAATCTCCTCGAGATTGCCTGAAGAGTGGAGAGACCCCGACAGAGTGCCAGGCATTGAGGAACACCTTCTTCGAGTGTAAGAGATCCCTTCTCGATGCACGTCAGAGGTTTAGAGGCCGTAAAGGCTACTAAAAAGCCTAAGGTTTGATTATTAATGTGTGCATTTGACCGCAAATTAAAACAAACTCATTGCAGATGCAAAGGACGCCAGCCCGGACATCTTACGCGTCTAGTCAAACAGCCGGGAAAGCTGGCCGTCAGTCAGAAAATTGTATTCAGGGTAACTGCAACCAAGCTCGCCATGAGATATCGCCCTACTGCTTCAGACACATACTGCAAGACCCAGCAGCCCCGTACAAACAATGTGCATACACTTACAACTCAACAGGCAAGAGGTGCTTGAACATCGCTCCAAAGATCGATAAAAAAGACAGGTATTATTCGTGAGAAGCTCAAAATGTCGTGATTAATTATTGGCTTGTAGCAGATACTGTGCAGAGCACAGTCGGAAAGCCTTGGCCATGAGGCTTCGCAGTGGCAGGCAACGAGCTCCGAAAGAAACAGCAGACACACTTTTGCAATCCCTCAACCACTATATTCCTCACCCAGGCAAAGTGATCAATCCGTTCGGTAAAACCTCTTATATATATTCTGCTATGTGTTTGAATTGAATTGCATTTTGTAGAAGATATCGAAGCCACCAAGCTGAACAACGGAGTAGCCAGGGTGCTTGATTTGGCCAGCGACTCGGACAGCGAGCCGAGTGAAGGAGGGAATGTCACCCTGGATGCGGCGTGGTCTGGTGACAGTGAAAGCGAAGGCGACAGTGCAGACAGCGACATGGATGACCCTTTGAGGTACTTGAAAATTAGTGGAGGTGTCAGCCTTGAGATTTAAAGCGGCAGCTTGTCGGATTGGCTTAGGAAATTTTTTCCTGGCCATTTTCACTGGTGGCTTGGCCTGATTTATGGCCCTGAAAAATGCCTCTGAAAATTAGTCAAAAGATCAGAATTATAATCTAATTAAATTTTGCTCCCTTTGAAGGCACGCTGGAGTATACACAGAAGAGGAAGTGGTTGCTCAGGCCAAAGAAAGTATGATTCGCCTGCAAAATCTGTATGTCAGAGAATTTCGCAGTCTTCAGTTTAAGCTTCGGGAACAAAGACGTCACTACCTTGCTGCCATTAAGAAGGAGAAAGAAACAATGAGTACGCGTCATTTAAATCTTCCTCAAAAACTGCATCATTCCCAAATGATTAAAAAAAGAAACGCAATAGGGGGTTGGTGGATTTATACAAAGCGGACGCTGCCGATGACGGCCTGCTTTTTGGTAAGCAGTGCCTGAGCTGTGGAAGCTGAGGATAGATCTGCCTAGTTGCCCAATGTGCGGAGATTATGAGATATGATGGGACGAACTCTATTCTCCAGACTAAAACAAGAGCCAATTTTGTATTACTTTCTCAACAGTCTGTTTGCCATTTCAGTGAGCATCCACCAACAACCAAAGGCCTCCTCGGAGGAGCAGTCAGCATACAAAAAACTGCAGGCATTGAATAGATATCACAAATTGTTCGGCGTTGAGGCAGTCTTGCACAAGAGGGAGAAGGACAGAAAAGTTCAGGTGCGTTACTATTACTTGGAAAAATTCTCATCCTAACTCTGCAGTATTTTGTGAAAATTATTTGAATCTGTTGGCAAGTCACCAGCTTGAAAAATATGGTACACAGAAAATACAATCACTGCGAGATTGGTAAAATTTGAGTATTAAAAACCAGTGGTGAAAACACTGAGTGATAACCTTGCTCCCAGTGAGATCTAAAAGCGTCCGGCCTCTCTCTCGTTGTAAAACTCTTTATGTTGCGTTCTCAATTTGAGCCGTACTTTCCTCCAGCCTCTCACCGTGATAATTTTTCTCTGACAATGAGTGTAAAAATACGAAAAATATTCAGAATGTCAGTATTGCAAAAATTCTACACCAAGTTTTAATTAGTAATTTTCTTTTAATTGCATCGAGAAACAAGCATCATACAAAAAAAATAATCATTTCTGCCCGCATGCAGGTTTCCTTTTTTTAAATATTTTACTTTCCATTCAGGCTCTGCTCTCTTCGCATCCGAATCGTCAGAGCCACGCTTCTCGGTGTACCTTCACAGAGGGTGGAGTGAAATGTGACGACAAAGCCATGCCGTATGCCAAACTGTGTCTGAAGCACATCCTCAACGACACGCAGCAGCTGCTCTTGCGTCCTTGCGGAGCTGTGCAAGCCGACCTGCCACCCTGTCAGGAACCAGTCTTGGCCATTTTTCCCAACACCTTCTGCCCTTGCCATGCCAAAGTTCCAAAGCACAACTTTCCACCTCCAGAGGTTAGTGACCCTGAGGTCTGTACATTTTTTTTGTTGATTCTTTAATTACAATTTGACCCGCCTGGACATGTGGTAGCCCAAATGATTATAAAATTTTATCACAATAGGGAGAATTGCTGTTTTCAGTGTGACAGTTGGTAAATTGAGTATTACATCTGCCAAACAAATGTAATATATTTTGAGTAGCAATTGCACATGTAAAGACGGCTTTGTGGCCCAATGTGTGGAGATTATGAGATATGATGGGCCAAGAACTAACTCACTGAGTTTCCTTAAAAGAAATAAAAGAAGAATCGGCAAGAAACCGAACTAACACTTTCGATTTCTTTCAACAGAGCCCTGAGGACATGGAACTGGACGTTCTGCCTAAGGCTGAAGACAAGTCGTACCCTGACATGAGTAAATTCAAGGCAGGCAACAGCAGCGTTGGTTTGGCCGACCTGACACCGCCTTCCAGGAAGCCGCATTCAGAGTCCTCGAGCACTTCAAGCTCAGAAAAACAGCGAGATGGTGGTCAAAAGGAGGTTCACTCAAGGAGGAAGCAAGACTTGTCAGAAACAAGAGATATCCCGCACGAAATCAGTGATAGCGATGCCACAACCCTAACTGCCGATGACTCTTATAGATCTACCAACTCGCCAGATTTCTTAGCGATGGATACATGATTTCCTGTTGTGATGTATATAGTTCATTAGTCGATAGAAAAGGATTAATGTATTTTTAGTCTTGTAAATTATATAAATTGGTTGGAATGAAGCAACTTGTTTTATTAATGGCTCGGCCTCATTATGTTTCCATCCACGGTGCCCTGCGGATTGAGACCACAAATTACAATCGTATAATCTGTTGAAATTAAATCAATTCTTACCCGCAGATTGTCAATTACATCATCCCAGTGACCCATGGATGCGATAGCTGGCACTATTTCTTTAAAAAGGGCAGTCACTTTATCGGCATTTTTCTTGAAAGTTGCAAGAACGTCCGAAACAGAAACACTGTCACCCTGGTCTCGCCAACAATCGTAATCGGTAGCCATCGCCACAGCTGCATAGCAAATTCCAGCTTCCTTGGCCAGCACAACCTTGGAAATTGCCCAGATTAAAATTAATTATTAACTCATTTAAGCTTTATTCACCTCCGGACAAGTTGTCATATTGATGACATCCGCTCCCCAGGACCGGAACATGTTGCTCTCGGCTCTTGACGAAAATCGAGGACCCTCAATCGACACGCAGGTGCCTTTGGTGTGATGTTTGTAGCCCAAGGAAGTGAGCGCTTTAATCACAGCCATCCTCGTTTCTTCACAAAATGCGGGGTACATTGGCAGGTGGCACACACCCTCTTCGAGTGTACCATCGAAGAATGATTGGGCCCGTTTTGTCGTCCTGCGTCAAGAGTATGATTATTGTACATTTTCCAGTCGGAGAGAATCTGAATCTACTCACCGATCAATAAAATCGTTCAGAACCACCAAATCTCCAGGGACAATGTCTTCTCTCAATGATCCAGTGGCAGTTGAGGCCAAAATGTGAGTGCAGCCAGCCTCCTTTAATGCCCAGATGTTGGCTCGGAAGTTAACTGCGGAGGGCATGATCGTGTGCCTCCGACCGTGCCTGTAATTCAAATATTATGAATTAAAAACATGTCATGACAATAGTAAACAATAGTTTTCATACCTTGCTAGCAGCACACATTCTTGTCCTCCGATCGTACCCTCAATTAAGATATCAGACGGATCGCCAAAAGGTGTGGTTACCTTCCTTTCCGCTCGATTATCTAGGATGTCTGGATCATCTAGGCCAGAACCGCCGATAATCCCAATCTGTGATAAAAATAATTAATAAACTTTGTAAGATGGAAATGTTCAGTGTGAGTGTACGTCGGATTACATTATTACTTAAGAAATTTTATTTAAATACACTGCTCAGCATCATAGAGGAAAATGATGGATAAACATTGCACGGAATTACCTTAATTTTGTACTTTCCCATGGCACGTCGTCAATAAGTAAAAATTGGGCTCGGGTAGGCGACCAAAAAATATGGTTAGTGGTCTCGTTATCTGATCTTATGCCAAAGTAAGGAAGTAAAATGTTATATCTGAACCAGTAGCTAACTTCATGCTTTATAAATGTGTTTGGGTGGACGAACAACGAACTAGAAGCAGCACTGTCGACCCACCAAGACGAGGAAAAGGAGGAAAACCATCCAATCCGATCTAATCTAATGACTTGAGTGCTGACCAATCAGAGCAGCCCGCGGCCGTGAAATTTCGCCGACTTTTCGGACGACGAGAGGCTTAACGGCCGAATTTCAGGGGTCGAAACTGTTTAAAAAAACAGCCGAAAAATAATATTTTTTGAGCACCATAAAATTCTTAAGGTAACAATGTAATAAGAGGGACTGATGGAGGCGTGGCTGAGGTCAGTTTTTGGTTTACCAGTGCAACCACTTTGTAAACAATATCAACAGAGATCTCGCATGGAATGGAACAGCTAGATACAACCCACAACCGGCTAAACTAAATAAATAAACACATGGATAAGGTTAACTAATAACGGCCCACTTAAAAACTGCGGTATGTAGATTCGCTACTTTAAATGCCGATTAGTTTTTGTTTATGATTTCCTGAGTTCTGAATTAAAAATGTTTTTTGCCTACATAAGGCATAGGGAAAATCATTGACACTCATACTGATTGCAATTCGCTTAAAACATTTTCAGATGGAGGAAATTGTGAAGAAAACACCAAAAGACAAGAAAATTAACTGTAAAAACTTGCACGACTACTTGAAAACCTTGACGCCCGACGTTTTGGACCGACTCTACAACCATCCAGCAACTTGTCTGGCTGTATTTCGGTAACGTCGCGTCTCTGAGTATTGATATAATTCATTAATGGAAATAATCTGGTTGACAGAGAACTGCCAGACATAGCCAAACATTATGTCCTTCGCTTGTTGTTCGTCGAGCAGTCCCTTCCTCAAGAGGTAGTCGCTTCGTGGGTGTCTCAGGCGTACTCAAAGCACGTGAATTTAATTCTCCAACCGAAATTTAGAATAACTTGCTATTCACAATTGCAGAGAGCTCCTGGAGGTTGTTGGGGTGCTAAGTGAGCTCCGGGTTTGGCAGGAAACTTCCCTCACAGGCGGCCTTGTTGGACGAATACTCAATCCGACGTTCAAGAAAAACATGAAGATCGCCATGAATGGAGGGCAAGACCTCTAACAAATAACATGTTTTCCATTTGCTATAAGGCTTGTCTGATGTTTAGGGGAAAGCCGTGGAGTTTGTCGGCACAAATGGAGGCTGATGCCAAGCCGAGGGACATACCTTTCTTAGACAAATACGCTTCGGAGAGGTGGGAGTGTGTCCTGCACTACATGGTAGGCTCTCAGCAGCAGCAGCAAGAGGGTGGAATCTCAGCGGACGCTGTGCGAATATTGCTGCACGCCGGGCTCATGAAGAGAGACGAGGAGGACGGTGGCTCCACCTGCATCACCAAAGAAGGTTTCCAGTTTTTACTGCTCGACACTCCTGCTCAAGTAACAAAAACATCCGAGCCTTGTTATAGCAAAGACTTATTCTGCGTTTGTAGGTTTGGTATTTTTTGCTGCAGTACCTAGACACTGTTGAGTCTCGCGGAATGGACCTGGTTTCCTGTCTCGCATTTTTGTTCCAGTTGAGCTTTTCTACTTTAGGAAAGGTAACATGCAGAAATAATGCATCTCAATTATAATATCGCTGAAATCGATGCGCATTTTGCAGGACTACAGCACTGAGGGAATGAGTGAAAGTTTGCTTGTATTTTTACAACACTTGCGCGAATTCGGACTTGTGTACCAAAGGAAGGTCCGTATTAGAATTAGTCAGAGGTCTCAGCCGACAGATTCATTTTTTCCTAATGGCGGCGGCTGGCGTGGCTGTCAATTTTTAAAACATGAAGTTTGATCATACTCAATGGCCTGAAGGGCTGGAAAACATTTTTTTTTAATTATTAACCGTTTTTCACCAATGGCTGGCTGAGACCTCTAGAATTAGTCTGTCTGTCCCTTTATCATTAATATGGACTTTGATGCAGAGAAAAGCTGGTCGATTTTATCCAACCCGCTTGGCCCTTGACATCGCCTCTGGCAAAGGAAATGTTGCTAGGAATTCTTCTCACCCAGGCTTCATCATTGTGGAAACAAATTACAGAGTTTACGCCTACACTGAAAATAACCTTCAAGTCGCCTTGTTAGGAATCTTCACGGAACTCTTGCTGAGGTACTGTACACATCTAATTCTTGTAAATTTGTCATTTTAAATTATTTTGTCTGCAGGCTGCCAAATCTTGCTGTCGGTGTGCTAACGAGAGACTCAGTGCGGCAGGCACTGAGATCCGGAATCACAGCCAAGCAAATTATCGACTTCCTGAGGCAGCATGCCCATCCAGAAATGCTAAAGGAACCTCCAACCCTTCCTCTCACCATTGTTGACCAGGTTTGTTTATTTTATTTTTGCTCAAAACGACAAGAGTCTTGAATTTTTTGTTTCCAGATTCAGCTTTGGGAGAACGAACGAGAGAGGTTTACCGACAGTGAAGGCGTTCTTTACAATCAGTTCTTGTCTCAGTCTGACTATGCGGTGCTTCGTGATCACGCCAAGACATTGGATGTTTTAATTTGGTCTAATGACCAGAGAAGGACAGTGGTTGTTACTAAAGAAGGGCACGAAGAAGTTAGGAAGTTTTGGAAGCGATTTTCTAAAGGGTCTAATATGTGATACAGCTTAATTATATTAAATGGTTGTTTCATAATAGAAACCTGTTTTTATTTATTTAATGACGGTTCATTTTCCGATTTTTGTAAGCTTCAAAAAATATATTTTTATATTCCATACAAAGCAAGATTAATTTTCTCCGAGAAAAGTAGAGAGAGAACCAATAGATTTACTGGAATGGCCAATTTTAGTTAATATTTTTTATAGAATTTCAAGCTAAGCTGCTTCTATAAACTCGTTTTGTAACAAAGTGAATAACCATAGCAGCACAATTATGTAAATGGAAAACTCGCGAAAATCGCGCTGGTAAAATGGTCTCGGATAGGGTGCGGTGCTTTGAAACGGGCAAAAATTTGGATCGTGAAACATAATTATAATTTAACAAATTAATTACGCTGGTGGAATCGGAATCGAGGAAACACACGTACATACAGAATGCAAAAAAGAGTATATCTACAGATTCCCACAATTCCCCACGCCATTGTTAGATCTGAGCGGCAGGAACGCATTTTTTATTCTGTCCAGTGGCCGCCGCTGCATGTTACATCGTGGATCAATTTTTCTTTCCTTTTATTTTGCTTGAAAATTTCATTTTTTTTTAGGGAAAATGATATAAAAATACTTTCCCGGGGGAATATTTTTTTGTTTCAGATTTAAGATGCCAGCCTGTTAAAGTGGGAGTGGCATATTTTGCGGTGAGCACGTTGAAAGCTCGTAAGCTGCTGCAAGCTATTTCATTCATTTCCCGTTGTTGGGAGTCTGTCCACGATGTCAGAAGCTGCCGGCAAGAAATTGTCGAAAAAGTAGGCTATATTTTTCTTTGTACATTTTAGTTTCGTTTGGTAAAAACCTATTCCGATTGTGATTTTAATTTTATTACGCAATTCGAGTTTCTATGATCGCTGCAAAACTGTCAACAGAACATTATTTCCTTTTGAAATAAATTATTTGTCGGTCTAATTAAGGGTTGAAGATCACTGAGGTTGATTTAATTCAGCTTTTAGCATTTTTTAATTTTATTAAAACATTTTATTCAACTTAATTGGATGTTTGTTGAATTTTCTGTCATATTGCAATGTCAATTCAGTCATTTTAGCGAATTTTGCATCATACAAAGTTTCGTTTGGTTGCAGAGTATAGATAAGATATGTATCCGTTGAAAACTTAATTGCCGCGAGATTAAAATGCTGGGATTAGGTCTAAGACATTTCTTGAAGGCGGAGGCAGCAGTTCTGCCAAGACGATATCTTCAGAGATCCTTACGTACCACATGTTGTACTTTTAGGAGGTGTGTGCCAAAATGCTGTAGACCATTGTCACTAATTTAATGATTTCTTTGGTTGCAGTGAGCAGAAGAGGCTCCTGAAAGCCGAACAAAAGGCTAAAGAAAAGGCTGAGAAAGATGCACTGGCAGCGGCCAGCCAACCAGCTAATGCACCAAAGAAGAAGGACAACAAGGAGGAGGAAATCAGTCCAAATGTAAGAGCTGGGACAATATTATTTTGTAAAACTCTAACTATTAGTTTTTAACATGAAAGGAGTACTACAAACTCAGAACTACGATGCTGACTGAGGTGAAAGCCAGAGGAGAGAACCCTTATCCGCACAAATTCAACGTCGAGATCAGTCTAGAGGAATTTATCAACAAGTACAGCCACCTCAAAGACGGCGAAACGTTGGAAAGCGACGTTAAAACAATTGCTGGTCGCGTCTTCGCCATCAGAGAGTCCGGCGCCAAGCTCATTTTCTACGATTTGCGAGCCGAAGGAGTGAAGCTGCAAATCATGGCAAACGCAGCTCACTACGCCTCCGAGGAGCAGTTCTTGACTGAGACCGGAAAGGTGAGGCGAGGAGACGTGATTGGAGTGACAGGCGTGCCCTGCCGAACCAAGAAAGGCGAACTAAGCATGCTGCCCAAGACCATCGCTGTTTTGTCTCCGTGTTTACACATGCTGCCTCACCTCCACTACGGCCTCAAGGACAAGGTATAATAATTATTTAACCTTCAAGTCTGCAATATTATCATTTAATTGCAGGAGACCAGATTTAGACAGCGCTACCTGGACTTGATTTTGAACGACCGGGTGCGTCAAACGTTCATCTCGAGAGCGAGAATCATCGCGTACGTGCGCCACTTTTTGGACTCGTTAGGATTTCTCGAAGTAGAGACGCCCATGATGAACACGATTGCTGGGGGCGCCACTGCCAAGCCTTTCGTCACCCACCACAATGACCTGAACATGGACCTCTTCATGAGAATCGCGCCAGAGCTGTACTTAAAGGTTATTTATTTCAAAAATGCAGGGTTGCATTAATTTACCGGTTTTTACCAATTTCTTTTGCAAGAAATTATTTTTTCATTTTTCCCTTGTGAAAATCTAAAATTTGCAGTCGTCAAATTGTCTCTACTGTGCAAATTGCTACTCTAAAACTGCTATTTTCTGCCTCAATTCACCAGTTGTGTAAACCCTTAGTGTTCAAAGCCTCCAACAGATGGCGCAACCGTATACTTTCTTTAAATTTTAATTTTAAGTCAATTCCACTGCGATTTCAGACTCAATATCCTGCCACTGTGCATTCTTCCCTTAATTTCCTTTATTTTGACGTGCTAAAAACCAAAATCAGTGTAACCAATTGCCGTAGAATCGTGAAAAACTATTTTTTGAAATAAAATATCCTTTCCAACGATTATATGGCGATTAGCTGAACCGATTTTGGTTTTCAGAACGGCAAATTAAGAAAGCATATTAAGTGAAGAATGCACAGTAGCTAGATCAAGTCTGAAATCGCAGCGGGAGAGCCTCAAAATTAAAATTTAAATAAAGTATACGGTTGCGCCATCTGTTGGAGGCTTTTACATCTGGTCAATTTCTCTTAAGATTTATCTCTGGAAATTTCCAAGTTGAGGTCATGAGCAAATAATTAGAAAATTATTGTAAACCTAGCCTGCAGGAAAGCGGTAAAAAGTGCAACCCTGCAAAAATGTCATTTTCACCAACTGAATCGATTGATTTATTTGCAGATGCTGGTTGTCGGCGGATTGGACCGCGTTTACGAAATCGGCCGGCAGTTCCGCAACGAGGGCATCGACCTGACGCACAACCCCGAGTTCACCACCTGCGAGTTCTACATGGCCTACGCAGACTACCACGACCTCATGTCCATCACCGAGAGCATGGTCTCGGGCATGGTGAAGAGCATCACCGGCTCGTACAAGGTCAAGTACCAGCCGGAGGGGCCTGAAGGGCCCGAGGTCGAGATCGACTTCACGCCGCCCTTCAAGCGCATGCCCATGATGCAGACCCTGGAGGAGTGTCTGGGAGAAGCGTTGCCGGACCCGACGACGCTGTACACGGCTGAGGCGGCCGCCCGGCTGGCCGCCCTCTGCGAGAAGCACCAGGTGGAGTGCTCGCCGCCGAGGACGGCGGCTCGGCTGCTCGACAAACTGGTCGGACACTTCTTGGAAGACCAAATCGTGCACCCGACCTTCATCACGGACCACCCGCAGGTGATGAGTCCGCTGGCCAAGTGGCACCGCTCCACTCCTGGCCTCACGGAGCGCTTCGAGCTCTTTGTCATGACCAAGGAGGTGTGCAACGCCTACACCGAGTTGAACGACCCCATCGTGCAGCGCGAGAGATTCGACCAACAGGCCAAGGTGAGGCTTGCATTAAATTTCATGTTATTAAGAGAAAAGATTAACATTCACATTACTTTCCAGGACAAGGCTGCTGGAGACGACGAGGCGCAGGCTGTTGATGAGAATTTCTGCACGGCTTTGGAGTATGGCCTGCCTCCCACTGGCGGATGGGGCATGGGAATCGACAGACTAACCATGTTCCTCACCAATAATAATAATATCAAGGTACTTTTTTGTCTCTTATACCCTTGCTTTGCAAATTTTGAGATTGCAATTTCAATAACTCAATTTACGTTGGTGCATTACGAAATTTAAAGTGTGCATTGTGCTCCTCTCGTCAAGCCCGATCAAATGAACCCTATAATTGAGGTCAAGGTCAAAGATCACTAAGGGTCATTTTTAAATATTCTGTTTCTTGGTGTTTTCTTACCCCCGAAAAGTCAGAAACGCACCAAAAAGTGGTCTTAAGAGTTCCCGTGAGTTTGTATAAAATTTTCAAGGTGGTGTTCCGCTTCATTTCAAAGAAACGCAAATTTTAATTTGAAAAAACGAATTTTTCAATTTTTGCAAATGTTGTGAGCGCCAAATCTTGGGTTCTAAGGGTCAGAAATGCAAAAATTGCACACCGTTCGGCCTGTCTTGACCTCCTCTGGTGAGCTGAATGGTTTTTGGGGTGCTCACTTTCAACCCTTAACCCATATTGGCCATAATTTCATCCCCAGAGCTGAAAACATCTGATATAGTGTCATTAGCTTGACATAATTATGTATTTATCTATCTCGATTATTTATCACTTCTTTATTAAGTGTCTGCAACAAGTAGAGGAGCATTACATCTCAAGAGTGTCATGTTTTTATCTCAACAAAACTGATTTTGCCGAAATAGGACAGCTAACATGAATTACAATTACAGGAAGTGTTGCTGTTCCCTGCCATGAAGCCTGATGATCAGAACGCAAACAAAGAAGAGCCGGAGGTGGCAGCTGACGGCGCTAAAAACTAAAACCTCTCTCTCCGTCTCTGAATCTTGCGTTAATTTATATTTTGCTGCGGCAATCCACCAGCTCTTTTTACTGTCAAAATATTAGTGAAATTTTTGCCTTGTCTTGACTTCCAACCAACCGACAAATTATTTTGTTTGTTGGCAAATAAAAGTAAAAGCAGTTGAAACTCGTGATTTTGTTTCTTGGTAATAAAAGTCATCACATACTTAGGTAGTATTTTTTTGTTTATTTTATCCATTTCAGTAGTTTGGGGCAGAAAATGATATTATATATGATATATGCCAATGATTAAAAGGATACGACCAAAATGAGGATGAAAAGGCGTTAACAAGAGGATTAGGCTCATCATCAGATAACTTGGTAATTAAATCAGTAGAATCTAATTATGCGCGTTGATAGGATTTAGCAGATTAGGATACGAGTAGAAAGAGAAAAGCTCTGTTTTCTATCAGTAGGCTAATCTTTGTAAATGATGATTGTGGAGCATCAATGCACCCATATGTGTGTATTTTTTGCATGATAAAAAAAGCCTGAAGTGGCAAGGAGATCGAATTATCAATTAATTACCATTTTAATCGTTATTATACAACATTACATGATCGACTTAACAGTTAATTTAACTTAACAAATACCAGGGACAGTCTCTAATCAATATACAGGGGAAATGCTGAGTGATAGGTTTTTAATGGCCTGGTTGCGACTTGTGCGCGACGTCTTGATGATTTGCAGGACCATGGTTTTGCAGTCCAAACACACAATCATCTGCAACCCTTTCAGCTTCTCGGCCGTCTTGTCCATTACAGACGGTCGGCCGAGCGTCTTCGAGCGCATCAAGAATCTGAAATGTGGACCCAAAAAATATTAACTAAAGGAAAAGGAAAAATTCTATAGATAAATCATCAAAGAGCCTATGACCAGGAAAGGTCTGAGGATCTTTACTGAAACTAGCACCTGACTGACTAAAAATACCAAAATTGAGGTTTTTACACGGACTTTTGAATTTCTTACGTCTTGGAATTTGGAAATTTCTCCAAATCGGTTCAAATTGGTCGTAAAACAAAAATTCAGACACCAATGAACTCTCATGTTTATGTTTACCTCAAAGTGGTAGGTGCCAAAAATCAAATTTTTGAAACAGAACTCAAATTTTTATTTAAAATTAAAATTTTGTATTGCCATCTTGCAAGGAACAAAAAGTGTTATTAAAAAATTAACATTAAGGATGGGAATACTTTTTCTTGATTTTTATCAAAAAATGAAAACTAATCAGTTGAAGACTTCTCAAAAATGTTTAAACGCCCAAATCTCAGCTTCTAACAGTCAGATTTTTAAAAACCGCCCATCAATCGACTTGTCTCAACCTCCCTTAGATAGCCAAAGTAGCGAATCCTTCAACCCCCCTTTTGCTCCCTAAAATTCGTCAAATGTAACAGTATTCTTTTGTTACACAAACTAAATATTTCATAGTGTATTTTAGGTTTAAAAAATGGGTTGAAGGGTTAGCACCCTTAGGCTGCTTCGGCTATCTAGGGGAGGTAAAGACGAGCCTGGTGGTGTGCGGTTTTTGAAAATCTAGCTGCTAGAAGCTGAAATTTTGGCGTTTAAATAATTTTTTAATTCCCAAAAAACACATTTTTGTTATTGAATTGAAAAAAAATAAATTTAAACTGCACTACAGGTGCGACTCATCAAACCTCTTTAACGTTCTACATGATGGCTATATCTAAATTAAAATTTTCAGTAAAATCTCACTTTTAAATTAGAGTTCTACTTCGAAAATTCAATTTTGGTGATCTTTTGACCTTTGAGATAACAGGAAAGTTGTTCTTCTCGACGAGACGAGTTGTGAGCGGAGTTGAAACAATTTTAAACCGATTCAAAGTAAATCCGCAAAATGAACCAAAATCCATGAAAATCGAAAGTTTTTTAAAATTATTAAATTATTTTAATATTTCAAAAAAATAAACACAACACTCTAAAACGTTTTTGAACGTACCCCCTTTGTGCTGGGGTTGGTTTGTCCACGTGGACAGGCAAGGACTGCGGCTGTTCCTCAGGGCCTTCCTGGCCGTTGACCTCGGCAGGGCTGATGGTCTCCAGCTCCACCTTGAGGGGTGGCGGCGTGTCCGACTGGAGCTGTGTGGGGGTGGCGGAGATGGTGCTGGTTGTGCGCCGCGTCAGGGTGGGCGAGGTGGGGGCGCTGCCCACGCTGTTGAAGCGCTGGGGGGCCTTGGGGGCTGGGGCGGGCGCGGCCGCCGCCGGGGCAGCGGCCAGCAGCCTGTTCATCAGGGCTCGGCCGAAGGTGGGGGAGCTCGAGCCGTCGTCGCTGCCCTCCGGTGAAGACAGACCTGGCGACAGGGCGAACACCGGCACCCGGGAGAAATGCTCGGTGGGAATTCTCATCTGGAATTTATTCAAATTGTTACATTATTGTTCATTATTACATTTTTTGTGGCGAATTTGTGGCAAATTTTGACATTTCTCGTCAAGCTTGATCGATTTAACACCAAATTTGAGGTCATCGGTCAAGGTCAAAGGTCACCAAAGCTCATTTTCGAACATTTTCGTGTGAACATTGGTA
Source organism: Cloeon dipterum (assembly GCF_949628265.1). NCBI lineage: Eukaryota > Metazoa > Arthropoda > Insecta > Ephemeroptera > Baetidae > Cloeon > Cloeon dipterum. Next base: position 1,044,235 of record NC_088786.1, on the reverse strand, counting down.
TTTTGAAATTTTTAAAAATTCTAAACGCCCTTAAAAAGTGGTCTCAGGGTGTGTGTGTGTGAGCTTGTGGGAAAATTTAAAAGTGGTGTTCTGCCTGATTTTCGAGGAATTTAATTTTAAATTTCGAAAAACACTATTTTTTAATAATGGCAAATGCTGTGAGCGCTAAATTTTGGGTTCTAAGAGTCAGAAATGCAAAAACTGAACACCATTGGATTTTTCTTGACCTCCCTTGGTGATCTGAATAGTTTTTTGGGTGCTCACCCTAAACCCTCAACCCCTATTGGCCATAATTCGAGATTTGGTGTTCATCGAGCATTTTATTTCTCGATAAAAAAAACATTGTGCCACCCAAATCTCGGGTTATTTACAAAAAAATACGTGTCGTTCGACTCGTCTTTGAATGAATTAAGTAACTGAATTGGTTTGAAGAAGACAATTACTCGTTAACGCGTCGTGCTAATAATTGTAAGTTGTTGAAACGGACGAAACACAATACTAAATTTCCCGTTATTGAGGGGGTTAAAAGGGGGTTGGTGGGTCTCGTGCGCTTGGGGACGTCGAGACGACTCTAACGGTATGCGGTTTTTTAAAACGGATGGTTAGAAGTCGAGATTTGGTCAGTCATCGTTTTTTATCAACCTCAAAAAACAAGGGTTTTATAAGTTTTCATTTTTTATTTAAAAAAAATGAGGGGAAACGCCACTTTAAATTTCAACGTTTTGAACTTAAAATTTTGCGCTCTACAAAATAGCTACGGAGAGTGAAAACTTTCAATATCTTCATTTTCAAAAATCAATTTTTATGACCTTGACCTTTAGCCACTTTGAGGTCATAATAAAAGTTGTTTGCCTTTTTAAGACAAGTTAAACGGTTTTTTTAATTTTTGTTCTAGGACCACACCCTGAGCAAAGTTACGAAGTACTCAAAATCCCCAGCTTTTTACCTTTGAATGCACGCAAAAATTAGAAAGTCCGGAGTTTTCTCAACTGTTTCGTCGGTCAATTAGGGCAAAGTTTGCGCAAAAAATTTCTTCACAATCCAAAATTTGGTGCTTTCACAGATTTTTGCTCAGTGTCTAATTCATCGTGCATACACAAAAATAAAACTATTAAATTCCTTTGAAAATAATATTTAGGCACTCAGCAAGTTGTGCATTTTATAAAATTTTTGTAAGAAACGTCGCCCCTCGACGATAAGCATTTTTTTATCGCACACTTGGCAAAAGTGGTTCTCAGGTGTGTGTTTTATGAGCAATTGGATGGATAACGTACCTTGTCGCAACACTTGCTGCACACAGTTCTCTGACACAGTTTGCACTTTTGGCCCCACGGGCCGAAGATACTGAAGCGCGTCTTCATGCACAGGAAGCACACCTGAAAACGAGCGAGTGAGTTGATTAGCTCTGCGTTGTTCTCATCAAAGCGTTGACTTTTCACGCTTTTCTCTGCTTGACCTCGCCTTTTGTAATTGCGTTTATTTTCGTGACGCGCTTGGCTTGGCAAGGCAAATATAAAAAATAACCGAACCGTTGTTGCTCTAGGACTGATACAAATTTCAAGGTGCATCAAAATTTTTCGCTCGCTCGCTCACCTTCCTCTTCTCAACCTCCTCCTTGATTCGGCCCTCGACTGGCAATCCGTCAAGCTCGGCTTTGGTCAGTACACTGCGGATATGCACGATTTCCTCCAGCGTCAGAGACAGGCACTCCATCGCCGACTGCCAGTGCGACTGAACACCATAGATATTTTTTATTGTAGAAACAAAAACGCGTCCAATCTCATTTTCAACATACCGACTGGAGCAGCTCATCTTGCAGAGAAGAGCGAGACCAATTGAGCTCACACGAGCCGAGGCTGGTGTGCGTCTTGGTTTCGTCGTCCTCCTCGGCCTCTTCGCCTTTTTCAGCATCAAACGCGTGTGAGCACCTTTTGGCAGGCTGGAAAATGAAAATGTTTTTAATCAATTCTATAGCATTAAAAAATTCCAACTTTATCCCGAACATTTTCTCTTAAAATATAATAACACCCCCGTCGATTGAACCCCTTCTCTAAAAAAATCGATGCGTTTCATCGCGGGGAGTCAGAACTTAGCCCGTGGGGAAATATAAAAAATAAATAAAAACAGCGGAGAAGACGCAGAATTGTACGGCGAGTTTTATCAACCCTTTTTCTTAATTTATAACCCGTAGCAGCAGAGTTATTAATTTTTAAAGAAAAAAAAACGCAATTTGTGACATTTCAAAATTTTTATTTCGGGGTCCAGGCGGGGCCCTATGGGCTGGACCATGCCGATTTGGGTCTCAATTGATGCCCCTTGGTAAGACGCGTCTTTTCATGAGCAGTTTTCAAAAATCGGACCATATTCAGAATTTTTACGATTTTTTTTCGGCCGACTTTTCGAACAAGTCGAAATTTTCCAAAAATGGTTTTATTTTTTATTAAAATTCGGCCGTTTTTTCGATCATTGACCCATGACCCTTCATTGGACAGGTATTTGATTGGAATATTACTTTGGATACCCTAACGACCTTTTTCAGGGTACATCGACCTGAGATCCGTCCCCAGGCTTTGTCAATACTTTAGAGCACACATGGCGATACATTCAGCGGCGATTTTTCATCCATGCCTGTCACCGACCTGTCAGGCGACCTGGCGACTATTTTTTGCGAGTCTTTTGGTCAATTTCGCCGCGTCGACGGACAAAACCACTTGTTCAAAAGTGGAATAAATAAATAAATAATAGTTGTATATAGTACCAGCTCGTCGTTGACTTCATTTTCGGCCTTCTCGTCTTTGGTTCCGACCACAGTGTGTCTTCTTCTGAGAGTCGCTCTCCTGCTAGGACACTGAGTGGCCAAATCATAAGCTGTAACAAATTGAGACGACGATCAGTATGAATTGCGCACAAAGATGATTCATCGTGAAATTATATAATTAGACACATTTAGGCCATGCTCATGCTGAAATGATAATTATCTGCTGTTAAAATGGAGCTGGAACACAAATTAATGAATATAAGCGGCAATGAGAGGTTCTTATGAGGCGAGGAAACCACTTGGAATTGATTGCATTTGGTTATTTCCAAGCGATGTTTGAACCCAAAAGAAATAGGAATTGAAATATCTTACATTAATTGCGTAGGCTCTCAGAGCTGTATTCTCACTCCAATAATTGTTATATATGTACAAAATCATATAGTTTTAACAATACAACAATAGCATGTAAATCTAGAAAATTATGCTGCATCTAGGTATAAAAGAAACGAAAATAATTGCTGTACACTCAAAAGTGAAATCAGAGTTACGCTGCTCTCTACGCACGTCCATTAAACATGCTGATCAATTACAAATTACCGGGACTGAGCATCACAACCGAAAAAAACATCAAAATCAGGTTAAACCGTCTTTGACGAAGTTTCTGAGCTCACCAATCGATTCTTGAGGGTCGAATTAGGTAAAATAGATTTTTTCCCGCCAAAAAGATATAAACTGCGCATGCGTCAGAGCTGGTTTGAGCACTCTTGCAGAAAGACCGCCTGTACGAATGACTTCTTTGTCAGATCTGACGCACGCGCACTTCTCGCATTCATATTGTTTTGGCGGGAAAAAATTCGCACGACACGCTGGACTCTTTGGACGGAAAAAATGTCCACCTTACCCTCAAGAATCGATTGGTGAGCTCATTTGTCAAAGACGCGGTCTTTAATTATTATTCTGGTCAGCCGCGGTAATTTGCCTAATTTATTTTGTTTGTATCCTGCGTACAATCGAGCAAAAGCGAGGCCGGTCTCTCCCTGGGCGCCGGCTCCGGCTGCTGCTGCTCCTCCTCCTCCGGTTTGGCGGTGTCAGGGTGCTCCGAGGACGTAATGAAACCTGAGGCGCGACTGCCGGCCAGCAGGTCGCCCAGGTCGTAGCGCAGCTTCAGGTGGCCTCCGGCTGAGGAGGAAGTGCTGCCCGTCGAGTCTGCAGCACCGAAATCAGGCAAATATTTTTGCCGCTCTTTTTGTTTCGAATCGAAAGCAGAAAATATGGTCGAGAGAAAACTCGAAATGAGTTGAAATAATTAATTTAAAATGAAACACGAACTTGATTTCGTTACAAAATTAAAAGGCACGTGGTTTTATTGATTGTTTTTTGTTTATCCTAAGAAAGGCGATTGATTAAGACATAAAATTATATAGGAACACATTTATGCGCGTGAGAATTATTAACGTGCGTCAAACTCTGAGCATTCATCAATGTCTCGCTCGGGGCCGGTTGACTCTCTCACTTATTCGAGCAGCATCTTTCTGTGCCATGCGTTCATCGAGTCTAATTGCTAATTGCAGCCGCCGTACAAGGGAAACCACGCGTGGAAGGCACGAAAATTATGCCATGGGAAAATAAAAACCTTGATTTCATTTTCTATCTTTTGTGCAGAATACTCTTACGCTCAAAAGTAGGCCTCGGACGAGCAAGTTTTCCGTGTTGGAGAAGCAGGACAATTGAATCACAAGTGCGCTGACTTTCCATTTTTCTTACGAAACGAGTGCTCAGAGTTTGAATCGAAGTTTTGCTCCTTTTCTTAAAATGGATGGTGATTATGAGTGAAGTCTGCCGACTCCAGCTTTATTATACGACGTGATCATAACAAAAATTAAAATCCTATTATCTCAAATTAGTGACAAAATCAAGAGAATTAAGGCAGTATGAAAACCAATTCACAGACAGAAAAAAATAGCAGTGAATGCAGTTTTCTGCCACAAAACCGACCCAAAAATATAGCGCGTAAATTTACACAAATTATAAATCATACGCTGGTTTTTCAAAGCCAGCCAAATAATCTGCTAAAGAAGTGCTGACCTGTTCTCCGCCAAGGGTTGACGTTGCTTCGGGGGGCAGGGACGGGGGCGGCGGGGGACGTCGGCGAGTCAAGCGAGCAGATGAGGTCGTCGTCGTCATCTTCAATCTCATCCTGCAACACAACAGCCAAGCAAATAATGCAAATTTCGTTCCATACTTCAGGCTCCAGTGAGCAAAATGGAAATTTTTATTCGAATTAGGATCTAAATAGAACGTGAAGAGGAAGATGTGGGAGGCATTGTTGTTTTTTGCATATTACAGCTTCCTTGATATGAAAGTGTACATCATTCACGCCAGCAAAATGGGATTTTTTATTTTATTGAATATCAAAAAAAATTTAAACAGAAAAAAAATGTGAAAAAGCTTTTTACCTATAATTGAAATACTTTTAAAAAATGAAGAAAAAGGGAAAATTTGTCGGCAAATCAAGTACTGTCTCCTTACTGTAACACCACGATTTATTTCACAATCTAGGGAATTTTTCCTCAAATTCCGCAGTAAGAAGGATCGAAATTAAGCGAAAAAGCATTCAAATTTTTTGCAAAATGTGAAATTTAACTGTTCCTTAATAATTGTTGGCCTGTAAAGCTCTACTTTCATACATTATTTTCTATTATTTATAATTATATCTGAATATATGCCTATTTTTCCGGTCTAGTTGAAAGAAAAATCTCTCAAGCAAATTTGCAGTCTACTTGTTTGTTATAATCGCCTTACAATTAGAGGCATGCAGACTACTAGATTGTTTTCCACGTAAGAGTTACGTGACACTTATTCGGCACACACACACACACACCTTGTTTACCGTATTTTTAGAAGACAGCAACGCAGAGTGACGCAATTCCGCTCTAATCTGCTAGACGCAGATTTTATCGAGCTGACACAACTTTCTTTTAGAAAAATGACAACCATCTGGTTCATCGATTAAGGCAAAAGGCTGATTTTAATTTTTCTGACACGTCGTTATTTTTCTACGCCTTGGATTTGTGTTTGTTCCTTGCTCTTGACGGCGGGTGGAGTCCGCGGAGGCGGAACAACCAACACGAATAAACGAATTTGTTTCAACGAAAAGGAAAACGCCCGAGTGCTGCGTTTCCTTCGCACTTTAGAAATTAATGCAAGGCGATAAATTTCCGAATTCGGGACGCAAATAAAAGCGATTGCCGAACAATGGAGTTGAAATAAAGGGCCGAATTTAGCTTGCATTCGAGCCGAGAGCAGTTTGTTGGCACTGAAAGGACGCACAGCTTTATGAATATTGTGCCTGCGCTGCTCTCTTTATTTTGCCTCGGTCTGGTCGTGGGGGCGATTTTTCAAACAGTGTCACACACTTTATGAGGCTGCTTGTTTGTGGGCGTGCGAGTGTCTGCGGTTGCTCTCTGCGAGGCCACTCGCAGCTCCGTAATGAGGTTTTGCACCTCTCTCTCACCCAACTGGTCCGTTCCTCTGACTGGCCACCAAGGTCTCTGCTCCTTGCAGTCTCAGCAAACAACTATTGCTTTCGACCCGACAATCAGACAATTCTATTGTTGTATATTCTACTTTCTATTTCTCCAACTCTGATTCAATATATAGAGAGAGAGAGAGAAGAGCTGGAGCATTCAAGTAAAAAAAGAATCTGTCGATCGATGAATAATGACTCTGTAACATCATCCACTTTGGAATGTTTGGCTCTGCTCAACCACAAAAAGACAACCACTTGAAACCACAATTCCTCAATTGATCTCTTAGCACTGGGTTTGATGTGGCAAAAAATGTTCTTCTTTTTTTAGAATGACGATCAACCACTCTATTTGCTTTCTACTTCAGCCTTGCTGTTTAGACTACCGACGAATTTCGTGATTTAACAAACAAAAAAAGCCATTCATCTTTTGGCCCATTAAATATTGCACAACGACAACAACGCGCAATCACCGATGCTTCTAAGAGACGATTGAGATGAGATGAGCTAATCTAACGCGCGGCTATTGCACGACGTGGTTTGAATGTAGCAGAAATGAGATCGGACGGGAAAGTGGACTTGCTGCGAGTTATGTAAAAATGAAAAGGCCTGAAGAAAAACGTGCATGTTTGCGTAATGCGGGAAATGACCGCAATTATAAGATAATTCTCCGACATGCGTGTGCTTCTCCGAAACTTGATTTTGAGTGTCAAGCTAAAAATAAACTCGTGTTTGTCTCAGAAAGTTTTGCCTGAGGACAAACATTTTCCGCGCAGAAGCTTTGAGTTTGCTCTTTCGGAGAAAAAATTTGCCCTTTCCAAAGACTCAAACACGAAATGCAAAGGGCCGGGCGCGCCAAAGGGTGAATAGCTTATCTCAGTCAGTTGGGCGCAGACGAAATATGAACCGCGGATGAAAGGGTGTTTGAACTGCAACTTACTCTGCGCCTATATTAATTATTGATCGAGCACATTCACGACCAGGTGAAGACGACATGCAAAGTAGCTTTCTTTTCTTTGATCTGCGAGTATCGAGAGACGAGGAAAAACTGGTTAACTGCGTCCAGACCCCGCAGACGAGCTTTGCCAACATCAACAAGCAAGCGCTAATTAAAAATCGCGGCCGCGCGCCGAATGATATTTAAAAATTTATGAGCGGCACACGATGTTGCAGAGATTTGAATAAATTTTTGCTCCGTCGTGAGATCACATTATTTCAACACTGGAAAATTGAGCGATTTCCCCCATCCGCGGCGATAATTGAAGAAAGGGAATTCAGTGCGTATGCAATTAATTTCCTCGGACAATGGCGACGCGCGCTTTGTTCCTTGTCAGACCGACTGCTTAGGAATATTAAAAAATATTTAGCTTTTTATCTAAGCGACCCTTTCACCGCGCAACGGCTACTTTCACTTGGCTCTGCCGCGTGCGACTGGATGCAATCTGTAATTCGCTCCAGCTTTAGCGTGCCAGCTATAGCTCATATTGATACATGGATAGTGTGTAATAACTATGTTACGGTATTTATTAACGCCGCGTGCATTATGAATTAGGAAAATATATTCGACTCGCGTGAATTGCATCACAATGCAAACGTTTCCTCAAGTGGCACTCTGGACTCATTCGGCATTTTTAACACACACGAACAACAAGTTGCAAAAAAGCCACTTAAGCAGATTAGATTGATAAATAACGGCGTTAATGGTTGTTGCAGGCGAAAAAGAAAATAATCCCGGTTTATCTTTCTGAGGTGACCGACACCCTGATAACGATCATCTCGATAAATTATGTGAAAAAATCGCGACGAATAAGTAAATATTCACTTTTTGACTCAAGGGATGAAATTATGGCCAAGAGGAGTTAGGGGTTGGGGCTTAGCACCCTAAAAACCATTCAGCTCCCCAGGGGAAGTCAAGTCAAGTCGAACGGTGTGCAGTTTTTGCATTTCTGACCCTTGGAACCCGAGATTTGGCGCTCACAACATTATTTGCATTGTGATTTTTTTAGCTCAAAATTTAATTCCTCAAATAGGAACTTGAAATTTTCACATAGGCTTACGCAATGGCACTGTATTTCAAAATCCAAAAAACACTAGGAAACATTCGAAATTGAGCTTTGGTGACCTTTGGCCTTGACCGATGACCTCAAATTTGGTGTTCATTTGATTGGGCTTGACGAGAGCAGTTCAACGCACACCTAAACTTTTAAATTGCATCCACTCTGAATAAACTGGCTATAATTTATATTTTTTGCTGACATGCAAACTCCATTCGTTTTAATTCAAGGAAGCTACGAAATCGTCAGCATTAGGCCGAAAATCACAAGACACTTGCCATCCGCGTGATAAAAAGCAAGACAATGAAAAGAGGCTATAAATTTTGGAAAAAAAAGGAACCAGAAAACTCTGTCGGACATAAATAAAATGTAGAAAAAGAGGCGCCGGCGTTACTCACGTTCAGCAAAATAAAACTGATGAGATGATTTTTTCCGTTGCTCGCTCGACGGCGGAGAAAACAGCAGATTTGCGCAATGCAGAGCAGAAATAACGGAAGGAATAAAGACAGCGCACAGTGTGTTTGCTTTTTATTTATTCTATCGGAACGACTCAAGTTCCAACCAAAGAGAGGAGTGTGTGTTTTTTGTTTGTATTCATGCGCGCGGTGCTTAAAGCATTTTTGGCTCATCAAAGAAGATGATGCTGGGTCCAGTAGCTAGGATTATTGTTGCGGCCGCAGTCTCCCACTCTCGGCTGCATTTTTCTGACTGACACACTTTCCTGCTGCACAACCCTTGGGTCATATCGATTTCATATTGTGTCTAGCGCAAGCGCCGCACTTAATTTTCCACTTGTGGCCCAATTTGACGCGTGTCTGGCCTAAATTGGCCCAGATATATACTATTTCGTGTTACGATGAACCAAGCTGAATTACGCGGTTGCGCTTCAAATTCGAGCTGGAGGACATTAGCATAACTGGATTTACTGAGGAATGCGAAAGAATTGCGCGCTTCAAGGTTTTTCCGCCGATAACCATTTCCCATGCACACAACACAGGGAAACTTTCTCTGTGACAGCAGCTCGAGAAAAAGATAATTTGCATTTGAAACAAAACAGACAAAAAATACCATTTTCGTTTTAAAAGTAAAGCTGGACAGAAAATTTGTGAAATATCCCTCTAGCCTTCACTTGATACTATCTCAAATTTAGGAACAAGGTCGTATAAAAATCGAAAATTGCAAAATCACGGTTTACGGAATTTTTCGCACACCGTTTGAAAATTTTCTTAATTATTGGCCTGCACGATTCTATAATTTTACTTTCGCAAAGACGTTTACTGCAGCTGCAAAACGAAAAAAGATAATTTATATTTAAAAAAAAGGAAAGTGGCGAAGCGTGTAGTAAAGAACAGTATTTCCGGCACAAAAAAAGATCAAATCTGCGGAAGCAATAAACGAGCAGTTCCAAAGCAAACTAAACGGCAGCTCTCCTTTTGAACTTGCGTTTCTTTTTTCCCAATATGTATTTTGTATCTGGACATTTCGATCTTTGGCTGCGCGCAACAATGGCATGCCGAGTTGAGTGAACCCTCGGGCTGCATACCTGGCTGCGATGATGAGCAAGCTGGCTTCATTCCAGCAAAAGGTCAGCACTCACCTCGACCCTGAACTGCCCTGGGTAAAAGTAGCGAATTTCTTCTACAACTCTCTACCTGTTCATTTCGATAAACACGCGATTTGTTCCGAGCGTGCAAAAGATCAGGATTTTTTTACCGAGTGAAATCAAGTGGGAAAGCTTGTTGGTGTTTGCCTTTTCATTTGCAATGCTCTCCAACTTATTGAACCGTCCATTAGTGCAAAGACGGAATGTGGGCCGCTTGCGTTGGATCATTAGCGACATCTTCGCAACTGTAAACCGCCGATGACTGTCGCACAAAGACTCGGACAGTGTTTTTCATAACAATAATCAAAATGATCGCTTCTATGTTCCAAGAGCAAAACGTCTGGCTGCCAGAATCCGTCAATCCTTTTTTGCTGCCAAAAGGCCGACGCTATCGAGTGGAAAACTGATTTTGCGATGGAGCGACTGTTATTCCGCAGAGAGAGGAAATCTCATCGCGCAGAGAGCACTCACTGCCGCTTTTTTTGCTATCGAGACAGTGCAGAACAACACACACACACACACGTCACTGCAAAGAGGAGGATTATTTCATGCTGGGTCACTTCGCGGAATGACGAAAACAGATATATCTCCGACGCGCGCGCGTGTGTGTACAAAATAATATGCGAGTGCACGATTAACGATTCAAATGGCCAACCACAATGTAAAACGCGTCATGACTACGAGAAAACACGCTCATTTCTCCTCCTGGGAAGCCAAAGTGCGAATTCACGCGGGAAACTTTTCACACACAACACAGCGTAACGAGTCGAACTCTTGCAACATGACATTTGACGCACATAATTGCAGTATTCGTAACGGACTGGGGCCGGAATAACTTCGTCCACGTTTAAAAAGGATTGAAAAATGCCGACAATTGAAAATTATCTGAATTTTTTGATGCAACGAGCAGTTGATCTATAAACAATTTGTTCTACAATTTGCAAAGGACCGTGCGACCATTAAAATTGAAATATTATAAAAAACTTCCACATTTTGACCACAAAATTGTTTGGCTGATTTCGATTCCTCTCGATGAAATCTGTCCAACAGCTTGTGAAACCTTTTAGGGAAACTCTTTTTTGTGAAATAAATTAGGATTTCAAGTAAGGAGACAGTCCTCACCATTTTAACTTTGCAGCCACTTTTCTTAAAAATTTACAGGCATAATTAGGTCAAATTTGGCTTCAGCTGAATCCTAAGGGACGAGTTCATGCATTGGCAACAAGAATTTTCCAGGATTTTGTAGTACCAATCCTATTTCTAATTTTCTAGGCACGAAAGTGACGAGAAAAAGGTACATTTCTGCTTCTGCGCAGCCTCTCTTTCTGATTGAATATTGAGTGCTAATCGCTTTAATTGCATGACGACCGGGATTTCGCAATCAAATCAGGGCGTCTGTTTAGAGTTTGGAATGGAGTGCGCAGCGCGTGTCATTGTCACTACCAGCAGCAGTCTATTTGCCGCAAAGTGACGTCAGCGGCCAAGTCGACGACACTAATCAGATCAACAAAAATCGATCTGCACACGCACGTAATTTAAACGACCAAATAATTACTCTGGTCAGAAGGTAAATAAATAAAAAAACCGCAGCAGACGCGGAAAACGGCTTGGGGCACGAGAAGTCACTTTCTTTCTCTCTTATTTCATTCCTGTTTGTTTTTTGCTCGCCTACCTGGAACTTGGAGAAATCCACTTGGATGAGCCTCCTCATTGGCGTGCCCTCGGGCTCTCGGGTCGGCTCCTTCAGCAGGGTCTGCGGCGACGTGTCTGCAACACACGCAAATTGCATTATTTTCCAATTTGCAGCAGGGTTAATTAATAAATAAGAGAAATGACGAGGCGCATTAAGAAAGTCTTCATTATCACTTGTACTTGGGGTCAACAACTTTCTGAGAATGCTGATCTGTATGTTTTATTTTGCAAAGAGCATTTTAAAACAAATTTCAATTCTTTATTCGTGCAGTGAAATTTTCACTCTTAAATCGAGTGTTCGTGTTTTAGTAGTAAACATTAAAAAGAGAGAGACGATTCCTTTTTCGGTAGGAGGAAATGTTGAATTCTTAAATGTTTTTCAAGCCATCGCGAAACCTGCTAAACAAATAGACTCTTCGTTTCAAATTTACAATTCAGAGTGGGTGGTGTGATTGAAGAAGCGCAGCCACCACCGAGGAGAGCAGTAATCTAATCACAGCACGTTGAACCGCTCTTTTATGTTTGCACTGGAACGAAATTTCCGCTCTTGTTATTAGGAATAATGAGGCCTGCTTATTTCCATCGCGGCAGGAACAATAAAAAAAGAGCAGCTTATACCATGTTGCACCTGGGCGTAAAAATGGTTGTCGTGGCGTGTGCGCGAGTAATTATAATTTTTCACTCTCTGCCGGCAAAGGCAAATGGAGAGGAAAAAAACGGAAGTGCATTTATTTATTCACATTCGGAGAGCGCGCGAGCTTTGGAAAGTAATTTTCTAGTGAAACTCTCTCGTGCATTTAGATTCGTCGGCATGGCGAGTAATTGACTGCAAACAAAATTTCGAGATGCCGTGCATAAGTCGTTATCTATAGACAAATTGGGAAGAATTGGATAGGCGCAGTTTGGTCATTAAACAATTTGATACGCTTCGATTGCGGAAAGAGCAAAACTCCGGCTTCAAATTTAAATTCGCGCAATTTTAGAGATGGAATAATCGCTTGCTTTTGTGCCTGCATCGATGCATTTTAGCATTCACGTCAGACTCGAATGGAATGAAACGTGCTACAACTATACCAGCAATGGCGGTCGGCAGTCTGGTCGGTCCCACTGGATCGGACGGCACCGATTGTAAATTCGCGAAAGTAATTAAGAATTTGCATGGGCAAGCTGGCACACGTCGGACGGCAGTGCTATGGGGGATAATTCTGGGCTAAAAGGCCGGTGGCCGGCGTCGATCCGAGCACTGCAGTGCGCGCACCCCGCTACTCCGTCTCGCCTAGACGCAGGCGTTGTGAAATTCACCCCCTTGCTTCTGACGACTTAATTTGAGTATCGCAAGCATGAAGACGAAAACTTGTTGTGGCTGAGAGGGATGGTTGTGATGGTTGAAATAGGTTAAGCATCAGCCGAATCGCGCGGTCTACAATTCGACGCAAAGCGCCGAAAATTGGGGGACACGTAAAAATCGTTACTTTGGCGGTTTTTAGTCCGAAGCCATCAGAGAAGAAAGTAACGTAGCGACGGTAGCGCCACACCGACAGCCAGCTCAACTAGCAATAAGCGACAAAGCTAACTGAACAGAACACAGGCTTAAATTGTTGGATCCGATAGTGTTTTAAAACAGACAACAAAAGAAAATTTCAATTGAGTAACTAGGATCCAGCGGGGGCCAGAGATGTGCGATAAAATTGGTTCCCACTGCGCAGATCCAAGATGGCGTCTGAATGTGGGAAACAAAAAGCCGTACGAGTGTCAAGAGTTTGTTTTTACAATTCAAAAGACACAATTCGTACAAGTAATGCAAATTACATTGACGAAAACTTGGTTATTTTCGCGCATTTTCACGTGACCGCCATACTCCACCGGACGCCATATCTGCGCATCGCACGAATCTGGCCCCCGCTGGAGTCTATCATCCTACTAATGCGCCTGATTTAAAGAAATGCGGAAATTTGGCATCTTTGGTTAGCATATCAGTAACACAATATTGCTTGTGAATGTCACCACCTTGAAGACAATTGTTAGAAAAAGAATCACGATTACTATATATGCACAGCTGATTAATCGGAGATTGTATTTGAATAATCTATAAGGTCAGTTAGCGTTTTACTGTTACAACGCCGACTCCGTTTCCATATAGAAAGAATAATTCACTTTTCCAAGCTGCGAGATTGAATCTCGTTTTTCTCTTTATCTGAGTCTCCGAGAAGCTGCAAAAACTGCAGAGCTGCTCCCACGAAAGTTTTCACAGTCCGTTCAGGCCTCTAGCGTATAGCGAAATTTTCCAACTGTTTGACTTTTTTCTTATCAAAGGAGAGCGATTTTCTCTGCAGCACGTGACGAAAACGGGATTCGCCGAGGAGGAATCAGAACAGACCCCACACTGCGTTTGTTTTTCCGCATGCGTCAGTCGTCGAATGGAAGAGATAATAATTATTCACAGTTAATTTTGATCAGACACCCTGGCGTGTCCGATGAACCCGAAATCCTTAGCACGCGGGCGCGACGGACGCGGCAGCCAGCTCTCACGATTCGTGTGCTGTACACGGAAACCTTGTTGGTGCCGAGAGTGACCTGGAGCGTTAACAAGATTTGCACCGACCGAACACAAAGGCGCGCGGTGAATCACCCACTATAGAAACTTAAAATGCAAACAAATTTCGTTTGTGCGGTTTCGCCGAGGCTAAAAATACACGCTTGCGATAATCAAACGGATTTTTCATAATTTGGAGGCCACGCGGGCTGCGAGAGTTCTTAATTCCCATAGATTCGAGGACGCGTGCATGCAGATGATCAAAATGAAATTACTGTGTCACGGTCTCGATTACGATCCGCCGCTGCAACCGAAACCGCACCGACGCAGCCGACGTGTATTATATGAATTGTCTCACTACTCCTCTTTTTATTGGGTCGTATTTGCTCAACCTACTCGCAGATAAAAAGAGAGAACGTGGGAGCTGAAATTAATTAGTTCCGACGCGCGCGGGCAATGCGAGCGCATTGTCTGCCGAGTGAAATGAGAATGAAGTTATTTAAATCTCGAGTGCTCATTTGATTTAGCGATGCTTATCAGCGAGAATCGGCTCGCAGCTTTTTGAGCAATCTCTCTCCGTCCCTGCGAAGTTTATATAAATTTTGTAACATTAGAGTGGGCCTCTAGAAACTTATTGCCTTTTAATGAGTTCTTAAATATCATTTCAAACAGTCGTCATCCGCGTACAAACGACAAATTGTTACAGTATTCCACGGAGAAAAACTGGGCCGTGTCTTACGCAACGAGAGACAAGACCGACTGCATTGTTGCAAATTGGCTGGGAAATTAGCATAGAAAGTTTCACCTTTGCTACTTATTGCCTGCAAAAGCAAGAACGAAGGTCTGAAACCAAAAAATCCAATCTGGCCAAGGTCTGTTTTGATCAAGGAGTGTCTGTGCCCGTATTAGGAATAAATTGCGCAAACAACGTTAGCTGGACACCCGTCGCCGCGACAAGAAAGGTAAAAACGCGTCCGCGTGAGCTGGAAACCTTATTATTATCCCCCTAGCTCGGGTGACTTTTCCGTATCACGTTTGCACCGAGATAGAACGCAATTTGGCCGTTGCGGAAAAAGATCTAACCTGGCCTCTGCACGGTCCAGAAGGAAAACTCATCCTTGCAGTCCTCTGGGGAGGAGCCAAGGCAGATTTCCTCGCACTCGTCGTCCGTAAAGTCGGGGCTGGAGACGGCCGACGGAGACTGCTCGCCCTGCGACTCCTGGTCCAGGGCGATCGTGATGGTGGGCCTGCGAGTCGTGCCCTTGAGCAGCATTTTTTTGCTTTTCTTTTTCTTCGCTCGTTCGCCTGCCGCACCGACAACGAAAACCAACACCGAACGCCGACGCCACTGGCAACTGAATGAGCGGCCGAGCCGCGCTGCCACTTCGACTCGCGCCCGCCCGCCGCAGGAGGAGGGGGCCGCACACACACACACACACACACACAACGCGATGTTTGCCACTCGCGCCGCGCCGCTTTTTCTGCATTTTGACCGATTGAGATTGATCTTTGTCTATGCTCCTTGCTCCAAGTCCATCAGATTGCTGCCGTTTCGAGAGCTTATTCAGATTTCCCTCAAGCTGAGAATTTGGACAGATTGATTGCTTTTTTTCTCTCTCTTGTTTTTGATAAGTAAACATTGTTGTATTGACTGTCGGCGCAGTTCAAACAAAAAGATTCCGGCATTTGCTGCATTTACTGATTATTTTCATAACCCAGATATAAAAAAAATCAATCGTGAAACCATTCGAAATTTTCACCTTTTGACTAGGGGGATTTAGGGATTAGGGTGAGCACCCTAAAAACCATTCAGCTCACCAGGGGAAATCACGCCAGGTCGAACGGTGTGCAGTTTTTGCATTTCCGATGGTTGGCAACCATACAACAATCGAAAAATGTGTGTTTTTCGAGATTGAAAATTGAATTTTTCGAAAACGAAACCGAACACCACCTTGAAATTTTCACACAAGCTCACTCGTCTCCTGAGATCACTTTTTGAGGGGCCGTATTGGATTTTTCAAGTATGCCGGTGGTTTTAAAAATCCAAAAAACCGGCAAAATTTTTTTAAAATGACTTTTAGTTGAAATTGTGGCATATCAACTAATCATCTGTCTTCTCAGTCTGACCTCAAATTTGGCGTCCATTTAATCGGGCTTGACAAAGATTAGTTCAGCGCATCCCTTAACTTTAAAATTTCGCTCTCAAAATTCGCCAAAAACGCCGCGTAAAAGTTTTAAATCTCTGTGCATTTTTTAAATACTAGCAGAGCATCAACTGCTAGGCATAAGAAAAAGATTTCTCTCCACAATCAGTTTCTAAATAGCTGAGATTAAAAAAGATTTCCATGTTTACTTCCTAAGCATTTACAGCTCGTCTGCAGACATTCCAGCGCAATGTTTGCCTAAAACGTTTGAGAGTTGAGTCAATGTGGATGATGGCGTGTTCTGACCTTAATTGCAGTCGTAAATTATTTTTCCGCGTGGATGCAACACGGCAGGATTTAACACGCTGTCGGCGATTTCGCTAGTAATTAGGAGAAGCGTGATGCTTATTCACAACTAATGGGGAGAGTGGTTTGCGGTCTAGCAAACCAAAATTTGCGAAAACCTCGAGAAACAAACACTTCACCTCATCGTGGTCCTTTTACTTTCTACTGGACGAATTTTATCTGTGGCCCCCGAGAGAAATTTGACACCGACCAGCATTATTTGTCACGAATTAAAAAGCCTCATCTGAAGGTTGTGCAATGGAGAAATTATTCGGAAGTTGCTTTTAGATTTGAATACCCGACCGGCCAGCAGACGGCAGAGAAAGTGCTTCCTTTGATTTTTCGTTTCCGGCGCTAAAACCCGTCTTTGGATATTAATTTATTCTCAATTCCAACGGTTTGTTGGGCGTGGGTGTCAATTATCTCTAATTCGAGGCAAAAGCAAGCCTTCCTTTCCAACTCGCATCAAGGACATGCTCTGCGAAACAAACTGCTGCTGATACAATTGGATCGCACGCGCACTGTATTATAATAAGTGCAGAGAGCGACTGGATTTGGTTTCAAGCGACGCCAACGACCGCATGCCGCAGAACGGGTGTCGGCTTCGTGTGCTGTTGACATGAATAATTACCAAACCAAAAACATACACGACGCAGATTGTTAATTGGGAAAGTTCTCATTTTATTTTCTAGGACTGAGGAAATTTAAGGGTTAATACTGTAAAATGCTTGTTGCCAATGCATGAACTGATCCCCAGGATTCAGTTGAAGCCAAAATTGACCAGAGAAAAGTGGCTGCAAAGTTAAAATGGTGAATACTCTCTCCTTATACAGTACTGGAAATCCTATTTTATTTCACACGCTGTTGGACAGATCTCGACGAGAGGAATCGAGATCTGCCAAGAAAATGTGCAGGTCAAGCGCTGGAAATTTGAATTTTTAATGTATAGCAAAGTCCTTTTTTGATTGGAACAAATTAATTAAACAATTTCGTCCATAGACGCCGCGAGTCAAGCCGTGACAATGATTCGCAGAAATTAGAATGTGTGGTTTCCCTTTCAAGCCGCTTTGAATTCCCTGACTCACGATAATTTGTAGAGATAACACTCTCTTTAGCTATTAATCATCGACACATCAACTCACAGTTGACATTAGTAATCAAGAGTTGAGTGTATTTTAAGTGACTTTGCGCGACGAGCAGATAACACACGGGTTTGTCGCAATGTCTTAAAAGCCGCGCGGATCAGATTAAGCCGTGGTCCGCAGTGCTGACTGCTGGCCGGGCACTTTGTCTGTAGTTAGGCATTCGGTTAGGCAGCCGAGTTTCGCAGGCTGCATAGCTCGGCGTCTCGCAGGCAGGATCATTTCACGACGAGCAAAAACAACACATAAATAATAATCACAACTTACTGCTATGATAGCGCTGATTTATTCGCGATGCGTGACTTGTTTTTGTTGCAGAAGGAAAATTATTTCTTCTGATAGCTCCGTTTTTCTTTCAACTCGTACCAACACAGGAATTCCTGCTATTACGATAATTTCTGCATTTAAAATTAATTAAATAAAATTAGCAATGTCGTCTTTTTAATTTACATTAGTTCTTAAGAGAGTGACGAGACTTCCGAGGCAAAAATAGCTGACCAGCTGTGGACCAGGCTGTGGAGATGGTTTTAATCCGTCCCCAACTTATCAGTAATCTGTGTAAGCACCCCCTAAAATCATCAGCTGATCAGGACAGGTTGAGACAAGTCTAAATGGTGTGCAGTTCTTGAAAATCTGATAGATTTGGAAAGAAAACTAAAGAACATCACTCGGAAAGTTCACACATGTTATGAGACAGCTTTAAAGCACATTTCCAACATTTTAATTATAAACCGAAATTCACAGTAGTGACCTTTTACCTTTACCTAGGACATAAAATTTTGTTTTAGATCGACTGGGCTTGACGAAAGAAGATGAAATACTTCGCGGATTCAAAGTTTTATAAAATTGTTTCCATGAAAGTCAACCATTTTATCACGCAATCCACAAGTAAATACTGATTGCTTGACCTCGTGCCACTTTTGCCCTTCGGCACGTGACATTTCGTCAAATGCAAAGCTTATATTTTTAATTTATTTTACTTTCTTTCGTTCCCTTGTTCGTTTTAGCAGTGATTTTATGTCATTGGTCAAATTTCAGAGGAATTTCTATGACTTTTGACGACTCGGAAGTAAAGTTCAGGGGTCAAAAATCGAGTTTTGAGTCGGACTAACCTGTTAGCAAGCGAGCAGCTGCGGGGGTGGCGCGTGGACGACGTCGGAGTGCTGCTTTCATTAGGCGTGCGGGCCTTAAAAAGTGGAACGCTGGCGGCAAGGGCATGCGCCTGCAATGCATTTCCAACCACCTCCCCCGGCAGCATCCACCCACGCATCCATCTATCCATCCTTTACCGAGCGCCGCCAGAATGGCATTGTGTGAAATATTACGCTGACGCCCCCGCACTTTGAGCAAACATCCCCCATCCTCAGGGGGTGGGGGAAGCAATTTTCGAACGGCGCAGGTGATCTTACTCTTTTTGTGCAGCTGCTGTTCCGCGGAAATTGATTTCCCTGTTGCGTGTCAAGGTCGCTCGGGACAAGGATTTTTGTGGAGCTTAAAAACTTCTTCTGAATCCGAGACATGTCCTGAAGTTTTAAAAACAAATTGTATTGCAAACTACGTAAAACGACATGCAAGAAGGGCAAGGAAGTTTGAATGCAAAGACTTGGGCAGGGTGTCACAGAGTTTAATCGTCATGCTTTGCCTCCAAATGTTTTGCCAACGTTCTACTCGGGTGCGACATTTACCGTGTATATTATCAGTTGGTCTCACGAAACCGCCAGCGAAACCATTTAAAAGGAGTTAAGTGCGACCGGCTTCGATGGTGCCGTCCCTGGCAAGACTGTTTTGTTGCCGGAGCCTTATTGTGAGTGGCCGTTCGCCGGCACAGGTGGCACCACTCGCAACTCGGCATCGATTTTCAGCCCAGACGAGCGAGTGACGTCAATTGAGCGCAAGTAGTGCAGCATTAATGTAGGCAACTTGCGGTGCAGCGATTTATCAAGGCACTTTGCCCTTTTTGGTCACACGAGAAAAAAGGCACAAGCTTCCGCTCCCCTCTTTGGCCTGTTTCGCACTTTGGGGTGCTCAACGGGTACAAGGCCGCCAATAACAGATGGCAAAACTGCTCTCTCGGAAAAGCTACATAAATCGGAAATTGATCCTTGGCCTCGATGCTTTTCTGGGACACGTTTACTACCCACTACCCGGTTTATTTTTTTATTATTTTATTCTTTACTTTAAAAGTATGTCTTTGAAATAAGCAGAAACAGCTGTTGTTTAAAGTTTCACGAAAAATCCAGATAGTTTGTTATTTGTTGATTTTCTTTATTGAGCGCAACTTACTTTTTTGAAGAAGTTGAAGATGGTATAAAACAAAGCATATTGTTCAAATAAAGTAACGAGATGAAATTGAATGGAACTTTTACAGTCAACGAATAAATAATTCAATTACGAGAAACCGCGAATCGTGTCTTGAATGACTGACAAAAGATAAGTTCGAATAGATAAAGAAAAGAAATTGTTATTGTAGTCAAAACACGCGTCCATCCTTGACTTTCGCCAAAAAGTGATCTATACTCATATGTATGCTCGAGCAAATAAGAATAAATTTTGGTACGAGGAAACACGCTGTTGTGGCCCCACCTTAAAGGCGAGAAAAACGTCAATCAGATCAAAAGTAATTGAATGTCACGCCACTGACAAAGGAGTTAAAATGTAATAACATGGAAATGTTGCTGCGGCTGCGGCTGAAAGTAAAATCTATATCGGAAACAATACTCCATCTGCGGCACACTTTCAAATAAGCTGCATTCACAATTGTTTAGGTGCTCGATTGGTTGCTACGTAACTTTAATTATACAAGTGAATCTTAATTAGGCTTGAAATGCCTGCATGAATCGGAGAGTAAGTGAGCTTATTTCAACTAATTGACATATAACATGGCTTTCTTTGCTCCAAATAAATGTCGTAGCCATTCAAAAATGTTTTGGTTACCTGCGTTCAGAATAGGAGAGTATAATTATCAAATTCCAGATATAAAAGAACACAAAATCGCGAGATAATTTGAAAAAATTCACTTTTCGACTCGGGGGATGAAATTACGGCCAGTAGGGGATGAAGGTTGGGCTGTGAGCACCCAAAAAATCATTCAGCTCACCAGGGGAGGTCAAGACAGGTCGAACGGTGTGTAGTTTGTGCATTTCTGACTCTTAGAAGGGGCCGAAATTTGATGCTCTCAATATTTGCAAAAATTCGACAAATTTTGTGTTTTTTGAGATTTTAAATTGAATGAAGCCGAACACCACCTTGAAATTTTCACATGAGTTCACACGTACCCTGAGATCGCTTAGGGGCGTTTCAGATTTTTAAAGTATCACGCTGGTTTTATAAATAAAAAAAAACAGCGAAAACCCAGCCCACTAAAGGGCCACTTGCCTCCGAACCGAGGACTTTTTTTGAAACGCTAGACATTTGTCCCGTGAAGCCAAATCACGCATGCTGGAAAGGTGCAAAGCAGCCCGTTGAGCAATTTGAGCATTTCATCGAGTGACTAAACTAATTAACCACTTTTTGCCATCACCATTTGATGCCTAAGTAAAATATTTGTAAGTTTCAAAAATCAAAATGCCGAAGGTGAGAGAAGGAAAATCAAACAGCTTTAGCATTCGGTTGGTCGCGCACTTTGAGATTGAGAAAGATTAATTTAAAAGTAAATTGCCCTGCTTTCACGGCAACAAATTATTGATGCAGTAATATATATACACACACGCTATAGCTATGTGTTTGCATATTTCGCGTTTAAGCACGAAAATTAGAACGTCGCCTGCAGCGGCTTGAAGTTACAAGCTTGTGGCACAATATTGCAGTGGATAATCCTCCATGGTTCGCATCTAATTACAATGCAGCTGCGATGTAATGCCGCAATACAGCACGAGCGCGCGCGCCTTCTTGGCTCGGCCAACGCTCTCCGACTCATTTTTTGACGCATGAAAGCAAAAGGGTTGAATTCACTGTTTTATGGGCCGACGCGCAGCCTCTGCAGATTTGCACTCGTCTCAATCGGTACTTTAGATTAAAATTGTTAGTGCAAGCGCGGCAGAACCTTGAAAATAATATTTCTGTCAATAAAGTCGAATCTGCGAAAAGGAACCGGTTGATCTAACAATCTAAAAAAATCAAACAATAATTAAACTTCTTATCAGATTGCTATAAATTGAAAAGTTAATTGACTTTCAACGTGATGCGCGGCTGATTGACTTGGTTAATTAATCTAAAAGCATTCCTAACACGGTCTTTTTCAATTAACCATCACTAAATTTTCTCCGTTGGAAGGAAAAGAAAAAAATTAGAATTCTTGCTCGGCTTTCTAGGCTGGGCAGGAAGAGTGGACGCGCGGACGCGCGAGCCTCAATATTTTTCTAATTACCATATGTGCAGTGAAGAAAGTAATCGACAAGATGCTAATCCGGCATGAATAAATTACAATTAATAAGCTGCACGAGAGAGCCGACTGCTGCAACTGGAAATAGATGAAACCGTATAAATCTGTCGAGTGGTCAAAAATGACAATTGAAAGCCGCGCGCGCATTTCATCATAATCCGATCGGTGCAATCACGTCCCCTGGACGGCACATTACAGTAAGTTAAATCGGTTAAATTGGTCTTCTCGGCTGATTATCTAACCAAAGGATATAATTGCAGCATCTGAAGACGATCCTAACTGTTTTATGGCTTCATTTTAGGTTAAAATGGGTGAAATGAGCGCTCGAATAGTGTTTCTAATTGAAAATATGGTCCAAGCAGATCGGCAGATAGTGCGCGGCAACCAGTTTTTGCCACTTTTGATTACAAAACCAGCAATTTTCACGCACGCTGTGAAAGCTCTTTTATTTATCAAGATGCAATTATTTCAAGGTGCGAAAGAGCGCCATGCCGGAGGGGAACGAGCCAAAGAGTAATCCAATTAAGCGCGAAAAACACTGCGAGAGAGAGAGAGACGATTGCAATTTCATATTTCTGCCCGGCACCGTTTAAATACATTTCCTGTCAGGTTGCACGCGAAGAGCAGTTGCCTGTCTGTCAGTCTGTCTTGTGTTTTATTAGAGCCTTTTAATCACACTCATTCTGCCCTTTGATGATCTCGGAAAGCCGCAAAGCCGCCTTATTAAGAGAGAGAGAGTGTCGCAGCCAACAGATCGATGAAGACAGAAGGCAGCGGCGGAAAAGCGGCCGTTCACACACGCAAATTCTTTTCGGGATTAAATACGCATGTACTTTCTAATAAGCCTTGGAATTCGCGCAACAATGTGTTTATTGTGTATATATGGGCTCCCCATTCTTTTCGAATGTTTTTTTCGCCAAATCATTCGACTATTTCTAAACATTTTTTTGGACGGTGTTTAGTCAGTTTAGACGGTTTAAATTATTAAATGTGTAATTTTCTAAAAAATAAAACTTTCAATCTTTTTATTGCAAACGTTTCATGTCAAAAGACCGGAATGAGTCGGACAAAAATAAATGAGAGACGTCATCACTCGAGAAAGAAAAGCGGTACTCACCGACTCTGACAAGATTCGGCCTCTTGATGGGACTGGACGAGGGGCGCAGGCGGTGCTCCTGTTTGATGCTCTCCATCAGCAGCTCTCTAGGGCTAGGGGCCCTGTCAGGGGCCGGGCCCAGCTTCCTCTCCGATGCCTGAAAAAGGAGATTTATTTGGTCACGGGCGCGCTTCCCAAGAGCCAAGAGCAAATGTTTACCTTGCGCAGCGGAGGCCTGGACCGAATGAACTCGAGTATTATAGCGTGGGCGTCCTGCTTGACTTTTTGCGGGATTTCTCCGTCCACCATCACCTGTTGAACATGGAAAGATAACATCACACGACTCTTTGTTGCATTCCAAAAAAATTAAATGTGTGTGCGGAGGCGCACATTCACGTTTTGTTTACAAGTGTCTTGATTTTTTGTAGAAGTGTTCGTTCCATCAATGTTGTCAAAGCTCAAGCTTTTTTAATATTTAATAAGAAATTTCCTCTTTAACCAAGGAATATTAAAAATAGAAAAAATAGGTTTTTCAGCAATATTCATGCAATGTTCACCTTTCTCTAATTTAAAATCTCACTTTGCCTATAGTAAAATTGTTTTAATTAGTAAATTTCAACTCACACATGATGATGTTTTTTTCGCCAAATCATTCGACTATTTCTAAACATTTTTTTGGACGGTGTTTAGTCAGTTTAGACGGTTTAAATTATTAAATGTGTAATTTTCTAAAAAATAAAACTTTCAATTTTTGCCGACATTAATTTTTCATCGCTAAATCTCAAGTTCGAGCCATCAGAATTACAAAAACCACACACCGTTTGACTCGTCTCAACCTCCCCTAGATAGCAAGTGGAATTTGGGGTAGATTTTTATCGATTTAAGAGGGTTATGATCAGTGAATAAGTTTGTCAAAGTGCACTGCAACGCTATTTTTATCGTTATATATATATACTTAAATGCATGGGGTGGAAGAGGAATAAGGGTTGACCACCCTCTAAACCCTTAAACTGTCTAGGGCAGGTTGGGATGGGTCAAACGGTGTGTAGTGTTTACAATTCTGACAACTAAAACCCGAGATTAGGCAGTTACAACATTTCCAAAAATCAAAATATTACATTTTTGCCAACATTTGTTATAGCTAAATTTCAAGTTTGAGCCATCAGAATTACAAAAACCGCACACCGTTTGACTCGTCTCAATCTCCCCTACATGACCGATTGAGTTTGGGGTAGATTTTTATCAATTTAAGACGGTTTTGATCAGTGAAAAAATGCAAAGCGACGCGATTTTTATTGTTACTGCAATGCGTGGGGTGGAAGGGGGATGAGGGTTGATCAGCCTCAAAATCCTTTAGCTGTCTAGAAGAGGTTGAGACGAGTCCAACGGTATGCAGTTTTTCCAATTCTGACTCTTAGAACCCGAGATTTGGTGGTTAAAAAATTGGCAAAAATGGATAAATATATGACAAAAATATGGTTTTGGTCACTTAGCAGATTTCAAGTATAGTTTTATAGAAATTGCATGGTTTTAAATGGAATTATACACATTTCCCAGGCTGTCAGAATATTCTCTTGCATGATTTGCACCGATTTCCAAACTTATTTAGAGCATGATTTGACATTTCCTCGTGTGCACACAAATTGTGCAAGTCAGCCATTCATTGATCTGGCAAAAGGCGGCACAAAAGAGCTCTTTCCAGCGTGTTTGTTGCGGAATAGACGGGAGGCGGCCCGGCCACAAGAGCCATTTGGCATGTGTCGCCAAGAGATTCGCCCTGCTATTAATAATTCCGGCTGAAAAGTGCGGAACACGTGATGTTTGAATAAAGTAGTTGTTGTGTTTTTGCACTGGCGGGCAACAACTGTAAGGTCTCGCCGGCCGGCCGGCCGCGCGCGCGCCCGCGATCGATATCTCAGCTGCTGGAAATAGATTTATTTTATGGAAAGCAGGTCTCGACTGCATTGTCGGCGCAAATTTATACAGCGCACATGCTCACGTACGCAAAGTTTGCTGCTGAAAAACGCCGAATTGGGACGAGAGGAATTAATGGGCCGGCTTGCGCTCGTTTGACTTTTTGACATGCAATAAAAGTTATCTCTGCAGCAATTCCGTGTTCAGTGAGATGTCCTGTCCCACATACTCGGAGGATGCTCACACTTTCAGCATACATAACAAACTCTGCCTCCTTTCCTCCTATACATACATATTTTTTTTGTATAAGAGCTAGAAATTCTGTTCCATATTCACGTGATCAAGATTTTCTACGAGAAAAGAAGAAGCAGACGTGGTGACTCACCTTATTTAATTTGTACCTCTTGGCTCTGATGTCGTCCATCAAAATCTCATACGGCGTCAATTCGTACTCGATGGTTGGATGATTCCTGAGGCAAGGTCCACCAGCTTGCACTTTTTTCAGTTGTACTCCAGTTCTCAGTTCTTGAATCACTTGCATCCATAAACGAGCCTAGAGCGAAACATTTTATGAGTTAATTTAGCCGGGGGAAAAAACTGAAACACATCTAGTAACGCAAAATGAGACAAAAATTGCCTGTTCGGTTTCTCATGCAGAACACCTCGCATGCTAGTAATTTTCCTCGATGATGATTTTATGTCAGCAAATAATAACTACAACTGAAAAAGCGGTGTTTATCTCAAGCTATAGACTCGCGAGAGCGTTATTTTCTAGCTCCTTTTCCATGACAAAATAAATAAAAAAAAAACTCAATTACGTCTCGTCACAAAAACAGACATAGCATCCAAGAAGAAAAATACAACAATAGGGTTTTGATCCACGGAATTCGAATCGTCGTCGTATAATCACAGTACATACTTGTAGAGCTCTCCAAATCCTACGGCCAGACTAAAAACCAAGCAAGCCACAAGAAAAAAATCAGAGCCGTTATAATTGTAGGACAATTAAATGAGAAGAGATGAGAAGCGCCTGCACTTAGAGAATCGTCAGTGAAAGGATGTATGGTAATAATGAAAGCGCAGACAGCATTAAAATATGTATACACGTGAAATAATAATTATGAGGAAAATCTCAATAAAATGATCGAGTTTCATGGAAAAAATGCTTTCACTATACTGTATCTATAAAAAATAATTATACGGGCTGTGCACACGTGGATTGAATATTATATTTTTACTTGGTCTCCGCGCACTCGTATGGCGAGTGAGACTTTTCTCAATTTTGAATTCTGAAGGTCGGCAGTCGGCATTCCAGAATTGCGAGACCAAAATGTCGCTGGCCAAGCCAAGAGGAGAGTGAGGAGTGATAATAATTATAAAGTATTTACACAAAGGCGGATTCCAAGAAGAGAGGCGCAGTGATATAATTATCGTGACGATATAAGCCTCGATTCCGGAGAGTGTACGTTTTTATGGCGCGGGCACGTCTCTCGAAGCAATTTGGCGGGCGGGCGGGCGGGTCAGTGACTTGGTCAGGCTCTTTCAACTCACCCAGTCGGTGAACTTGAGCTGGTCGAGGTCATGGCACGTCTCGGGGTCGACCTGCATGCACGGCAGGCTCTGGGTGCCCTGCGACACCCTTTCGAGGAAGGAGGCGAGCTCCAGCGCTTCGGCCACCAGGGCCCGACACACGGCCCGGTAATGGGCCTCCGTCTGGCCCCGCTGCTGACTCGACTGTCGTACGCAGAAGTGCTGTCAACACACAAATTCATTTGTTATTCAGTGAGCTTTTCATCTCATTTTCATGCTATAAAATTCTATAAATGGTAGGTCCGATTGTTCACTATGCACCCCCTACACCCTTCAGCTGGTCAGGGGAGGAGAATTTGAGTCTAACGGTGCGTAGTTTTTGCAATTCTGGTGGTTGGAATCTGAGATTTGGAGTTGGAAACTTCGGGAAAAATGGTGATATTTTAATTTTCAAGTCAAATATCGTCTTAAAGACCTTGTTTGACGAAGTTTATGAGCACACCAATCGATTCTTGAGGGTCGAATTAGCTTAATTGGATATTTTTTCCGGCCAAAAAGTCCAGAGCGACGTGCTAACTTTTTTCCCGCCAAAACGATATGAATTTGAGTAGTGCGCATGCCTCAAAGCTGGTTTGAGCACTTCTTGCAGAGTGCAAAAACACCGCTTGCTTGTACGAAAGAATGACTTCTTCGTCAGATCCAGCCAGCTCTGACGCATGTTGCTTCTCGCATTCTTATTGTTTTGGCGGGGAAAAAGTTTGCACGTCGCGCTGCACTTCTTGGACTTCACCTGATCTGACCCTCAAGAATCGCTTGGTGTGCTCTCACAATCAGAAACTTCGTTAAAGACGGTCTTGCATCACGGGGAGACCGAGATAGGTTTTTCAAAATGCGTACACGTCAATATAATATTATCCAAATCTGCTAGGAAAGACTGATTTCTAGCTAAAGTTAAAATTTTTGTCCTTTGACCCGTGACGTGTCATCTATGTTTGTTTTACGTATTAAGCGGAGTGAGAGTTCTGGTGAACCAAATTGAATTTTATGTCGATGATAAGATTAGGAGCACTCTATAATTGAACACATGCACCAAAATTTCTAGTGAGCATTTCGTGTTGCATGTATACTAAAGTGATGTAATGTGGATCAAGGTCGGAGGGCTTCTCTGTTATTTTGAAAGACAAAGTGGCATGCGTTACTGAACAGATTGTCCAGCAGGGCATTAATTTTGAGCCAGAGGTTATTATACAATTAGTAATGCTCTCGGAGCGGTGCTCAGTTGTTCCTTTCTAGAAAGGAGACAAGGAGGACGTGTATAATCAAACACAGCACCGAATTTTATACTCGTCCGGCTGGCTGGCTGGCAGCTTCTGTTTTTTACGAGAGTTGCATAATCACCCGCCGACATCACAATGAAGGAAGAAATTCCCCGGAGAGCGAACGATGCTCTTAGCATCCTTGGCTTTCTAATGCTGCGCGAACAATAAGTGATTTTTCACACTTCGCTCTCCGCGTTTCTTTTTCCACGCACAAAATCTTGCGTGTCTCTCGAACGCAATTAGGCAGGATATTATAAATTCTAAATTCTGGACGCAAAAAATTAATGGGAATAATTTGGTAGCCATTGGACTCATTTCAAGGTCGACAAACAAAATAAATCGATATGGAAAATTCCTCAAATGGCTCTATAATTTTTTTCGTTGTGTTTCTAAAAATTGAGCGATTTTGTCGAAAATTAGAGATAAATGAGAGCAGTGCTTTACTGTTGCTCACGTATTTTTTTAATAATTACTCCACAAATGTCGTGTACAGTTTTTGCCACGAACGGCGGAAGGAGCGATGATGGGAAAATAAGAGCCCGAATTTTCTCCAGCTTTCTTTTTCTTTTTTGACGACGTGGAAATTCCAAAAAGAGCGCGGTGCCGCATTCTTCACCTATCAGACACAGTTTGTTTTTATTATTAAGTTATAAAGCAGTGGTGTGTCGATCTCGCAGCAGAGTTCCATCATAATAAAAAGGCGACGGACGGACGGGTGTTTTTGTTCTCGGCGCGATGGATCAATTTCGACTTTATTGGCCGCGCCAGGAATGCGGCGCTGTATAACGGCCCTTTCATTTACACCCGAAACTGACCAAAATTGTTAACCCCAAATTCCACGAAACGTATGTTCCTAAAAGGAGCCAAGAACAATAATCGGAGAGCAGTAAATTCTGTATGTAACGAGCCGCGCGCTATACACTTAGCCACGGAATTATTAAATTAATTTCCAGCCAGCATGCTCGTTATTGTCGTCGTGTCCGAAACAACACACACACACAAACACACACGTACCTCGTGCTTTCCTCGCGGGCAATTTGAGTGAAACGAAAGGCCGTTTCATTAAACGGATGCAGCTTTTTCTGGCATCCTGCTGTCTATTTATTTATTTATTTATTACGAAGAGAGGACAGGTGAAACCATCAAAAGTGCATTTACAAATCACAAACCAGAATCGTGACAGATGTCGATTTGAGAACGGAAATCAACAGCACATTTTACGCAACCTCGGAATTTCCAAGATTGCGCTATCAACGGGAATGGAGCATTAATTTTGTCAGCATCTCACAACATGTTTGGCATAAAAGAAGCAGAAAAAGAGTTGACTAATTCAGTCAGTATCATTGCTATTTGAAGATTTTTATTTGGTGCAAAAATTATTATAAATATTGTCATTTTCTTGATGACCAGCGATGCTCTATAAGCACGATAAAAATAAAATTCACGATTTGGAATAGGCACACTAAGTGGATCATTTTTTATCCTGGGAGGGACTCAAGTCAAAAGTTGTTCCCTCAATCGACCCTTCAACCCTTACTGTCAATAAAAAGTGAAAAAAACCAGTGCAGAAGGGTTTGCAAAATAAATGATAGAAGGGAAAAATTGATGCATGCCGAGGTGAGAAAAGGAAAGCGATTCAGTTGATTTCTCGCGGAACAAACGTAAAGATTTGTCCAAATCGCGTTGATACCTCAGGAGCCCGTGTGTAATCAACTAATGAAAAAAACCTATTGAAAGTTGTTGCTACAGATTGCTTTCTATCCGTAATATTTTACTTCCTATTCCAGGATCCCCGCGTGCAGCGTTTGACTGTTGACCACAGAGGAGAGATAGATATTATAATTCTCACAAAAACGGTCGTCATTTATTTTGACCCCGGGCGTTTTCCACAGAGCAATTATTTGTTTCCTCGTGCGCGGCGGCAGAGAGAGAGAGAGCAAAATTCCAGCACCGATGCAAATTTTAGCATTGTGTTTTTATTTTTGTTCTGTTCGAGTGACGTGTGGTGGCGGCGTCGCACGCAGCATGAAATTATTGCCATAAGTGAGAGTCGGAGTGGTCTCGTGCCAAGGGTCACCTGATTGTTGAGGCTCTGCTAACGTAACGTGAAGATGCACAAAGGCAATTAGCCGGCTCTCGGAAACAATCGACCCGAAAGAAAAGATTTTAACGATGACGCCAGCTGAAACCGAAAGTTTTATTTAAATGCGTTCTAAAAGAAGTCTGAAAGGAATTTATTCGAAAACATGATATTTTTATTATAGTCAGCGGGGGCCAGATGGGCGATAAAATTGGTTCCCACTGCGCAGATCCAAGATGGCGTCTGAATGTGGGAAACAAAAAGCCGTACGAGTGTCAAGAGTTTGTTTTTACGATCCAAAAGACACAAAATTAGTACAAGTAATGCAAATTATGCGTCACAATATTGACCAAAACTTGCTTCTTTTCGCGCATTATCACGTGACCGTTTTTTCGCGCCATAATCCACCGGATGCCATATCTGCGCGTCGCAATATTGTGGCCCCCGCTGATTATAATCACGTAACTCAACAGTTCTAATGAGCGAAAGTTTGTCAAATCTAGAGTCACAAATAATTGTGTGACCATCTTTGGATCAGGAATAAAATACGGAAAATTAGGTGTTTCGCCTTATATTTGGGACATTAAAAAAAGGATGTTTATGACTTGAGGATTGTACCAATCCCGTTTGCTCCCAATTAAAATCGTTATCAGGTCCTCATCTTTAAGCACGTGTTACAGATCCATCAATTACGAAAAGGTCGTGAAGTTTTACGACAGCCGGCTTAGAAAACAAGCCTGTATGCGTAATTCGAGATTCTCCGTGATTTCAATAATTAAAACGCGCGCGGCTGAAGAGGCAAATCCAGAAAAAAGGCAGCGGAGAATCCATCATCAAAGGGCAGCAGGTGAACGATCTTGATATTCAAAAGCTATAGCATAATTATAGGTTGAAAACCAGTTGAAATTATTATTTCTCCATCGGTGCACCATATTTTCGGGCGGTATAGAAACAAATTAGATCCTTCTTCGGGTTAAATATGAACGGCGAGGAAGTGTGTGCTCGAATTCAAGGTGGATCGCTTTTGGCCTTGCATACCTCCAAACAAATTGCTCTCGGGGGCCCATTCATTGTTTTCGCACAATGGCGCGGCAGCCGCCCAGTTTTTCAGGCGCCGCGGATCGATTGTGTTTGCGCCGCGGCAGCTAATTGATTATTCAAAAGTGGAGCGATTTGAATACGCGCAGCACAAGAAAAACCCCTACACTTCTTGCATTCCATAATGCGGAGATAAAATTGCACATTTCTCTCACGTGTTCAACGCTTGACAAGCAAGACACTTTATTTTTTCTCATGCTCGCTGTCACCATGTCAAGCAGCAGAGAGAGAAAACGAAAGAGACGCGCTCTTTGGAGGAGAGTGTGGCATTTGAGAATGAATAAAAGGTTGGTATAGCTCACCTCGATTACTTTGGTGATGATGGTGTGCAGTGGTCCCGAATCGAAGGAAAAGGGCGGCACTTTGGCGACGGCGGCATCGTCGGTGCCGTCGCCCGAGTCCTGCTCGATGCCTTCGTCGTCCGTCTCAGGCTTTTCCGAGGCATCTTCGCCAGAAACTGAAAGCACAACCAGAAGAGGAAAGATGAGTAAATGATATTCACGGAAACGATTCTTTCGGCTGCCAAATTGACAGTGAGATGGGTTTTCGGGGCGTGCCCGCCCACCAAGAATAATATGTATAATAAAATTGCGTTTAACAATGGATATGGATCCTCGACGACGGTCACTTCAGCGTGAAATGAGCCAATTCCGGAAGGGATTAATTCTGAATAGAATAAGAGAGACATCAGCTAGAACACGCATCTGCGCCACCCGTGATGCAGAGCACAGTAGTTTTATTTCTTCTAGGAAACTGATCGAGCACCTGAAAGTTTGTTTACACAGAAATATTTTCAAAATTCTATGTAATGCATGACTGTTGCAATTTTTAAGTAACAATCTGTGCACGACACTTTATTGGTTTATTGTAGAGCAATTCTGGAAGATGATGAAATTTTTTTGTTTATCAATCTATTCATTTTTTATTTCTGAAAATGTAAAAATGAAGTAAATGAAATAAAAACTGGTCCATCAGTTAGTTGAGACTGATTATTTTAGTAATGATCTAAAGACTAAATTAAAATTCTCACTTTTGGACAACATGATGTACATACATCCATTTCAATTTTTACAGCACGCAACAGCAATGACAAACATAATTTGGTGACTTCCTCATTGTAAAGATCGGCATGTTTTTCGAGACACTCCTTTTGTGGTTATCATTTCCTTATGTTTATAAAGACAAACGTTTCCATTTAGATCTTTCTGTCAATTTCATGATGAATAATGTATTCTATTCAATTCACCAGTTGCATAAACCCTAAGTGTTCGAAGCCGCCAACAGATGGCGTCACTGTAGACTTTCGATTTTAAGGCACTTCCGCTGCGATTTCAGACTCAATCTAGCTACTGTGCATTCTTCAATTAATTTGCTAACTTTTGACGTGCTGAAAACCAAAATCGGTTCAGCCAATCGCCGTAGAATCGTGAAAAACTATTTTTTGAAATAAAAAAATCTTTTCCAACGTTCCTACGGCAAATGGCTGAACCGATTTTGGTTTTCAGCACGTCAAAAATTAGCAAATTAATTGAACAAAGCAATATAGCTAGATTGAGTCTGAAATCGCAGCAAAAATGCCTTAAAACCGCTTAAAACAAAATTTTTAAGAAAGTCTGTGGTTGCGCCATCTGTTGGCGGCTTCAATAACTAAGGGTTTATGCAACTGGTCAATTCAATTTATTTATTTTATAGCATGGTCAATACAGAGAACGGGAGTAGGTAACACTTCCGTACAATGAAATCGCCGCATCTATTTATAAATACACACATAATAAAGAAAGAAATAACAAACAATTTGGGCACAATCATCACAAATTGTTGACAAACGCCATATAGGCCTCCGCATCATAAAACTTATTCAGATATATACAAATTTATGCTAAACACTAACAAATTCAGAATATCTTGGCACTAGGCGTAACGATACAGAGTAGCAATTGCGATTTATTAATTGCTCAATTGTAAAAATAGTTGTATTACACATTATTCCAAGATACTATACAATGCAAAAAGTGTTTCCCAAATCTATCAATTTTGTAATATGGTAAAATCCTTGTGTTGTACACCGTAGGTGTCTAATAAATATTCTAATCTATATGTAAAGTAAATAAAAAAAACTAGATTTTTTACTAGAGATCTCAGGAATTTTGAAAACATTATCTCAAATCTCAAATCGTCGAGCCATTTGCTGATTTACCGGCTAAGAGTAAAAATCTTGGGACTTTTCCTGAAAGTCGATTCATATTAGTGGAATCTACCGATAAAATGACATCGCCATTGAATGAAAACTGGCTTCTTAATCGATTTTAAACCATTTAATGGAGGAATTTGAACCTTCAGCGAATAAAAATTTCTAAAATCGTGAACACAATTTAAATCACATTTGCCCAGAACTAAAACGTCGAATCCTAAAGAGTTTCCTTATTAAAGAAACGAAATATCTTTCAAGAGAAGAAGCAGTGGATACCTTTAGCAAAGTACACACTGAGTACATTGCTCTATATCTTGTCTTTATTCTCTTCCATCTTCCAGAGCATGTCAAATTACGTGCAAATTTAGCTTCAATAAAGTCCGCCGTTATATTATAATGTTATCCACGCCGTCAAGGATCGGAAAATTGTGTCTTTCTTTGCATCACTTGTTATTCCATTGATGGATTGAACGGGACGCCGTGCAGCATTTCAAGTCAATCAAGTACGGACAAGACAAGGGCAACTCAATTTACATTCGAGCGCTTGTTTACGTTTTGTGCTGCGCAAATGGAAACGCGAATTAATAATCTCCCTCAAATGAGATCATTTCCGGCGCCAAGGAATCATTGAATAAAGCCATAATCATTTGCCGAGCCGAGCGCACGCGGGGGCACTTTTAACAATTCCGCAGGCATTTATATTATATTAATGTCCTGCTGCTATTGCTGAACCGTAATATCCGTGTTGAGAAACAATGAGTGATTATTGCCGATATTAAGGGCGTGCTTTCAATTATTATGGTCGCGGCGGGAAACACTCTCAAGATACTGCACACAACTGCATCCTCTGCGCGAGCGAATTGCCCAACTAACACGATTGGTTCATTGTTTGAATTTGCTATTCGGGCCGGTGCTCGCCTTCAAATCTCGCCCCACAAAGATAATAAAAAATCTTTCCGCCATAATTTCGCAAATAAAAACTGATAGCGTTAATTTATCTCTGGAGGAAACTCGAAACACCGAATTTTATTGACTTGACGGTTGCTGAAAAAATAATTGTTTTAACGCACGAAAGACTCCACAGCGTCATAAATAAGATCGAAACTCTCCGTGTGTACGTCGAACAATCGGCTCTATTATTTTCTCAGGCCATAAGTCACGGTTTGCTGGTGAAAATGCGCGTTTAATTAATCGTGGGCGTGTGTCCCTTTGAAATCTCAGCCGCACTTTCTCTGTCTCCTCCTGCGACCAGTGCTGGCGGTTGGTACAGTTTGCATCTCTCTCCCGCAGCCGAGGAGAGAGATTATTTATAGTGATGGAATGCGATAGCTCATAATATACCCTGTGGTTTAATTGCATACATTCAATTGTAAATCACGCCACGATTTACTGCGCTTTTCCAGCTGATCCTGTGGCCGCCGATTCCTCTCACAGCTCGATTCACACACTTTCTATATATACGATATTTTGAAAGCACATTTTTCTACAAAACAATAATATGTATAGTGTAATTCTCGACTGTTTAATATCACATTCTGGAATGGATTTGGTGTGCATCATAAATTTCAAAAGCACTCAATATGCGGTCCGTTTCATCGCCTTTCTTTCTTTCCAGCTAGGAAATGGTAGTAGTCGAGGCTATAATTAGGGGTGAGTAGGAAAGGCGGCGCAAGGAGCAGTCCTTTGTTCTTCTCGAAGCTGCATTCTTATCTCGTTATTAAGTGCATTCACCGGCCGAATGTAATTTCAACACGAAACAAACGCTGCCACTCATCGGCTTTTATTCTATTCAGCACCCTCGGTCGGCCTGGGTTAATAACAGAACAGAACTGTGAGTTGGAACTGCATTGCGAGTATGTGATTTACATGCCGTTTTCGAGAAAACGAATCACCGTTGAGAGATCTGCCCTTCGATAGACGTGGTGAAAATATGTAAAACAGCGCGCAGTGTGTGTCAGGTGGATGGGGCACACATTCCATTACGAGAGCGTTTCGTCCAATTTCCCTTTGTGATTAGGCGAACAAAGAACAAACATCTTTCTACTTTAGGCGTGTTGCAGGGCTACTGCGGGTGAGGTGAGATAAGTGTAGCGGCGAGAGAGGTGCAGCCATTGTGCCTGGTAATGAGCATTATGAAACACGAAAAAAGCAGGCTGCCGCAGCACCGCTTTTATCAGCTGTGTAATTTTCTCTATTTGCATTTCGAAGAAAACAACTCACGTATGCGCGTTACTCCGTATAGGAGACGATACCGTTTCCGAAAGTATGCGCAGGTGTGACGAAACCCGCGCCTTTTGACACTTTTATTAGGATTTGCCGATGATAAAACGGAATTAATTTATCAGTTGCATTCTCGACGCTCGTAAAATGCATCTCTCCGGATTTCTCTCCTTTGTCGTCCGTCAAGTAGCAGAGAAATTCCTTTTCCGAGTTGCGTAACAGAAACAAAAATAACTCGAAACAACGCCCATAAACGTGCCCAAAAGAGATCGATCGCAAAATTAACAGTCTCGGCGTAAGAAACGGTCCGAGCGTCTGTCCAAAAACGTGCAGTCTCACTTCTCAGCGCACAAGCACTCATTGTTCCCTTTTGGAAAGATAAAGGGTTTGACCTCTGCTCTCGGCTCTATTAATGACCTGGCAGCTTTTGTTGCATTCTAACATCTAAATCATGAGAGCCTCGTCTTTCCTATACTAATTAAAACACAAGGGAAACTCCGAGAAACCTAATGATCGGTTTGTTTTGTGCGATCAATTAAATCTTTATCTCAAATAGGAAATAATTGGAGATATTTATCGCACTTCTTACATTCACGCGTGCATAACCCAAATTTTCCGACTTTCGCCACCATATACTCGATTCGAACGTTCAAATGTAAATGAAAACCGAATTTATTGTGTTTCCGTGTTTGAACAGCCCAATGGACCCTGAGAGCAATAGGAAAAGCAGAGTCAGGTCATTACCGCTGTCATAAAATTAACTAACGTCTTGTTCGCCGCATGGAAATGAGAGGAGCCGCTGCCCCGAAAGTGATGAAAACAATTTTCAGCTTTACAGACAGAGCGTAAATTCAAATTGACTCTCGGCAGCACAATTCTTTCTTTTCTACTTTGGTAATTAGATGCCGCGTATATGATAATTTTATGGCTGCTAGAGCACACAACACCGTCGGCAGTCGAAAGAAAAGGTGCACGCCCCTCGCAGCGGGAGAATAAAAATAAAAATGATGAGATGGTAGCTTTTATAATGATAAAATATCCCACCGTAGGGCAGGTGCATAGCACCGATAGATCGGGAATTGTGTTTTCGAGAGGTCGTAACAATAATTTGTTGATTGGTTCTGATACGACAACAGCCCAGGGAAATTGTGTGTGTGGGGAAGGAAGCTGCGCTCCATTCAGGCTCCCAACAGGAATTTATTGGCCCCCGTAATTTTCAGAAAAAAATAAGCCTTGAGTGCGCACCAAACGCACCGGCAGGTCAACAAACCTGTACACGCATTTCATGCATTTTCCTTTCTTTGTGTTTTTCGGCTTTTTTGATTGGTGTTGTGTTTTTGCTTTTGGCGAGACCAGGTTGTTTGACAGGATGAGGTGCGATTCAATCTTGAGCTTCATTTTAATTTTGTTTTCTCTACAGGAAACTTGCAAGGCACCTCTTAAACTCTTAAACTTAATCTTGCTGTTAAAATAGCGCGTAGTCAGGAATGCAAATCCACCGGAGAAAATCTCGTCAGAGTGCAAACAATAAATTACGCCCAATAACCAGATGTTTGTGGCCTCTCTCTCTCCGTATTAATGGTCGATATTTATCTTCGTTTGGCGGCGCGCGAATGAACTCGTTTTTTGAACCGAAGCTCATCCACTTTTGTCCTTATCTTCCGAAAGCCGGCAGCGTTTTCACAGAAAATCTCTCAGTCCAAATTAAAGCCATCAGTAATGGATTTTTATTCTTGAAAACGAAAATTTACAACTTATTTCACTCTCTCGTCGGAAGCATTATTTGTTTACTCTGGCCTGTGACGTTGTCTTAATTTGTTTTTGTATCCTTGGACACTCGTAATGAACACGCGTCACGGCCTCCCAGCAATGTCGCGCCCGCCAACACGAAAATGATAAAAGACTTGTAATTAAAATCGGCCTACGATGATTAATTGACCGGCACAAGCTCTAATATTAGAAACGAGAAGATGCTGCTCCAGAGAGTAATAAAAAAACATCTCGCTCGCTTTTTACTCAGCTGCCGTCCTCTTTTCCTCGTCAGATAAAAAAACCAACGCCAGCCATTATTTATAGGCCCGTACATAATGATTTTAAAGGGAAAATTTAATGTTTGGACTTATTATAATTTATTTGGCTCCACAAAAAGTGCCGAAAATCGGTGGAAACGTACAAACCATTCAGTTTAGCTGAAACTGGCAAAATCTGAGAAGGGATCGGTTATCAACGATTTGCAAGGTTCAGACCAAAAACCAAATTTGAATCAATTTTTAGGTTTTCGAGGATTTTCCTAAAGAATTGTTGACTTAAACATTCGGCTGCCTAACCCAATTCAACCCTCAATAATGGATAAAATATAAAATTCCATAGTTTCCAGTTAAATTGTTATTTAGAAAGAAAAAAAACCAACGCAGTTTTGGTGAATTTCGGCTCAAGACGCATGAATAAATAAATCATTAGCTTGCCATATGGAGTTTGCGTTCGCCTTGACACAGCTGTCCGGCGAGTTGCATAACGCGTGAAAAAAGAGCACTCCCTCACCCATAATATGTTTCGCAGGCTGAAAACTCAAGGAAAACGGCGCAAAAGCGTTACAACCTGAACCTTTGACAAGGTCGCTCCAATATGCATATAAACAGAAGCCAGTGAACCAAACGAAAGTGACAAGTCCGAGGGTCTCCTTGGACCAGAAACATAAACACGCTCCATCGGCTAGACGAAAATGTTAAAAAATGCGGTCTCGAGCATTTAAGCAGGCAAATGAGAGGCATAATCGCGGTCATCTGCTTCAGCGTGACTGATGGATCTGCAAAGTGCAATTTCTCCGCCCAGATGTGCGTCGCGAGATGCCGATCTGCGAATTAGCGAGCGGGTGATTAGCGCGCGTATGTATAGAAAGCTGTCGAGTTCGACCCCTGAGGGCAGCCGCGCCGAGTAATGTGAATTCTTACGTCGATCGCCGCCCGGCCTTATGCATGACCGCGTTTCCCCACCGACCGCTTTGCATTCCACTGAAAAACACACGACGTTTGTCACTTTTCGAGCCTCGCCCACCTGAATTAACACTGAGACGTGTTTA
The DNA here is from genome assembly GCF_949628265.1 of Cloeon dipterum. NCBI lineage: Eukaryota > Metazoa > Arthropoda > Insecta > Ephemeroptera > Baetidae > Cloeon > Cloeon dipterum. The sequence goes on along the minus strand of NC_088786.1, from coordinate 1,005,530 downwards.
TGCCCCGGCGCGAACAATGCGTTTTAATTTCGCTGCCCGCGCGGCCACACGTGATATTAGATATAATGTAAGAAAAGTGCTACTACTTGAAAAAGAGGTTCGTACCTGTCTCTGGCACCGTGCCAATCAGCTGAGAGCCGTGAATTATTGCCCCTATTGTTCGTTACGGGACGAATTATTGCACTTGTCGCCTCTGCGCGTGGATCTCGGCAGCCAGCATTAATTTTTTGGCCGGTGGGTGGCAATTGGGTCGTTTTCGCAACGCAACGAAATCGAACGCGATCTGCACGCGGGACGAATGTTTCAATCAAGTTCCAGGTGTCCTGTGCCAATTTGAATTTCACAATTTAAACACACACGCCGCGCACTATATCGATTACGAGGAGAAATGCAAATCCTTTCTCTCGCGCCTTGTGAAAGGTCTTTCCCCCGAGAGTGCAGATGTCAGTGGAAAGAATTCCGAAAAAGGAATATTTTATCAATCGGAATTATCTGCTCGCAGCGTGACGACGTGCTCGTTACACTGTATATGTTATTCTGTTCAATATAATATGCTTGTATGTTTTACACACTCACGCGCGCGCGTACAGTGAAAATATGCCGTTTGTTTATACAAATAACATACGCAGTCGCGACGGCAAGTGCAAATAATGTAAATTTTCTCTGCCGTACAGGGAAGAAGCCGGCTGGGACATCTGTGCCCGTTTAGAAGTTTAGATTCGCGCCGACATCCTTGTTTGAGGACTCTTCGCAATGAATATAACACTCTAGCGGTGAACGCACGCTAAACACACATACTTAAAGAAGGGCTAAATATTTTGAGAGCATTAGTAGGACGACAGTTCCAGCCAATTTCGTACTCTTGAGAGAGAATGAGCTTTTGCGTATATGGTCAAAATTGCAAAGGTAGAAATTTTTCTACATTTTAGCTGTCAAGCCTCGCTTCACTGAACGCATCATTCTGTATAGAAAAACCGCTGTTAGGATCATTGCAAAAAATCTGTCTTTCCAGCGAAAAAATCTAAGACCTCATAGATTGTTTGCAATTAAAGAAGCATTATTTTTTACCATGCCAATCGATTTCTTGGGGTCAAATTAGATAATGCAGCCGAATTTTTCAGTGGACAACGTGCTGAAAATTGGTTGAAACCGTTAATTTTGGTGGATTTTCGTTCTCTGATCGAGGTGGCAGCGACACAAGCGACAGCTAGCGCAATTAAGCGACAAATCTGGCTGCTTGCTGTGGCGCTGCCGTCTCGAATACATCTCTCTGATTGGTTGTCTTGGCATTTTTTCGACAACAAACCCTTAATGTTGATGAATTCTTATCTTTTTACTACCCTGAGGAGTCATGTGATTAGGGCAGTTCATCTTCTTCATTGATTTCAGTGAAAATATTATTATTAATAGGTGGCAAATGATATGTTAGGAAAACTGCGAAAGTCATCACTTCAAAATATAATTCTTCTCTTCCACTGACTGAACACACACGTGTTGTTATTTCCCTGGTATTTGATATTCAAAAAGTTCGGGGCAGATAGCCAAGAGCAAAAGGTTATTAACACACTTTGATATCAAAGAGCGACCTCATTTGGGGCACCGAAAACGTGAATGATAGAAAAACCGATTCGCAGGCAGGTGGCCGCGCGCGCAAAGAAGATTGAATCGGTGAAATGGCGCAGCCCATGCAGCATCCGACCGCGCGCAGAGAGGAGAGGATGCTAAATATTAATAGCGCCATAAAGTGTTATGAAATACACGACGCTCGGCTTGGCTCTTGGCGGAACAGCGTGAGGAAAGTTTCACTTTTCGAGGCGCTGCCACACTAATTAAAATTCTTTTACCCAGTTTTCGGCAGCTGATGTCACTCTCATGAACGCTGTGTGTTGTTTTTCCGTCCATCGGCTCGCGCAATTAGGCAATTAGGAGCAGAAGGCGGATTCACTGCGTTTGATTAATTTTAATTAAAAACTCATCATCTAGATGCTTTGCCGGTGGCTTGGACACGTAACGGGGAAGGGGAAGGTCACTCCTGCCTATATTACGGATCAATTATCCACTCGAAATGCGTGTTTTCGTGCAGACCTCCCCTTGGAATTCACCTTGAATTTAGAGTTTTCATAAATTTATAAATTCAAATTCTGCGTCGAGCCTGAACGCATGCAGCCGCAATTGTTTCCTTGCAGCTTCGGATTCCCAGGCTAATTGCATGCGAGGTCAGCACGATGGCAGGTTAATTTATTTTGTTTGTACACATCGCAGCTTCTCGGAATCCCTTAGCTCGCAACAACACCTCTCTGATATTAAAAAAGAGTTATGTTTGTCACCTTTTATTTATGATGTCATTGTCCGTGCGTGGAACAATCTGAAAAATAAAAAAGGAGACAAATAATGCGCGGCGGTGGCCGGTTGGCGAGTAGGAGGCAAACAAAATCAGCAGCACAGCACGCTGCCTGCTGCGACTCACTCAGTCACGGTCATCGCCTCACTTTCTTTCTGCTATTAATTCTCAGATTAACGTGCGGTTTGTTTGAGCCGCCGACCGCCGCCGCGCGAGAATCGTGGAATTCAAAGGCCGCGTGTTTATGGCTTTCTTTCATTCCGCTGTCGATCGCTCTTTGATTTATTGTCCGCGCGCGCTTTTGCAGCTCTCACAACTCGAGTCCTCAACCGTGCAGTTGACGCTTCTCCTCGGTTTCCTTGGGACAAAATCCCACTTCCGAGTATTTCGCGGCGAGCTCAGCTTCTTGTTTACCGCTCTAATTGTGAATAACAAATAAACATAAACCAAACAAACAACCTGAGACTCTAGATCTCTTGGATATGTTCATTATTTTTAATCGAATAGCGAAAAATAGCAGCGAAAATTTGAGGTCGCATCAGTCGAGGTCAATTTCCTGGCGCGCCATACTTTAAAATCCGAACCACCCCTAAAAAGTAGTCTCAGGGTAAGTGTGTACTTTTGCGTAAATTTCAAATTGGTATTCGGCTTCGTTTTCAAGAAATTCAATTTTAAATCTCGAAAAACCAAACTTTTATATTGTTGAGCGCCAAATCTCGGGTTCTAACCGTCAGAAATGCAAAAACTGAACACCGTCCGACTTGAACTGACTTCCCCTGGTGAGCTGAATGGATTTTGGGGTGCAAACCCCCAACCCCTCAGCCACTATTTGGCCATAAATACATATATAGGTCTAAACTTTTATTCTACTGACCTGAGCGCATTGAATTAATTGGCCAATTTATTTTTACCGTTCTACAGATATCAAAGTTTCAAAGTATTTATTTTAATGATCCTGTACGTTATAATCTTTGATTTTATCACTCTTTACTTTCACATCATTCACGACATATTAATAAAAATATTTACATCAAAAATCCGGTTCACCTTTCTCCCCCGTCACTGACTGTCATGAAATTGAAAAATGAAATGAACGCAGGGAGTCAAGATCACGAAAATTGTAATATTCCGCACGTCGAAAATCCAAGTTGTTGCGCGGCCCGAGATAAAATCTGCGCGCAATGAGAGTTGAAACACACAGCACGGAGCGGCTCATGATGGGAACAAAATAACATTTATCTGGCTTGGCGATCACCCTCATTACCATGTGCGCACACACCTCTAATAGCAATAATATGATAATCGCCGCTCAGCAGGACGATAATTGCGGCCGAGATATGCGTCCTGCTCATGCCTGGCACGACTTTTGCAAAAATCCCTCTTTTCCCCAAGGCCGTGACAGATAATATGAGAAAGCGCTCGGAAAATTGGCACCAACGCGTCCTTTTGCCACCCCGTCACGGAATTCCGTTTTAATCTCTGCTGATGGGGGAATTTCTCACGGAGAACAACCGAAATTCACGCTTCAACGCAGTTCCGGAAACGCGTTTTGAATGATAATGTGAGCGTGCGCACCGACAGAAATGACTCACACACCGACGCCGAATGAGACATTTCATCCAGCCCTATTTTTTTCGTTCACATGCTCTTTAATTTATCGATGCGAGACGTAATTTTTGGATGGAATTGTGTAAAAATGGCACCTACCAGGCTCTGTTGTCATGAGGTCAATGAGCCGCTCCAGGTCAGCACCCAGTCTTCGTTCTTCCTCCTCTTGAAACCCAAATTCTAGGGCTTTAAAAATGGTCAGGCCCAGGTGGAAAGTGAGCTGAGAACACGATCAAAGGAGATTTAAAACTATTCCTGCCAAGTAGCGAATATATGTAATAAAATTCACTCTGCTATGCAAAACAACGAACGATTTATATATCGCTCCAGAACTTTCATGTTGCTTATTAAAATTCCGCAGCAGCCTTCAAACCGTGTAATTACAGCGAGCTGTTGTTTTCATTCAGGCACAAACAAAAAGCATTTTTATGATTTCCACCGCAAATGGATTCGAATAATGTTATACTGCAATACCACGCAAAAACAAACACCGCACGCCAATTACTGATTAGTCGCGGCTGAATCATCTCACGATAATTGCATTCAAATTTGCTGACTTGCGTTTTACGCTTCTTTGGGCAATAAAATATCATGCGCACCAGAATTTTACGATTCATTATTGCGCACAAAGTTTCTCGCGACCGGCGAAAAGTCCCGGAACTTAAATGCAAATCCAATTGACCAGTTGCATAAACCCTTAGTTATTGAAGCCGCCAACAGATGGCGCAACCACAGACTTTTTTAAAAAATTTGTTTTAAGCGGTTTTAAGGCATTTCCGCTGCGATTTCAGACTCAATCTAGCTATTTTGCTTTTTTTTAATTAATTTGCTTTTATTTGACGTGCTGAAAACCAAAATCGGTTCAGCCATTCGCCGTAGAAACGTTGGAAAAGATTATTTTATTTCAAAAAATAGTTTTTCACGATTCTACGGCGATTGGCTGAACCGATTTTGGTATTCAGCACGTCAAAAAAAGCAACTTAATTGAAGAATGCACGGTAGCTAGATTGAGTCTGAAATCGCAGCGGAAGTGCCTTAAAATCGAAAGTCTACGGTGGCGCCATCTGTTGGCGGCTTCGAACACTTAGGATTTATGCAACTGGTGAATTTAAAAAAGAAATTCACATGGCTGAAAGTTGTCCAAAAACGAATTTAGGTCCAGGGTTTATTTCGAATATAGGACAGAAATTCAGGTTGCACAGTTATTTGTTAAATGAGCTGAATCAGTATATTTAAAATGCCAGCAAATTGTTGTGTGTAATCAGCGGAACTGATAGAAATTCCAGCAATATTACTTTAATCTTAATTCAGATCCATATAAGAGGAAAATAATCATACCGTTGAAATTACACTAAATATAGGAGGTTAAATTTGATGAACGCACTTTTCGCGTTATGTGCAGTACGCAGTTACAAAAACTTCTTACTCAATTCCTGCAATGTGTAATGACTGTAGACATTGATAGAAAAGGAAAGCCAACAATATAACAATCCTTCCTTTTTGTATAGCTCTGCAAAGCCGCATTCAGTTTTTTTTATGGCATTTACGCGTGGCCTAATTAGAAAATAATGTTTCAATTTCGCCAGTAGCGTATAGCGATGAAAGGTGAGCACGGTCGGGTGCGCAGTTTATTAATCGCCTGCTCGGATGAAAATAGCGGACGAAGAAATCACACCACGACCATAGAAAGAGAGAGAGAGAAAAGCTTCTGCGCAAAAAATGTTACCTTTTGTTGCGAAGAGGTGAAAGGTCGGCCGCCTGCTGTTGAATCTGAAACAGAAAATAGGCACAAATCAGCTGATTCTCGCGCAGTTGAGTGCAAGAGCCGTTAATACTAGGCGTCTTCGCCGGCTGCGTGCGAATGGAAAAAAGCAATTAAATGCTTGATGGACCACGAAAATCTGTTACAAGACGCGGCTTTTAGACACAATGCAAGAAGTAACACAAACACACAACGCATTATTTCAGTCGAAGGAAGGCGTGTTTGTGCATTCGGAATTAGGCGGAGAGATATAGAGAGAAAAATGCACGCACATCCGACACTGACGATGCATCATTTCCACCTAATTAATTTCTTCATCTCTTCCCATTTCAGACGCCTGAATTTGATGATTTTTTTCTGAATTAACGAGCCGCATTTATCACGCTGCAACAGCTCTTAATTAAATGCAAATTTGAAAGCCCCCTCAAAACATTTAAAAAAGCAACGGATCGTGTGAACTTGAGACCTGCTTCTAGAGATTAAAGTGTTGTTCGATTGATTAGTAATCGAAGCTGCGAATAAAAATACGCAAATTGGAAAAAGCAGTTAAAATTCTTTGATTGAAATATCCCAGACGCTTGATTGGCTGACGCAACGCGCATGTCAGCAATGCTGTAAATCACGTGGGAGCTGCTGACATGCGCGTCGTGGATTTTTCGAGCAACGAATATTTGCTTTTATTTTCAATTTAATATATCGATAAAGGGTGACAATTGAAAATAAGCGCTTGACCACATTTTCTTGGCAGATTTCGATTCCTCTCGTACAGCGTATGAAACCTTTTAAGGAAACTCTTTGTTGTGAAATAAAATAGGGTTTTAAGTAAGGAGACAGTTCTAGTGAGGAAACAGCGCTAACTTTGCAGCCCCTTTCTACAAAAATTTACCATCAATCAATCAATTTCGGCCTCAAATGAATCCTAAGGAATAACAAGCATTTTCCAATATCAATCCTTTTTAAATCAAATTTAAATGTTGTTCTGCAGTTCTAAATCGATGGACCAACTTACTAGCTGCAAGTAGACACCAAAAATCAAATATTCGCGCGATGTATTTAACATGGGATTCTTATGGGATTAAAAAGACGTTCGGCGACTTTTTGGACTTTGCATAATATATATCTCTGTTTAATAGGTCTCTAGGTGCGGTCACTGACATGCCCCACTCGAAAGTTAGCGTCTAGATTTGTTATACGTTCGTGGATTTGGACCGTTCAAAAATCATTGCATCTGCTTGAGACGAAACACAAAACTTATCTCGATAAAAACTGAAAAGTATACATACGCAGTCGACTTTCCCGTGAAGACGCGGTCATAAAAAGACGGAAAAGGTGCGCGATAAGGGGGCAGGTGACAGCGGCTAAAGTCGTGGGCGGTTCGAAGTTACATATTAGACAAATAAACACAGCAAGCACACACGCAGCGAGCGATACGTGTATAAAAAAAGCGTCTCGCTGAAAATTATAACAATATCGCGCGTCGAGAGAGTGAGTGTCTTATGTTTCACGCGCTGTAAATTATCATTGCGGAGCAGAGGGCAGTGTTGTGTTGTGTGTGTATCGTAAGAATGGATGGAGTAAGCGATACGGAGCACCTGCATTGAAATCAGACGGCTCGTAAAATAAGCCGACGCCGAGCTATGTATTATTTTGTACCCGCCGATGAAGCTATTGTGGGTTACTCGGTTCGAGCCAAAAGGAAATGCATCTGGTTCCTTTGTAGACGAAGATTTAATCCATAATTAAGACCCGGTATTATCTTCGGGTCTATAAGTTATTACAAGCGTCATATATGCGCACGACATTATACTCCCGGCCGGAGAGGTAAATGCGACATGACCGTATGCGTGCGTAGGTGAGCGGTCAGTGAAGGTGGATTATACAGGGTAAATGAGAAAAGCTTATCATACAGTTACAAGTGACATCTAAAGGTTACAAACTAAGTTAACGCCAATAAGCGGGAACCGCTACAGTGCCCCCCCTTTGAGGCTGGAAGCCGGAAAGAAACAAATTGCGTTTTACAAAATAAATCTTGAGGAATGAGTGCTTTTCGGACGGTACGGTTATAATGAGTTAGTTGAGGTGCAAACCGAGATTATCTCACTTCTGCTGTAATGCTAGCAGAGGGCTGTGAGTGTTCGCGGATGCGTTTGTCGATGATGGTCCTAGCCGGCGGTTGCGCGGCGCGGATGAATCAAAGACGAAGGAACGTTCGGGCACGGCGCGGCGTTGACTCGACTGAGTCCAAAACGATACCAAATCGGTAAGGAAGGGACTGGGGGGCTCGAGGCGGCCGCTCGCAACAGTCCTCGGCTTCCCCGGCGTGCAGCGGCGAAACGTTATGCGACGACAGAGCGACAATGACTCTAGGTCGTGAGGGGCTCTAGCGCAGTAGCATGTCAGGGCGACGTGACCCTAAGACATCAGTAGCGCGAGCAGTGAAGGCGAAAGATTCGACTCATAGACCGATTAGCAAAATTTGAAAAGCGTATGTTGAGCACTCAAGGAATTACTTAGCTTCACAAAGGGATTAAAATTACAAACTTGTGGGCAAGAATGCGCGTTAACAATTTAAACAAATTCACGGCGAGTTAAGAATTAGTGGAATCTATCACTGGCTATGAAATGTTCGTTGCGAATGAAATTTGGGAAATGTCACTGGCTCGAAATATAAATTTTACCACATAAAAGTTCTCTCAAATAATTGTTGAAATATCTGAAGTTGTTGGGCTGCGTTGGAAGGTGGATTCGGAATTTCAGGGCGTGAGGAATGTCATCTTCTCATCTCAAATTTCCTGAATTTCCGCGTCTATGGGCAAATTTCCGTGCGTCACGTCGGGGTCACCAAATGTGGGTTACTCGGTTCGAGCCAAAAGGAAATGCATCTGGTTCCTTTGTAGACGAAGATTTAATCCATAATTAAGACCCGGTATTATCTTCGGGTCTATAAGTTATTACAAGCGTCATATATGCGCACGACATTATACTCCCGGCCGGAGAGGTAAATGCGACATGACCGTATGCGTGCGTAGGTGAGCGGTCAGTGAAGGTGGATTATACAGGGTAAATGAGAAAAGCTTATCATACAGTTACAAGTGACATCTAAAGGTTACAAACTAAGTTAACGCCAATAAGCGGGAACCGCTACAGTGCCCCCCCTTTGAGGCTGGAAGCCGGAAAGAAACAAATTGCGTTTTACAAAATAAATCTTGAGGAATGAGTGCTTTTCGGACGGTACGGTTATAATGAGTTAGTTGAGGTGCAAACCGAGATTATCTCACTTCTGCTGTAATGCTAGCAGAGGGCTGTGAGTGTTCGCGGATGCGTTTGTCGATGATGGTCCTAGCCGGCGGTTGCGCGGCGCGGATGAATCAAAGACGAAGGAACGTTCGGGCACGGCGCGGCGTTGACTCGACTGAGTCCAAAACGATACCAAATCGGTAAGGAAGGGACTGGGGGGCTCGAGGCGGCCGCTCGCAACAGTCCTCGGCTTCCCCGGCGTGCAGCGGCGAAACGTTATGCGACGACAGAGCGACAATGACTCTAGGTCGTGAGGGGCTCTAGCGCAGTAGCATGTCAGGGCGACGTGACCCTAAGACATCAGTAGCGCGAGCAGTGAAGGCGAAAGATTCGACTCATAGACCGATTAGCAAAATTTGAAAAGCGTATGTTGAGCACTCAAGGAATTACTTAGCTTCACAAAGGGATTAAAATTACAAACTTGTGGGCAAGAATGCGCGTTAACAATTTAAACAAATTCACGGCGAGTTAAGAATTACTGGAATCTATCACTGGCTATGAAATGTTCGTTGCGAATGAAATTTGGGAAATGTCACTGGCTCGAAATATAAATTTTACCACATAAAAGTTCTCTCAAATAATTGTTGAAATATCTGAAGTTGTTGGGCTGCGTTGGAAGGTGGATTCGGAATTTCAGGGCGTGAGGAATGTCATCTTCTCATCTCAAATTTCCTGAATTTCCGCGTCTATGGGCAAATTTCCGTGCGTCACGTCGGGGTCACCAAATGTGGGTTACTCGGTTCGAGCCAAAAGGAAATGCATCTGGTTCCTTTGTAGACGAAGATTTAATCCATAATTAAGACCCGGTATTATCTTCGGGTCTATAAGTTATTACAAGCGTCATATATGCGCACGACATTATACTCCCGGCCGGAGAGGTAAATGCGACATGACCGTATGCGTGCGTAGGTGAGCGGTCAGTGAAGGTGGATTATACAGGGTAAATGAGAAAAGCTTATCATACAGTTACAAGTGACATCTAAAGGTTACAAACTAAGTTAACGCCAATAAGCGGGAACCGCTACACTATAATAAATATAATTCGCTGGTGGCACTGTTCCATTTTATATCATTGTTGCGCGAGAGAGCGCTACTTCTTTTCGACACTGCGGGAAATTCACCGGTTTTGTTCCTGCGAGACGGATAGCTGCATAAATAGAAGATACGGATTTCTGCTCCTCTCTCTATTGCGCACTTTATTTCATTCTGATTTGCATCAGGTGACGATAATTCTCGCTCAAAAGCTGCTTGGCCAGTTTCTATTCGCTCAATCAGGCTCTTCGAGGTTGGAGGAAACAGCATCATAAAAAGCTGCAATGTGAATTAGAAAATTTTGATAAATATTCAATTCAATGAAAATGCTTATTGGGGTTTCTAACACGCGCGTTACACTTTCGTAAAAAAATCTTTTCAGTGCATGATGGCGATTTTTTTTAATTTTATCGAGCGAAAAATGATCCGCAGCATGGGATGGACGTCCGTGCGTGGACACATCCCAGGAGCGGAAATTACACAAAAAGAGCAGACTGCTTTTTCGCGCATGGCCAATCCCGTGGCAAATTATTGCTGTGCGAGCACTCGTAAAACAAACAGACGGAACTCTCGCTCCATCATAAATCCAAAACAAGTCTGCCGCGTCTCTCCCGAGAATGTGAGTGTGTGTGTGATTATATTGCCTCCGCTTGAACATCGTGTGATTACTGTCGGAGGTGGCCTTGACGAGATACGCTCGAGGAGAGATGAAAATAATTTCAGATCGATTTGCGGTCCATCGGGGTATTAACCGAGATGCCAATTTTTCAGCTGATCTCCTAGATAAACAGAGAGAGAGAGAGAGAGAGGTAAACGATCGCGCGTCGTGTGTCGTGGAGCGAGAAATTCCGAGAAGCGAATTGTTCGATGCCATCGAGAGCGAAAATTTCATGCAAAACTCGGTTGCGTGTGTTGTCCGCGAAAAGCAGTAAATTATCTCACACAAGCACACGGCCCCCAGGGGACGTGGCAACAAGCAACACTACTTCCTAAAACGACTGACACTTAATAGCTTCTGCCGCAGAAAAATTAATTATTTTTATTTAGGGATACGACATAAAATTAACAGCACGAATTCAGGGATCCAAACAAATATTTTTTTTAAATTATATTATCACACAATCTAAAAATATCCAATCCCCCTCATTTTCTCACGGGTGTAACAGAGTCCAAAATCTCACACGTAACCTGGTAATGACTTTTAATTTCAAATTTACGCCGTTTCCGCCGTTTCCCACATTCGAATGAGCAGGAAAACAAAGTCACTAATGAGTGCGCGGCGGGTTGCAATTCCAATTAACTCCCTCAATGTCAAAAAGTCGCACACTTGTATAATTAGATCACGCTGAGAATGTTCTCACAAGACGCGCGGCCATCGAAACAACACTCCTCTGCGCAAGATTCTGCTGCAAAGTTTTTGTTTTGTCGCATTTTGCAGCACTTGGAGCGTGCAGTCCGCGCGGCCGTCTGTATGTACTCTCGCTCGGCACCGGGCGAACACACTTCTTACATATAAATTCAGTACATTATTGTGTAATATCGATCTAGAGAGCGCCGAGTTAGCAATTGGCGCAATCAGGAAGCCAATTGAAATCGAGAGCCGCGAGCGAAGAGTAATTAATGCACACGCGCGCGCATCACCGCACACTCGATCAAGGACGATTCGTATTTTCCGTCATCTCCACACATTATGCGTATTTTTCTGAGCAGCAAAATAAAGTGTAATAAAATTTATATGGTATAGTGACAGTTTTTTTCCCAAGCTGACTCTGTAACTTGATTCGAGGGTATTGACAGGCGATCACAGTTGATTTGGCGAATATTAAGTTTCATTAAGATATTGAATTAAATATGTATTCCCGTAGCTAGCAAAAGACTTTAAAAATAAATATTTTTCATCGTAGCAAACTTCGGATCCCTTAGGTGTGATCTTCGTGTAGGTTGTCTGTTTTTTTTTCACGACGAGAAAATAAATTACGATTTAAATAAACAACCAGTTTGATGGTTTTCCAACACGATTATCGCGCCCTTTTTCATATTTCTCGTTTTTCCACTCGTACGGCGACTCTTGACCCAGATCGGCGTCGTAAAAAGTGTGAAAAATGCAATTAGCCTCTCGGGACGGAATGACACAGAGAGCCGCGTGCCCTCTCGGCTGACCTCTGTTCGCGCGCGCGCCTCTCAACCTCGAAAAATGCATTCCAGCGTGCATTCGATTTGCATTGCGAGATTTCTCCCGGCGCCGGCCATTTCCTCCCACGTCGTGCAATCAATCTTTTCGTCGCGGGCACACAAACCAAAAACAATGGAGCCGCTTTTCCCTAAATTGGCCCCCACGGAATTTTTGTCATTTCGATTTCGCCTCGCTAACGAGAGGGTTATCAATTGGGAATCAATTTTGCGAGTTATTGGGATGTGAAATCGCGCACACAAATAAAAATGCTGATTTCTCTTCTGGAAAGAGTGTCGTATTTCTCTCTCGTTTTGCATCTGCCTTTTTTGTATCGCCCCATTGTTAACCTTGCTAAATTTTCGCTTTATTGCTTGTTCACGCTCTCGGCGCCGAGGTCTAAACGAAATTCGGAGTGCGCAGCTTTCTTGTAGCTATATGCGAATCTGTTTGAACACAAAAAAACACTTGAAATATATAAATTAAAATGTTTAGAATATGGACATTGAAGAGTATACTTTTGTATTGCAGAGAGGGGGTTGAAAAGGGTGAGAGTAAGCAACCTCTAAACCCTTCAGCTGGTCAGGGAAGGTTGAGACGAGTATAACGGTGGGTAGTTTTTGCGATTCGGATGGATAGAACCCGAGATTTGGAAATTACAATTTATGAAAAAAAACTCGTGTTTTTCGAGTTTTGAATTGAATTTTGTAAAGAAATACCTCTGAAGTTCACACATGTCATGGGACAACTTTTAAAATCACAAAATCCTGAAAATTTCAATTATAACCCAAAATTAATAGAATTGACCTTTGACCTTGACCTAGGACATCAAATTTGGTGTTGGCTCCAAGGTGAGGTATCCAACGCACACCTTATATTTTTTTAATTGCACCACTAATAATAAGGTCTCAAAGTTTTCCGAAATTAAATAATGCGATTTGTGGTGTAAATTTTGTTGCGTTAGCCAATTTTCCCTCCAACTCGAACCATTTTGTCCAAACACATAAGAGTGGAGCCAAAATTTAACATAGCTAACAAAGGAACACGAACGGATCTTCTTGAAAAGAATTGTACGATGAATCGATCTACAGTGGAGTCGGCGTGCGCCAATTGAGAACGGAATATTGAGAGCAGACGAGGAGGCTTTTTACCCGAGCCTTTGCGGTTTGCTTGGCGACGGATAGAAAAGACGTACACTCACGTGTGATTATCTAGTTGCGTCCGATCGCAGCCTGCTTACGTAAAAGCGTTGCAGAAGCGCCGCTGGCTTGTTGTTTTAATCAAAATTCGGCGCGCAACAAATCTGCGGTTCGAGCTGTTTCGCAATTCAGCTTCCATATCGGGACGAACGGCGGAGAATTGGGTGCGCCGCAATAGAATGAAATTGCGCTTTCCGTACCAGCTGGGCTGACCTCAAATTATAACAAAAAATGCACTTGCCGATTCGCGGGAACCATTTGCTTGTGCTTTCTCTTGGTAAAAATGCGAGGTTTTTTTTTTTTTAAAATAAAATTGCGCAAAATCTTTGTGAAAATATTCAAGGGTTATTGCGATCTGTGTTGGTTCCCGCCGGTCAGAATAGTCAATATGGCGTCGTTATAATGGAGGCAAATCCGGAGATATAACTTATTTTTAGTTAAATCAGTCAGCTTCAAAAACACACCCATTTTGACGCTGCGCAGTAAACATGTGCGAGTCTGAAGCATGCGCAGTATGTTCAAATTACTTCTACATCTCACTGAGAGGCCAAACGCATCACTGCGCATGCGTGACCCAAATTAAACCTTCTGCGCAGTCGTAATTCCCACCGGCTTCCAGATTGCAATCTGTGTTCGGGTTCCCGCTAGTCAGAAGTGAATATGGCGTCGTAATAATGGAGGCCAATCAGGAGACAGTCCAGTGGCCAATCAGAAACGTTGAAAAAGAGGCGTACCGACCTAATAAATTTCATTCCCGCGTATTTTGTTACATTTCCATTAGCCTGATGTGCCATCTAACGGCCGATTCGCCAATTACCGGGCTAATCAGCTGTTAGTAAAGAAATAAGAACAAAAGCTGAACCTATTTTCGTGATAAATTTTCCAAGCCAATTTCATTTTACGTTGAAACTTCCCGCCATGTCTGCGTGTCGCGTCAATCCGACTCCCGGTAGGTTTAAGGACATTTTACTTATTGGCGAACCTGAGATAATTTTCCATTCACGCCAAATGACTCAATATCACGTGGACAGGGAAGGATCCATTATATTTTGCTGACCCAATATCACGCCGCGCTGCGACCCGAGCCGAGCGCGCGGCTCACCTTTATGGTAATCAGGGCCATTAATGAGCCGACCGCTCACGACTTCTCATCGTACTCTTTAGGAGCAATGTAGCTCAGTTGGTGGTTCTCCGCAAATCGTGCAAAAATATATATTCTCACTCGTGAATTGATTCTCTGCTTGTTTATTACGGCGAATGTCGAAAGTTTATGGCAGAAAAGCGTATAGAGCACCAAAAGTTGGAGATTGAGACAGAGATAAAGAGAGTGAACAATTTCACTGCAATAAACACGTCAACCTTGATTACCTTCAAAAGTGAATCACGTGCAAAAATAGCATTTACATCATACACATCCTGTTACTTGAGAAGCTATATAGAAATTGTTAAATAATTGCCGACGGCTTCCTGCAAGAATATAATAATAAACCAATGTGAGTTTTGTTGCAAAAACCACTCTCAAAGGAAATGAACTGTATACTCTTTCTAGGTGCGTTCATCATGACGAGAAGCAATGAAATTAAAAGAGGTAATTACATTCGTGATCATTTCTGCATCTCTCGCCACTTATATAGACAGTTCAATAAACGTGCACGCGGTCGTGGCTCAAACTTGTAACTCTCCTGATTGTGAGTCGCTAATTAAGTAAATCAGAGCGTGCAGTATGCATACAAATTTCTGGCGCGAGCACCTCTGACCCCTCCGGCCGAGACGAGAGCTTGTTATGCGTTTAACACAATAACGAAAGTTCGCTCGTTCATTCATTCTTCTCGGAAAGGAAGTTTATGCAAAATTACAGCGAGCGGCCCGTTATATTGTGCAGGGCGCCCAGCTGGGCGCGAGTGGTGCATGCAGATAGGCTAAAAGTCTTGTTAGGATAATTAAGAAATATAGAGAGAGGCGCATTTCGTGTAATTATAATCCATTGTTGGGATAAGTGACGTGAGTTTTAATCCAGCTCTGCTGACACCTTTGACTGAAGACTGAAAGAATGAGAAAGTAAAAAGCTCAAACTGTGGAGGAGGAGCCATATTGGTGAAATTGTGAATTTAGTACTCTATCAAATATTTAACGAAAATTCTGAGCAAACCAATCGATTCTTGGGGGTAGAATTATGCAAAGTGGATATTTTTTCCGACCAAAAAGTGCAGCGCAACGTGCGAACTTTGTTTCCCGCCAAAACTATATGAATGTGAGTAGTGCGCATGCGTCAGAGCTGGTTTGAGCACTTGCAGAGAGACGAATGACTACTTCTTTTTTCAGATCCAGCCAGCTCTGACGCATGCGCACTTCTCGCATTCATAATGTTTTGGCGGGAAAAAAGTTCTTCGTCGCGCTTCACTCTTTGGTCGGAAAAAATATCCACTTTGCATAATTCGACCCTCAAGAATCGATTGGTGTGCTCAGAAACTTCATCAAAGACGCTCTTTAAAAAAAGAGATCAAAAGGAATCGTTTTGCATTGATGAACACATTTACGTGCAAATAAATACACCGTTTGAATAGCAAGTACTAAAAATTGAAGGAGAATATTCGATAGCCATCAAAAATGTTTTCTGAGAAATCGTTGTTTCCAACTTGCCGCATCAAGGGCTGGGCGAGCTTATAAATAATTTATAAGGCTGCGTGTGCGATTAAAATGCATTCTGCCGCGGCTCAAAATTACTGCATATACCTGTCGCGCCGCGGATAACAGAATCGGATGCACCTTTGGCGCCCACCCACGCATCATTCATTCGAGACGCGTGTTTTCCGATCGGACGGAATGCGAGCCCGCAGGGCGTGCGTGTAATCATTATTTAATCTGACAGTTCTGATATATGCAATCACGAGAAAATGGAGCAAACAGGCATATAGACAGGCAAAATGCGAAATCCTATTTTTTTTTTGTTCCAGTGGCCGATGAGTGGAAATTAAATTAATGGAAATGTGATGGCGTTCTTATTTAAAAAGAGAACGGGTTTTGCAAGCACTCGAATTTTTTACAAATCGGTTCTAAATTCATGGGTCAAAATTCAAAGTCACTAAAATCCTATTTTCGAACCAGAACTCAAAACTTGAAAAGGAATTAATTTAATTTTTTTATTTTTGATCATGCCATCTTGTAGAGCGTGAAAAATTAGGCGAGATTGGTGAAAATCTGGATTAGGTTTTTGCATGTATATTTTTTGTATCCCTGTCCGAGGAGCGGGAAGGGCGCGCACTGCACTAGCACGAATGCTGAATTCCGGGTCCCAATAACACCGCGAACGGATAACATGGGCGCACCAGGCCGCACAGGGACCCAACCCACTCAAGGGCCACTTGCCTCCGCACCGAGGACCGCATTGAAACGCTAGACATTCGTCCCGTGAAGCCAAATCACGCATGCTGGAAAGGTGCAAACCAGCCCGTTGAGCAATTTGAGCATTTCGAGTCACTAAACTAACCACTTTTGCCATCTCGGACATTGGTTAGCCAGTGTTAGATCTCCGAACTGCTCAAATACCTCCCATTGCTTTGACACTCCTGAGAGTGCCTTAATTATGCGAGCCAACGGGCTGGTTTTATTTTATTATTATAAATAAAAACTATTAAATTTTTGCATTTTTGGGTTTTTAAAAAAGGTTTAAAATCTCAGCTTCTAATGGTCAGATTTTTAAAACCGCCCACCGCTAGACTCGTGTCATAACCACCCCTAGATAGCCAAAGCAATTTAAGGGTGTCATCCTTTCAACCCCTTTATTTATGCACTATAAAAAACTTGTTTGCACCTCAGCACTATATACGCTACGGAATGTAGTGTTTTTTTATCACCTTGAAACTACTTCTGTACATCGTGGAACGTGAATACAAGTCATGCAGTTTCGTAAATGTGACTCTTTGGAACAGCAGAGATTTAGGTGTCACGCTGTTTCTGGTGGTCTCCAAAAGAATTTTTAATTCCGTTGTGAGTCTAACGAATTATTAGTCCATTTCGCCGTAAACATCTGAAGGATCTCAAAATTTGTCACAATAAATCGGCCAGCCTGGACCTGGCTGCGATGCAATCCGAGAACAGTCCTGCTGCTCTTTCTTAATTTATGGCTGTTTCTGCCTAATAAAATTAAGTTTCCAGGTCATACATGTTGCATTCTCCGCGCGTGCCTGACTGAGTATACGATTATTTGCATCCGAGATGATGATGAGCGTTGCACAAACAAACGAGAAGATGCACGACGGACCGCTATGCACTGCGGGCGTTGCACAGACACACATGCAGAGAGACACGAAATAACAAATTTCATTGACCCCGCGTGTGCACCACAAAAGTCGCACCCACACCTTCGGATGCATCGCGGCGGGCATCATATGAATAATTCCCGGCAATTTGTCTGCCGCTGTCAAAATCAATTTAGTGCTGCGTGATTTTCTGGGAAAGGCGACGCCCGCGCGAAAGGACCGTTGGCCCCTCGGATTCCATGCTGTTTCTTTTGCGGTTTATGTTGTTTCTGATCACCAAATCAGCCGCGACTGCCTAATTAATTCCCGATTGGGCGCAGTCGAAAACGCCGGGTGACATACTTATTTTATATTTATATATGAATGCGTACGCGATGCACGCCGCATTTTGCTTTTAGTAGTAGGAGAGCAGGTTTCACATAAATTTCGCGGAGAAAGAGTGTTTTTTTATACTCGTTGGAATGCGGCTCTTGAAATACCGAAAAGGAATTTTGGCTCATTTATACGAGCAATAATTACACAATTCAAATTCGGTTGCGGAATTAATTCGCGCACGTCGCGGTCTACTTGTAATAAAATAAGCGATTGCGGGCGAGCGCACGAAGTGCCTGCCAGCGCTTCTTGTATATATGTGTGTAAATCCAAACGCACGAATCTATTCCTCGGTCGCTCGTTTAATTAATGAAACGCAGTAATGGTCGCAGCGCAGCGACATTCCTCTGCGCGGAGAACAAAGAATAGAGAGGAGAGAAAGAAGTATTGCAATAATTCATATGTATACGTACTCGTGCCGCCGGTGAGAAAAATAGAAACACACGTTCGCGAGCTCAGGGAAATAGGGGTCAACGAGAAAAGCGAGGCAGAGACGAGCAAGAAAAATAAGTGCCTGCTCATGCATTTTTATCGCAAAATCGGCTGCGTGGAGACCTATTAACGGGTTCTGCTCCTTGGCCTTTTATTAAAAAGACACAAATGTCATAGGGAAATCAGATTTTTTAACCAGCACTAAGAAGCCGGAAATATCTTACAATTTCTCAGATTAAAATCGGCTTAAAAGTTGGCATGCTGATCAAGCGGGCGTATCAATTGTAAAATCACAATTTATTTCAGAATTTAGGGGACTTTCCCTTCAAATCCATAAACAATCAATTCAATTTTACAATCGAATTATTACAAGAAGCTGATAAAAAAATAAAATCCGCAGTTTCTCTCCAATTTATTTTTGTCAACTAAAATCCGTCGAGCATATGAACGTGCCTTTAAGCCGATTTAGAGGCTTATAGTTTGAAGAGCAACACACTTTTCAAGAGGTGCTAACTAATTTTCTCTTCCCTTCTGTTCACCTTTGCCGCGTGAAAAGGACGCGGATGACGGAGCCGCGACGTGCAAGGTGCAAAAAGCGTCTCCCATTCTTTTGCTTGTTGCTTTTTACCAGATGTGCGCGCGATAATAAACCTGAATCAGCTGCGTCGCGCGACTAAAAGCACTTGTTCAATGAATGAACGAACTGACTGGGCAGGCCGGCTTTTCGGTCGTAACCCACATTCGCAGTTTCATCAGCACGTCGACAATTATTAATAAAATTAACGGCGAGAGAAGAAAGAATTCCGAATATATATGAGGAATTGGGGCGTTAATTGAGCAAATACAAGTTTCCTAATTGCGGCGGAATGCGCATGGATGCATTTTACTTTGGACAAGCACCTGCTGAAGACGTGATTTAGCTTGCACTAGAAAATTTCTGATTATTAACACTAGAATGCATGTTGTGGCGCAGGATCTGCGCATTTGCACTTCTCCCTCTTACGAAAATGCACAAGTGAAGACCGATTTTTGAGGCGTGGGAAAGCAGCTGTTGGAATTTTTTTAGAACACAATACAGTATTCTCACTGAAAATCAAACGCACACCCGAGTAGTTCATCTTAATTGGCGTGAATGGTCCACGCAGCATTCCTGAGAAAAGCACCTGTTTGTGGACGGACCGTAGCAGATCGGATAGAAAGAAGCAGAGGTCTATAATAACGACGAAACGTGTCTGCGGTGAAGCAGGGAGCAACACAGATTCTTCGTCGCGATAAAAATATTATTTTATTCCGAGATATTCCAAAAGAGAGAATAATTTATCGATCTTTCTGGCATTTTTGGCGAACAAATGGAACAAAAGACAAATCGATGAATGGACGGCTGCTCACATCCTGCCGCGCCGAAAAAGGCATTGTTGACGACTCGCCATTGTAGAGAAAAACGTTTAAAACCGGTCAGTACGTAAAATTCAGGACTGCGGTCTTGACCTGCAACTTCCTGCGGCGGGTTGTTTTTAGTGGGGCGCACCGTACACTTCCTCCGATTCACAAAAAAAATGCATGGGAATATAATGAATATCGTGCAGGACACTATTTTTATTGAATTTACGACTTTAAACACACCAGGGTGCCGCTTTTTAATGAAAATTTATCTCTTTCTTCGATTGTTAAGCGCTCAAAAAGCTGTAAATTCCGGCCAGGCACTCGTTAATGAGCGGCTTCCCTCTTTATTCAGCTTTGAGCATTTGTTCCTCGTCCAAGCTGTTTACGAGGGCAAACACGCTCTGAGATTTCCTATTTTCACTTTTGATGAAGAAATTCAGCTAATTAGTCGTGCGCGGATTATGACGGCCGACTTAAGCAGACAGCCAGTTGTAAAAATGTTCTAGTGTAAACGTTCCCATTTTATCCACTCGAGATTTCAAAAGTACGTATACACAAGGCTGATATCTAGGATGGCCAAAATTGGCGGAGAATTGCGAAATGCAAAGTTTCGCTGGGAAAAAGAATTAGCTAAAGAACAACAGGAATTTAAAGTAGATGGATAATTATTTGAATTGTTGGATGCAATAGCAATTGACCAGTTGCATAAACCCTTAGTTATCGAAGCCGCCAACAGATGGCGCAACCACAGACTTTCTTAAAAATTTTGTTTTAAGCGGTTTTAAGGCATTTCCGCTGCGATTTCAGACTCAATCTAGCTATTTTGTTTTTTTCAATTAATTTGCAATTTTTTTGACGTGCTGAAAACCAAAATCGGTTCAGCACGTAAAAAATACCAAATTAATTGAAGAATGCACAGTAGCTAGATTGAGTCTGAAATCGCAGCGGAAGTGCCTTAAAATCGAAAGTCTACGGTGGCGCCATCTGTTGGTGGCTTCGAACACTTTTAGGGTTTATGCAACTGGTGAATTGATCGATAAACAAATTGTTGTACAAAGTACCTTTTCAAATTTTTCCAAAATTTAGATCGCTCGACCACATTTCCTTGGCAGATTTCGATTCCTCTCGTCGAGATCTGTCCAACAGCATTTTAAGGAAACTCTTTGTTGTGAAATAAAATCGCATTTCAAGTAAGGAGATATTCCTCACCATTTTGCAGCCACCTTTCTAGAAAATTTACACTGTTACTGAGGCCAATTTTGGCTTCAATTGAAAGGAATTTCCAGGGTTTTGCAGTATCACTCTTAAATCATGAAAACGTACTTCGCAGAATCTTGGAAACCCGACCTTTTTAAATAAACATTCCTGGATGGATTTGTGTGAAATGTTCCCGTGTCATATAGTCGTCATTTACGAGTTTTTCCTCGCCGTGAAACGATGAGGGCTTAAAATCCCCAGGGTCCAAGCCGAGGGGCCACCTGATGGGCCTGCCGCTGCACCTGCCCAAGACAAACAAAGGATAATCCGTTTGGAATATATCAACAAACTGTAGGTCAAAACGCGAGTGTGGCCAATTAAAGGAAGAATAAGTAATGGCCGCGGTCCATGGCGAGTTGAATAAAGCATAATTTAATTGTGCCAGCCATCCAGCATCGGACATTCATTATTGTTGGCTGCTTAATAAGCGAGTGAGCGAGAGATGCTGCAGGCTGTCTGCATGTGCGCTTGCTTTATCCACTTTGCCACATCTCTTCTTTCTCTTTATCCCCGTTAACTGACCGAGTAAGTAAGCTGCTATGCGCCTGATTCTCCACGAACCTGCGCTGCCAGGGGGTAAAATAACAAAAATATTTTGATCCTGCGCTGCCTGCCGCCGACAGGTTGCATAATCGGGGATTTTTCATCGCACGCGTGAGACGGATGGGATGGGATGGAACGGTGCCCTCATTGAGCAAATAACAAAAGCAGCGCGCTTTGGTCTTTGGTCAGCTGCTGTTCATTTTAGTAATCACTTCCTCGAATGCAGATCGCTGTGCTTTTAGCCAGAGTGTAAAAATCTAAAAATTACAAAATTCCCGACTAAACATTTGTGTGTTATCATAATTTCTTATATAACTAAAAGCTGTGTTTAACAGCGTGTACAATTATCGAACCCGGAGATTCCCGAGGTGCATCCGAGTCGACAGACCATGGGCAATTAGGGCTAATCAAAATTCTGTGTATCAGAGAGAATCTGAATTTCTAATGCGCCTAAAACACAAGACCCAGTTTTTATCATCGACTCGCATCGCGGCAGCGCCTGTGAGAATGCAGTGAACTCTTCTTCTTCTTCCCTTTGTTAATGCGCCATGCACTTTGTCTTTATTCATTTTTATGCGGCGTTCGATTCAATGCTAATAGGAGCATAAATCTGCCGTTTCGCACACCGGGGCACCGCGGAGAATCGTGTTCGTTGCCTGCCTTTTGAAAACTTGTGGGTCATTGAATCGATTAAATTGCATAACGCTATGCGATTGGACGGTAATTAAGGATAAAAGCTCCGTCATTATTGTTGGTATTCTTAAGCGGTCCTTTTGCTGCGTCGGACCTACTGATACACATTTTGATAAATGACGTTTCCAGCTCTCTGCGTTGATACATATAATGGGCCGAAGCTGCGGCGGCGAATTTCACTCTGATTTATTGCATCTCCAGCGCATAATCGATCGGAAAAGCCGAGCTTTATTGCATTTCTATGCAGGCGGAATGAAAATGGAGCGAGAGCGACACAAGCCTATAACTCTACATTCCTGTGAAAATTGGTTGATTTTGGCGCACTGATCGTTTTATAGACGTCATATTTATGAGATCAAAAAAAGGAGCTTAATTGGCACAATGAGCAGACGACTTTCAGCCGGACTCTCGCTTTCCCAATTATTGAAAATTTGACTATCGAATCAATTTCTCTTTTTTTAGCGAAGATGCACTATAAATTTTTGAGAAATCCTTACTTACTCCTCGACAAAGAGTTTCCCAACAAAAAGTGTCACACACCGTTCGACGAGATGAGAGGAATGGAAATCGAAAATCTGAAAAGGAATTATGACCAAGCGCTGCAAAGTTTGGAGAAAATTACCAAAAATTTGAACTACAATTTCTTTTGGTCTTTGCACATTGCAGTAGAGCTTAAAAGGCCTAGGTATAAAGAGTTCACTGCACAAGTTTGTTTATCAAATGAAATTATTTATGATGTTTATGCATAGTTGACATACGTAAAAAATTTGTAAGATCGTTTGGATACTTCTTTTTGTAATTTATTTTGATAATGTGTAATCTTGAATTGTGTGCATTTAGGAGTAGTTAAATTTCAGATATTGCCGAATTTCTCAAAAAGATAAATTATATTTTTACCTGATTGATCCCTCTCGTCACGAATTTTGAATAAGAGAAACACTCTAAATTATGAATTGAATACATATAAACACGCCTTGGAAATGTTCCCTTTTCCTAATTTTTAGACAGTATTTCACAAATTTTCTGTAAATCCTTACTTTAACATATTCAAAACAAGTTAAAAAGTAAAAATCGGTGCCATTCGTGGAAACACGTGCGCGCCAAACATAAAAACACGTCGCTTGTACTTATTATTTCGAATTGCAGGAAGTGGCGTACAAAAATGTGTTGACTACGTGCATGAGAATCAAAAGTGTCCAGCAATGCAAGGACAGGCAGGGTTCCCATGCGAGATTTTGCCAACTCGGCAGCAGATTCCAGCACGCTCAGGCGTATTTTGCATTCTTCGAGCACCGGCCGGCCGGCCGGCTATATCGTCAAAAGTGAAGCATTTCAGGATGCCGCCGTCGCTGGCTGGCTGGCTGGCCGGCACATTATCCAGAGCAAAAAATGCAAAGTGTATCGTTTAAGCAAGAGCGCGGATAGAACAGGTTCTGCAATTAAAATCATCATCGGCGGTCGCTGGCTGGGCTGCTCGCTCGCTCGCTCGCTCGGCGCAACTAGTGCTGCTTTTAAGAGCACGACGCTTTTCAAATGAATATTAATTACCTTAAGCAATCGATTCCAGCCGACTTCGCAGGCAAATGATACCCTTGTGCAAATTTGCCAGCCTGCATTTCATCGGCGGATTCGATTCTTTACGAGCGGCTCTCCGGAAATTATTTATTTATTTATTTTGTCGCTGACCGTGGGAATGCAACAAACAATTTTAAAATATATATTTTACGACACCGATGAAGCCCGCTATAATTTTCGAAACTCGTAAATCTTTCACGTGACTAGACAATTGAACACATATTTTCGCAGCATGGAATTGGAATTGTACGTTTGAGGGTCCAAAATCGGAGTATAGTGGCGTGGGTGCGCTTTTGATGAATGGACACGTTTGTCTCGTTTCCATAGAGTAACTAACTGTGCTCGTAAATAACCGCGCAGAGGAGTCGTCGGTGAGCTTTAAATAAAAAATATCACTCCCACGACGGCGCCGGCACCGATAATTATGCAAAACTTCTGATTCGATGCGTTAGGCCTCGCTTGTCTGTTTGATTGAAACGCGAGCGAGGCTGCTGCAACACTGTGTTTGCTCCTTTGCGCTGATAAATATGGACAATTTCTGTGTAATCACCGCCAACGCCAGCAGAGTGAATTGTGCGTTTGCGGAGACAAAAAACGGCCTTGGTTTCCAGCACTTTTTACGCAAAGACATGAGGTTAAGCGGCGTGGAAATGTTTGGTACTGTGATATTTGGTAACAGTTCCGGCAGAATGATTGTGCATTTTGTTTCTTGCAAAGCTGTGTTGTTATTTCTGAAGATATTTTCATGGGAAATAATTCTTGTTTTGTACGTCACCTAATAAATTCAGACTTTTTCGACTCAATAATTATTTTTGTTTTAAAAAAATAACCTCAAGAAAATAATTTGGTCAAAAATTGGTGACACTAACGATTATCATTTTCCATCCTCATGATTTCTTTGTTATCAGTCAGTGCGGCTTTCTATTTGCGTTCTAGACCATATACGATAAAGAGCGAGTTGATGATTCAGAACGTAGCGGGGGTGGCGGGCGGAAGGGTTGCTGGCGAAAGGAGTGCGCCGTCTCCGGCCGGTCTGCACACCATATTGCCATTTTCTGGAGCACCTATAGGGTGAAATGCACACAACTAACTTTATTTAAAAATAAACAGCACGCTCACAACAGCGAACAAAAGGTACAACAAGTAGATCATTTTCCGCGCGGCGTGATTTTCACTCTTTCACACTTCCTTCTTGCTTTGTTTCAATTTTTGCATATTTACGCTCTCAATCGTCTCCTGCGCAATTCACTCCACATGCTAACTAGGACTGAATGCATCCTACTGTTCAAAATAGAAGCGTCAAATTTTCAAATTCCAGATTTAAATGAATAAAAAAAATCATTTTTTGATTAAGGGGGGTTGGGGGTTAAAAAACTCACCAGGAGAAGTCCAGCCAAGTGAAACGGGGTGCAGTTTTTCAATTTCTGACCCATAGAACCCGATATTTAGCGCTCATAATATTTGCGAAAATCGAAAAATTGGGTTTTTCCAGATTTAAAAATCAGTTTCTTTAAAACAAAGCCAAACACAACCTTGAAATTTTTATGAAAGTTCGCACGTATCCTGAGACCACTTTTGAGGGGTGTTTCGGATTTTTAAAGCGTGGTGCTGGTTTTCAAAATCCAAAAATCCACCCGAAATTTTTGAAAATGATCCTTAGAGATCTTTGACATTGACCGATGAGCTCAAACTAGGTGATGATTCGGTCGGGCTTTTGATGAGAGGATTTCAACGCACATTTTAACTTTTAAATTAAACCAAATAATTCTTAAAATGAAAATTTTGGCTACTGCGACCCGGGGTTTTCGCTAATATATCTAGGTAAATAATCAACAAATGGGTTTTCAGATCGTGTTTTGGCACTTGAGCGGCCTCTTCCCCGAGTCAAGAGCGTCATTGATTTCTCGAAAAGCGCCGCGTTTGCGAATTTCAGTTTTCCAGAGCGCCCGGCGCGTGCAGTCAATCAAATGTGCTCGGGGTTCGTTCACGTCTGCGTTATTGATTTTCCGGCGGAACGCGACCGACTGACTTTTCGATTTTCAACTACGAGATATAATATAAAAAAGCACTCACCATTGCCCTGCGCCTTGTCGCCGGGCAGGACGGTGCGGACGTGCACCTGTCCATCCTTGTGCAGCACGATGTGCTGAGGATCGGACACGATCAGACACTTTCCGTGTTCGTGCAGCGCGTTCTGGAAGCATTTGACACACTCGAAGCACAGGGCCCACGCGTGTTCCTCGCTGATGGGCGCGTTGAACGCGAGCAGAATGTCCTGCAGGGACACGCAGCCGCTGGCGTCCAGGCTGAGGGACGGCTGGTCCACCGCCACGTCGGCCGCCATCGGGAGCTCGAGTCGACGCGCAGCTGTGCGATGCCAAATTGCCGATGCAGTCGGCCGGCGTTCACATCGGATTGCTCCCACTGACCCACAGAGAGATACGTTTCGCTCGCTGTGCGCTGCAACACTGACTCCGCTCCGCCGCCCGCTCTCGGCGGCTCACTCGCACGGCCAGTCGATGCCTGCGCTGCGCTGCGGCGCGCGCGCGCGCCTCGCTATCAACGACAACAACGGCGGCCGGCAGGACAGGAAGCAGAAGAAAAGCTCTCCTATAGACCCTGGATCCTGGATGCTGCGTCGCTTCGAGGAAGCGTTAAAAGATTGTGGTGTAAAATATACGAATTAAATACTTCATTCATTTTATGCGACAATTTTGGAAATAACTTTAAAAAACATCACATTATATGATCGTCTCCCCGTGGTGCAATTTTAAAGCTGTGCCACCTATTTCTTTCGCCGAGCCTGACCGAACTAATACTAAATTCGATGGCCAAGGTCAAGTTATGTTTTAATTTAAATTTTAGAAAGTAAGCTTAGGATTTTGAAAATGTCATATTATGTTACATGGAAACTCGTGTGAAAATTTCAGTCGTGTTCTTTTTTGTTTTAAAAACAAATCACTAAAAAACTAAAAAATACAATTTTCGACTTTTTAGTGTTTTTAAAATATTAGGAACTCCACATATCTAGGGTTCTAACCACTAGCATTGCAAAATCTTCCCGCCAAGACTCATCTCAACCCCTTTTAACAAGCTGAAGGCTTTAGAGGGTGCTTTCCCTCCCAACCCCCGAAGCAATTTAAACTGCAAAAACGTACGTTCCCTAACCAGAAGCAACGGAAATTAAATTATGTTTGAAAAAATATTGTTGTCGCCTTTTAAAAGACTTTTCTAATATATAATATGCTGGAACTACCCTGACGCAAGGGTTAGAATTCTTGTCTGACCTCAGGGATGACTCCTAGCAGGCTACCTTTTTTTTAAATTCGAAGTTTATTTAAAAACTGTTATTCAACTCGATTATTATAACATTCCTACAGGACCGCAACATACGAAAAAATTAGGAAAATCGACGAGAAGGCACTGATTTGAAAACAATCTAAAATCTCAATGCAAGAGAAGTTGAAAAATCTGTATTTCAATTTATTTGCCTTATTTATTTAGAGGTCTCAGCCGCAAGATTTAAGGCGGCGGCTGGCTGAACCGGCTTAGCCAAATCTTTTTTGCCCGGTATGGGCTAGCCATTTTCACCGGCGGCTTTCAATATTTAACTGAAGATATTTTTATCTCCTGCATTTTTTAATTATTATGTGAGAAGATCTTCACTTGATGCATTACCATGCTGAAAGAAAAATAAACTCAATTCAATTTACCCTTTCACCAGCAGCTGGCTGGCCTAAATTCAGGGCGGCTGCCCACATAACCTAAAGCGTGGTTTATAGTTGATTAATTTACTTTCTTGAAAGTAAAATCAAATTTTGAGCCATAATGTGAGTCATTCAAGGCAATTTATTAGAAAAATCACTGAATCATCTTGGAAACTGTGTCACCCTGATCCACTTTATGGTCAGAAGGACTGGCCCAGGCTTCGTAATTGCAGATTGTCACTCCATGTCTGTGAGCCTCGCTAAATTCTCCTTTCAGACCGATGTAATAAATTCTAGTCGATTCCTCTCCATCGCTGAAGTTCTTTGGGAAGTAAATACTCAAGTGGTGCACAGAAGAAAAGGTCACAACCCTGAATTTAAAAGCGTAAAAATGAGTTGACAAAGAAGAGCACACTACTATCATGTTTTATTACTTTGGAGAGTACTCTAGACGCCCTGTCGGGTCTCTCTGCATATCAAACTCCTGGTCTACTTTGACGCCGACATCATCAAAAGTCATTTTCGGTCTATTCTTGAAACTGCGAATCATCGTTATGTTTATCAGCACTTCTCTGCCATTAGCTTTTATTCTTACAGTTTCATTTTGGACGGGTGAGAGTCGTCATTAGCGCCAACAACAATAATTCCTTTTAGTTTAATGTTGCCGGTAAACCTGAAGAGATCATTTTAATTGAATTTGAAGTTTTCGTGGAAATATCTACAAATAATCTTACGGAATATTGAATAGCAGTTCTTCATCACAATCGCTCTCAACAAACTGTAAACAAACATTAAAATTAAAAAAATAATGATCATGGCGGAAATTGTGTATATATCTATGCATATATGTATCATCATCTCACCTTCTCAAAATTCAGTCTTTGCTCCCAGGGCTTGAATACATCTTTGCCACTGTTTTCCGTCTCCTCGTTCAGACATTCCAAATTTTCCTTGTCTATTTTGGTGTACAGACTGTACTGCACCCCCATTTCCGGGGATTCATCATGCTGGTGCTCACCCTCGCAACTGTGCCCATGCCTGTGATCCGACATAATTTTTGCAAGTCAACAAAGACAGGCGTCAGAGCACAACGAGACTTGATATGTACAACTTTGTCTTTGTTTGCCTCAATCATATGGGTGGGCGTGTTCGGCATAATCAGGCATCTTCTTTCACAAGGTAAGTTTCTTAAAGAGTAAAAGAATCTAGGAGGAACTTCATATTAAAAATACATATTTTTTGATTTCAGATACTGCAGAATATTTTTTAAACAATATATTTATAAAATTATTTGAGAAAATAATCCTGAATTAGGAAGTAAACTCGTGATTAGTTGAAATTCCTTGGTACTCCTTACCGAACACGAACACCACCTTCTGCCTGTCAAAGAATTCAAAATAATTATAACCATTTTGGCGAAAGCTCTTGTGTTTGAAGCCACCAATAGATGGCGCCAACATATTTTTACGTTTATATTGCACTTCCGCCTCGAATTATTTCTCAAACGGTTTTCTAGTCTATTGTTGTAGAGACGAAAATCCATACATTTTTTGCCGACATGTCTACTGCGATTCAAATTAAAGTTCAAACTTTATTTATTTTATGGCTTTACTGATTTTTGTGAATCAAACCAAGCCCTTATATTAAATAACATTGATCAAAGGGAGCGGTATAAAAATACCAGAATAACAGATTTGATATGATATTAATTTATTCCATAAATGCATTAGTGGAAATAGTTTAGAACACTCACATCGCACAAAAAATACAAAGTTCATCTGTCACTCGAATGGGGGAGATCGTATCTTATAGGAAAATGTACTTGTGTCCATCTAGTCACTTAGGAGGCTGTTGGGGGGTTCGAGGGGGGGACGACCTGTCCAGCTGCAACGGCCAGCACTTTGCCGGCATTGTGGTTGGACGCGCCGAGCAAGAAGTTGACCCACTGAGCAACCAGTTCGCCACCTTCTCCGGCGCAGTGACTCGACCTGATCAGCAGAAGGTTGGACTGTAGGCAGTGGAAGAGGGCACTTGCCTACAATTCATTTAATGGATTAAAAATTACAGTTGGTCTCTTAAAGCAATTGACATGGAAATTCTTGGCGCAGATCCACGTCCCTATCTCTTCTCATGTTAAATGAGTTTTCGTTGGCGGCTCTGTGTCAAAATTACTGAACCCAATTAGTGTCAAATTAAGTTGATCTACAACATAAGTCGAAACCATGACCGCGGGAATAAAATACAAGCGAGAAATTGGCGTTTGAAGTGTTTGGGAAGAAAGCTACAGCTGGAGCAGGCGACATCATCTGCTCATACCCAGCAAGAGTACACGCAGTTCGAGCAGTCACGTGACTAAATCTCGCCATCTCATTGGCTGAGAGCAGGAGGGAGTGGAGGGGAGAAACCAAGAGTGTGAGCTTCACTGCTCCTGCTGGGTATGAGCAGGTGTCTCCACTGTCGCCTCCTCCAGCTGTAGCTTTCTTCCCAGACAAAAAGGAACTCTTTCCGAGCGCAATTCCCGGTTGTTGTATTTCCCGAGGTCGTGTTTTGGATCAACTCATGCGCATCAGTAATTTTGTCACAGAGCCGCTAACGAAAACTCGTTTTAACACGGAAAAGATTAAAAGTAGCCCGATTTAAAAGACTCTACCGTCTGAGAGGCTGCTTGTTTGTCTACTGGCGGGTACAGGTTGGTCACAAAATCGTCAACCGCAGGGCTGATTCGAGCCATGTGCGCCGCCATCATGTCCAGCTGGTGGACATGTTCTGGCGTGCTGCACTCTCCGTTAAAGCGGACGGTGAAGGCGATTCGCCTGGCCACGGCCCTCGCAGTCTTCACCAGCCCGATGCCCGCGTCTAGGATGCCTGCGTCCTGGCACTCGCCGTGTCCGGCTCGCCTCAGTTCCTGCAGACACTTTGCCACTCAAAAATCAGGCACAAAAAAATACGACACGCAAAATCGGACATTTCACTAGCATTCCAGTTAATTGAGTAATATTATTGTCGTTTATCTTTGATTTAAAAAATAAATTACCTCTTCGACTTCAAGAAGTGCGTCCATCACGACAAGCTCGTCTTTCTGCATCTGTTTATTGACAGCTTGCAGGTTGTTTTTCGGCAACGAAGCGACTTGCTCGCAAGCTTCCCAAAGTGCGCCAGTCATTATTAGTCTCTCTTCGGCCCTGTTCACCAATTAAAATTAAAATTTGACACTAATAATAAATTGCTACAATTTTAAACACGCACCCTTTGTCACATTTGTCTCGGAGGGATATTATCACAGGCACGAGCGCTTTGAAAATGGCTAATATCGAGTTTTGCACTTCTGAAAATAAAACTGCTCCTCTTTCTGCGGGTAAGCTAGCTGCTACGGTGGCTAAATTCATGCAGGCCGCGTCCAGGGCTGTGATGATGCTCTGTGTTTCCATGATGTTGGGCAAAGGTGGCTTTGAGAAGGCCAAGCTCGTCTTGGTCGTCTCGTGCGATAACAGTTTGACGCCATCGTCTACAAATACAAATTATAATCACTCGCACTTTCAAGCTGACGAAAAAACCTACTTAATTTAGTCCAGAACTCTTCCAACGTGAAACCCTGGGGTACTGTTTCACCCTTATTTTCTGAAATCGAAAAATGATAGTATAGTTTTGACAGGGAAACAGAATCTAATTTGTCTCTCACCTTTAAACTTCTCGTAAATAAATTGTAAATGATCTAACATGGCTTGAAAAACGCCGGGCAGAGTCTGCCCACCGTCCGCCATTCTTCTCTGGTTCTATCTGTTCCTTTTCTTTGATCTTTGTGCCCCGAGAACCGGGAACGTGAGTTTCTTACGCCGGCGCTTGTGCTTTTGGTTTGGTTGGTGTTGTTTTAATTTGTTTATAGTACTTACAGGGCTGCCACCAGCAGAAGTTTTCTCATTTCGCCGTAAGATGGCACTTGGAGTCCGTCGGTCGTAAATAAACACGTAAATAAATTTTCTTCTCAATACAGAGAGTGAGCGGTGAGCGGGATCCGCGCGGAAATTCTTAAATCTTCCCATCTTCCCCTTTCGGTGGATTTATTTTCCCTCTCATGACTCAAGAAATTACCTGATTTAAGTTAAGTTGGCTCTTAAGTTGCTCTCTCTGTCCGTTTACTATTGGCGCTATTGGATCAAGGAGGAATCAGAATGAAAAATCGACCAAATTTATTAAATAATTAAAACCGCATTAAAATATTTATTAAACCATACATATTTACTGGAATCCAATGGTCCATTTATTTTAGTTTTCTTTTTCTATTTTAAAGAAGATAATAAAATGGATTTCTAGATATATCTAGATTTAACAATTACATAATTACTGAAGTTGAAGTTTCTCTGCGCACCTGTTTTATTTTTAATTTCTAATAATTTTAAGTTTAAACGTGCATAAATATATTTGTGGTTATAATAATTACTCTGTTTGCTTCAAAAATAAAATTATGAGATTGTGATGGATGGATATTTGTAATTTTGATTGATTTTTTACCAGTTTTAAATTAAAATTTCAAGCTCTGATGTAGCAGTGCGCTCAATCGTTTGAATGTTGTCTCTTAAAGGAAAATGAGTCTCATTAATATTAATGCATACCAATTGACAGCTCTATTTTGGTTTTAATGTTATGCTTTAATTAGGAAATCAGTAATTCTCCTTATGTAAATAGGGTCATTTAGTTACATAACGGGAGATATAGGGCTTTCTTTGTAGCACAAAAAATGAATTTAATGACACAAATTCAAACTGTAGTTTTCTCTCGCGCGTTGTACATTTTGCACATAAATTGTGCACTTGTACCTTATTACTTCGTTTTTCATAAGTTGAAAGGAAAAGAGCTCTCGTGTTGAATTTACAGCCAAATTACGATGTTCCTCTGCAGACAGACAGACAGACACATTCTGTTGGCTCCAAATAAAATGCTAATAGTAATTATCCCTGCTTCCGCTCCCGAGAAACAATTATTTCACCGTGACGACTCCCTTCTTTTTGAAATAACCATGATTTTCAGATCATTTTCCTTGTCCTTTCGTCAACAAGCGACGATATAAGTTACCAAAGCAAAGCGGCAGGTTTTATTACTTCCTTTTATTACAGAAAGGAAACTGACTAACTCGTTCTCTCGTTTATTTATGAATATTATTTCCAATTCAGTTAAAAATATGTAGTAGCACAAACATGAGTAGAGGTCTCAGCCAGCCAGCCGTCGGGGAAAAAGGGTCAAAAATTAAAAAGTGCAGGACGAAAAAAATGTCTACCGCGTTCAGCACTATATCAAACTTCACGTTAAAAATATTGTCAGCCGCTGCCTTAAATCTACACTAGAGAGATTGATATTGAAAACCCCAGGAAATCCTTGCTACCAATAACCTATACAGAAATTTTGTGTAAAATTCTTTAAATATTGCATCTAAAAATTGGGAAAAACGCCAAACTTTTCATAAATAGTTGTTTATTTTTGTATATTTATTATTTTTTTGGGAAAATCGGCTCAAAAGTACAGGGTTCTCGCCAATTTTGCAATGCGCAAAAATGCACCAATTGTTTTTGCGCAAAAACGCGCTGGAAAACATTTTCTTTGGGCTTTTCCATATTTTTCCGAATTTAACCCCGAAAAGGTCACAAAAGAGTAAAAAAATTGAAAAATTACGACGCGTTAAAATTTTTAGTCTCTTTTATGTAAAATTCCTGAGAATCATGAGAATTTTTAATCTTCTATAAAAATGCAATGTTGCGGAAAAATTCACAAATTTGCAATAAAATTGCAGTGGGTTTTCCGGAAAAATGCAGGTTTTTGCGAACCCTGCAAAAGTATGTAGCAAAAGTATCAAGCACTATCCCCAAACTGTAAAATCACGATTTATTTCACAATTTGCGGAATTTTCCTCAAAATTCGGATAAATCGCGACGAGAGGGATCGAAATGATGCGTAAAAATCATTTAAATTTCCGATAAATTTGACGTAAATCTGAAATTTAACAGTTCGTTGGTCATGATTGTAGAGATAAACAATAAACTCGATGAACTACTTTTTTGCTACAGTAAAAATGCAAAATTGTATGTATATAAATTAAATCACGTGTGTGTTCTCATACAATGGACGCAGCAACTGTTTTGGTCCCCACTTGCAAGGCCTCATTCAAGTGGGTACTACTTAAATTTGCAAAAAATCTGCACAGCAGCAATCAACAGCTAGAGAATCATTAAATTTATCATGTTATCAGCCGTCGTTGAAAGTAATTGACTGTGATCGCGGTTGCTGTTGCTGAGCACTTTTGACCAACAATAAAACAGAATTTGACGAATTCTATATAATTGTCACCCCTCCTGCGACACATTACAAGTATTTATAGTTCTCATGAAGCCTTACTTAGAAGTATATTTAAAGAAAAATAGTACTAATTTCTGTTTTATTTTTTGAAACCTCTAATGGCTGGTCAAAAATATATTAATAATAATTTAATCTTATCTCTTTGTCAGCGGCCATCACCAGGTATATGATAACGAGAGAAAACTAATTATCGCAATAATAATTATTGTTTCAGATTCGCGCACGAGTGCAGTTTGTATTTAATAAGGACGGCGGGCGAGAGGAGCTATCTGTGCAAGTAGTGCAGCGGCGGTGGCTTCGGCGGCGACGGTGTCGGTGTCGGACCCCCTCCCTGGCCGCGACTTCCGCCCCGACGAACGCAAGAGCCACTCCAGCAGCAGCAGCGTCTCCGTCCGTCACTCCACTCACCGTCCGACGCTCGCTCGCAACTCATCGTCGCCTCCGCCACTTCAGCAGACAACATGAGGGAAATCGTCCACCTGCAGGCCGGCCAGTGCGGAAACCAGATCGGTGCCAAGGTGAGTTTGTGCCCGTTTTCCAGCACTTTCCGCTCTTCTCCGAATCCCCAGCAGATCACCATCGACGTGGAAAATAAATAATTGCGCGACACTGCCTGGTGCTCAGGCCGGAAAGAACGGAGGAGAAGGCTGTCTGGTTTGATGGAAAATATATGTACGGGAAATTTTCCTGCCGAGCTCGTGGGAACAAGCTTTTTGTTTTCCTATTTCTCAAGAGCGGTTTAGAGGAAAATGCGTGACTCATATATCACAAGCATGCCTTCTTTTGGGCTGTTTGTGCTGACGCGATAATTTAATTTCTAATTAGCTGGCGTTGCGGTGTTTACTGGTTCGTGACAATTATTGTCACTCCGCTTTTAAATGGCACCCCCGTGGTTCTGCTTTTTGTTTTTTCCTAAGCAGCGGGGACATGCACGGTTCGCGAGAATGCAAGTCAAATTGATTATTCACGGGCTTAATGGAGCTTCTTGCGAGTCATCGTGTAACTCGAGCGCGCACACACGTGAAATGTCTTTTTTTCTGCAGTCGCTGATATTCAGGGTGAATCCGCCGCGGCGAGTAGCGTCGAATAATCTCGGCAGCGAGAACAAAGCGCGACGCAGTGGAACAGCTCCACGGCCGCGTTTATCGCTCTGAAATCGGAAGTTGCTCGATTTGAAAACGCTTTATCGCACGCACCCGGCTGCAGCAGACTCGACTCTGCGGTTGCCCTTATCGCTCGAGCCGCAGACTCGAAGATTCAATCGGATTTTCATATTGAACCGAGACGCGAGGTGCTCCAACTTTCAATAAATATCTCCAATTGAGCGCAAGCCGGCTCCTAATTGCATTCTTAATTCTCTCGACACTGGGAAACGGCGCGTGTGTGTGTGTGTGCTGCGATTTTGAATAAATGGTCGTTTCTTTTTGTTCTTGCGGCCGCTCACAATGCATTCCACGGCATTTCTAGCGATTTTGTGCTTCAATTCACAGCGCGCGGTGTGTTGTGTCTCCGTTCGCTAAAACGATTCGCAGTTCACTTCACTTCTCGCTCGGCGAAACACACGAAGTCATAAAGCGGCAAGGAGAGCAGACCTTGAGTGCGCGCGGCCGCATTACTCTTTTTTCCGAAATAATAATAAATCCCGTTCTCACTACAAATTTGATCCTCGCGGATTTTAGTAAGTAGTAAACAGTCGGGGAGCGGTTGTGCGTTTAGTTTGCAAGTAAATCGCACTTACGGCACACACACACAAAGCTGGCCTTTTATGCAAAAGCGGTTTCAGGCCGGGCGAATGCGAGAACAGATCGGGACACTCGAGATCGAGAGTCGTATCAAATGTCAGTCCGCGCACCGAGGGATTATTGTCCTTATTACGATTTAATATGCGTGCTTGAAAGGGGAAAATATTTCTAGCTGACTGCTCGCCGTGCCGTTCACCGTGCTTGCGATAAGAAAGGAGAAAAAGATTTCGCGGCGCAGGGGTGGATCAGATTCGTTTTATGTCGAGCAAGCAACAGGTATATGAATGTCTTTCTTGCTTTCTCAAGCGGAGAGGATGACGTTTTATTTGTCTAAATTTGGGTTCGCAGCAGGAAGACGTAAAATTGCTTTAGAGTTTCCATTACACATTAAAATACGTGCGCGTTCACAGTCCCAGCAAGTTTTGAATAATACATACACACAGAGTTTGTGGATCTCGGTTTCCTCAATAATTTCAGACCCCGTATGTGTTGCTTTTCGGTTTTAATTCAATTTGGTGAAAGCCAGCAGCTTAATTGAGCGTGTTGGGTTTAATTATAGAGCAAGATCAAATAAAAAATTTATAAATTAGCTTGGGTCGTAAAATTAAATTGGATGTATCGTTAGCAGACAGTTCTGTAATTGCGTTAATTGTTATTTCCTACAAAATATTTGACCCGATTTTGAAATATTCATTTTTGACAGTGTCGAAAATCTGTGGAATCGTAAAAACCATTACTTCAGTGATTTTTTGTCACTTCCCTGATTGGCCAGATCGAGACATTCGAGACAGCAGCGCCACAGCACAAGCAACAAAAGTTTCCGCCGATTTTCAGCACGTCGTGTCAAATTTTTTACTTGCTGCCCAAATTCGGTCCTCAGGAATCGATTGGCACTGTCAAAAATGAAATTCCAGGGCTCCTTTTCAAAAGTGACTTGATTTGATGTAGCATCAAACAAATGGCAGCTGCATGGGTGCATTGCCTTTCTCGCCAGCACCTTGACCAATTGCGCAAAATGCAATTATAAGGCAGACGCCGTCTGGCCGGGAGAATGAGTAACGGCGCTTGTGTACTCCAGCCGCGAAGGAGGGGTGGATGTGGTGTTCTGCTGGCTGCATATCGCACAGGATGACATCATGCAATCTGCCACCATGTATCAAGTTTACACGTTTCCTGCTGAATTTATTTGGAATATCACGTACTAGACGTGATCAATAACCCGCAGGGCACTTGTGGGGAGTCCGCGCGAGGAGACCATCATCCTCCTCAGCTGCGGCCTGAAAAAACAGCGCGCGGCGCGTGTGCGTGCGTCTCGACGGCCGGCCGGCCTGCCGTCGCGCGATTATTTGTCTTCCTTTTTTTGCAAACACACACGCTTTTTGCATGCGCGACGCGACCAGCACATTCCGCTCGGCAAATGAGGAGAAACGCTAAATCATTTGAATTGCAGTCTGCTGCCAGACGCCGAGAGATTAATTAATTAATGTGTAGATTATTCTTATTGTCTGCTCGACGAGGAAAATAGCAAGTTCCTCTTTCAGCAAACGCGACCGAAATTTTGATGATTCACTTCTGTATATTTGCATTTTACAGAGAAGAGGAGAGCAATTTTTATTATATTTAACTGTGGCTAACGGCGTGAATCATATTGTCTAGACACGTTTTTAATCCCAGAAAAAAGTTTCGCAAAAAGTCTCGGTGAAATATTAACGGAGACCGAAATATATAGGCCAGCCAGCAGATGGGGAAAATCCCGGTGCCGAGTGTATAACGATGGTGTGATTAATTATTTTATTGCTTTGAAAAGGGAGCCGCAAAATCTCGACGTATGTAATCATTTCTGCTGAAAAACCAACAGTGTGCGGTTTTCGATCCGGACAATGCAGCTAGCGTGTGTTTTTTGCGCATGGTTTATCCAATCAAACGCTCGATTCTCGTGGCTTCAATTATTAACTACTCTTCTGCAGGCAATTTCGGTCTGTGTGTGCGCGAAATTTATTGTGCCCTGATGATCATGACTGCCGGGATCGTGATACCATTTAATAGGCGCGGTTCTTCTTCTTCTTTTCAAGAAAATTGGCCCGCTTTTTGCCGGCAAAAATGCGCCGACCGCAATTAAATAGCTCAGCAGAGACATTTTGTTTGTATTTTACCGTCTCGAGTCGAGAGTAGGAGGAAAAATTGAGAACACACGATGCTAACAATCAATTTCGGAGATGAGTAACAAACAGCAGCTCACATGCAGCCAGACAATCGGCGCGGAGAGCGGCAAAGTGTCCTCTTTTGTCAAGAAGCATTCATCAAATCACTGCTCGGAATCATTAGCGACGAGATCGGATCGACGGGACCCCTTTCGACTCTGGAGAAAGAACAATGCAAACGTCGTTATGGTGCGGAGCATATATGCGCGCCAACACCACTTTCCCGGCCATAATAATAAAATAATCTCGTGCATTGTGTGATCGAATTGCTTCAAGGCTGTAAATCAGTGATGCGAGGCGGCCGTTTTTTTGGCTCCGCTTCCTCCAGAGTTATAGCAAGGTGTTCCCCAAATCAGCCACCCGTAACCAGAGGACCGGTGCACTCACAAGATTTGTGAGTGTACGATCACCACCCTGTGTGTCACCTCCCAAATTGCCGGCCGCTTCTCCGAATTTTCCTTCCTTGGATGACTCGTCCCATCCACATTTTCGATGAGGAACATGCACTCGGCGCTGCTGAAATTGTATCCAAGTGTTGTTTTTTTAAGTCCTATCGCGGCTGGTCACACTCAAAAGTACTTCGGCCGAAACCATTAAGACCACCAGAGAGCGGCGAGTCCGCTTTTTCGTTTATCTAGCGGCGGGAAAATCAGAAGTGTGAAGATTCTTATAATTTATTTCGGCTCTCAGCTTCCCGGGATTTTCTGTTTAATGGTCGAGGTTGTTTATTAATAATTAAAGAAAAATATGTGTAATTTCGAGATCCGTGCGGTAGTAAAACAACGTGGAAGATCGATTAGATATGCATCAAGTGCATGCAAGGCTGCGAGAAGGAATTCCGAGAACATACACTAAACGCCTGAAAATTGCCTCTCTGGGGGGCGCTATTATTTTAAAATAATTACTTCATCCTCCACTCCAAATAGGTTTGTACAATATTGAGAAGCAAGCTTGCCGCTCAGCTCAGCTCAGGGGAGTGTTGAAAGGCGTTCTCCAATTTTTTTTTTTGCCGAATTCATCGCTTTTTGCTGCCCCATCATTGTTATGGCTAATAACTTCCTGTTCACGCAAATAAATTAATAGACTCGAAGATTCGAACAATGCAGTTGCGTGGAAGTGGATTAAGTAGCAAAAGTGTTACTTTTTGTGTACTTTTTGTTCATTTGTAGGACAACAAATTTAAATTTGTATGAATGGGCGTGAAAAAACAAATTCCCTTCTCACGCTTAATTTACCAAAAACAGAATGAAATATTCATGAGGTAATAATCTTTATTACGACTTGCGAGCCATATTCAAATGAAATGAATATTATAAATCACGGACCAGACGCATAATTTGAGCTAAGGAAGAGAGAAACCAACCACCCGCAGCCACCGAGCAGCACACTTAGATGAATTATTAGCTCGGCGCGCATCCTTCCCCTAAATTAACGACGGTAATCGTTTTCCTGAGCAAACCAACCTGAACAAATAGAAGAAGCCGCAGCTGAACATCTCGGAATATTATAAAGTAGTCCATATATCTTTCTGTGATTCGCACGTTAATTGGCTAAGGGTAATTAGAGGCGATGAGCCATCTGGGAAGTGCGCGGATCAATCTTTCATTAAAGCACGGCATAAATTAGAGTTAAAGGGCCGCCGATCACGTGCCCGACCGGCGGACAGGAAACGGCTGGCTAGCTATGGCTTACCTGCCTCACTGAGAGCCCTGAATCGCGCGCAAGGGTGACTCCAAAAAAGGCAGGTGCTGCGCAGGTAATTAGAGAAGAGTCGATGCCTTTTCCTCATCCGCACACACCGCGCCAGTCAGGTGCTGCGATCACTGATTTCTGCACGCTATTATCATGCAGTCTACATCGAAATTTCCATCTTTGTGTTCCAATGGCTGCTGAAGGGAAAAAATCAGATATTATATCGACTAAACAATTAGTAGAATTGTAATTTTAGTTCCAGATGATTTTAGAATTGAGGTAGCACTGGCATTTGGCTTTTTATTCCTAGGGGGTCGTCGAAAAAACGTAAAAATCGTAACTGTAGCGGTTTTTGGTCTGTACCTAACTTCAAGAAGGTCGGTGACCAATCAGAGAAGGAAGCGATTTTAACGTAACGACGGCAGCGCCACAGCAAAAAGGCTTAGTTGAGCTGGCTGTCGTTGTGTCGCTGCTGTCTCGATCTAGACAATCAGATGGAACGACTCCCTGCTCTGATTGGTCGCCTCCGTGTTCACGTTCACATCAAAAACCGCCAAAGCAACGGTTTTTACGGTTCCGCCGATTTCCGGCTGTCTTAACCTAATTCGATCCTCAGAAATCAATTTGCACTGCAATAAATGAAATTCCGCCCAGTGCTTCACTAAAATTAATTTAATTAAATCACGCGTGTTTTGATTTTATAGCATTCTCCTCAAGTGGAGCACGAGCAGAAATTCCTCAAAATTACACAACTCTTAAATGCATGGTCTGCTGAAGCTGCAAATTCTTTTTCATTCGGCGGCCATTCTCCCCGGCATAAATATAACATAATATTCTCACTGGTCTCAGCGTGAAATCGCATATTTTTGTGTTTTTTTATCTGCAATCGAGTTACCCGCAAATGCATATCTATAGACACGGCGCGAATCACAATCTGAATGCGTGATTGTGCGCTCAAATATACGCGGTGCGAAATTTCGGGTGTGAACTTTTGTAATGCAATTCATTGTGTAGATTTGTGCGATTTGTTAACGGCTACCATATAAAGCAAAGCTGATTTTATTTCACAAAATAACCAAACCTGCACACTCTTCAAGCCCATAATCCTAACGCGCACGCACAAAAGCGTGAAATATGAAACTGTACATTGTAACGCGTTTTTCTCCAGCATATTTTTTTAAAATAAATACGCAAAAATTTACTCGTTTTACAGATTTATGCTGTTGCGAGTGAT
This sequence comes from Cloeon dipterum, assembly GCF_949628265.1. Taxonomy (NCBI): domain Eukaryota; kingdom Metazoa; phylum Arthropoda; class Insecta; order Ephemeroptera; family Baetidae; genus Cloeon; species Cloeon dipterum. The sequence continues at coordinate 964,686 of NC_088786.1, read as the reverse complement.
GAATAAGCCGAGCCGTTTCACGCGCCAATGCCTTTTTTAATTGATAGGAAGTGTGTGCTGCTGGCTGCGCTAATTGCCGAATGATAATTTCGCCCACGTGAAGTCTTTGATCAATATATATAGGCAAACTTTTCGAGGCCAGTGCGCTGAAGCCGCTATTCAAGCGTCAAAGACGAGACTCGAGACGGGCGAACAACGATTCTCAATTCCGTTTAAACAGTCCACGTGCACTTAGAGTATATACACAGCAAACGAGGAACAAGTCTGGCCGAAAAAGCATTCCATTCAGTGGAGCAAGCGGAGCGTCAAGGAAAAAAGCAAAAAGCCACCGAAACTGCTGACTTGTGAAATTTCCCCACGGCCGATCGCCTCGCCGCCGCCGCCGTAGGTGTCTCTATCGTCGGTCAGACGGGCAAAAAGGGGTGCTTGCATGGGAAAGCAACGCTTGATCGAGCCAATGCGATTTAAAAACCAACAAAATGAGATGCGAGAGAGCAGGCAGGTGCGGATGCGGTCAAATCGGATGGAGGATAAACGCGCGTAAATTAGTTTTATCGCCAGAGCCTGACTGCATAGTGTACAAAAATAAAAGCAAGAAAGTGGTGTGCATTAGTTGGGGGACTAACTTGGAACTTGGAGTGCAGTTAAATGTCTGGATATAGGTGCACTGACCCCTCTATTCCTTTGCTCATGCAACCTCACTATGCTCCGATAGCTCTAATATTATATATATTTCGCCACGCACGCTGCATCAGAGGCTGGTTGGCGCTGAAATGAGTTGGATTCGCGCACGATGTAACACACACACACACACGCTGCGCCGCCGGATTGTTATTAAGTTTTAATGACGGTGATTCTCGAGCAAAAGGAAACGCGGCTGCGCATCCGAAAAGGTGGAAACGAGCGTGCGATTGTGTTTGGCACGTGATCAAACTTAAAGGCCTTTGCAAAGTTTTTACTAGGATGGACTTGAAATACATCAAACGAGGACGAACCGACTAATTTAGAATGAATAGCAGTGATTGAATCATAGATTATAATAATTAACAAAATAAAGGAGTGTTCCCCATTCTTTTGATAAGATTATTTTTAAACCCAGACTTCCAAGAACCGCATTTCCGGTTTTCTTTTCCAAGTTTTTCAATTACTTTGCAGAGAGCGATTTTTATCTCGTGCTGTAACGATGGTTGAACAGGACAAACAGCAGAAATTGAGGCGTGTACGTAATACTCAACAGCTTCTTGCGTGCATAATGCTTTTTGTGAGTCAATTTTGTGGTGGCAGATGCGGCGAGGAAAATGAAATTAACAAGTGCAGACGAGTGGAAATGCGTTTTGTTGGTGGCTAATGATCCGCCGAGTTGTTTTTCGTCCAGTGGGTGCTCCGAGATTTCCTGCTGCGCGCCTCTTGGGAAAAACAAACACTATGGAAATAAAGCCACAAAGTGCACGGCCGAATCTGTGATAATTGCACCAAAAAACTTGGTAGACAATGAGCCTGTCTAATTTTGATTTCGTCTGCTCGTCAATCAGCTCCTCATCAAGCCCAAACATCCTTTCAAAAGCAAGTGTCATTAGCTTGAGAGGCGTGCGCCATACTTATACTTTTGTTCTCACATTTTCCACTCTGGAAAGTTTATTTCCGTCTGCACGCGCAGGAGAAAGAGAAAAAAAGAAGGCAGTCGGCAGCCCCAAACATTCCGACGCCAGTGGAACAAACAAAAAGGGTTCATCCACGGCCAGATTGTTTCCAAATGTTGCCGCAGCCGTAAATCAAGAAGTAACAAGCCGAAAAGTGAGACTCTCATTTCGAATGGGGGATTGATTACCGTCGTTTTAACTGCGAATTTGTCGCAATAAAAGCGCGGAGACGGCAGAATGAAATTACAAAAAAGCGCTGCATAATTAGGGCGTGACCGGCGTGCGCGCTGCAAATAAATTTATTGCCGCTCGCACATCAAGAAGGGCGAAGTTTTGTGCTCAAACCACGCAGGAAGTTAGTAAACCATTTGTTTCCGCGAGAAAGATGACTTTTATGTGACGCCCCCGACGCTCACGAAGGGTGTTTTATTTCAATGAAGGGTCAGGTGCCGCGGCTTTGCTAATTGAGAAAAAAAAGAGAGAGAGGATGACTCATTCATCGGCATTATGCAAATCAGTCTGTGCACTTGAAGGAGTTCTTCAATTTGGCGTATGTACTTTTTTCACGCGTCCGCTGCCGAGTGGAAGTAATTGTTTGCGCCGGCCGGATTATGCAAATTCGCTTCGAATATACTTGTGTCGTCACTTTCTTTCAGCACCGAGATTATTTTCCCCTTAGTCAACTAGACACCAAATGGTCGAATAATTCAATTTTTTGTTCTCTTGCAAGGCGATAATTAATGAAAATGTTCTGCCACGAGCAGGAGGAAAAATTACAAGCTCAATTAAACGAGACACGTCGCAAGAGTTAACCACTAAAAATGACTGAACGAAATATTAATCAAGCGGCTGCAGCAGAAAATTTGAAGATGAAAAACGACGGTTCATTCGGTGTTAATTAAATGCGAGGGTGTGTTGTGCAGCTGGCGAACTAGTGTCACTCCACTATTTTTAAAGGGCTAAATTTGGAGACTTCTTTTTGTCAGACATCCTGCACCCCGTTTTTGTAGGCACTTCTTGCTCTCTCAACGGCAATATCATTGAAGCCTTATTTAGCGCCGCACTCTCCTCTGCTGCGCGTTTATTTTAGCCGCCGCCGCGCGCGCACTCCGAGACAAATTCATCTCTTTTCCAGCCGTATATACTCATGGTTTTACCAGAAATGCCTCTCGCATTCCCCACACGTGGTTGTGTTGGTAAAAGGAAAATAAAATTCCTCCCTACCTTGTGAAACTCGAGGCTCTCTGCTGTTTCAAAATGTTGGGAAAGAAAAAACTTAAAAGCTATATTACAATAAAACGCTTTAAGTCGGGAGAGACAACACAAATTAATTAGTATTTTTTTTCTCTCCTGTGGATTTAAAAAAAGATAACAATTTCTCTATGCGCCTTTTCCATAATTAGCGGCGCCTTGACCTGAGGTGTGCGTTCTTCTCCTGCGAGGTGTAAATTTCCAGCAGCTGTGAAGAGGAGAGAGACTGCTCTCGTCACGCTACATGGTTTACAAGTCAGGAGAACATATGCGAAAAAATTCCTCTCCGGCTGGCGAGTTTAATTAAACAGATGCACACGTATGCACCTCGGCACCGGATTCGCTCATTTTTCATCCGCGTAATTAGATGCGTGCAACTTGAGCAATCGAGTTTCCTCTCGGAGAAGATTGCTCCAAAAAGAATTAAAAATTAAATTTGCATACGAAATTGCCGCTTTCACAGAGGCCGACGTGGGCGTCGCCTTGTCCCGTCAACACCGGGAGCAAATTTTAATTACTGTAATCGCAGTTTCTGTGCGACGACAGACTTGCAGCGCACCTTCGGCTCTCGCGTTTCTCCAGCAGCAAATATAATAATAATCCGATATCACCTCCTCGTGTACTCGTGGGCACAATATATATGAAAGCAGAGAAGGCGACGGAAATTAATACTTACAATGCTCACAGCACGATATGTGTATATATATGCTGAATTCCGAACTCGAGCGAGTGAGTGACGTGCCTCACAGCTAGCAGATCACTCTTAACTCGGCACGAGCAACGAGACACGCACGACGCCCGCGTTTCCCAAGAAATGACGACGCTGCAATTTCGGAACATTTTGTTTAATATAGTGAATGAATATATAACAGAGGCTGTTTGAGATTGCTGTTTGAAGTGGACGTGGCACGACGCCTTTAATTGCTGCTCTGCCACATTTTTTTTTCACTCTGGAAAAAGGATTTAGAATTAGTTCCCTGTTTGATATCAAATTTTCCAATTGATGCAACCTAATACTTCTTAGTAATTGACTTTTTCAATTCATCTACTATCAATATATGCCTTAACAAATTTTATAATGGATGTTTGTTCTCACAATTTATCAAAAGGAAACCGTAAGTTACGTTAGCTAACAGTGAGACCATGTCCAGGGGGCAAAATATGCCTTTAAATTAAAAAGCTTGGTAACGAAATTAAGTTGCCTGTGTTGAATTTTATTTACCACTCGCAAAAAAATAATATTTTTACTTTTCCGACTTTTCCGTTTTCTGCAAACATTGTCAACTCCAAATCACGAGTTCTAAGCATCAGATTTGCGAAAACTACCCACCGTTAGACTCGCCTCGACCTCCCCTGACCAGCTAAAAGGATTAAGGGGGGCTTCCCCTTAACCCCGAATTGTTTCTTGTATATTTCAGCACCTTTTAACATAAGTAAAATCTTGAATAGGGGTTGAAAGTGGTGGAGGGTAGGTACCACTAAACCCTTCAGCTAGTCAGGGGAGGTCGAGAAGAGTCTAACGGTGTGCAGTTTTTGTAATTCTATAATTGTTAGAATCCGAGATTTGCAATTGACAAAATTTGCAAAACACGAAAATCGTGTTTTTTCGAGTTTCTAGCAAAAAATACAGATAACCACCACTCCGATATTTTCTCAAACGTGTATACTCATGTCATGGGACAATTTTTAAGCCTATTTTAAAATTTTTAATTTTATAAACCAAAATGAACAGTAGGGAACTTTGACCTTGATCTATAGGACATCAAATTTCGTGTCAGTTCGAAAGGGATCGGCAAGGGGAATCCAAATCACATTTTATTTTTGACTGAGGTGTCAAAGATTTCCAAAATTGCCCTGTTAACATTTAAATATTTTGTCAAATTCATATTGTCGAGTTTACTTTTCCTCATTCCAATTTTTTTCCTCCAGCCCGTGACATTTCGTCTTCTCCAAAAGGAAGAAAATCGCATTTCAGGAGAAATTAGCAAAGACCTGTCTGAATAAAATTGTAGAAGCACGTCAATGAAGTTAGTTGTTCCTGCGATTGCGATAGCTTGGCCGAAAATTCCAATAGTTTGGAAAGAAGGTTCAAAGAGAGCCGTCTTCTCATTCGATAACATCTAGAGCGTTCAATCAAAAAGCACAAAACTAACGCATGACGAGCAACAAATTGATCCATTGATCAGCTCACGAGCAATTTGGCCTTAATTGGGCCGTGCGCGCAGTCCCATTTTTTCTAATCATTCAATTATTGGCCGCTTCTTTTTGCGGCCCCGACGCGAGCATAACGGACGAAAGAATATATTTCCAATCTGCGCTGGAAGCAGGAAAATAGTCTGATCCTCGACACGTTGTTTCCTTGTTTTGCAGTTCTGGGAGGTCATCTCAGACGAGCATGGAATCGACCCCATGGGCAACTACCGCGGCACTTCGGACCTGCAACTGGAGCGCATCAACGTCTACTACAACGAGGCCTCTGGTGAGCTAATAGAAACATAATAACGCATCCACTTGTCTTGTGCGGCTCCTCTCCAATTTATTGTTATGTTATTTGTACGCGAAAACGGCAGGAAGAGAGAAAGAGAGAGAGAGAGAGAGAGAGAGAGAGAGAGAGAGAGGCTGCTGGAATGCAGTTCTCGATCTGCAATTATTTTAATGGCTCATCTCTCTCTCTCTCCCTGCTCGTCTCGCCGATAATACATATAACGCATTCAACTTGCATTGCCATCTCTTGAAAATAATCGCTCGTCGTGATTATCATTCATGCACAATTTTGTACAAGTACGTTAGTCGTTTAATGTTAGTTGAACATCTGTCAGATAGATTTATAGTTATAGTTGCACACGCAGAGAGTAATTTAATACACTATATATACAATTTGCACCGAGCGTTCTACAAAAAACTTGTGGAATTCCAGCGGTTTAGCTGAAAACCTATGTTTAAAAGCAATCGCTCTGCTTATAGCAAATCAAGAACACACCGTTTTACATGCTGAAGGGAGGGGCGACATGACTGATTAAAAAATCTAAAAAAAGGAGCAATTCAAAATGATCTGGGTTAATTCCATAAAACAAAAGTTGAGAAGGTGAAAAGGGCATGAATTTATTTTTATATAGGAGTCGTTTCCATTTTCTTTCGTAATTGTTTTCCAATTGCTTCGAAGAAATTGGAAAACTAATTCCTCTCGATAAATACGAGTTGCCTAATAAAGCAAAACAACATTTACTGCCACCAAAAATTGAGTAATTACCGCGTTTAAGCCACCATAGAAACATGAAGGAGCAAATGATGTGTCTTGTAAAATTTTAAATGATGCGCATTCTCCCAGGAAAATTTTATAAGAAATCTGAACTACTCACGAAGGAACCAAAGTGTTCGTTTTCTTAAAGTTGCATTGAATATATTAAAAGGGTTGAAACACAGTCGAAACACTCTCTGTCCACAATTCTACACGATGATCTGAAACGTAAAAATTGTAAGTTTAGTGGATTTTTTATTTGAACCTTGCAAAAAGTGCCAGAAGAACATGAGCGACCAATCCGAGAAGAGACCGCATTTCTCTGATTGGACGTAACGCTCTCCTAAAATCGAGACAGCAGCGCCACAGTGACAGCCAGATCATCTAGCAATTAATAGACTTTGTCACTTAATAATTGCTGACTCGCCGCGTGGAGCGAGAGTTCTAGATTGGCTACGTCCAATCAGAGGACCGCTTGATTCTGATTGGTCGTAGACGTTCTTTTGGTTGGGATTTTAGACCAAAAACCGTTTTTTTTACATTTTTCGGTACTTTTGTGAGTACTTCATCTGCCTAACCCAACTAGATCCTCGATTTGGCACGGTTCAATAATTGCTAAAATATCACATTTTTAGCAGCGGGGTCCAGATGTGCGATAAAATTGGTTCACACTGCGCAGATCCAAGATGGCGTCTGAATGTGGGAAGCAAAAAGCCTTACGAGTGTCAAGAGTTTGTTTTTACGATTCAAAAGACACAATTAATGCAAATTGTGTCACATAATTGACCAAAACTTTGTTCTTTTCGCGTATTTTCACGAGACCATTTTTCGCGCCATACTCAATCTGCGCGTCGCACGAATCTCGGCCCCGCTGATTTCTAGTTTTATAATAATGACCTTGATTTAACATATCAGTTCGTCAAACCCTCGAAGAAATCACGAAAAGCAATTTTTTTTTTCGAAGATTTTAGTGTCTAATATTTACTTTATATTTTTCAGGAGCAAAGTACGTGCCACGCGCCGTCCTGCTCGACCTGGAGCCCGGCACGATGGAGGCGGTGCGCTCAGGGCCGATCGGCAAGTTATTTCGGCCGGACAACTTCGTGTTCGGCCAGAGCGGCGCCGGCAACAACTGGGCAAAGGGCCACTACACGGAGGGCGCCGAGCTGGTCGACTCGGTGCTCGACGTGGTGCGCAAGGAGGCCGAGAGCTGCGACTGTCTGCAGGGCTTCCAGCTGACCCACTCGCTCGGCGGCGGCACCGGCTCCGGCATGGGCACCCTGCTCATCTCCAAGATCAGGGAGGAGTACCCTGACCGCATCATGAACACCTACTCCGTCATGCCCTCGCCCAAGGTAACTATAACGAGCCTTTTTATTGTCAAATTGAACAATTCGTTTTTATACGATCCGTGTAATTGTATCACGAAGATTCAGGCAGTAAATCAATTGCAACAGGATTATTTTATGGCATTGCGTTTCACCACATAAACTGTCTAAAGAATTTATAGTTTCCAATCTTGCGGCATCCCATTTAATTATGCCGCTCCACATTTCGCGAGATTGAAATGAACTGAGAAATTTTTCAGCCGAGTGCTGGAGCGAGCAAATTAAATGTCTCGAGAAGGTGCCTTTCACAGATGAGCTGCGCGCTTGGCTATAGGCCTACATTCAATAAAGTGGCCAGTCACCTCGCGCTTAAAAATAAATGGAGAATATATACCCATGCATAATTTCACACACAAAATGTTCCAGCTGAAATTGCGGCTGGCCGCGAAAAGATTTGTTCCGCGAGCGGCGTTTTCACTCTTTGATTTTTTTCCTCAGGTATCAGACACGGTGGTGGAGCCCTACAACGCCACCTTGTCCGTGCACCAGTTGGTCGAAAACACGGACGAAACGTACTGCATCGACAACGAGGCCCTGTACGACATCTGCTTCAGGACCCTGAAGCTGGCCAACCCCTCCTACGGCGACCTGAACCACCTGGTGTCCCTCACCATGTCCGGCGTGACCACGTGTCTCCGCTTCCCTGGACAGCTCAACGCCGATCTGCGCAAGCTGGCCGTCAACATGGTGCCTTTCCCACGACTCCACTTCTTCATGCCAGGTAACAAAATAAAATCGAGGTGCTTTTCGAGAAATTCGATTTTGAATCATGAAAAACACAAATTTGTCGAATTTTTGCAAATGAACCCGCGAGATCTGTAGATCTCTGGGTAATGCAAGTGATCATGAGGGGTGCCCACCCCCTTCGAACCCTTTACCAACCCCTGGAAAGCAGAAAAACAATTTTTGGTCAATTTCCAAATATTAACAATTCAGTGTTCAAAGCCGCCAACAGATGGCGCCGCCATAGACTTTCGATTTTAAGGCACTTCCGCTGCGATTTCAGACTCAATCTAGCTACTGTGCATTCTTCAATTAATTTGCTAATTTTTGACGTGCTGAAAACCAAAATCGGTTCAGCCAATCGCCGTAGAATCGTGAAAAACTATTTTTTGAAATAAAAAAATCTTTTCCGACGTTTCCACGGCGAATGGCTGAACCGATTTTGGTTTTCAGCACGTAAAAAATTAGCAAATTAATTGAAGAATGCAAATTGAGTCTGAAATCGCAGCGGAAATGCCTTAAAACCGCTTAAAACAAAATTTTTTAAGAAAGTGTGTCGTTTCGCCATCTGTTGGCGGCTTCGAACACTAAAGGTTTATGCAACTGGTCAATTTTTACTTTTCAAAATTTTCTATTAAAAATGGATCTGACTTCAGGTTTTGCGCCGCTGACCTCTCGAGGCAGCCAGCAGTACCGCGCGCTGACCGTGCCGGAGCTGACCCAGCAGATGTTCGACGCCAAGAACATGATGGCCGCGTGCGACCCGCGCCACGGCCGCTACCTGACCGTGGCCGCCGTGTTCCGCGGCCGCATGTCGATGAAGGAGATCGACGAGCAGATGCTGGCCATCCAGAACAAGAACAGCAGCTACTTCGTCGAGTGGATTCCGAACAACGTGAAGACGGCCGTGTGCGACATCCCGCCGCGAGGCCTCAAGATGTCGGCCACCTTCATCGGCAACTCGACGGCCATCCAGGAGCTGTTCAAGAGAATCTCCGAGCAGTTCTCCGCCATGTTCAGGCGCAAGGCCTTCTTGCACTGGTACACTGGCGAGGGCATGGACGACATGGAGTTCACCGAGGCCGAGAGCAACATGAACGATCTCGTCTCGGAGTACCAACAGTATCAGGTATGAATAATTATTGTAGCCTTTAATCGTTTTTGATTCTAATTTATTTTTATAATTCGCAGGAAGCGCTTGCTGGCGAAGAGTACGACGACGAGGTCGAAGAAGAAGTTGGAGGAGAGGTGGTCATGGATTAAGCCAGACCCCAGAATGTTTTTAATTTAAAAAAAGTCAAACAATCTTCAAGGAGACCAATTATTATTGTTATTACTTTGATTTTAAACCGGCAATCCACCTAGAGCTCTCTTCTCTTCTGCAATAGCGAAAATCAGCTGCTTATTATCTATAATGTATTGTATCACAATAACGTTTTCCTAAATAATTAATTGCTGCGAGTAGTGCTTAAACCAAGAGTAAATGTTATATAGTCATTTCATTCTTTCCCCTTTCATACTTCATAATTTTATTCTAGTTGATAATAATTTTATTTTTAGTTTTAATACGATGTGGATATTAGTATGCAATTAGCTACGCAAAACTTTGAGGTCAGATGACAACTACACACAGTGATGTTGCTAGTTTTTTTATGGATAAAACACTATTTTTATCCTAGGTAGAAAGCTACACTTTTTGTAATCGACTTCTATAATGATGTTTTGTAGCTATTTTTGTACTCTTATAAAAATAAACTGTATAATATTAATATTTTGAAATGTTTTACTGCGACCTTGAGTGATATAGTTGTAAGGAGTAAGGTATCTCTCGCTTAAGCCAAAAAGCTTAAAAAAGGCAAATAACTGAGTTCGCCAAATTAGTTTAATGCTGTTCTTTTTACCGGAAAATTGGGCTACTGAAATCTAAAGACACAAAAATTAGAACATCCAGAGTGTTCGAATGCTGGTAGAAAATCAAACTTTGTGCCAAAAGATGCCTTTTTAGACGGAAAACAACTTTAAATTTAATAAATTTTGAATGTTTCAAATATGAATAATTTTTTAGTTCCAATAAGGGAAAAATATGGCTGGACTTCTGTAGCTTTCAAAATAAATATATTTCTTTAAAAAAAAAATAAAAAATATATATATCAAAAACGGCATCTCTAATTCTCTTCTAAGTATACGGAATCGTTTCCCTAAGTGCATTTGACACGCCTACAAATTTTCAGGATGGCGAATCTCGTAGTTTCTTAGAAATAATAGGGTCAAAGCTTGAAAAATGGAATTTTCCGAATTTTCAAGCTCAAGTGAGCCATAATAATAAAATCAAATTTGCATACGATCGGTCAATTTGAATCAGCGTCACGACTCCTGAGGATAGATAAAACCATCTCAGAACAGGTGAGAAATCTAACCCTGGATCCAGGGAAGCCCTAAAAAGATCGATAATATAAATAAATTCACAGCATGCACGTGTAGCCACTCCAACGACGCCTTAAATTTGTGTGTTGGTTCGATCTGCAGGATTTGCTCACCGTTGAAACGCTTTCAGAATTATGCGTGCACTCAGGGTCGAGATTTTGGGCACTTTTGAACACTCTGATGGCTTCCAAAAGTGTCAGAGCATCTCCTAGACATTTAAACAGTCATGCTGTAAGCGTTTCCCCAACGGAGTTGGCGCCTTTTTCATGCTGCAAGCAGTTTGCTCCTCGCCGCCAGATGTCATCGTGCGCGCGTCTCTCGGACTAAAGTTGTTGTGGTTGGCTTTTGGCTTGTGCTTTTGTCTCTCGGATTGGTTTTTGCCAATCGAAAATAACTTTTGAATCGCTAGCTAATCGAAAAGCCGAGGAGTAGTAGTGCTCACTCTTCGGGTTAAATTTGTAATTGTAAATTAATATTTGAAACAGGAAGAGAGAGCACCATGTCTCTGTTCTACGCCGTGGCAGCGTAAGTTAAACATTCTCTGCAGCCATTGTTACGGCTTGTTTGATACATAAATCAACCGGAAATTTCGTTCCAGGGATGAAAATGAGGACAACCCTGGCGCAGTTGCAGGCGAGGTCAGTTCTCAAACCACCCTGAATAATTTCTGGCCCAAAATCGTGGAGGAAGTGAAGCGACAAACGGTAACGCTTTCAAACGGGTCACATTTTATATTTTTACCATGCTTTTTTCGCCTGACTGTGAGCAGCTGGACCTGAAGCAGCAGGCTCTTCCGCTGGCCCGAATCAAAAAGATCATGAAGCTGGACGACGACGTGAAAATGATCAGCTCGGAGGCGCCGGTGCTGTTCGCCAAAGCGGCCGAGATCTTCATCCTGGAGCTGACCCTGCGCGCCTGGGTGCACACCGAGGACAACAAGCGGCGCACCCTGCAGAGGAACGACATCGCCATGGCCATCACCAAGTACGACCAGTTCGACTTCCTCATCGACATCGTGCCGCGCGACGACATCAAGCCGGCGAAACGCGCCGACGAGTCGGTCCGCACCTCGATGAACGCCGACCAGGTGCAGTACTACCTGCAGCTGGCCCAGCAGCACCAGCAGGTTCTGCAGCAGTCGTCGCAGCCGGCCGCCACGGCCACGACCACCACCACTCAGCAGCAAGCCGGACAGACGCAGAACATCCAAGTATTTTGAATTGAAATTATTCATTTTGGCCGCAAATCTCATCTCCTTAGGTGCAGGTAACCACGCAGCAGGCGCAGCCGCAGATCATCCAGCTGCAGGCACCTTCCGTGCAGAACCAGTCACAGGCCGCCACGCAAGGTGGAATCCAGATCGTGCAGCAAATTGTCACTCCCACCGGCGAAATACAACAAATTCCGGTGAGATTTTTTGCTTTCTTGGTTTTACATTAACCAAATGTCGGAAAATCAGAGGGAAATCTTTAAATTAGCCTTTCGGAAATTACGAGATTGAGAATATCTCGAGTTCTGATCAAACTTTGTGCCATAAGATGCATAATTTGAGGGCCAACAACTTTTAAATCCGCAATTTTTGTTTGATATTAAATTAGGATTTTTTTTTTTCAAAAAAAACCTCTTGAATTTCCGCCCCTTGGGCCTTTCAAGCGCGCAAGAATACTTTTTTTTAATTTCGATAATGGTCCAATTTTGGAAAACCGCTCACTGGCAGACATTCCCCAGCAAAGGGCTTTCATTGATTACGGAATAGGCACCGTCCGGCCCCGAAAACAAAAGTTTGAAGTGTCACAAATAATTTTTTTTACTTAATAATTCTTGAAGTAAAGAAGTTACCCTGGCGTCAGGTTAGCCCTCAAATTCGCACTATGTGCACTTCGACCCTTTGAATGTGCTCAGGGTGCTCAGGAAACGCCAAAATTGTCATTCCTGAGCGCTTGATCGGTTGATTTTTACCCTTGGAACATGCTGGGGGTCATCCCTGAGGTCAGATAAGACCAACGGGTAAAACGAAACACATTCTGAAAGGTCTCGACTTCACCGTGCAGATCTTACAATTTCAACCAATACAGAGTCCGTCAGGCGTCGTTACATGCGTATACCCTGACGCCAGGGTTCGATTTTGAAAGCCGTTACAACGGTATATTATGCGGTTTGGACAGACTTAAAAATTGTTTTTGTGTGTTTTCAGATCCAGCTGACGCCATCTCAGCTGGCGACAATCAAAATGCAGTTCCAAAGCAACGCGAGCCAGCCAGTCATCATCCAGACAGCGCCGATCGCGGTCAATGCGCAGACTTCTCCGCAGATCATCCAAGTGAGATCGCCCTCCACGCAATAGCAAAGTGCATTTAAAATGAACTAAAAGACTTTGTGAATAAAATCTTAACTTTAATTAAAGTAATTTCAGTGCGGAGGAAGTGTATCGTTTGCCGCAAGTAACTGGATGGATTTTTTTCTACCTATTTCTTGAACTGAATAAAGTGGTTTGATGAAATAAAATGCAGCTGCTGTATAGTTTTGCCATTTTGTATGACTGTATTTCCATTTTTTTTTTTTACATTGAATCACCCCAGGCTGTTGCTGAATGTACTCAAGAAGGCTGTGTTCAAACAATCGAAAGCGGCTGAAAGTTGCAAAGGTCAACATTGCACTAACAAGGTGATTATTTTATTATCGTACTCTCTAATATATGCTAATAACATTAAAACGTAATCACCTATGATAATAATTATTCTTTGCTCAACATGTCATTGTAAATCTGCGTGTGTGTGTGTGTGTGTTATCTTTAATTCTAATACACTTAAAACGGCACATAAACAGTTATCATCTCATTATTTACCACTTTAAATGTTTTCATTAATTTCAATAATCGTAACCAAAAGATACCAAAGGAAGAAATTAATCAAAAAGATTTTCTGCGGCGACCTAGCAATTTGAACTGATTTTTCTGACAGCACCAGCCTTCGAGCGGAAACTTTGTTTAAAATTAAAAATACCAATGCTCTCAAATTTCCAGCTCAATTATTATAAAAATAAATCTCAACAACTGTCAGCGTTTGCGGAATTTCTCGCTGGGGCTGTGAGTGGAATCAGGCAAATTTGAGGCTCGCCACTGATATCACACAATCATGGAATAATATTAATAATAATTTGCTTTCCGACGAGACAGAAGAAAAAGCCACCTCTCTTTACGTAATATTTAGAGCGCTACGAGGGACCTTGGATCAGCAGGACGACAACAAACGTCTGCCAATGATTGGGGGGCTTCTTGCTTGGAATACAAATGAGTTTATAAATACAAAAATAACTGGTTGTCTCGTATCAAAAAGATGTTGAGTGTACAAAACTGAACCGCCCTGTGATATCCCATTTCGTCATCATCGGTCGAGTGGCCCCCGATTTTGACAGATCTTGTGATTGTAAAAATCTCGCTGACAGGGTGGGTGGATTGCGTTGTGTGTGTGTGTGTGTGTGTGTGTTTGTCGAGGCCAGGCGTAATTCTGCCTGCACCGAGAGTGAGTATTTTCACAGTCCAATTTCAAACAAACACACTGCTGAGGTAATTTCATCCGAGTTTATGATAATAAAAAAATCGAGTACCGAGAGTATTCTTGGAATCAGCACCCACATGGGAGGCAGGGAGGGAGGGGGAGGGTTGTAAAGTAGCCCTGGCCGAGTGATTCTGTTTTAGCAGTCTTTCAAGATTATCAAACTAACTGAAGATTGAGTGGTGATGCATGTGTGTAGATTAGGGCCTCGTCCGGCTGGCCACCGACTCACTCGCTCACTGATCCCGAGTCGGAGCAGCTGGCGACCGACGAGGCGTCGCTCTTGGACGTCCGGTCGCTGCCGTTTGGCAAGGAAAGTTGATAGCTAAAGTCTTGTTTTGGTATAAAAGTGGTCCATTCGTCGGTGAACTCGTCCAAGTATTCAATGCTATTCAGGAAAGTTTTGCCTGCAAAATCATACCGTCGTATTAATAATTATAATTAAATGTGTGCGTGAATTGTAATCGTACCTGAGAATCCTCCAACAGCATACATCTTGTTACCGATGACTGCGACTCCAACATTGGCGCGTGGAGTGGTCATGCTTGGACCTGGGGTCCAGGTTTGGCTTTCCGAGTCGTAGATCTCGGTGGAGGTCAGCGAGTGCGTGCCGTCTGAGCCTCCCACAGCGTACATCTTGCCTGCAAATTCAGAATTCAAGCCATTAAAAGGATATCCAATGGAGAAGTGGATTGAAGGCGTGTAAAATTGTACGATTGGTTCATTTTTACCCTCGGAAAAAGCTGAGGTTACATTGTGTCATATTAAACAGGTAAAAAATCGAACCCTGACACCAGGGTAGCCCTCGAAAGTTTCATATATCATTAAGTTCCCCGTTTTTAGCCACAGAGCTTGAGGATCAAACCATTACAGAGCGCGTCAGGCGTCGCTAAAGTGGCTACAAATGCGAATTAATCGATATCGATTGCTCAAGGGCTACCCTGACGCCAAGGTTCGATTTCTAACCTCCTCTGATGGTCTTATCTGCACACGGGAATGGGCCATCATCATTTTTTTAGGGCAAAAACACGCATTTTATTTTAGAGTAATTTTGACGTTTCATGCAGGCATTGTTTGCACCTCAATTTTCTAACTCTTAGCTCTTGACCTCGACTTGAAACATTAATTTTTGAAGAAATTAAGGCAGCGAATGGCAATTTAAAGAAAAAAAATCTGCACAGTTGAGGGAATTTTGACCGCTCAGTCCGTAAATTATATATTTTGACAGAGGGAAAAAATGGAAATTTCATTTCTTGCGCAAAAAGTTAGTACAAATCAGTGGTAAGCAAATAATGCAACCCTCTGTTTCTTTTAGATGTCAGCCTGATTTGCGTGCAACCAAAATGAAAGGGATATTTTACCTTTGAAAACGGCAAGTCCGCATCCTCGGCGGGGCGTGATCATGCTCTTGGTGTAGCACCAGGTGTCGGTGGTCGGGTCGTACATCTCGACCGAGTTGAGGCAGTTCCAAGAGTCGCAGCCCCCGACGGCGTACACCTTGCCGTTGAACGAGCAGACGCCGGCCTGGTAGCGGCCGGTGAGCAGCGGAGCCACGCTGCTCCAGCCGTTGGTGAGCGGGTCAAAGAGGTCGCACTGCTTGATGCCCACCTGGCCGTTCCAGCCACCTATGCAGTAGATCTTGGCGTCGAGGTCGCACACACCTGCAACAGACGGCGCTCATTGGAGCTTGACGTGTCTCTGGGGGGTGCACAATGAGGAAAAGAGAGACAGAGAGAGAGCAGAGATCAGAGTTTCGGCAATCTGTAGCCGCATCGAGCTATGTGAGAATGAGATTGGCCGGGAGAGCGAGCGTGACAGCTGAAACACTTGGGACACTTTCTCACATTACCCGCTGAGCACCGAGTCAAGGGTCTGAAAAGGAAGTAACCTGACCGGGAGTTGCTGGGTTTTTATATAAGGACGACCAGACAAAGTGAATAAATTAATACAAATTTTCTTTATCATTTGCGCCGCACAGGCTGAAATCGAGTACAACGGTTAACAAGAGTTTCCGCGTCTGAAACGACAAAGGTGAAGCATGCAGATTTCTGGGTCCTGCCAAAAAACCAACAAGCCCTGCAGCTGAAAACAGGAAACGGGGCTACTCACCGATAAAGTCGAGCTTTTGACTACTTAACAAAAAGAAGAGTGTGTGCGCGCGCGCGCGCGCGCGGTTGACCATTGTTGATTGAGACAGTGATTTTTTGTTTGTTTGTCATTTACACTTGCAGAGTTAAGGCAACCTTAACCTATTCCTTTCAAGACAATAGAAAAAGAGAAAATAATAACTGAGCTCCTTTTCTCTGAAATTGTTAGCTGATTTGGTCTTGGTCCAGGTCGAAGGCGTGCGGCTGTGGAAGAGAACATAGAAAGAGAATAGTCAGTACCATGGTAGCTATTTTTGTTGCGGAGTTAATAAATTTTTGACCAGTGAAATTTTCATACTGCGCGCACAGAGAGAGAGAGAGAAAGATAAAGAGAGAGAGAGAAAGAGAGAGATAGAGTCAAGTCAATCAATCAGACAACCCCCACTCAGCCGACGCATGCCACAAGATGATAAAGAAAAAGGAGTTAGTGTTTTACCTCCAGCTGTCTGGGGCCAAGTCTCTTTTGCCTTTGAAAAACGGTTCTTTTTCACAACCCTTGATAGATTGCCGCACTGCTCGGCTAGACTCACCTGCGTTGGAGCGCGCCAGGGGCAGGCTGGACGTCCTCGTCCACTTTTTCGTCAGCGGATCGTACATCTCGACGGTGGTCAGTTCGGTGGTGCCGTTGCTGCCGCCCACCGCGTACACCTTGCCGCCGGACACGGCTATGTCGAAGCGCCCGCGGGCCTCCTTCATCGGCGCCAGCGTGGCCCAAATGTTGCCGTCCGGCGAGTACGACTCGACGCTCTTCAGGCACTCGCCTCGGTCGTAACCACCTGCGCAACCGAATCGAACCTTGGCGATTATTGGGTCATTGTTAAATTTGCCACGACTCACCGCACACGAGCAGGTTGTCGTTGAGGTTGGCGCATCCGGCGGCGCACTTGACGTAGCTCATGTTGGGCAGCACGCAGTACAAGTCGGGCTTCTCCTCGCTGGGCAGCCGGGAGCCTGGCGCTGTTTCGCCAGGCGTGTTGGTCGGCGAAGGGGTGGTCGGCCTGTTCAACCTGAGCATCACGCTCAGGGTGGCCAGCGCGCCGGCCAGCGACACCAGCGCTAGGAACGTGTGGTCTTGCACCTTGGTGTTGGCGATCAGACTCCAATCCAAGTCCAGGTTTTCCGTCAGGTTTTGGTCGCTGATGTCCCGCGAGTATATCAAGACTCGCGGCTTGGCAGGCTGCAGCTGCGATTTCCGCCGGTTCTGCCACGAAATATTGCCATGAACACACGGTTGGTATGAGCAGGAAAGTCCACTGCGTACCTTCAGGTTAATCTGCGTCTGTCTTTTCGAGAGTTTCTTGTAGTCCTGCACGATGTCCGACTCGCTGACTTCTCCGCTCGGCAGCTCGATGCAGTCCTGCAGCGAGTTGTCCAGAGCCAAATACAGCAAGTGCGTCTGCAAGGAGAGAGAGAGAGATTATTGAACACTCTGTTCGAGGTCGCAACTCGCAACTCGGACCGACCTTTTCGAAGAGGTGTTCCAGACTGGCGTTTTCGTCCGACTGCCTGTGGACCCAGTCGAGCACCAACTGGCACAGCGCGTCTCCGTCCACCAACGTCATTTCCTCGCGCGTCTGGTTCAGCACCTCGATTTGGATGCACGGCAGGCTCAGCATGGTCGGCGACTTGGACAGATACTCGAACTGCGAAGAGCAAAAGATTGGAATCGCGCGCCTTGGATTCGATTAATCGCGCGTGCTGTCTACCTGCTTGGTTATAAATCGGTCGACCTTGGCGACGAGCTGCTTGTTTTTGCTGATTCCGGGCAGCGAGCGAATCTCGACGCAATTCTTCGCGTCGAGGTGCTGGATCAGATACTGGCTGCACACCCGCACCACTTTGTCCATCTTGAGCTGGCAAGCGGCCAGGAACACGGATTTGACTTGGTTCGCGGGCACATGCAATCTTGGGGAGCAGGAAAAATCAATCAATCAGGTTATTAGAACAATTAACAACTGCCACTGACCTGGATGTGTACGCAAAGTCAATGAGCTTCTCGAAGGCCGCCTTTTCGATTCCTCCATTCAGCCTGTACGTGATCTTGTTCTCTCGGGCGGCGCTCTTGTTCTCGTCGTCAGCCGTGAATAGCTCGTGCAGGTACGGACTGGCGCTGGCCAACACGATGCGGTGAGCGTGGATTTCGCTGCTTCCAACCTGTGTTCAAATCGCGAAAACATTAATGCAGACCGAAAACGAGCTCGTACAACTTGTTATCATTTCATTTCGCCAGATCCTGTCCGGCGTCGAGACGGCATTATCGGCTGATTGATCAATAATAGCCACGAGCAGGCAAGCCGACGCGCGCCTGCCTCGCCAAATTTATTAATTCATGCGACAGGCAAAAAAAGCCGAGACGCTATTCATCGGCCGTTTTGAACCGCGAACTACTCTATGACCTTAAATTATGTATGATGTGACGTTGCCAGCAGACACCGACACTGGCCTGGCTTTGCACACATAAATTGCTGTTTTTGCAATATGCTGAGTCGTACCATTAAGTAAGCCAGCCGTCAAATTTTTAGTCCCGTGGGCAGCCGCCAGCCGCCGTGAAAAAGGGTAAAAATTAAAAAGTGCAGGAGAAAAAATGTCTTTCGTTAAGCACTGTCAAGGTTGACGCTGAAATCTCGTGACTGGAACCTTTAATTAAAGCTAATCGAATCTCAGGATGACGAATTCAATTCAACCCTACTAATACATTCGGAGTAGCCGCAATTTGGCAAATAAAGACGCATTCCGCGTTTCGGGCCAACCAAAAACAATTAAATGGTGGTCCGCACGAGGCAAGAAGTCGTGAGTGTGACTCACGTTGAGGACGACGTCACAGAAGTGTCTGTTTTTCCTCATGGTGTCGAGTGCGGAGAGGGTGTCTGTCTGCTGCTGCTCGTCGTCGACGATCAGGTCCTGCTGCGAGGGGGTGCCGTCGTCGCTGGTCTGCATTATTTCGGAGGGCAGCTCCAACTCCTGCACCATCGTGCCCTGCAGCTCCAGAGCGTTCACTGCAAGTTCTGCGAACAAACAACAAACGCCAATCATGATAACTGGATTCGCTCGCATAAAAAAAAGAAAGAAATAAAACGGCTGGTAATCCCATTTGGCAGACCTGCAAGTGTCGGTCAATTGGATTTCGCCCTTCCTCCCTTTTTCTCTCTCGCGCGCTAACAGTCGGCTAATTATCCATACTTTCGCTTCATTTTAAATTTCTTTAATGCCAAAAGGCATGACGTTTCGCGAGGTGAACGCCTCGCGACTCGCCACGAGCAAGGACTGCCGCCGGTGTGCTTTCGGCCGCTCGTCTGTCTGGCTGCCGAAACAGGTTCTCTTCTCCGCCCGACAGCACGCGGTTCACAGCTAAACTCGCTAAACTAAATAATTGCTCAATTCCACTCTTTGCCACTTGCAGCGCTTTCCCGTTTCCACCAGTTACTTGATTTTATTTATTTTTGTGCCACCGCAGGCGTTCCGAACAGGTTGTTTTTGTTCGGAACAGGAACAACAACAGCGTCTTATCAAAGGCGACGAGCAAAACAACATGTCCCGAATTATTTCTGAGCGACGAAGAAAAATGTACAATCACCGAGTATTTGGCTGTCACTAGCCGCTCGTTCGTCGTTCGTTTATTTACCCTTCAATGAAATTAGCATAAACAGAATAAGCGGAAAGGCAAACCGCCGTCCATCTGGTCTGCATTACGCAGCTCACTCAGCTGGCTCGTCTGCCAGAATTGACGAGGGTTCAAAGGGCGCGCCACCCCGCCGGCAGAAGCGGCACGAGTGACCCAGATTCGCTTCCCCGGCACGGCTCCAGCAGTCACGTAGCGCCCACAACCCGAATTGGCCGGCGATCGCAGACAATCGATACACCACTCGGCCCGTCTGCCCGTTTTACGCGTGTGTTTCGCCTAATAATATGCCTCGGCATTTAGGGCTGTCGAGCACAGAGAATGCGCACTTGTGTTGCGTAAATTTGTGTCAAATCCAGAGCTCGCCGCCTGCACTGACAGCAACAGACATTGATTGGTTTGTTGTCTATAGAAATTTCCCGTGGGAAGTAAAAAAAAAAGAAAAAAAATCGTTTTTCCGATCGAGTACATTCCAAATTTATGCAGTTTTTTTTAATCCGATTATGGCTATTTTTGAATTTTCTTGGGAATTTTAAAATTTATCAAACAATACCGAACTGTAGCGAAAAACCCTGAATTTAAAACAAAATCGTTGCTACCAGAAAGTCGCGTTGCTGCTGCTGCTGCTCGAGCTTACACGTCCGTCTCCTCAGGAGTTTGGAATCACAATAAAATGCTGTGACTCTACATTCACATTGAAAATTCACCCTATTGTTATATGTATATGCTTTTGTATGGGAGCAGGAGCAGGGCTGCACAAACTATTCCAGGAATGTGAGGCGAACAAAAGAGCTAAACAAAATTCCAGTGCTTCACTTTGTGGAAATATAGGTTTGGACGAAATTGGAAATATTTACAATTACTTCACTTTACAAATTAACTGCGCAATGCAAGCCTTGTAAAATTCCCGAGAATTTTCGTTTCCCTTGTGTTTACAAAGAATGTAACCTCGTTTTTATAGCGCACATAACACCGGTTGAGAGCGGACATGAGCCCAACCAAGTAAATACGGCTCACAGTGACTCACGCGCGGCAGTCAACTTGTCTGCTGATTGTGAGTGAATCGGATTACTTTGCGTGCGCGTCCATTTTCGCCCGTGTTCATTGCTTGCTCGGCGAGGTGTAATTATCATCTAGGGGAAGGTCGGCGCGAATGCTTAAAGGCCTCTGTTAGCCTGGAGAAAACGGAACCGACTCACTCTCTGGAACCGAGAGCAAAACATTTAAAAAAATATAATATCTAGTTTTCTCAGCGCGCATCGAGAGAATATATTATATAGTTGAAGGCAGGCAGTCAGTAAACGCTGCTAGCAACAGTATCTGTACACGTGCTAGCACAGATTTTCGGTCATGGGCGCGATCCGCCGAGTGGGCATGGAAATCACTCTCGAATTAAGGTGCGTACCTTTCAAGGATCTTTTCGCCTTCGCCGCACGTACGCCTAAAAATAGCCGGTCGGCCGCTTTGCCAACGCAACGGATTGAGAGTTTCTCGTTCAGTAAATCAACTCGTAATCGTACGCGTGATTCAATTAACTCTCTCGGGGTGATTAAACAATGGTTTGGTCGTCTGCCACGGGTTAGCTAATTGGACTCTGGCCACCACTCCACAAACTTGCAAAACGCATCTCAAAATCGACCCTCTACATTTTCTTCGACGCTTCCCGTGTGCACACGTGACTGCAGCTGTTTCTTTCGCTACTTCCAGGTTAACTGTGCACTCTCGCGGCAACAAGCCTTTCTTCTTCCGCGCACAGGTTCAAAAGAGGTCACGTGCATTTTGCACGATATTCGACCCGACACGTGATTTTGAAAAAATCAATTGACAGCTTGCATTTGCTTACCGCGGGGTTTATACCACTCAATTTTTACCAATTTGCTCAAAAAATAATTTTTCCAGAGTGAAAACTTCAAATTTGCGGTCGGAGCGGTCAATATTTCCTCTACTCTGCCTCAATTTTTCAAGTCGAAGTCATGAAATAATACCTAGAAAATTGAGGTGAAAACATTGCCCGCGAGAAACCACGGCACACTGCATTTTTTTTAAAAAATGCGTTTTCTCGTCGCAACCCTTTCAATTAACCCGCACGTAACACGACCGCTTGGGAGTTCTTCGCCTTAATATTTTTTAAGATGATGCACACGTGGTGTGTGTAAATGGAGTTTCATCAACGTCATGCTTGAGAGCTCTACATAAATTGTAAATTATTATTGGACGTTTGACAAACAAATTGTTGGCCGGAGGTGAACGATCTTTCGTTCAATTTATAACTAGGTTGTATCGATTTGAGAAACAGTGCAGGGTGCGACCGAGCCACAACCCTTTCAAATTGATAACGAGGTCAGAGGGTAAATTTTGCAACTCACGGTCGTTTTCCTTGGGGTACATGGTGGGAGACGTGGAGTTGCGAGCCGGTGCTAGAGTGGAACCATGTGGTCTGCGGAGCGGAATCGGCGACAAAATGAGGCGTGCGTGTGCGAAACGACGACTACTAATGCGCTGGCTATGGCTAGCCGCAGTCTCGCTATATTTGCGGCTCCGAGCGCGACGCGATTGCCGCCGAAGCGAGATCGAGAGCGAGAGAGAAAAGTGGGGTGCCGCGCGAGCATCGAATCCGTTGCCGTTGCTGCACTTCCACTCGCGCCGGGGCTAATTTTACTCTTGCCCTTTCTTCTGCGCCACTCGAGTGTGTATGTGTGCACTTTTGTCACTAACCCTTTCCAACGACACGACACCAAAAGCAACATTGCGCGAGGGGAATTGTTTTTTTTTATATATTTTAATTCATTTAAGAGGGGCATAATTCTTACACTGCTCGTTTCATCATCATGAAAGTTCCTAGTTGAAAAATATTATGAGAAGAATATTATCGTAATAAATTATTGTTTTGCCTTTGATTCATTTTCTTGAGTTAAAAACAATTTGCGTAGTTGATTATAGCAAGTAGTTAATTATTATTTGAGAGACCGAGCAACAGTTAGGTTCCCATTTTGCCAACTTTTACGAAAAATCAAATTGGTTTCTCGCTTGATTTCGATTCTATCCAACGGTGTGCAAGTTATCAGGGAAAAATTGACTAAATTGTGAAATAAATCGTGATATTACAGTAGAGGACAGAGCTTTATTAGCATGAAAACTTTTGAGCCCAAAAATTTAAACAGCGCAACCTGGAAATTTTTAGTTTTCCACAAATTCTTAAATAGCCTTTTTTGAAAAGGATTTTTCACAAATTTTTTTATGTAAATCTTTACTCTATATGTCCTCAGTCCTCAGGGTTACAGCAAAATCACTGAAACTCCCTTCATGCGTCGCTAAACAAAAATAATTTTGAGTTTTTTTTAGCACAAACTGTGTTGCTATAAAAGTTAGATTTGATAATTTACCTGGCGATTTACTGCTTTCGAAAAGAGTCATCATCCGCGTGACTCAGTCCAATGAATTTCAGCTGCCTTCTACCATTCCAATGCTCAAAAAGTCTTAAGAAAAGTCTATGATAATTTTCTAGACAAAACCGGATCAAACTGAAGAGCACGCTTAACGAATTTTAATACCGAATCAAAAATAGCCATGTGTACCGTGCGTATATATATGTGCGAACACGGGCGCAGTCATCAAAGCTGCCGCATTTAATGAAATGTAAGTCATCTAAAATTAACAGACCAGGACCAGGCACGGCTCAAACCGATTCCGGGAGTGCCAAAAGTCGCGAGATCCGATTTCCGTCAGCACACGCGACCCGAGAAATTAATTAACAGAGCACGTGTCGTGTTTTCTGTCCCCCCTCCCCCCGAGGAAAAGAGCAGAGGGCGCAAATTATTACTGCAATTACAGACGGGTGTTGAATTCCCCCAAACGGAGAGCACATCACGCGTTCAATTCTCGACTTGCAAACAACGGGCTTGGTTTTTGTAAAATCTGGAAAAAAATTAGGAAAAAGCTGAAATAAATATATTCTAGTTTAAATTTTTGAGAACAATGGCTCAAAAGTTTGCATGCTAATCAAGCACCATCTCCCTACTGTAAAGTCACGATTTATTTCAGAATTTGGGGAAATTTTCCTTTAAACTCGCACACTATTGGAATGATTTTGACAACAGGGATCGAAATCAAGCGAAAAAATAATTTATATTTCAGAGAAATTCGGCAAAATCTGAAATTTAAAGTGGAATGATACTGGGCAACAATTGAAAATTATTTAAATTGTTAGATGACATAAACAATTGATCGATAAACAATTTGTTCAACCAAAAAAGGACCTTCCTACAGTAAAAATTCAAATTTAGCCAATTTTCTCCGAAATTTACAGTGCTTGAACATATTTTCTTCGCAAATTTGGATTCCTCTCATCGAGATCTGTCCAATTGTGTATGCCACTTATTGGGGAAACTCTTGGTTTTGAAATTAAATCGGATTTCAAGTAAGGAGACAGCCCTTACCATTTGAAAAACACGGTAACTTTCCGGCCAATTCTCTCGAAAAATTACAGTGCTTCCTTAGGTAAATTTAGGCTTCAACTGAATCCTAAGGAACGAGTTTATGCATTGGCAACAAGCATTTTCCAGGCTTTTGCAGTATCATTCCTCTCTAAAGAGAAACTGTTGCTAAATTTCACAAAGAATAGACTTGCTAAAGAGTCAACAATGCAAAATATTCTAAATTGATGGCCTGTTAAGCTTATACATTAATAATTGGCTAATAAAGGAAATCTGTTTCTGTTATAATATTTTGCTTTTTTAATTATACGTGAAAATTTTGGAATTGATACATTTGTCAATATGGAGTTCCGAGAAAAACTCATCGAAGCGAACGGTGGTGATTTGTCGACGAAGTAGAAGTGGCCATTATTTTCATTTGGGTCATTCAATATAGCAATTTTTTTTTTGCTATAGATAAGTGTTGAATTCGCTGCTTACGTGCCAAGCAACAAGCTTGTGTATCGGGAAACCCCAGCAGGGAAGGGAGCGCGTGGTGGTTCTGTCCTTATCAGCCGCGTGATAACTATAGCGTCACATCTGCCGCGATTTCGAGCCCAAATTGCTCTAGTCTCTTCTCTTGTCTATTACGCGAGCGCCACGAGCGCCAGACGCCGGCGACGCAACGCATGCAAATTAATTGTGTCAACCAAGTAGGCAGAAAAAAATAAACAACAACAAAAGGAAAGGAAATGTGCGTTGTGTCTCCAGAGATTAGCGAATGGGGCGACATTCAAACTAACGATAATTAGCCACCATCTTGCAAAAAGTAATATTGCGCAATTTGAGCACGCTTTTCCACTTAATTTTTATTATCTGCTCCTCGACAGACTTTGACAATTGCGATATTATTATTGTTCTGTTATCAAGATTTAGGAAATGGATCCAAGCTTTATCACTGTAGCTGTTGAACTTGAAGGAAATTTAAAAAGAAATCAAGCAAATTTAGCTTTGCGGCAATTTGTCTGTGCTTTTTGGGCTCATTCTCCATTTCCGCGCAGCTTATTCAGCTTTGTCGGTGGGGCTCAGTTGGGAGTGCAACAAGTTCGCAAAACAGCGTGTGTTTGCAAGTGAAGGAACCTCTCTCTCCTACTCCTCCGTCTTGGGCTCCACGCACAAAAATCCGCCCTTAAAAAAAACATAGTGTTCCACGGCAGCGCCAGAAATCCGAAATGAAGCGGTTTGAGCGGGAAAAATGCGTCGACGAGCCGAGGATCATTATTTGATTTTATTTCGAGCCCGCCGCACTTTTCCAACATTTCGGGCAACGGGGGCAAACACCTCGACTGCATGGCTCGCGGCCAACACGCGCGGTAGGCAGAGAAAAGTGCTGCTTGTAACGAGAGCCAATTTATTCCCTGTGTCGCAATTTTTCCACGCCGTGTGTGTTATCGGTATTGAGCGTTTCGTTTCTTGTAATAAAATCCCAAACTCACGTTTCTCATGAGTTGGCTAAAAAGTCGCAACAGTCAGTCAGATGCCGCGAATAAACACCGCTGAATGGCTTTGTTTGTCCCACTCGTTATCTCGCGGGCCGCATGTGCTAATTTATTTAACACGCGCCAGAAACTTTCATTCAAACACGCCCGCCGAGTATAGGATGAGTACCATGGGTGAAACGGCTCTGGCGAAATTAAAATTTATAGATGCCGCCACACTTAATTGGCGGATGAGTTGACCTTAATCTAGACTAGAGAGGATGTGGCCAGCTATGACAAGCAATTTCCCGCCTTTTGTTGGTTTTAAATGCAACTGTAATTTCATATTTGATTTTTTTAGGCAGCTGAAGCGGATTTTGTTATGAACAGAGCAAAAATTTGTGCCGATCAACAGAGAAGGCAGCGGATCGACGGATCGAGACAGCAGCGCCACAGCGAGTCAAGCGATAGGAAGTCTAGATACTTGCCGCTGGCTGTTCCGGTGGCGCTGGGAAATCAGAGAGAGTGTTCCCTTTTCTGATTGGTCACCAGCGTTCTTGTGTCCAACGGTTTTCGCACTTCGGGGCGGATTACGGCACCGTTTTTTAGCTCAATTAGTTAAGAGTGATGCAAATTATACGTCACAAAACTTGCTACTTTTCGCGCATTTTCACGTGACCGTTTTTTCGCGCCATACTCCACCGGACGCCATATCTGCACGTCGCACGAATTTGGCTCCCGCTGTTTTTTTTTAAGTATTTTCAAAGGAGCCAATTTTTCTTTCATGGGATGTTTTGCACGGATTTTACATAAGCCACATTGCCAGCTTGAAGTATTTTTCTGCATTATTTATGTGCTAGAATTGCTCATCAAGAAAGAGCGGAGATATCGAATTCGCTCCAAGATCGCCAAGGTCACCGAGTCGAAGAACGGATTACGTTTGCATGAGCACCGTATAATTACACACACATACGTACTCCTATAGCGTGCGGCGGCCTTGCCATAGACAATGAAATAAACAGCAAAAAGAGACAAACAGCCGCCTCGCCAAAGCCAGCGTACTTCTCGTTTGGCGTGACGACAGTTGCTGACTATTATTCCAACTAAATACCAGTTTCGCATGTGAAATCCAGAAATTCCATAATGCAACGCCGACAACTTTGTAGCAATAGTTTACTTTATGGAAATGGACAGCATATGTAGGCGTCAGAAGCGTCAGTTGCATAAAATAATCGATAGTTTTAATCTACACGCAATCAGCCGTGTTGGAAATTGTCGACTGATGGTGCATTTTAGTTGCAAAAAAGACGAAGGATGACTTAAAATCCGTTTATAGCCATCTAATCTAACATTAATGATCTCGCAGCAGAATCCATTTTCTAGTGCTGCAAATTTGTGCCAGTTTCACTGCGGCTTGAGCCACGATACGAGAAATTCGTGTCAGCCTTAAAATAATTTTTGTACTTGAAGGAGTTTTATGATTCAGGTGAATTCTTGGCATTTGTTAAAAATTTATGATTTTTGTGTGTATTTTGTTTGTGCATTGCAATTGGGGGGCATATATATTTAGAATTGTAACAATATCTGGGGGCGGATTACGGCACTGTTTTTAGCTCGACCTTGAAACCCTGTACAATACAAGCCTTATGCCCAGAGCGTTGCCATTTTCTCTCAAGGTTGCGTTGCCGTAATCCGCCCCTAGATGTATGACCTCGCCAAAAGACAATAAAGATGATAATTACGAGGCAATGCGTTTCGGTTGGCTTTTAAAAGTCTCGGTAAGTATTTGTAATGTTTCAAGGCCTGGTTATTTTCTTGGCAGCAAAAAAGTTGTTGCAGGCCGATTTAGCGTCTCCAGAGCTAGAGATCTAAGAGCACCAATTTGCTCAATTAAGAGTGCTCTCTCGGGGTGCGAAAAGTGTGAAAGTTTGAGGCGAGGAGAGCCTCCGTCGCCAAGTTTGTTTAACGTGTAACACATTTTGTAACACGGTTTGAAGTTTGAGTTGGCGATCTTGTGTTAGTGCAACTCTTTTTCAGCACCAGGACGTCGAAAAAAAACACGAGTCAGCATGTAACGTAAATTCCTCAGAATTATCACAGCTTTAATCAAAAGTAACAACAATTTCTTTTGATTTTAGAGGGCGTTACGTTTAAGATTGGAATCTGCTTCATTTTAGATTAAGATGTACCACCGTGAATCATTTTAAAAGAAACAAAACATAGATCAGAAAAACAAGACAATGGCCGCACGCACATATTAGCGGAACTAACGCGAGCAAGACGTGTACTAATGGGGTGGACCGGCGTTATGACAGCGGAATAAAGATGGGCTCCGGCAAAAAGCGGGTCATTTGCAATTTGCACCGACTTGTATCTGTTTGATCCACCCACGGCGGGAAACACAGCCTCCCGAGTTAATCAGCCGCAGAAGTGACGGCAAATTAAAACGTGCCAAGACACAAAAAGTGTCACGGGAATGTGACTTTTTTACGCAGCCAAGACAAAAAAGTATGCCACGCAAATTTAGACCTCTCGTTAAAAATCGCTGCCAAACACTTTCGCCCACCGGATAATTTATCTGGATTGGACGGAAGAGAGCGTTACCTTCTAGCTGCTACGCCTCCACCTTGCTTCCACGAAACCTTTTGAATCTGAAATGAAAGGCTGAGAATTGGAACGTCGATCAACTTAATTGATTGTTTATCTCCGAAATTTCGAAAACTTGTTTTCAGTTATAACGCTTTCTCTATAATTGTGTCAGCCCCTTTTCAAAAACAACTTAAAATAGATGTGATTATAGAAACCTGCCATCTGCAAATAACTCAAGTGCTGCTCTATTTCTGAACACAAAAAAGACTGCAATCGTAAAATCATGGCGAGCCAATGCTGGCCAACTAACAAGAGTCGATTTGTATATTTAAGCGCTGTCCAAACTCCAAAGCTGCACACGAATAAAAGTGCTGGGCAGGCTCCGCGGCGCTCGCATTTTACGCACGGCGATTTTTGTTCTATCTTGAACGCGAACGCGGAAGAAAAGCTATTTTCGAAGTGGTGCTAGGATTCACTCTCGAGAGGCACAGGGAGGAATGCTTGTAAATCACATCGGCTCAAATAAACTCGCTTTTCTCGGTTTATTTGGAACCAGAGGGAATTAAGGTAAAATTGCCGTTTACATGTTACGCCCGAAAAATCATGGAAGAGGTAGTTTATTCATATAAACTCATTGAATATTTTGGCGCTGCTCCAAAGAACATCTTGTCAGGAATAAAATTATACATATATCCATTCGTTTCGTTGCTGATACAAATTCTTTCAAAAATGTCAAAAATGGCGAATTTTGAGGGTGCAATAACTAATTTTAAAAGCCCAATCCAATGAACACCGAATTTGAGGTCATCGGTCAAGGCAATTTATTTTTATTTTATTTTTTATTACAGAGCTTTACTTTTAAACCTCGAAACGCCCCTCAAAAAGTAGTCTCAGGGTATGTGTAAACGTTTGTGAAAATTTCAAGGTGGTTTCGGCTTCGTTTATAAGAAATTCAATTTTGAATCTCGAAAACCATGATTATTTCAGTTTATGCAAATGTTGCGAGCGCCAAATCTCGGGTTCTAAGCGTCAGAAAGGCAAAAAGTGAACACCGTTCGACTTGGTTTGACCTCCCCTGGGGAGCTGAACGGTTTTTGGGGTGCTCGCCCCCCAATTGTAAAAACCTATAGGCCATAATTTAATCGCGAAAAGTAACTTTTTAAAATCATAGCGATTTTACTTATTTTTTCTTCTTCTGAAAGCAGCGGTCCAGATGTTCCGCAGAAAGTCTTTCGTGATGTTTTTTTATTTGCTATTCCGTTTGCGCGCTCAAGACTTGTAAAATATTTAGAAATAAATAAAGAGAAGAATTATTCCTCTTTGCATACTTCCAAAGATACACCAGCCAAGGCGTGCTCATCGCGTGCTCAAAAATTAAAGGTCATGTTGCATGTTATCGACCTAAACGAAGGTGAACCTCTCTAATTTTAGTCCGGCCAGCATGCCGGCACAGAGAACAACTTTTTCTCCAAAAGTTGGATGGATTGTCGCCGGCATCTCGACCTCGCACAAATTAATCTTTACATAAAACGAGTTAACGTTGAACAGCGTAGTTTTTCTAACCAAACCAAACAAAGGGAGAAGCCCGCCCGCTATCTATCCGTCTTTCAGGTGATGCAAGCGCGAGAAGGACGCCTAGTTTTTGTCGCTTGTAGTTCTTCTTGCCATCCGACCGAGCCGATTCCTTACCAGAAATAATAAAGAGCTCGCGTGTGCGTGTGGGTTAAATTTCCACACGGCGCCGCGACTGCCGCGCGAGACGACGGCGGGCGGCTGTGTCACCCAGCCACGTGCTTCTTTGCACAAATAATTGGCGCCACGCCAAAAGGGCTCGATTCCGTCTGCGACTCTTGATTGATTAATTCATTCCCCTTCGTTTCGCAACAATAACGAATTAAATTGGTGGCTTTAATTTACTATTAGGCTCGAAAATAGAACTAATGTTTAACAGACTTTGACACTATAAAATGTTTATTCGATATGAATTATTAGATCCAGATCAACTGGGCAACAGTTTTGTTTACAAATTAGTTAAATATTTTATTTTTAGACACAAAATATACTAATTAATATTGTTGTTTTAAATTTTAATGAGAGAAGCTGCCCCGCGTGATTTCAGAGAGAGAGAGAGAGAGTCTAATATCCTGTTTGATAATTGGGTTATTTGGAAATATTAATGTGCGCGTTATCGAATGGTTCGGAAAATTAAAACAAACAAGCTTACTTAGCAGAGAAAAACACTTTAAAATTCAAATCAAGTGTGTTGAGATTGTGGAGAAATTTCCAGCGTTTTTGAAAATCGAAAAACGTTACTTTGGCTGTTATTTTGGTCTGCGGTGGCACATTGAACGCCGGGGACGGAGACCAATTTCTCTGGTTGGACGTGTAATATCCCTAAGCTATTTTAGCATCTACAAAATAAATTTTCGCAACAAACAATAGAATCATTAGGTTGATGAAAAGCAGCGGGGCCAGATTCGTGCGGCGCGCAGATGTGGCGTCCGGTGGAGTAGGGCGCGAAAAAATGGTCACGTGATAATGCGCGAAAAGAAGCAAGTTTTGGTCAAGATTGTGACGTATAATTTGCATTTCTTGTCTTTTGATGGATCGTAAAAACAAACTCTTGACACTCGTACGCCAATCCAAAGAGAGCTTTTTGTTTCCCACATTAAACGCCATCTTGGATCTGCGCAGTGCGAACCAATTTTATCACACATTTGGCCCCCGCTGATCGAAAGGAAACAATGAGAAACCAAAGTCAATACTTGTGCAATGATTAATTTTCATCCGTGACGACCGGATATATTAATTAAAATAACACGCAGCTTGGCCAGTTGGAAGAAAATAATCATTTATCTTGGAAACGTGAAGGGAAAATGTCAAACGACACTTATTATTTCCCAACGCGCACTCCTTAAGGAGGAATATTTATTTAGGACGGGCAGATGCTTTTACCCGGAAACGCTCGCTCCTTTTGTGATTTGAAAGTAGAAATTCCAAAACTGACCGCTTTTGAATTTCAAAGAGCCGAATTGGACACGCACATCTGGTTGTTGTTTGAATGAAACACAATAACAGACGTAGGCACTGGATTGCCTCGTTTTGACAGCAATCGATGGGAACTATCACAAATAATATGTAATTATTGCAGCGCTATACCCAAATCAAATTTTTAAAGAAAAAATGATGCTACGCAACTCCTTATTACGAGTAGGTGGTCGAATTCAAGGAAATTATTTCCCGATTCCAACAAGAAGAAAGTCAAAGTAGAGGCGATCGCGTTCCACGCTGGCACAAGAGGCAGGGGCGGGCGGGCGGGCGGGGGTGGGTGGGTGGGTGGGGGGTTGCTGTCCCATTTGGGCACAGAGAGCGAAATGACGGGAGCGAGAAATAGCTCCCATAGCGGTTGCCATGACGACACAGGCGCTTGTTTGTTGCAAAGAGGCCTGATTGACTGCTTAATGAAGAGCGGCTGCGGCCTCGGGTGACACCCTGACGCACGCTGAGGGTGGGGTGGGGGTCGGGGGTGACCTTTGCCTATGTACATTGGCCGCGCCACTGCCGCCGCGAGACACAATAATAATAATTATAGCGGAAATTTGCATTATTTTCCAGACTCGCAGAAGAAGAAGAAGGTTGTTGCGTGCATATCGATCTCGTATAAATATAAAATTAATTTTCCTACACTGTCTTCAACAATAATTATTGGATTCCTCCGAGTCCGAATTGAAAAGATTTTTATTTTGCCTCAAAATGGAGCAATGCTAAAGTAACAGTGCGTTAATAGCATATAATTAAATTAACGTGTGTTATCTGCATTTGTGTGGTTTATAAATAATGGCATCAACTTGCGCGTCACGTGTTTTGTGCAAGGTCAGGATACGGCATTTATTCCATATATTAGTTCCTAACTTATTATCCAATCAAAACAATCAATCCGCTAAAAGAGCACTACTTACATGGGCGAGTTATCCGCAATCCGAATCTTACTCATTTCACATACATAATCACGGAAGAATTACAGACACAAATCGATGGAAATCAGGACAAACTAAAACTTCCCATGACGTTCGCATTGATTTCATGTTTATTAATTGATGTTGGCGCGCATTCGATCATCTCGCGTGCCTCCCATCCAATATTAAACACGCACGAGCAAATGGCGAAAAATTACGGTGAAAAATACATATATGTACCAATCCGTTGATTGAACTGATTGCGTCTTCTCAAGGTGACTTACCTACTGTGTCAGACATCATGGTGCTTAACGGGCGTGCGAGCGGCGTGAACACTGCTTTTACTACAAGTGGTCCATTGGCCGAGTGCCGGCCGTGTCAGGTAGCCCAACTGAAGGTCGAGGTCGATCTCTGCCTGGCCGCGCTCACCATCCAGACACTTTGATTCAGCAAAGGAAACGTCTCCCAATCGTGTCGGGAGCAACGTGTGAGTCAATCGGTCGGACAAGGCGGCAGGCGCACACGACACACGACTCGCCAGCTCACTCGCGCTGCCCCTCTTTCCTCGCTCGACGAGATGGGAAAATCAATAAAGCCTCCTCCACGCGAGCCTCGGACACACAAACTCACAGTCTCACACACCACACGAGCGGGATGGAACCTCCAAGGGGGCGTGGCTCTTCCAGGCCGGAGCTTCCTTGAAAAGTCGAACGACGCAGACGCGTGCGTGATTCTCATTCATTATATCTTGTTGGTTGATTCCGTTAATTCAAAACAAAATCAAAATTCAGAGCATATGTTTATTTAAATTATATATAAATATCTAGATTATCTATAATAATATGTGTTAATTTCTACTTTTCCTATTCAAGCATCAAGCATCAACGACAATATATTTTTGCTTCAAAATTAAAGAAAAATGAGTGATGAAAGTAGCGCAGTTTTCAACGACAAATCTTTGGACGAGCCGACTCCAGCGGGTGCACCGTTGACAGCCAAATACAAGCAGTGTGTATCGCGTATATTGCCATATTATTATACAGGATTATTCGTAAAATTCGTGTCGTTTCAGGAGTTTTGCCTACGATACAATAAAAGACCGACTTCCAGTCATCATCACCAAAACCGTCGATCACCTGTACAGAGATAAGAACAAGATAATCGAGCAGTTTGGAGAGGTTGTGATCTAAAAATTGGTTAAATTAAAATTTCTACAATGTTTTGTCCAAACAGGAAGCACGTGAAGACATAAAATCACTAATTGGAAGTTTTTCCAAGCTGAGAAATGAGTTGCAAACCAACAAACCTCTGGTGCCAATTAATCTTGGGGATGACGTAGACTTGTGGAACTCGTGCGTGCAAGGCGGCAAATGGTTTGACTCTCCGTGGCTTCTAGTCGAATGCTACCTCTACAGAAGGATGAGGGATAACATAGCTCAAAGGTACACATACATTTTCCGAGCAAAGTAGATAAGCGCTTAATTCGAACCCCCTTCTTGCAGCCCTAGTCTCTCTGATTTTGACCAATTTTCGGAGCAAAAGAAACACGGATTTGCCGCTTCCACGTCTGCCATGAAAGGACTTGAGGCTCACCTCAATCGTTTCATCTCTGATGAACCTCTTCCTGACCTTGGAAAAGAGCAATTTTTCCAATTGCTCAAGGTTAATTACATACATTTTCATTCAATCCTCAATAAATAATATTTTTGGCTTAAATTGCAGGTTTCTCTTTGGGGCAATAAATGTGACATGTCGCTCAGCGGAGGAGAGCAAAGGCACCAAAATTTGGATCCGATCAAGCAGCTTCCCTCGTTGGAAAAAAATATTCTTTGCAATCACTTGGAAAATGCTTGGGCCAAGATCTTGAAATTGAATGGAAACTCATCTTCTATCATCGGTGCATTTTAATTCATTTATTTTGCCTTAGTTTGATTTTTATTTTGAGTTTTTTTTTATTAGAGCACCAAAAGACAAGTTTTCAAAAAATGACTAGGGGAATATGTACAGACGACATTAAAATTCCGAATTTTTTATTCAAAGAGGCCTGAATCGTTGAGTGAATATTAATTTTTCTCCAAATTTGTATTTTATTCGAAAAACCGCTCATTAATTCCTAAAAGTCTTAGAAATTTTGTTGGACCTTGGTCATTCCCTTAAAAAAGCCAGGACAGTTACTATAGATTGCAATAGAAAATGATTAGTTAAAGAAACTCGAAAATTAAGAAAATTAATATTTTTCCAGATATTGTTTTGGACAATGCTGGCTTTGAGTTGTTCACCGACTTGTGTTTAGCCGACTTCTTGGTCAGCCGTCAACTTGTGTCTACAGTCAGATTTCACGCTAAAAACATGCCGTGGTTCGTGTCCGACGCCACCCCGATGGACATTTTCTGGAGTCTCGAGTACCTCGAGGACCACATTCCCGAGCTGGGGTTCCGTTGGCGATCGCACGTCCACTCCGGCAAGTGGGTCCTGCACCCTAGCTCAAAGTCCTCCTTTTGGACTCTGCCCCACGCTTTTGCAAAGATGAAGGAGGTACGTGAGACAAATTCACGGATGTTAAAAAATAGCCATTGAATTATTTCTGAATTAGGTCGACCCTGACTTGTTCAACCTCCTGAGTTCGTCTAGCTTGGTGATTTTCAAAGGCGACCTCAATTACCGTAAACTCGTTGGAGACCTTAACTGGGATCCGCAAACTGAGCTTTCAACGGCTTTTGAAGGTTGTCCCAAACCTCTGCTTGCGTTACGAACTCTCAAGGCAGACGTGGTTGTTGGCTTGGAAAAATCTGTAATCGCCAAGATGACGGGAAACTGGATGGTCAGCGGAGAATATGCTGTAATTCAGCTCTGCGACTAAAGGTTCCTGCTCAATAAATTGTTTTTACTGCATAATGAACTTTCTTCTATTGCCAAAAAATAAAAATTAGACGATCTCTGCGAAACCAATATTTCCAAGCGATTTAAATAATCTAATTTGGCTACAAAGTCAGTGACCGACCAAATCATCCAGAATTTAAAGTGGAATGTTATTGATTTTTTTTTTAAAAATTGATATTTCATTTGAAGTTAACCCTAACCGACCTATT
Organism: Cloeon dipterum; assembly: GCF_949628265.1. NCBI lineage: Eukaryota > Metazoa > Arthropoda > Insecta > Ephemeroptera > Baetidae > Cloeon > Cloeon dipterum. The sequence goes on along the minus strand of NC_088786.1, from coordinate 929,178 downwards.
TTTCCTTGTACTCCGACCAAAAATGCCCCAAAATCAAATTTTTTCGAAATTTCCTCTTTTTTGAGGACCAAAATTAATTGCTTCCAGGGTGAGAGAAAAATTATGAAAATTTAATATGTAGTGAGAAGATAAAAAATAGTGCTTTTGAGTCTTGTTTAAGTTTTCAAATTTTTGAAAGGGGTTTGTGGTTGGCACATAACTAAATTCACCAGTTCATAGTAGCGTCAAATACTGACTAAATTCAGAAAGCTGATTAAATTTCCAGTTTTTCCCCCACACAGCCAAAATTTTCTAGACAGGAGCTAGTTGAAATTTTCAGACGAATGTTTTGAGAAAATTTAGCTGAGTGGGGACAAATCTGGAAATTTTATCAGCTCTCTGAATATTGGCAGCTTTTTATGCTAATTTGAACTGGTGAATTTTAATCAGGCCAATCACAGACCCATTTCGAAAATCTAGTTTTTGAAAAAAAAAAAAAAACTGAAAAGTGCTATTTTTATCTTCTCATTTTCATAATTTTTTTCATCCCGGAAGCAATTAATTTCCTTGGCTCGAAAAAGAGGGCGTAACCAAAAATGGATTTTAGGGCACTTTTGATCTGAAGGACAAGGAAAAAATAGGTCGATTAGGGTTAACTTTACATGATTTTTTTAAATTAAAAAATGTCACTAACATTCCACATTTTAATTATTAACCTGCTTCTGCTGTGTTGCAGTAAATAAAATAAAGGGATACCTTCAGTATTTTATTATGTTTATTCTCGGGGAAGAAAAATTCGAGACAAATCAAGGTAACATCGAACTACATAATATGCAGATGAACAAAAATGAAAAGTATGCCTGTAAAGCGGTTGACAATAATTAGGAATGCTTTGCATTTTAATACTTGTAATTGAACTTCATCTTGAGCAAGTACTCGATCTTGACCTGCGACTGGTCGTACACGATGTACTCGTTGTAGAGCAGTGAAGTGTTGTTGACAGGGGCGTTGGCCGGCTTGCCCAGAGGAATCTTGGTGCCGTGCGGTAGCTCGACCACCTGCGATGGGTCAGGCTGTGTTTTTCCCACACCCTTGACGCTGTGGAAGGTCTTGGGCAGCTTCTCGATGTAGTCGGCGTTGGTGCGCTCGGTGACGTTGCCCAGGGCGACGTCGCACAGCAGGAGCAGGCCGTGAGGGTTGGTCTTGGAGGTGCAGCAGTAGTTGGCAGACTTGGACACCATGTCCGCGAAGTAGATGCCCTTTCCGAACATGTAGCCAGTCACAGGGGCTTCCGGAGGAGCGATTCTCAAACCCTGAGACAAGATGCCAGGGAAATTGGTGATTCTGGAGCCGTGCCACAGGAGGTGCCGGTTCTTCCACTTGTCGAGCACCTTGCTCCTCTTCCTCTCGTCGTGGCGCTCCACCTTGAATATCTCTTCAATGTCCAGCGAATACTGGTTGTGTGTCTCGGCGTGGGTATTCTTCACGTACGTTTCCAGGTGGTTGAATTCTGGCGAGTCGCGCTCCAGAACGGAGATGTTTGTTTTCAGTTTCGAGTATTGCAAGTCCAACGGATGAGCCTCCTTGTCCTGGTCTTCCTCCTTGACCTTCATCAAGCTGTAAGCCACCTCCAGCTCCATCAGCGAGTCCAGCATCGCCAACTTGCTCTGAAAATAGGTTATATAAATTATTGATGGTAAAATGTTGAATCAATATGCAATTTTTTGTTCAACCGTGATGATTGTGATTGTTTTATCATCATTTAAATTTTTACACAATTACGCTACATAGGAATTTTAAATTTAAAATCAATAAAAAATTGCTTAGTTGCTTGGATGAAATAAATTTTCAAATAAATTGAGAGAGAAGCAGAGAAGCTATGTTGTTTATTATAACGTCAAGCGCAAAAAATGATAATTTTGTCAGAATTTCCAAAAGTTTCCCAAATTTCATCTAATTCGTATAAAAATTGCAATTAAAAAAAACCACAATGTGGGAGGCCGAGGCGAAAAATGTTTTGAGCGTTTCTTTTGACACCAACAATTATGTGCAAAGAAATAGACAAAATAAAAAAAGTCTTTATTCGGTACTAGATTAAAAATAATTTTTGAAAGAACCTAAAAAATATGTTTAAACAATTACGCACCTTAATAAGCTCCTCACTGTCGAGCAAAGGTAGAGAGTCGAGTCCAGCGCTGTGGGGGATCATGGTGTAGAACTTGTTGCTGATGGCGATCAAGTCGGTTTGGCTCATTTTCTTGTCTCCGTGGGCGGATTCCTGCAGTTTGGCCAGCTCCGAGTAGGCCGCTCGCAGCTGCTTCTGGGTCAGTTTGCCGAGCGGCATTTTTTCCAGGTCGAGCTCAAACTCGAGTAGAGTCTCCTTCATGGCCTGTACGTTGAAGAGTAGCTTCATCAGCTGCTGCACCTGCGGCTGCAACTTGGAGGGAACTCCTCCGTCCTCCAGCTTGATCAGGTTGTCCTGCTGCCCCTGTCCGTAGTCGATGTCCTGCATGAAGTACTTTCCAGGCCGCTTCTGGAAGCTGGCCCTGCGCTCCCACTCGTTGCCGGTTTTCTCGTGGAACGTGTCCTCGAAGTCGGTGATGGCGATCTGGACGTCGTTGTACTCCTCCAGCTTCGTCTTGCCGACAGAGGTGCCGATGCGGCCCCACGACTTGAACAGCCACCACTTGTTGCGCTTGTCAGACTCGACGATTTGCAGCTTGTAGTAAGAGTTCTTGCCGCTGGCCAGGTCGCTGTTGCTCAGGATGGCCGTGTACAGGTCGCTGCCGTCGCGATACACGCGTCCCTTCGACTCCAGTCCCGACTCGGGGTCCACGTACGCGCCATTCTTCATTTGCACTTTGATTTTGCTCGAGCCGTGACTGGCAAACCGGTCGCCTGAAGAGAGGGTGAAAATTCGTATTAAAAAGCTTTTGTTTTGAAAAACAAAAATGCGGGTTTTGGAGAACTCGATTACATTGTTTTGAAAGATTTATGTGAAGTTTTAGGATTGCAATTGGTTGATTACATAAAAAAGGGAAATTTTAAGACAGAAAAACTTACTTCCACTTTTCTTCTTAGATTTCAGAGCCTTCTCTTCTTCAGTCTCCTCTGGTGGCACCCTCTGATTTGGCTAAAAAAATCTAAGATAAATTTAAACCGAACACACAGGGCTGTATTTATTCAAAATGTTACGGGCTTGTTGATTAACGTTTTTCCTTCATTAATTTAATCAGTTTGAGACGATTTTTGCAATTCACAAGATTATGAGCAACAGAAAAGATTTTAAGGTTCTGCAACGCTTGGCAGAAGCACAGAAAAAGTAGTCAATTACCACAGCTCTAATTATGAGTGGGTACTGCACACACGAAAATAAGAGTATGTAGAATTGTCTGAACCGTATCTGTCTCTGGCCAGTTCCTTCCTGGTGCCAAAGTCATCAGAGTTCAATTTAATTTAGGGAGCTTTAGTGGCAAAGGAGTTGAATCTTTGCAACTCTTTGCGTATCATAGCTCCCGATAATGATTTATATTATACTCACGTCATTTCCCCAGTCACAAATGGACATCTTGGTCACAAGATCAGCAATATTTCCTTTTATGTTATTGACAACAGTGTCAAAGAATGCGGCTGGCACTACTTGGATACCAAGATTTTTAGCGTCGTCAATTTGCTTGCCACCCTTTTTCAGCAGCGCTAGATGATACAGAAATTTAGCCAAATACAAATTGTATATGTGAGAGGAAGTTGTCACCTTCGGAGGCAATTACAGCCATGGTTTTCTCGGACACCTTGGACGCGCTCTTGGCCCCCAAGCGGATAATCTGCTTTTTCAGATTCTCCTTCTCCTCGCCCTTGCACAGGCTGCTGTGCAGCACAAACTCCATGCGGTCCAAGGGCGGCTTCGGCCGCACAACAGCTGGACCACTGCTTGAAGCAGAAGCAATCGCGGACCCAGAACCAGACCTCTCAAACTCCTGAATCAGACGCTTGCCCACCTTCGATTTGTAATTCGTTCTAATTTGAAATTAAAACATGAAGTCAAGAGCAACATTAATTCGAGTTTAGATTTACAGGAAGGAAATGTCTTCCTTGAAAGCTGCTGGAACTTTGAACTCAGTTCTTTCAGGCTCCTTTGTTTTGTAAGTGCACTTGGACCACTCAGTCTCAGCCGAACAATGGTATGTGTTGTTCCTGCAAAGGTTCAAATCCATTTTTAACAAACTCACGAAATAAAAACTAGACTCAAATTTTGCCAATAAGAAAAAATAAATTCTAATTCACATCTCTAGGCAAAAATTTGTGTGTTCCCTAGCTTGAAAAATTTAAAATCAAGTTAAATTGTTGGGAAAATATTGAACTCGACGTTTCACCTGTAATAGAGGTTTCCATTTTGGCAATCAGGGCACTTCTTCAGGGCTCCAAAGGTCATGACGTCTGAAAGCAGATCGAGTAGGCGCTCTCTTCCTGAAGGAATCTGTTGCTTGTTGTACTCGAGCAGGTCCTGCAGGTTTTTTGTCTTCAGGGTCTCGAGGTTGTCCCTGAGCTTGAAGATCCGTTTGTTCTGCTCCTTCATTTGCTCCTCACTGAACTCGGACTTTGCCTTTTTGCTTGGTGGCTCTCCTTCCGCTTCCTTTTTGACACTATAATTACACAAATTTTAATTTGCAAAATTAAAAACCACGCAAATCTTACGGTTTCATTGGAGGCATTTTCTTCTTCAGTTCATGCCTGTCCTCCGTTTTGAGAGTCTTGAATCCAGGTATGTCCTCAACAGAGCCCCAGAACTCGTTCTGCGCGCGGGTCTGAACGAAGCAGTCGACGTGGTGCCAGCGCGGAATGCCGCCGAAACGCATCGCCTTCTCACTTTCGTAGTCCATTTTGGCGATTCTGATTTCGTCTTTGATGATCTTCTGCTCGCAGCCAATGCACACGGCTCGGCTGGACGCTGCGTACTCGCACTTGAAATCTGGCAGAGCCTTCTTGCCGCTGCTTTTGCGCTTTTCAGCGGTTTTGCCTTTCTTTTTGGATCCACCTAACAATTCAAATTATTACTTGTTGTTTGACTTGTAAGTAATCTATCGAAACGAACCTGCAGGGCTGTCTGTGCTCCCATTTGAAGCTGCAAGTCTTTCTTTGACAAATGCAAGATCTTCACTCCGGAGGGAGTCCAATTTAGCGATGTCTCCCAACGCTTTTGGCTTGTGTTTTTTGAAAAAGCAGTCTCTGTGGAACCAGAAGGGCATCTTCCCATCAAAGGTGGACGACTAAAAATACATATAAATCTTTGATTAGCAGACAACTTTAAAATATAACCAAAAAATTATTTCCAGGTATTCAGGGATTATGTCGATTTATTAATAAATTAATGGATGACATAAATACGTACATAGTTTCCAAAGGATTCGTGGCAGTGTACTGTCCCCTGGACAAGGCTTTGGTTTCTATTTGTCTGGAATTTTGCTCCATTCCGTTTGACAACGCACCGATTCCCAAACGTACGTGTATGGTCATGCCCTAACTCGATACAAAGATGGCCCCTTTGAGAGCAGTCGAGAGTGACAAAACATTTTGCCACCTCAATATCAATCACAATTAACAGCAACAAAACATAACGCAGGCAAAAATCGCCTTAGATCAATGAAGAGTCGTGATTGAAACAAATGTAAAGCGACGGAACGAAAGAAGGTTTTGGTTACCTGCATCATGACAGCAAGGCGCATCACGCCGGCATCGATTTTTTCGCGACATAGACGACAGCTAGCGCGACTGCTCTTGGAGTATTCAACCTTATAAGGCAGATCGTCGTCCATTTCAGCAGATTCGCATACGCAAGGGTTGATTCAGTTCCTTTAATCAGGGATTTTCGATAAAATTGACAGAGCGGTATCACGAACGAATGTTTTCGTTCCCGCCCAATCGTGGTGGTGTGTGTTGTGTAGTAGTCAAAAGTCAAAAGAGTGGGTCAGTGGGAACCTGATGGCAACAGGGATAAGAGGCCGGTGCGGAATGCCAATGCTGCCAACCAAACTATTTGGATGATAGTTTGAAATTAGAAACTATTCGCGAGCAGAGCATAATAGCTTCACATTAAAATCCCAAATAAAAATAAATAAAGTAAAATGAAAATTATCTCAAAAGTTTCGGTTTATTTAAATAAGAAAATTTGGTCAATGTTGTTATCTACTGTTGCTGATCCTGCAGTTTTGAAGTTAACGTGCCGAACGCAATGATCTGATTGGTTTAGCAGCTAACGGTGTGATTTGTGGCATGAACATGAGACAGTAGACGATTAGTTTAGTGCGGAACATTGAACTCCAGCAACCCGCGAAAAGTCAACAACATCATGAGTATCAAATAGGTTTTGTATTTAGCGGAGATTTTCTAGTTCGGCGGTAACTCGAACCCATTTCAACTTATTCTATCTCAATGCCGCGAAGATTTTGATGCAGCCTGCAGCCGTTATTCTAAATGTGAAGCGAAGAGAGGTATGTATGCAAGTTTGTGTAATAATTTCGGCGTTTTTCAATTATCTATAAATCTTTTAATGTTGGTATATAGTTTTAGTTGTTGGACATGACAGACAATGTACATCGTCCTTACTGCGCCGAGTACGCAAAAAGTGGAAGGTCGAAATGCAGAGGCTGCAATGCTTTGATAGAGAACAGGCTGCTTCGGCTTGGAATTTGCACTCAGGTTAGAAATATTAATACATTATTTTATTCTCAAGCAAAAATTTCTGGTGTTCCTTACATGCATATTCTTCTCTCTCATTGCAGCTCTCCTACTGGTTTCACAAGGATTGCTTCTTTAAGCGGCACAAACCTGGCAGTACAAGTGACATTTTAAATTTTAACAAACTGAGAGCTGAAGACCAAACTTACGTCCGAGCAAATATTGGCACAAATCATGAGACTGAAGGTGAATCTTTCAGCTCTTCTAGGCAGTAAAAAATATTAACATGAATTTTTCTCAGGAGAGAATAAGATGAAGAAGCCTGGAAAAAAGGGCCCTGGGAAAGGCAAAGAAGTGGCGGCGGCGAAGAAATCCTCTCAGGATGGTAGTGGTGCTGATGAGGACGAGGGGACCGAGGACAATTCTGAAACAGACGTAGATGCAAGCAGTGAGGATGGAGGAAAGGAAAATGCAGTAAAGGCGAAACCTGCGAGGAGAAATACCAAAATTGTGGGCGACAAATCAAAATTCATGATCGACTATTCGCTGTCCGAGCGGTCCACTTGTTGCTCTTGCCATGAGAAAATCACCAAGGTGAAGCAAAATAATGAAAATGTTTAATTATTATTGAAATTAATTGTGTATCAGAGTATTGTTAGGATCGCTAGAATGGACTACACGTCGAACAAAGGCAACGCTCTGAACGGGATCCCTCGCTGGTATCACGTGCAGTGTTTTGCTTCAAACAGAGACTTCTTCGAGTTCTGGGACGGCGCTGACTGCCTGCCTGGTTTCTTCGCCTTGAAGGCCCAGGACCAAAAGGAACTGGCGCAACTGCTGCCTGAAATTACAACGTACTTTTCTTTTTAAATAGCTTTTTTAACGTTTTTTAAACATGCGAGAATTATCCAACCAGGGAAATGATGATTGCGCAAGGAGCAAGCCAGTGGAAAATTCAGAAGATTGCTTCTCACCGCTTGCAGAAGTTGAAGACCCTGCTGGCAGGGCTAACAGTGAAAGACTACGAGCGTATCCTCAAGCACAACAAGCAGGAAATTCCTGCAAAGGCCAAGAAAAGCGCTGTAAATTTAATTTTGAATCGAAATAATTTTGAATTAACTGTCTGACACTCGACGTAGCTGCTGGACCTTTTGATTGCTGCTGCCAAACATGGAGTGGTCGTCAGCTGCCCAGAGTGCAAAAGCAAAGGCAACGTTAACAAGTAAGCCAGCCACGTTTGAATCCATCCTGCGGCCAGATTATAAATTAATAGAATCTCTTAAATCAAGGACTGTGACCAACCTGTACAAGTGCTTTAACACGAAAGACGGCGAAAACTGCACATACGAGAGCCTGGAGCCGCCTCGCACCGAGCTGAAAATCCCGAAGCCGCTGAGAGACGAGTTTGACTTCTTGTAAGTCGTTTGCTTTGAATAATTTTTGGCTCACTTCCGGATACGATCCAAAATTTCCAGCAATACCTACAAGTTCACCGTGCAAGAAAAATCCACAGAGACTGAAAACCAGATGCCAACTACAGGGCTCAACATCAATGCACCCGAGTTTGTTCCCAGGTATGCTTTTTATTTTCCATTCTTTGAATACTTTTGTTCATTCATTGTTTTTAGTTTGTAAAATTTAAAAATTGATCTTCAAGTTTGATTTTCATTTAATAGTGAGATGATTTCATTCTCTGACGGGTCCAAACGGAAAAAATCTGACCTTTTGAATTTGTACTTTTCACCGTCAAGATATTTAAAAATATTTAACGTTCAAGTAATTATTTTCGCCCAACTTTCAGAGAAAAGGTTTTATTGCCGAAAGGCCCTCTGAACGGACAAGAATTCGTTGTGATCGGCGTGGCGCACGCCAAGGAAAGGATCAAGCAGCTGGGGGGACGCGTTGTCACATTTATCAACGGCAGGACCAAGGCGGTCATCACCAATCAAGGTAGTCTTGTTTGTTTTTTTCTTTTATTTCCTACTGATGGTCTAATTTTTTGGTCGCAGCAAGCATCAAGGCTTTCCAGGAGAACAACAAAAATCGGTTCAACTACATAGAGCAGTTCAGCACTCCGATTGTGGGCGAAGAATTTTTGGAGCACGTCGGCACAGCCAGACTGAAGGATCTGCTGCGGCGACACGACATGGCTGCGCAGTGGATCTATGTGAGTATGCCTACGTGAGAGTTGCGCGCAGTTTTAACTCATTTTATTAAACAGGACATCGGAGACTGCTTTTTGAATGAAAAGTACGGCCCGTGGGGGCGCAACTGGTGGTAAAGACTATCAAGACTGCAGTTGCCAATTTTGGCGCTACGTCAGCAATTTATACGGAGTTGAGGAATAAACAGGATGATTGTGTTTTAATACAAAAAGTAGAGCTATCTTTATTTTGACCATGGCACTAACCCTATGAATTTTTGTGATTGAATAGCCCTCAGTCAGTGACTAGTGAGTAAGCATGGAGGGAAACATTACACGGGGAAGTTGATCCCTCGTTCCGATTTGATACAAGTACAATAAGTAGTGTTACTGTTGATAACATGTAAAAGCAATGCCTAAACGACAATTATTATTATTTCTGCTCGAGGGCATTTTGTGAGTTGATAAGAATATATAATTAGATAGTTTAGGCGGCGTCTCTGACCATGCCGTCTTTCGACTCCCTCCTCGCAGGTAGGCTAGCTCCCTCTTTCTTTGCCGCCTCCTTGAACGACGACAGCGTCTTGTTGAGCCACGAGCTTTTGCTGGCCTGCAGCTCTGAGCTGACTGCATTCAGCTGGTGGATTAGGTCCTGTCAAAAGACATCCTTAATTAGACTGATCCGCTAAAACATTTTTCTCCACACAGCAAAATTATTTGTATTTGGCCCAAAATTAAAACGCTTAATAGGACGGTCTCTTTGTTGTTTAGGACATCAAAAGATCCATCGTGTGGTGAAAAGTTTAAATTTTATTTATAGCTGCTTTTTGTGTGAAAATTTCATCTTTCCAGAAAAGAAGTACAAATTTGGTCTCTACATTTTAGCAGCGGACACTTTCATAACTAAAAATCAAGATAAAGTAATTTCTCGATAAATGTACTTCCGTTTATTTGTGGTAACACTTTCTCAAGAGGGCGTTTTTGCATGTTTTTAGGGTGGTAAAGAGGTGGGTTAAATTAACATGGTTTGCTTGAAGGTTTTTTTCGGAAAATCGGGTTGAAATCTAGAGAAATGGGTCTTTTGGCGTTAACGAAAAAGACAGTTCTTAAGAGGCCAAAAATTACTCAAATTATCAGGGTGGTGCGTTTTTTTAGAGCAGTTCAATTTTTACCGTCGGAAAATGCTGGGGGTCACCCCTGCGGTCAGGTAGGAAATCGATAATTGGTGTCAGGGTAGCCCTCGATATAATGGAATAATTCAAATTTAATTTACGCTGAGCGGCCGAGTCAAGAGCTAATTCGATTCATTGAGGGCGCTAAAAAGAGATAATGCGCCAAAAGTCTCGTTCCTCAGCACCCTAGCGGCTTCCCACGGATAAATTACATTTAATTCTGGCCAATGAAAATTACAGAAAATTGCAGATGATCTAAACTAAAAAATAGTACCTGATTCCTGCACTCCGCCTCCACATGCTCCAGTTTAGTCTGTGCGAGTTCCAGCTCGAGCTCTCGCACCCTCTGCAGCGCTTGTGCCAGTCTGGGATCGGCGTCTGCACTCAGCGGGTCCACCCACGAGTTTTCCGAGATTCCTTTGCATTTTGGGCAAACCCTCTCCTGCAATCACACGCATTGTTTAATAATTTTTTATTTTTATTTATTGAACAGTTAGCACCTGAGATTCCAGAATCTTGCCAGCTTGCACTTGCTCCTCGAGCCGCTGACTGAGTTGCGAGCAGATCTTTTTGTAATCGGAGATGATGACCTCGTTTCTCTGCCTCTCGTCGTTGGCTCGTTGCACCTCCCTTTGGATCATCTCTTTGACCTGCGTGACCTCGGTCCTGAGACGCTCCCTGTCCTCCTCGGAGAATTGCAGCTCGTTCTTGAGCCGCTCGAACTCGTTGCCGTACAGGTCGGCTTTGTCCTGCGCGTTCTTCAGGGTCAGGTACTCCTTCTCGTACTTGTGCAGTTTCTTCACGTTCAAACTGCACGCCTTTTTCATCAGCTGAGCAGAGGCTTTGGGGGTGCGGTACTTCTTGGGCAGGTTCACCCTGAAGTACTTGAGCACGCCTTCAAAGTCCAGCTGCAGCAGGTCTTTCTTGCTCGACTGCGAATATATTCGATTCGATTAGCAAATGAGAAGGAAATTAGCAAAATTGGCGAGCGACCAACCGTGAGCAAAGCGAGTGCAACCAGAAACAGAGTGTCGGTTCCGAGGAGAAGGAACACGTCGAGAATGTGAAAGACCAAGTGGAGAGGAAACTTAGCGGTGAAGAGAGTGAGAAACCACTGCGAGCCATACATGTGCTCCTCGACCCCCTTTTCCTGAAAGTGCTGCCACAGGTCCTGCACCTGGTCCTCTAGCAGCCGGCCCAGCTGGTACAGGCGCATGTTCAGGTTCTCGAATCCGTCTTTGAACAGGTCGCGCAGCTTGTAGTGGTACATGATTTGCACCAGCACGCAGAACGCCTGCTCCTCCGGCATGTGCAGCAACAGCGCCGCCGCCAGAAAGCTCAGACCCTGGCAGTAGCCCACCTCTTCGTCGTACACAGCGTACGCCTGTCAAAATTCATTCAAATTATTTGCACATACCTCGTTTATTTTTTCAATAATTAATTGTAACATTTTTTCATTTCAAATGGGTTTTTTATTTTTAAATTTTGCCTCCTAGTTCATGTTTCCCTATGGTTTGTCATCACATTTAATATTTATTTTTAAATATTTTGTAATTAAATGAAAAAGAAAATAAGTCACCCAATCAATTCGCAATAAAAATCATAACGCTGGATTTGAGAGGAAAGCGATTGTTACCTTGGAAAGTCTAAAAAGCGAGTCTTGGCCGAGTCCGCCGGCCTTCTTGAAAAAGTCGTGCGCCGGAAAGGTGCGGTTGATGTCCCTCTGGATGACCGACTCGCAACTGCTCTCCTTGGTGATCAGCACGCGGTATTTGTCCATGACGTCCTCGCTGTGGCCGGCCAGCCTCTGCCAGATTTCGGCTCGAAGGGCGTCCGGAATGCCCTGGTAAACCAGGTGCGTCAATTGCTTAGGCCTCGTTCCAGTCTGCGTCCACTTGGTCAGTGCTTCCGACCACTGCTCCAAAAGCGCCGCACTGCAGTCTTTTGACACGTTGCCGGTTCCACTCAGCATCGGCTCGTCGTTATCTGCGTCAGATTATTTTATTAAGTGAGACTGATTTTGGATCGTTCAAAACTTGCAATCCTTGATACCTGACAACTCGTCGTCCCGAAAGTCGTCCTCCTTTTCCTCTTTCGGCGACAAAATCGGGTCGACAAGCTGCAAACTCATCAGTCCAGACAAGGTGATGCCCAAACTTTTGTTGGTCCTGTCTATTTCACCAGAGGTGTCCACCGAGATCACTTCGAATTGCGGCTCGTTCGTGTCGGAGGCGGCCAGTTCCTTCAAATTCAAATAAAACTGCTGAACCAGCTGGCGTTTGCTCAGATTCCAAAAGCGCTCGTTTTTCGGGTAGACCTTGACTTTGGTCTCGAGCTGCAGGCGCACCGGCTCCTGGATGCCTCGGATCACCAGGTCGATGGCCACGGTGACGTAGCTTTTGTTGGCGGACGACGGCTCTTCGACCAGGTTGAGCGATTCGAGTGCGGGATCGCTCGAGTCCCACTGCCCCGTGATGATGTACTTGTTGCTCCCGGGGTCGTTGCCCATCGACAACATTTCCAGGAGGCGCATGTCCGCGTGCCGCACGTTCCGTCCCGGACACACGAGCACCCCGAAACACCTTTCGATGTGCAGGATGCGCTGGTGCACCGACGACACTTGGTGCACGCTAAAACACAACTGCTTCTCGGTGTTTGCGCGAAGCTTGAACTGCGACCGGTCTTTCGGCACCACGTAATAGCCTCCCTGCAGAGAAATAGTCGATAATTTTGGTTTTTTAAATATTTCTGCACGAGCAGCAACACGACGACGTTTACAAATCTTAACTCAATTGTTTAAGTCTCTAATTTCCCTGGCATTCCGAGCCGTGCCAGTGAATACCTTTGAGTCCTCCTCCTTGATATCCATGGTGAGCTCAAAGATGAACAATTCGGACATTGTGGAGACAGGGGATTGCAGGGACGACGGCTTGAGATCACCCTGGCTTTCATCACACATCAAGGACGGTTGAGGCTTCGGCGGCGAGCGCATGAATGCTTTTGCAAAGCAGGCAGACACTTGCCGCACCTTGGTCGAACAAAATTTATTATCGAAAATGGTGGTGCGGTTTTTAAAATCAATAAAATTGTGACTCACAGCTTCCGGAATGTCGCATCTGAAAACATGGCACTGGAAGATGGCAGACTCTTGCGAATTGCCGTGGGACCAAGTGAAGGCGAAGCACGCTGCCTCGTCCGAGTCGGCGATTCCGTGTGCGTAGAACAGAATGCGCTGCACTTCATACGAGGTTATTATCTGCATTGTCGCCGCGTCGATTAGCACCACGCTTCCTGCTGACCGATAACATATCATTGTATTTTCTAAGTAAAAACAGAGGTATACACGCAATCAAAAAACAATCCATTGATGCGCGGCTGAAATCAAATAAAAAAAGCTCAAAATTGACTCGAATCCTAAACGCCAATATACTAATTTTTGTTTTTTAAAGCTTCTTTTTTCAATACATTGCGATAAGGACTTGCGTATTATTTATTAGTGGTGGCTAAAATTAAAAATATCCTGTCAAGGCTGTAAAAAACAAAACTTTATCAGTTTATCAGTGAAAACTGTATATAGGGTTGAATTTGGATTCGTGACGCTGATAATGCAAGATTTTCTAAATTTACTGTCATGACTGGACGCGTAACAAAAATCCGAAAGACCGCTCCCGGCAATTGGTTCCTTTTAAAACGTGTCAAATTCGATAATAATGAAAAAAAAATACGTTGCCACGCGTTAACGCGAGTGAAGTACCTGACGAGCAACTGGGAATTTTGACGCTGACCCTGATGCACTGGTCCTGTCCCTGCTCACGGTTCAAAATGGCCATGTTCCTGTGGATTTCGGCCTCGCTTTTTGGCGCGTTGATGTTGGCGGCTCCCAGATACGAGATTTGGTTGAAAACGGCGCCGTCATCGTGGCCTACATACACGCAGAATAAATATTTTAAAAGTGCTTATCAAGTTATATCATTGCAGAGTCGCTGCCTATATACTCATGGCGCCACATTTTTGACGTTGCCCATTTAAACCAGATTTTTCTTACTCAGGCTGCAGAACCAAGAAAAAAAATATGTCTACATCTAAAAACGATCATAAATGTGGTTTTTAAACAGCTCCCAATCGACATATTTTTTTTAGCTAGGCTGAGATTGATTGTTTTAATGTTTATTGTTTGTTCAATAAATAAATAAATAAATAATTTTTTAAACATACCATCAAAAGTGGGTGTCTCGAAAACGATGTCCGACTCCTTTCCTTCCTGTGGAGAGGCAATGTAGAATTTACTAGCGCCAACCTGGTACATTAGAAAAATAGGAAAAACACACTGTAGGTTAACCAAAGCAGCGTGAAGCTCAAAGCCAGAGAGTAGGAGAGGAAAATTAATTGATCGCTACAATTATTCAAACTACGATGTGCGCACGAAATTGCAACAGTTTATCTAGCTACATGAAATTTAAAACAAGAACTAACTTAAATAAATAAAAGTGGTTCATTCTCCTTTATTTCTATTTTTCTCAATTACATCAATTTCGAATGGGAGAAAATTAATATATGTAACCGACAGAAATACAATTTTCTGACGTCACTGTGTTAATTTCCCCTCTAACAAGGAAACTCACCGGAAGCGACGTTTTACTATGTTACGAAAACATGGAAAGCAAATTTCAAAATCGATTAAAAATACAGTTCTGGCTCAATTTAGTTTATAGAAAAATCGATCAGTGGGTCATTTTTTAAATTCCGAGGTAAATTCAAATTTTCCGGGCTTTGTAACTTTTTAATTATATTTGCCATAAAGTAAAAAACAAATAAACAGAGCTTTTTGATAAAAGGAGAGCTCCGGACAAAAAAATAATCCCGATGGACGCTCTAGGTCGTGTACTAATTTTTTCGAAAAAAAAAGAAATATTGAATTGACCAGTTGCATAAACTCTTAGTTATTAAAGGCGCCAACAGACGGCGCAACCACAGACTTTCTTAAAAATTTTGTTTTAAGCGGTTTTAAGGCATTTCCGCTGCGATTTCAGACTCAAACTAGCTATTTTGCTTTTTTTAATTAATTTGCTTTTTTTTGACATGCTGAAAACCAAAATCGGTTCAGCCATTCGCCGTAGAAACGTTGGAAAAGATTTTTTTATTTCAAAAAATAGTTTTTCACGATTCTACGGCGATTGGGTGAACCGATTTTGGTTTTCAGCACGTCAAAAATTATCAAATTAATTGAAGAATGCACAGTAGCTAGATTTAGTCTGAAATTGCAGCGGAAGTGCCTTAAAAGCGAAAGTCTACGGTGGCGCCATCTGTTGGCGGCTTCGAACACTTAGGATTGATGCAACTGGTGAATTGGAAATCTGAAAATTCATTCATTGATTTTTAGGTATTTTTAAAGAAACCAAAACGGAGCTATATGACCAGTTTTAGTTTGAAAAAAATTATAATTAACCAATAAAATGCTACGCGCAATTTTCCTAATCCTAGGCAGATACGAAAATTCAGGTACATTTCCGGACACTTTAAAAATTTCAAGTAGTGGACTCATGATTTTACGAAAATTGGCATAGGATTTTTAAAATTTGAAACTTGCAAACTCCATCAAAACGAACATTTTGCCTACTGATATTATTTCTTAATTCGACACAATTTAAAACTATATTAAAGCAGGGTTCCGAATTTTCCCCACCCCGGATAAAACCCACCCGGGTTTTATCGGGTTTAACAAGGCTAAAAAAACCCAATAAAAACCCACTATCTTACTCAATATTATTAGTATCAATAAAAAAAATGCTGGAAAAAAATCGTTTTTGGCTGTTTTTTTAACGCTAAAAAGGTAGTGCTGCATTTTTGCACATAGAAAAATTGGCAAGTCCCGGAGCATGAGGATTAAATTTCTTCGTTTCTTGAAAAAAATGCAGTGAATAGCAAATTTGAAAACACCCAAAAACACCATATTACCCCCCAATAAAACCCAGGTGGGTCGGGCAAAATGTAAAAAACCCGGGTTTTTCGGAACCCTGTATTAAAGCGACAAATCCAAGAGTTTCCAAATTAAAAAACCAAACAACATATATTAGACATTAGCAAGGAGCCGCAACAACTAATACACTGAAAAAAATGAGTGCAATATGAATATATATCCAAACCTTGCGATAATCTAATTGAGGAAAATCCATGCAGCTTATTGTTAACTTAAAAAAAGACAGTGCGCAGCTGGTGGAGTGGAGATGGAGATAACCAAAACGTGTCAGACAGACCGACACAGACAGACAAACACACTCGACTCGAGTCCCCGATAAAACGGAAAAATTGCTCACCCGCTTCCCCTGCTCCTCCATGGTCCTCTCCTCCTTGAGCACTTCGCTGAGGCTCAGTTTGAGCTCCTCCAGGTCTCCGTTGTTGGCAATCTTCAGCTCTGGTTGGTCCTCGCGCGAGCTCTGCACGAACTCAAATCCGCCCCCCGAGTCGTTCGACTTGACGCTCGACCTGTCCTGGTCCATAGTTTGCCCTGGGCTCTCACGCAGAGGCAAAGGTGGACATGAGCGGCTGCGAGCACCGCCCAATCGCCTTGGCCATCCTCTCTCCGGTCCTGTGTCCTGTGCCGTCCGCCTGCCGTCCGCTTTCTCCGACTCTCTTGACGCACTCGCCCCTCACTCACGGAATTGTCAGCCGAATTGTGAAATCCCGAGCTGTCAAATTGTCCCACATAAGTTTATCGCGGAGAATTTTAATGCCAAGCACGACTCAATAATATAGTAGCCAGGACTCAGTCAGCTGTCGCAATTTTAACGCACGCACTGCCCTCTAGTGACAGCTGCATCAGTCACGCGCCTTTTGGCGGGAAATGCTTCGGGAAGTTTTTAATACGTGTAAAACCGCGCGGCCAATTCTCATTTACGCATCAAATGGAGCACGAATTTTGTGATTTTGAAACTTAAAATAGCCTTGTAGACGAAAACCGTTTAAATCGCTCTAAACTCGTAATTTATATCTTCAGAAATTTTTAAACAGCCTACGAAAATTCTTAACCGTAACACATGACACACTTCTTTGAAAAAATCTAACTATGTCTCGTTTCAGGGAAACAAAAAGAGTTATGGCTCTGTCTAAACCTTTTAAAATCCTGGTAACCCATCCAGAAATACCTGCATTTGCCATAAAAAAGTTGATGCAGAGGTGCGTGTTGCGCTTGAATATTTAAACAAGACATATTGATTTTAAATTACTTGTCAGGTGCGAGTTGGTCGTCTGTCCTGAGGTGCCATATTCGACACGCGACCAAATTCTGAGCAGAGTCACTCCAGACCTTGATGGAATTTTGTGGCTGTCCAAGCATCGCATGGACAAAGAGGTTTTGGATCTGGCTGGTGCGTGAACATTTAGCTTTTTTTGTGATGTGTGGAAATTCAATTTTGTTGCTTACTTAGGTCCAAAGCTGAAAGTTGTGGCCACCATGGCAGTTGGTTACGACAACATCGAAGTCGCGGAGGCCAAGAGCAGGGGAATCAAAGTCGGAAACACGCCCGGCGTCCTCGATGCTGCTGTCGCGGAAATCGCTCTCTGCCTCCTCCTCGAAATAGCCAGACGCGTTCCTGAAGGCCGAAACAGCATTCTGGAGTAAGGTTATCTCCTTTTATTAAATTTGTAGCGCCGTGAAATTTAAATTAGTCATATCAAACATTTTTTTTAAAAAGAAATCTTGCAAAAGAATTGCCGCAAAATACTAAGCAAATTAGACTTTTTGATTTTATGGTCTGAAGAAAATCCGGGCCTCTCTACACCAGATGTGCGATAAAATTGGTTCGCACTGCGCAGATCCAAGATGAGCTCTCTTTGGATTCCCGTACGAGAGTGTCAAGCAAGAGTTTGTTTTTGCGATCCAAAAGACACAATTAGTAATGCAAATTATGTCACAACATTGACACGAAAACTTGCTTCTTTTCGCGCATTTTCACGTGACCATTTTTCGCGCCACACTCTACCGGACGCCATGAATTTGGCCCCCGCGAAATTTAGAATTCATTGAAATTAAAAAATCTAAAAACTTGAACATTTCGAAAAATGGTAAAAAAATGTACATCCACATTTGTTAATTTTGATGCGTCAGGGGGCGGTGGGAAGCTGTGCGTCCTCAGTGGCTTCTGGGCAAGGACATAAGAGGCTCCACCGTTGGCGTTGTTGGCCTCGGCAATATCGGTCTCTCCATAGTGAAGCGCCTCTTGCCTTTCGAAATTGGCAAATTCATCTACACCGGCCACAACAGAAAACCAGAAGGTACTATTATTTTATTTGTTTTTCAACTCTTGCAATTTATTAAAATAAACGAAAAAAAAACTTGACGCAGGGGACAAGTTGGGAGGCACTTTCGTGTCCTTTGACGAGCTTCTTCAACAGAGCGATTTTGTAATTGTCTCTTGTCCACTGACGCCAGAATCAAAATTCCTGTTCAACGCCCAAGCCTTTGCCAAGATGAAAGAAAGTGCGATCCTCGTAAACATCGCTAGAGGAGGTATCAAAAATTAATTTTATCCGTCTTTTTGGTCACATATAATCGATTAATCGCAACCCCACGCAGACATCATTGACCAGGAGGCTCTGGTGAGTGCGCTGCAAAATGGCAAAATCTGGGGAGCCGCTCTAGACGTGATGAGTCCTGAGCCGTTGCCCGCCGATCATCCTTTGACCAAACTGAAAAACTGCGGTGAATAACCCATCTTGCAAATTTAATTGATGCTCAAAACATTAATCAAAATTAACACAGTACTTGCTCCTCATTTGGGGAGCGCCACGGAGAAAACGCGAGGCGACATGGCCATGCTTGCTGTCGACAACATCTTGGCAGCTCTCGACGGAAAACAGATGCCTGCCCCTTTGTAATATTTGCGTATTCCTTGACGAGGATTGAATTCACACAAAAATGTGCTTCATTGTAGACACCAACAAATAGTATTAATTAATTCGGAGAAATTGAATTTTTCTTAATGAATACACTACCTAAAAAATTTAATTAGATGATTTTTTCCTATTTTTGAATTTTTAAACATTCTGCGTCTGGAATTTAGTAATCAATATAACTATGTCCAAAGATAGAATTTTTCGGGACGAGCTCACTGAGACCTTTTCCTTTATTATTACAAATCCAGAGTCCGTAGTTTTTGCAGGCGATTTTAATTGTCGCATTGTTAAAGGCAAAGGGGAATTGATCCACGAATTTATTATCTGCTAAATAGCCTACAATTAGTAAATAAAATCCCCTTACAAAGCACGTACACATCTAAAAATGGCTCTAGTGTAATTGATATCGTTATGTGCAGCTCTCAGATCATAAAAACAAGTCTTTCGATGTAGTGGATACATTTTTGAGGAAGCATAGTGTACTGTGCGTGGAATTGGAAGTGCCCTTTAAGTCGAAAAGCAGCCTAACTGCGATTATAGTAAAAAGTCTGGGCGTAAAGCTACTGTGGAAAAGTTAGCTAACTGTTGTACACTAACAAACAAATTGAAATTGAATATAATTTTTTGTTCCTGATCTGAAAGAAATTCATTTTTTTAATGTGCTCGCAATTTTTTTTACAAAAAAGCTTTTGGAATTTTGGATCAGCATATTTGCCGATTTTTCTGTCACAATTTGAGAATACTCTGGTGCATTATTATTATATTGGTTGTGGTCAGCGCTTTTGGATTATAGAAGCAGGTTGTTAAAGAGGAATGATATAGCGGATTTCCTCGCCAAATTCTTAAACAAGATATTTTTTCTGAGATGATTCTAGAATAAATTAACTTATATTTTGGTATTTTGGTTTTACCCAAACAAATTTTAAAGGTGATTTAACAGCCAGCTGAAATTTTCAGTCAAATTTTTTGCGAAAATAATAAATTTGAGAAAATTTTGCTGAGTGGGGAAAAACTGGAAATTTAATCAGCTTTCTGAATTTAGGCAGCATTTATCGCTGCTATGAACTGGTGAATTTTAATGAAGCCAAACACAGACCCCTTTCGAAAATCTGCAAAAAAAACTTTCAAGACTCAAAAGCACTATTTTTTTCTCCTCTCTATTAATTTTTTCATAAATTTTCTCATCCTGGAAGCAATTTATTTCATTTGCTAAAAAAAGTAACCAGTAAAATTTGAAAAATTAGATTAGGGGCATGGAAAAAATAGATCGGTTAGGGTTAACTTAACATGTAATTTCATCTGTTTTTTAAATAAAAAAATCACTATCATCCAACTCTAAATTGACCGAGAGGTGTTCTTGCTTTAGAAATTTACGTCGCACCAGAGGCACTCCTTCAAAACCCTGCAGTTTCCGTCAACATATATGCTTGTTGGAATTCATTACGCTGATGACACACACAACCTCTCTCTCTACTTTGGGCCACAAACGCATTAAGAAATACTATTCACGCGTAACATTTATTTACAGAGTAAATGTTTATTGATCATGACAGAGGAAATAATAAATACTAATTCTTTGAAATTTTTGATGAATGATGGTGGCTGCCGCCGCTGTTTATAGTAATGACTCATGCTGAAGGCAATCTTGGATGAAGTGGTTGTGCACGAAAATGGACAACTCAACAAAGAGCTGGCCCAGAGCGAGCGCCAGCATGAACTCGAGGCCGAGGTGGAAGAGAGACACGTCCAGTCCGGCGATCAGAGCCACATTCTTGAACGTGTCCAGCGTGGGCGGCAGCCCTGGGGGCAGAGGGCCCCCCATCGCCTGCTGCTACTGCCGCTTCGACGCTTAGAAATGCACCAGCGCGGCCGCGGCGGCTTCCTTGTGCGCCCTCTCGAAGTACGGGTTCTTGGCGGGGTCCAGGTTCAGGCTGAGAACATCAAACAGACACACGTTAAAGAGGAATGATAGTGAATTTCCCTGCAAATCCTTTAACACACATCGAATTTGGCTCTGAGGATCGTGTACAGTTACAAAATTAAATAGAAAATACTGAAAATTACAGAAGGCGGCCGGCGCGCAACTTAACATTTTAATTATGTTTTCACTGTCAGAAAAATTTGTAATTATCGCTTTGCATATGGTAAACAATGAATCTGTCCTTAAAATTCAATAAAAAAAATCTTTGTATTATACGCCATAAGGGTCTGAGTTTGCCTCTGAAAATCATAGAAATTATTGAAACTAAAAAGATATTTTTTTCTGAGATGATTCTTGAATGAATTAACTTAATTTTGGGTATTTTGAGTTTCCCCGAATTTTTTTTAAAAGTTCTCTAACAGCCAGCTGAAATTTTTACAAACGAATTTTGTGCGAAAACAGTAAATTTGAGAAAAATTTGCTCCAAGGGGAAAAACTGGAAATTTAATCAGCTTTCTGAATTTAGTCCGTTTTTAAGTGAATTTTAAGGAGTTTTTGCTGAAATTTTTGACAGTAATAAAAGAAAAACTCAAATTTTCAAAACATTTGTAATTTTGAATTGTTAGAGCAAAAGACTACACAAATTTCAAGACGTGCCCAAAATGCTGCTTTGAAAAATGGTTTGTTTTCAATATTTAGGTTCCCCCTATATCTGAATTTTTGCTTGAAAGTCGCGGGTTCATGTTATAGAACACTCTCTCAAACCATTACATAACCTCTATTTTGCAATTTCCTGCTTAAAATGAAATGAGGAATTTTTTATCGGATAGTAAAAAAAATTCATTCCTTCGTTTCGGCTTAAAAACCCGGAAGGTTTGAAAATTTAAAAGTATCACTCACAACGTTTAAAAAATGTACAACTCGATCGTCAGTCTTTTTTAAATATTCAAGAATAGCAAATTTTTTCAGAACAATAACAAATAAAAATAATCATTAGATTTTGTGCAATAGTAAACGTCGTGTTGCTTGTAGCCGAAAGGACAGATTTAAAAAAATTAATTAAATACATAGAGAAAGGAATTTAATAAGCGACAAAGAGTGGGAAAATGGGCAACGATAGTAGAAAAAATTTCAACGGATAAAATGATTGTAAAATATTTATAATAAATAATTCACCTGTAGTAAGATGGGGAGCTTTGGCAGTCAACGTTGTACCAGTGGTCGCAGGTAAATTCCTTCTGGCTGAATATCGTTCCGTTGGGGCAGAGGAAAGCGGCGCCTTGGTGACCTTCGCGGCCGTCATGGCAAACGTGGTACGCCTAAAACACGGCAAGCAAGGGCCACGCACATTCTCATAATTGGTCCAAGAACGCGCGCGCGAACGCAGCTAACTCACAACCTAATTCAAGCGCAGTTAATTATTTGGCCGAAAAACAACCCATGCGGTCGGAGTTAATTATCAGCCGCGAGTGGGGTAATATTATCAGAAAATATATTCTCTAGATAGCTCACTCGCTCGGCGGGATTAGTCTTGACGAGCGCGCGGCGCAGGGTCACGCTTTCAGCAAAAGCATAAAGGTTGCGCAAAAACCACTGCGATTGTTGCAGCTACGCCGCTAGAGAGGAAATACAAGTTGAAGTCAAGCACCGTGATCACCTCTCTGCGATATATTTCTATTTATTTTGCTTTCTATTGCGATGAGCCATTTTATTTGGTTTTTATTCCTCGAAAATCCCGTGAGCGAGCAAATATTTTTTTTTAAAAAAAGGATTGGGACTATTTTTCTCAAATGAGCACGATTTCCATTATGCAAATGAAACTCTTTGTTCGTCTAGCTCTTGGATAAATCTCAAAAACAAATCGTTCACTTTTCAGGTGCGATTCATTTCTCTTCCAAAAGATTTAACATATATTTGAAGCTATTATTTAGCACAGTTAATATTTAATAAAAAAATACACGAAAATTTTTCTAGCAAATTTACCCCTTCTCTATTTTAATCTTCGGTTTTTCTACAACATTTAAGTTGGATCAATTTTCAGCTTAAATCGAACATTTCGTTTTTTATCGGCGTTAAATGAGCTAGTTAATTGTTTCGAATAATATTTTATTCCAGTGCTCTGGTATATTCGATTACGGCCGGCGGTTTCGTAATCGGCTCGCTCGACATCGACAGCCAATCCAGGTGTGCCCTGAGGCTGCGATCGAACGGACATCTGGCTGACACAGAAAAAGCAGACAAAACGACGTCAACCCAGCGCGAAAGGACAAGAACAATAACCATGCAGCTGCATATCAATCATAGCGAAAGAAAGATATTATTTTATAGGACAATACGATTCTGCTCGCACGATTATTTTGTTTCAACGACACACGACGCGAGAGTGAAGGTTTCAGCTGCGTACTTTCACTGCGTGGCCAGAAAATTATTTTATTGCAGTTATTCCCACGAGAGAGGCTGCGTTTGTTATTTCGCGTGAGAGGTTGCTGAATTTTTAACAGCCACTCTGTCGAGCAAATTCAAAGGGAAGTATAAATTCAATTCATCTCTCAAGTTTGACGCGCAGCATCAGGGATGTGAGTTTTTGACCATTTTATTCTAAAGATGGTCAAATCTTTTTTTCAGGTACCCGTTTTGTCTCAATTTCGAAAATTGATACTTCTGACCAAAAATATACTCTCACGAGGAATTTATTTTGATTTAAATGTAAACAGAACAATAAATGCGCCATTTTAATTACGGCAAAATTTGTGTGTACCCTGAGGAAAAAATGAATTGAACGACGACAAAAAATTGAGCAACGACACGACCTTGTATAGGAAACACGTGAGTGAGCGCGCCCGCCCGCTTGCGGTCATTCCAAACTAGCTCGGCCACTTTTCATTTTTCTGGCAATTAACGAGATCTCGCCTTTCTCTACTTCTGGCCCTGCCACTGATTGTGAGACTATCGCTCGCTACACAGGAATTATAATCATGCGGGCTGAGAGTTAAAATGAACGCGATTGAGCGAACCTGGCAGCCGGTCTCGACGTTGGCGTACATGCCGGGTCGCGCGGGAACAGCGTTGCAGTCAAAGTGCGTGGGCGGAACGGAGCGGAACAAAGGGTAGTCGACCCCTGGCACGCCCGGCACCTTGGACAGGTCTTGCTCGTCGCGGTCTCTGCGCTTCTGCACCACGGCCAAAGGGCCGATGGCCACTACGCCGCGACGGGCGCGGTCCTTCTTCTGCAAAAAGAAGAAAACAATCCAAATTTTATAATTTCATTTATAGGCGACTGTTATTTGCATTATCAAAACAAGCAAAAAATATCAAAATTGAAATTAAATGAATGAGTGAATCTGGTTTTAGTTAAAAAGTGAGAAAATATTTCGCTCGTTATGCTTTTTTGAATTTTTAATTTAGAGAGCATCAAACACAGATCTTCCTTTTATAAATATATGAAAGGAAAGAGAAAACGCGCGGAATCCAATTAGTAATTTTGAGCAGCGTTGGTTCACGCTTTGTCTCGATTCAATTATTAAAAAAAAATGAAATTGCTTTGTCTTGTTTTTTTATTGAAAACAATATTTTTTTTAGTTCAGTTCGCATTACGGCAAAATGCAAACAAATTAAAAAATAAGTCAATTTTGTTAGCATGTGAAATTGCGGTGGTTTTAGAATACTGACCACAACCCTGGCGTCATTGTCGTGCGTCAGGTAGACGGCGACGAGGAGGACGGCCAAAAAGACGGCTTTGTTCATCACGGAGTTGCAGCGACTTGGACTCGATGCGGGCAAGACGTCGACTGCTCGAGTCGAGTCAGGCCAATTTAGCTCCACATCCACACACACGCAGCAAAGTGCAGAATAGATCTCTCGAGAGAGAGCACTTTCACTGAAACCGCCGCGCCGACCCCATTCAGCGCAACACGCCTTTTCCAATCTCGTTGCCCGCGAGCCAAACTTATACAGTTTGTCTCAAAACACGGCTATTGCATCTGTTGTTACGTGTCTCTGTATAATTATATTACTTTGCCCCAACAAAAGAGAACAACTGCAAAATACCAATTAATAACAACTAACGGCAATTTTATAGGCCTGTGCGAAAGCTGCGACCGCAAAAATAAATTCGCCTGCTCATGTTTTGAAAGCGTTTGAACAAAATTATATATATGTATTTTAATTTAGAGGCTAAATATGATAAACACTTTCAATTCTATAAAAAAGGTGAAATAGAATTCAAATTTCAGTTCCTCTTTTTATAAAAAATAAATCATTTCGCGCGTTTCCCATGCTGCCATCACTTACATCCCAACTAGCTCAACAATTTTAATTATATTGAACATAGCTCAACGATATTTAGGAAATTCAGCTTTTCAAAAAAGGTCTGTCAAATTTTTTGATCTTGCTTTTGTAAATAAAGTTAAACAGTTAAAATATCGTTCACTAGAATACTAAATAAGACCCTCTAAGACTAAAATAAACGTCATCTTGTTGATATAAAATACCAATTATAGATATTAAAAATAAAATAGAAGAAAAAGCTTAAACCAAAAAATATTTAAGTATGCTCTCGGAATTATTTTACCTTAAGGTTAACACTAGAGGAATAAATAATCTTATTAAGTTAACTTCTAAACCAAGCACCCAGTCAAGTAGACAAACTAACGCTAAATAATAGAAGAAAAAAAATTCAAAAAGGTGTTATTATTTGAGCCATTCTATATCCAATGCGGCTGCCCCAGGATATTCGCGAATATCTCCCCATGGATTGGATGTTTTATTTATATATTTGCACGTTATTTTGCTTTCCATCGGAAATTGCCCGGAAGATGCTATCCAGACTTTTATAGTCCTGCAAGATCAAATTAATAATAAACTGTATTCATTTTATAACAATTAACAGATGTTTGATAAAAGATTTTTTGGGTCTAAAGGGAAATCAAATTTTCCATCATTTGCAGCTTTCGCAGAATGGACGTTCAATGAATTTCAAATTCTGGACTTTCTACGGATATAAAAGCCTCTTAAATTAAAAATATTGACTGACATAATTATACAACTTTTCTATTTCAAAAGAATTGCTTTTAACAATTGCTCACGTCTTAGCAGTGATCTCTTCTTTAAAACTCGGAAATCAAATGAAATTTGCAATTTTTTTACAATTTTCCCTCTTCCCAATTTGCCAGTCGATCCATTTTAAAAATTGTCTTTCTAAAAGCAACCTGCAAAAATTGAAATGTCCAAAGGGAAGTTTGATGATTTATCCAAGCAAAAATTCAAACTTTACTAAAATCCCTACATTTTTGCAAAAACAAATTTTCCATTGGAAAATTTTATAACACGAGGACGCCACCTAGGTAACTACATACGCAACAATTTGCTGCTCCGCAGTTTTTGACCTTTTTGTCCCTTGTCTGACTGTTGCATGCTACCTGGTGGGTCCAGGGGACCCATGAAATGTCCCCCAAGCGATTGGGGTCATTTCCCTCTGACACCCACTAGAAACTGAGAAGTTTTGACCTGAAATGCGGTGCCGGCTGATTCTCGCCTTGTTCGTCGCTGTTTACACACGCTGCCTGAGCATTGACCGCCAGCATGTGCCCGGCGCGCCGATCGACCCTTTTTCCGCCTCCTTCAGCACGCTTGAGGTCGCCGAAAATTGTAGCGTGTCCTGCTGGTCCTTGATCAGCTGCGGCGGGGTAAGAGGACGCCGGGCTAATCTATTGCTCTGGAATGCCTGTTGTCAGATTTTCTCACGCCGAAAGTTGGGCCTCTCATCGGCACTTTTCAAAAGTCTGACAATTTTCGCGCTCTTGTGCGGAGACATCCAGGTATTGCCAGGGCCTCTCAGCCAGCCGACAACATGCCATCTCTGCGACAAGGTAGGAGCCAAAAATGCCGTGAAAATTCTGTGTGCCAACTGCGGCAAAATATACCACGGCGTGTGTCTCTCAAAAATGATTCGGATGCCAGCAAAAGAAATAAGCGCATACCGCAAGAACGGAAACTACGTGTGTTGGAGCTGCACTATTCCTACGATGAATGACTCGTTTTGGAGCTTGCCCCCACCACCCCCAAGCCCCCCATCAACTCTAATTCTCCCGCGCCAAGTGGGCAAAAATGCCGTAACCTTCATCTGTTTTAACGCGCGATCGCTGAAAGACAGAAAGAAGACTGCCGACGTGCTCTCGCTGCTTACTGCACACGAGGCCGACGTGTGCGCAATTAACGAAACGTGGCTATCGCCGGACGTTCACAATTACGAGGTGCTGCCGCGCGACTACGTTGTCCTGCGTAAGGACAGGCTGGGGGGCCGCCGACCTGCCGGAGGCGTTGCTCTTGCAATACGGCCACACTTGCAGCCAAAGAGGTTGCAACAACTCGAGGGCCAGGCCGAGATAGTGTGGGCGCAAATAAAGGCAAACTCGCTGCATTTCCTCGTCGGGTCTGCGTACAGGCGGCCAAACGCGGACACCGTTTATAACGCGGCGCTTTTAGAATCGCTCGAGCTTGCAGCGGCTGAGCAACATAGCTACGACGGGTGTTTCTTGATGGGCGACTTTAATCTTAGCGTTTCGTGGCTTTTGGATCCACCTCGCGCTCACGCAGCCCCCGCAGATGATTTTTTGAGCGCTTTCACCACAATGGCCCTGGAGCAGCACATTAAATCGCCAACAAGAACGACAGAAAACTCGGAAAATATCCTCGACCTTTTCCTCAGTGACGTTCCCGAGCTCGTTGCGGCCGCTAATGTTGTGTGCGGAATCTCTGACCACGATGCCCTCTTAGTCACCCTATCGGTCAGTTCTTGCCGCCCAATCAGCGCGCCGCGCGAAATTTTAGATTTCCGTCGTGCTGACTGGTTTGCAATAAATGACGTATTAGAGGGGCGCTTGCAGCCAGTTATGCAGAAAACAGACATGAATGAAGCTTGGGAAAGCTGGAAAAAAATCGTCTTTGACTGTGCAGAGGAATTCATCCCAAAAAGAAGAGTTGGCGGTAGGAAAAAGCGGCTACTACCGTGGATGAACACGGGCCTGAAGAAATTAATAAAAATTCGGGACGAGCTTTTCAGGAAATGGTTGAGGGAAAAAACGGCTGAAACGCGAGATACGTTTGTAGCGGCACGTAGAACAGTCCAGAAAGCACTGAGAGCGACGAGAGACAACTGGCTCTGGAGGATCGGAAATGGACCGGACGGCAGCAATGAATTCTGGCGCTACATCAATTCAAAGACAAAAGTGCCTAACAATAATCTCACCTTCGAACTTCAAGGAAAAAGTGTCAGTGAGCCCCGTGAGGTGGCTGCTGGATTCAGTGCTGTTTTTCAAAGAAATTTCTCGCGAGCCGTAAATATATTTCCTTTCATGAGACGACACACGCCGTGCGTAGATTCCACAGAAGAAATGTGCGATTTGGTGTGCACAAGTGCCGAGGTGCATAACCGGTTGCAGCAAATTAAGGCGAGCGCAGCTGCTGGCCCAGACGGATTGCCAGCTCCCCTGCTCAAATACTGTGCCGCAGCGCTCGCTCCTTCTCTCGCACACGTTTTCAACAAATCGCTCGAGTCCGCCGAACTTCCGGCCGACTGGAAAACTGCAGCAGTCACCCCCATATTCAAGGACGGAGATAAAAGCAACATGCAGAACTAATATAGGCCTATCAGCATTACATCTCTTGTGGGAAAAACGCTCGAGCGAATCGTGCGAGACAGAACGGTGGAATACTTAGAAAAAGAAAAAGTAATTCCCTCATGCCAACATGGATTTCGGGAGAAAAGAAGCTGCACCACTTTGCTGACGGGGACAATAGACCACTGGACAGCTGCCCTGGACGAAGCGAGCGGCACTCACATCCACGCTGTCTTCCTGGACTGGAGCAAGGCTTTTGATAAAGTCTTGCATCCGAGGCTCCTCTCTAAGCTGCAGCACTACGGCATAAAAGGTCAAATGCTTAAGTGGTACGAGAACTTCCTCGTTGGCAGAACCCAGTTTGTCAAGTTCGGCGGAGAGAGCTCGGAGCCTTGTGAGGTGGCCTCGGGAGTTGTTCAGGGGAGCGTTCTCGGCCCGCTCCTCTTCAACATTTTCGTCGCGGATTTACCAGAAATGGTAACAAGCAGCACCCTTGTCCAGTACGCCGATGACGCGACCATTTATAAAGAAATAAGATGCCAAGAAGATGCCGACGCGCTGCAGGAAGATTTGTTCAACATCGACATTTGGTGCTCCAACAACGGGATGACTCTGAACGCCAAAAAGTGCAAAATCATGGACATAACCCGCGCGCGCGTCCCTCTGCAGTTCGTGTACACCCTCGGTGCTACGGTTCTCGAGTACGTGCACAAGGAGCGTATGCTCGGCGTGCACATCTCAAGCGACCTCCGATGGCACGAGCACACGGACATCGTGCGTGCGAAGGCAGCACGAAACCTAGGGTTCGCGGCGCGTAACCTGCAAGGGTGCACGGCCCGCGTTAAGAGGGTGGCATACCTGACTCTTGTGAGACCGGTAATGACTTTCGGCCTCCCAGCCTGGCACCCGACAACACAAGACAACGTCAACAGGCTGGAGAGGGTGCAAAAGAGGGCGGTGCATTTCATCTATGGCCGCAATCCGCCGCCGGCCAATGAGCAAAAAATCATGCCATTCCCAATGCTGCTGAGATACAATGACTTAATCTTTTTCAAAAAGTGTGAGTGTGGTGAGACCGATTTTAACGCGCGTGCGAGAATAATTGAGGGTCGTGTATTGAGAGGTGATAGTGGCCAGCACCCCCGTCTCCAGCCGCCTCCGACTCGCAGTGTTTTCGGCCAGCGCGCGTTCTCCTTCAGGGTAGTCAAGCCATGGAACGATTTGCCTCCGGCACTCAAAGACTGCAACGCCGCGCAATTCCCCGCTCTCCTCAAGCAGCACATGTGGCAAGAGTTTTAAAGTGTCTGTGAACGTGCGCTTCTAGTGTTAGTGATTTTTCCCACGGTCGCATTGCGATGACTTCGGTCTGTTAAATCGGTTTTCCGCTAGCATTGTTGCCTTTTACTCATCGATAATTTTTGACTTTGACATAATGTACATTATGTGTACTGTATTTGTATTATGACATGATGAGAATAAACAAGAATAATAATAATAATAATAATTATAACAAACTAAAACTTCGCCAAGAGTCAATAAAGATATTATTGTTATTAATGTAAATGACACTTGATTCGATTCATCATGCCGAGCAGATTCCAAAAATGTATTATTTGTTTTTCAAGAAATTACGGCAGTTTGAAATTTGTTGAATCTTGTATTTTAATTAAAAGGTGAGCATCGACTGCGCAAAACCAGCCCGTTGGCTCGCACTGTTAAGGCATTCTCAGGAGTGTCAAAGCAATGGGAGGCATTTGAGCAGTTGGGAGATCTAATACTGGCTACCCAATGTCAGAGATGGCAAAAAGTGGTTACTTTAGTGACTCGAAATGCTCAAATTGCTCAACGGGCTGCTTTGCACCTTTCCAGCATGCGTGATTTGGCAGTAAGGGACGAATGTCTAGCGTTTCAATGCACTTCTCGGTGCAGAGGCAAGTGGCCCTTGAGTGGGCTGGGTCCCTGTGCGGCCTGGTGCGCCCATTCAATCCGTTCGCGGTGTTATTGGGACCCAGGTTTCAGCGCGCGCCCTTCCCGCTCCGAGGACAGGGATAAAAAGAGCAAAAAAAGAGTAAATAATCTAAAAATATTACATTTTTTAATACAAACGAATTTGAGATGCAATAATTGTTTTAGCTTAAAACGGTTACATTTTTACAAACCTAATTTTAAAATCAGGCTTTTGGTTCTATGAAGGTAAGGATGAAATCAAGAAAGAATTTCAGGGGTTGAACTGTAAACTTGTAGATTGGATGGGATGGAAAGTGGGGCAAGGCCAACGCGAACTTAACAGAGAGCTCCGTGAAAAGTTCATGACGTGGAACAGCAATCGGCGCCAAAGAGTAGAGTGAAGCAGGCTAGAGGATAGCCTAACCGGACGCGCGCGACAAGCAAGCAAGCAAGGATCGGCTGTCTCACAATCAGTCGTCAGCAACGTAGTTCTTCTCAAACTTGGCAAAGTCAGCTTCGGTGAATACAGTGTTCGTGTTTTTCTTGGGCTCAAATGTGCGTCGAGCTCCCCTCCTGTTCGTTCTCTCCAGAATCTGCAATTGGAAAGTCCGTTATTTTATATCGGCTGGTCCGAGAGGAGCTTTTGTATTTTTGAAGAAATAAATTAAAAATATAACAAACGTTGATGTCAGAAATTAGGCCACAAATTACTTAAACACATAAATCGATTTCGCTACTACTTGTATTTTTAATTGTAGATTTATTACCAAACATCTCGGATAAATCATCATTCCAAATTTATACCTTTTCAGCGCATTTGAGATCGATGGCAGAGATTTGGCTCAAGCTGAGCAATCGCTTCAGGTTTTCTTCAACGATCTGCTCTTCGCTTTCTTCTTCTAGTTTGGGCCCCGAGTGCTTCAGGAAAGGCAAAAGTAGTCCTTTTGCTCCCAAGATAGTTGACCCTGTGCACAAATACATACACAGAAACATATATTATTGTTTAATTTAATCAATTTGTCTTGTAAATATGTACTTTGCTGGAATTGCTCGTCTTTGGCCTTCCTCTTGCTTTTCTTGACGCCTCGTCGTTCAGCACCGATCTGCAGCTCCCTTTTTCCACCACACTTCTTGCCCTTTTTCTCCTCTAAACGTAAACAATCATTTTAACACATTATAAATACATAAGTAATAATTAAAAACTGCAACTTGCCTTTCTTTTCCTCTTCTGCGAGGTCAAACAACTGCAGATTTTTCCACACGACAGATGACATCGTCGTTGTATAGCTCAAAAGTGCAGAGCAGTAAAAATAAAAAGCACAAAATGTTCAATTTGCTCCCATTCACGTGGTTCAAGCGTTGCTTTTCACCTGCCAGCCGGGGCTCAATCATAACAACAACAACACTCAACTGAGTGGGAGGGGCAGCTGGCGGATGCGCGCAATCGTGCTAGTTGAAAATAATTGGCGCGA
Source organism: Cloeon dipterum (assembly GCF_949628265.1). NCBI lineage: Eukaryota > Metazoa > Arthropoda > Insecta > Ephemeroptera > Baetidae > Cloeon > Cloeon dipterum. Next base: position 897,361 of record NC_088786.1, on the reverse strand, counting down.
AATACACGTGATGTGATGTGCTGCGAATTACGTTCACAAAGCCATTCAATGAAATAACGGAAATGGGGTTTTCGTTCTTACTTTGTGTTTATTTTTCACTATCAATTCCGATTTTTGTTTTGGGGAGGGAAAGATCTACTTCTTAACAAATCTTGCGTGAATTAAATTCCAGAATCAAAATTTAACGAATTAAATTATTGGGGACCAGTAGAGTTTTGTAGCGAATACTTGTTCACATTGAATTCCAAGGAGCATGTTTGACACAAAAGGAATAAACTTCTATTATTACATACATAATATCAACAATATTCAGACAACCAGAATTGTTCATTACTGTATCACATTGACTTTTTCACAGATCTCAACTGAACACTGTGACAATTTTGGCAACCAACTTACGACCGAATCCAGCACGTGTGAAATTCGAACCACGACAGAAGGACAAACATTTTCCCCAAAAATTCATCTGATTTGCATAGTCAAGGTCATTGAGTTAAATTTGCTTAATATGATATTTCAAAAAACTCAGCGGTGATCTGATCATCTGATAAAATGCTACAAATTGACCAGTTGAATAAACCCTTAGTTATTGAAGCCACCAACAGATGGCGCAACCAAAGACTTTCTTAAAAATTTGGTTTTAAGCGGTTTTAAGGCATTTCCGCTGCGATTTCAGACTCAATCTAGCTATTTTGCTTTTTTTAATTAATTTGCTTTTTTTGACGTGCTGAAAACCAAACTCGGTTCAGCCGTTCGCCGCAGAAACGTTGGAAAATATTTTTTTTATTTCAAAAAATAGTTTTTCACGATTCTACGGCGATTGGCAGAACCGATTTTGGTTTTCAGCACGTCAAAAAATAGCAAATTAATTAAAAAAAAGCAAAATAGCTAGATTGAGTCTGAAATCGCAGCGGAAGTGTCTTAAAAGCGAAAGTCTACGGTGGCGCCATCTGTTGGCGGCTTCGAACACTTAGGGTTTATGCAACTGGTGAATTGCAAAAATGTGCATAAACGAATTAATGTCAAAAAATCACTGCGTGTAGCTGCGTGGCACGGAAGTAAACAAGAAATAAACGCGAGACACGCGTCGATGCAAGAGTGAAAGAATTCGAGTCGGCCGGACTTGGTTCTTTGTCGGCCATCACTTCTTGGTGGAGATGCCGATCCAGCGGGCGGCTTTTGTGCACTTGAGGACGACCTCCTCCTGCACGAGCGAGAAGGCGGTGGCGATGAGCACGAGGCCGACGAGCAGGTAGGCGCAGCACACGACCAGCTGGATCTGGCCGCCGTCCGGGTTGGCCGCCCGCTGGAACGACTTGCCAGGCACCAGATCGCCGAAGCCGATCGTGGACAGCGTGATGAAGCAGAAGTAGGCGCCGTCGAGCAGCGACCAGTCCTCCCAGGCGGCGAACACCGTCGCGCCCAGGCAGATGTAGCCGCTGAGGATGACCAGCACCAGCGTCACCGGCACTCGCCGCCGCTTGTTGTTGCTCTCCGCCTCGCACGATGACGACGACGACCTCCTCTCGGAGCTGTTGTCGCTCGAACACGCCGACCCCGGTGCGGGCAGCTCCATCGAGCACGACTGTCGCTGCTGCAGACTCGACATCGTCGTCGATGGCACCGACGCCGGCGGCGAACACTGGATCAACGGCTGCTTCGTCGGCGTGTTCGCGTTCCGCTCCAACGAACTGCCAAAAACAACGTTATCATTTTTTTTAATAATTTTAATTTGCACGAGTTCTCAACAATTTGCGGAATTTAATGTAATATATTTTAAAATCCACCAGATTTTGTGGTCAATCAATTTATCTGAGAACGTGTGAAGGTCGATTTGAAAAGAATTAGTCAAGCATTAAAAGAAAAAGAAAGAATTTGAGGCATTCGAAAGAATTTGAGGGATTTACTTCAAGCATTCCCCTCATTTTGGTGACCCCGCGACGTGATGCACGGAAGTTTGCCCATACTCGCGGAAATTCAGGAAATTTGAGATGAGAAGATGACATTCCTCACGCGCCTGAGATACCGCTGGAAATTCCAACGCAGCCCAGCAACTTCAGATATTTCTACAATTCTCTGAGATAACTTTTATGTGGTAAAATTTATATTTCGAATGCCTCAAATTTGGACCCGTCAATCCGGGTCAGTCAATTACAATTGGGCTCACAGATTATATATTCTCAATTACAGGGACGAGCGAATGAAATGTTATTGAGCGAAATTATTCACAACGTCTGCGGCGTGAGTATATATCTCACGCTAAAGAGAAGTATAGTAAAATGTCCCTAACACTAAGGAAAGGTTCACAGCTCAGGGAAAAGGTGGAGAAGAGTGCCACCTATTGGCAGGCACTACAGAACCATATCTGTTCGCGGCTTCGAACTCTAAGTAAGGGCATGCAACTGGTGAATTTCCAGCAAATATCACCTAATTCACCCTAAGTGTTCGAAGCCGCCAACAGATGGCGCCACTGTAGACTTTCGATTTTAATGCATTTTCGCTGCGATTTCAGACTCAATCTAGTTACTGCATGTGCATTCTTCAATTAATTTGCTATTTTTTGACGTGCTGAAAACCAAAATCGGTTCAGTCAATCACCGTAGAATCGTGAAACACTATTTTTTGAAATAAAAAAATCTTTTCCAACGTTTCTACGGCGAATGGCTGAACCGATTTTGGTTATCAGCACGTCGAAAAAAAGCAAATTAATTGAAGAATGCAAAATTAGCTAGATTATTGAGACTGAAATCGCAGCGAAAATGCCTTAAAACCGCTCAAAACAAAATTTTTTAAGAAAGTCTGTGGTTGCGCCATCTGTTGGCGGCTTCGAAGTTCGAACACTACGGGTTTATGCAACTGGTCAATTTTAAATTAATATGATGGAGATATTGTGGTAAGAAATGAGTTAAACATTTTCTGATATAGTGACCTTGATTGGCGACTCAAATTTTGTATCACCTGTGGTATCTAGAGGCGGAGTCCAAGCAGTCTTCGTCGTCCAGGGCAGTGTGGTCGGTGTGGCGGAGTTCGTGCAGCATTTTGTGCGAAGCGGCCGACTCAGCGGCCTGCGCGGCCGTGTACTCTGCGCACTCGACCAGCAGCTGCCTCACGTCCTGGGCCAGCAGCTTGGGCTTGAGAGGCGTGAGTCTCGGCGGAGGCGGCGGAGGCCGCTTCTTGAACTGCTCCGGGGGCGGAATGGTCACGATGGCGGTCGGCGAGACGCCCTCCTCGGCGGTGCACTGCGCATTCCCCACGTGCCGACACGGCGTATGTCTGCGCCTCCTGGACGCGCTCCTGCCGCGCTGCAGGCTGCAACACACGTGCGAGTAGGCGAACTGGATCGTGTTGGCCAGCAAATGGCCCAGGTTGGACAGGCACAGCAGCATCAGCGGCACTCCGAACACGGCGTAGATTATCGTCAGGATCTTGCCGGCCGGAGTCTTTGGTGCCAGATTTCCGTAACCTAATTAAAAAAAATTTAAAGTGGAATGATAGTGATTTTTTTTTATTAAAAAAAAAAAATGAAATTTCATGTAAAGTTAACCCTAACCGACCTATATTTTCCATGTACTTCTGACCAAAAGTGCCCCAAAATCCAATTTTTCGAATTTTACCGGTTACGCCCTCTTTTTTTAGCATAGGAAATTAATTACTTCCGGGGTGAGAAAAATTATGAAAATTTAATTGTGAGAAGATAAAAAATAGTGCCTTTGAGTCTTGAAAGAAATTTTTTATTTTTTCAAAAATTGCAGATTTTCAAATGGGGTCTGTGTTTGGCTTCATTAAAATTCACCTGTTCATATTAGCGTTAAATAATGACTAAATTCAGAAAGCTGATTAAATTTCCAGTTTTTCCCGTCTCAGCAAAATTTTCTCAAATTTACCATTTTTGAAAAAAATCGTCTGAAAATTTCAGCTGGCCATTAAAGAACGTTTAATTTTTTTGGGAAAAATCAAAATACCCAAAATTAAGTTATTTATTCAAGAATTATCTCAGAAAAAATGTTTCTTTCATTTTAATAATTTTAATGATTTTCAGAGGCAAACTCGGACCCTTATGGCCATCAGAGACTGCGTATAATATAAATAAATTTGTTATTGATTTTCAAGGACAGATTCATTGGTTACCATGTGCGAAAATTTCAAATTTTTCTGATAATGAAAACGTAATTAAAAAGATAATTGAGTTGCGCGCCGGCCACCTTCTGTAATGCAACCAGAAGCGACGGCGTGAAACGCCCCCCTCTGTTGGCCAGCAGCGCTGGGCGCTGACCAATCAGATTGTTTTTGCCAATTTTCTCCGAAATTTACAGTGCTGCACTATGTTTTCTCACATGATTTGGAATCCTCTCATCGAGATCTATCGGACAGCCAGAGTCTTTTTTTGGGGGAAATGCGGAATTTTAGAGAAAATCGCGATTACACAATTCCGTTGAAAATTCTCCATTTAAAACAATGCTAAGTTTGAGGCCGATTTTCTCGAAAATTTACAGTGCTGCCTATATGTATTTTTTTAAATGTACATGATTTTTAGGACCCAATCTGTATGTGTGTTAAAGGATTTTGCGGGGAAATTCACTATCATTCCTCTTTAAACCGTGCGTGCTTATAAAATATCAAACCAAACAAGGAACACGAGTTTGAGCTAGAGCGATCACTTACTTATTCCAGAGGACATTCCCTCAAAGAGACAAAGTAAAAAAATCTAACGCTGCAAAAGTGAATCTGAAGGAAAATCAGGCAGGAAAATAAATTATATTATGTGTTTGTCAATTATTTCACAATTAATGACCTGTCAAAAGGTGAAAAAAGTGAGAAAGGGCATCACTTCCAACATGCACCGTGTTAAGACTTAACTCTTTGAAGAGCAAAGCCAAAGGGGCCCGTATAATGCCTCTAGCCGCGGCTCTATTAATATTCCAATAGCTGCCTAGTGCGCGTTTGAAAAAAAAACGCTAAAAAAATAATTTCTTTTGACAACGAGGATGAAGCCTGGTTTTAATAACATTGAACAAAAAAATCATGTCAGCAAAATTAAAAAAATTAAATTTACGAACCGATTGTAGTGATGACGGTGACGGAGTACAAGAGAGCACCGCTGAAGGACCACTGCCTCTCAGAGTCTAAAAGATCTTTTCCGTCGTAACCCTCGAGCTTGGCAGCCGCCACGACGTTAGTTTCGAACCGTCTCAGCTGTTCATGCACGAGTTGCGTCCAATTTTGTTCGTACAGCACGTTTAACCGCTCTGCAAGACGAACAAATTTAATATTAAATATTCAACTCGTTATCGGGGCAGCTGTAACAAAACACGCACACTTCCTTCTCACAAAACTATTTAAATATGTGCGACACTACGTTTCTCTCTTTAATGTTACTTAATTTATTATTTATATTTATTTGCATTACACAGCGCGGTAGAGGAGAAAAAGAAAAGCTCCTCTATTTCTCTCCGCGCGTGTATACTAAATGAGTCGAAATACAAAATTCAAATTAACAATTAAAAGAAACATATTTATAGTGTATACATTTCGCAATGATTGTGTTGCAAGCAAAAGTGTGCGTGTTTCACTACATAGAAGCTCTGAAATTGAAAAATTCATCATTATTATAAATTTTGTTAGCATAAACACAAGTTCTGAGCTTACTTGTTGTTAGATTAATTATTAATTGACCAGTGGCATAAACCTTTAGTTATTGAAGCCGCCAACAGATGGCGCAACCACAGACTTTCTTAAAAAATTTTGGTTTTAAGCGGGCTTAAGGCATTTTTGCTGCGATTTCAGACTCCATTTAGCTATTTTGCTTTTTTTTTGTAATTAATTTCCTTTTTTTTGACGTGCTGAAAACCAAAATCGGTTCAGCCATTCGCCGTGGAAACGTTGCAAAAGATTTTTGTATTTCAAAAAATAGTTTTTCACGATTCTACGGCGATTGGCTGAACCGATTTTGGTTTTCAGAACGTCAAAAAATAGCAAATTAATTGAAGAATGCAAAATAGCTAGATTGAGTCTGAAATCGCAGCGGAAGTGCCTTAAAATCTAAAGTCTACGGTGGCGCCATCTGTTGGCGGCTTCGAACACTTAGGGTTTATGCAACTGCTGAATTGACTAAGTAAGTTTGTAAATACACCCGGATTGAAATTCCAGAAGCCTGCTTAATTTCTGTACTGCAGTGTATTGTAAAAATACAAAAACAAACGCGTACGCTGCTCGAGTGAAGAGGTATAGGCAACCGGCGTGACTCCGGTGATGAGAAAAAAGGTGGCCACCGCATTCGATAGGAGTTAATTCGAGCTATATAATTGCCAAGCACACAAAAGTTAAAAAAAATCACTAGCACAGGAATAATATTTGAATATCCGAATAGTTTTCTAACTGCGCGTCTCAGCATTTTTCTCAGAAATATTTCACAGCTGCAAAAAGAAGATAAACATCAGGCAAGCAAGTGACGCGAGCAGGGATAGTGTAATGACACAAGAAAATAAACACACCTTGTGGGCGCGCGCGCGTTGAAAAAAAATTGTATAGTTATTAGCGAGCAACAACCTCTCTTCTCTTCGCAATAACGCAGAGCAGAAACAAAAGCTTAGTTAGTTATTTCGGCAGAACGCGAAACACACACGCGTCTCTATTTCCATCTCACAAAATTTATTGAGAGAAAGAGAGAGAGAGAGAGATCAAGTCGCGGGGAGGAATATCGTAAAAAGTGTTTACACGCGTGTTTCTCTCGGGAGGCGGCGAGCGAGAGACACGAGCGTACTGCTTGCAGGCGAAAAGTGGGTCTGCAGCCGCGTGTTATTTTGTTGAGTTCCGCGTGGACGCCGCCAAATGCGCTTTTGCATTTCCTGCGCAACGACGACGCCACCGTTCGTTCTCCGCGCGGCCGGCGCAGCACGTGTGCGTGTCTTTGCGTCATCGGCGGCCGGGTCCACCACGCACGCACGCTGCCCGACCAGACCCCATACAAATCAACATTCGGACATCTGAAAGTTTTATTTCTGACACTTTTTACTTTTTATTTCTGACACCTACCGCTCATCGGCTTCATTTTAAAAAAAAGTCTGCTTCTCTGCACCAAAGTGACGACGTGGCGCGCGCGGGCATATTCCAGATCGAACGCCGCCGCGCCTTCTTTATGGTTATTACCTTCTTGTCAACTCATGTTCGCATTTCATTATGAAATCGTGCTCCCTGATAATTATACCGGTGAAGAGGGTGTTTTCGTCGAAAAAGAAGACATTTTGTGACGGCTTTTTGACCCCAGCTAGACGGTTGCTCAGCTCTAGACGTTTCTTTATGCAAACTGACCATGCAATAAAATCAAATTTCCTAATAACATTATAGCCATATAAAACACGGGAAAATTAAGACTAGGAATTTTAATAAACATAAATTTTAGTTTGCTCTTTTGAACTGACGACGAATCAATGAAATTTTCGTTTGTTTTTATTGTCCCTTAAAGCAATGAACTAATGTAAGGGCAGATTTTTTGGTTTAATTTGATTACCAACCAACGCACGTGTTGTTGGAGAAAGAGCACGGCGAAAAAAGAAATGTTTTTTCAACTGCTGCGAATTTTATTTTTATTTTGTTGAAACTAGCTTGAAATATGTCACGATCACATTGTTCAAAATATCCGCTCGAATTTTTAGTAGAAATCATTACATACATAAACGGATAATATTATTTCCTTGTTGCGAAGGAACGGGAATAAATTATAACGTCGATCTGTTTTTAACAAATTCCTCGATTTCTGGTTTCTTCGATAGTGTGGCGCCTCCTCGCCACTACTTTCCTAATAACTTCTTTGCATTTAACCTGTATCGCCAGGTGGCAGTACCAAGGTGCAGCACCCTTACTGCACCTTCTACCCCACTGCACCTTAAGCCTCGCACCATTGCGAGAAAATTATATAAAACTATTTCATATAAGACCCGCACCATGGGGTAAGGTAATGATTGTTAATATTCGAATGTTATGTTTTTATTGTAAATGTGATTTTTGTTTATTAATGTAATAATTTCACAGTCTTGATTACTAATACTTCTTGAATAAAGACGAATAATTGCACTACCAAAAGACGCATTTCTGTCACGGCTCCAGCGCACCCACAATACGTAGAATAATCACATAATATAAGATTGTACTCGTCAAGATTATAATTTGTTTTCACTGTTTCTCGTTCCTTGATTTAAATTGCCTTAACGACCATTTTTGAATCCAACTTAGGGATAGATTAACCATCTTTTGGCAGGGAAGATTATTATTGAGTTCCTGAATTTATATTTTCACGAGAAAATCCCCGGCACGTAACTCGACTAATCCGCCGGCCGCCGCGCCGCATATTTAGTCTCCCCTTGTGAGTGAGGTTTCCGATTTCCGAGCTTAACAGAGCCAGGCGTTGTAAGTACAGTATATATATATATACATATGTGTACGCGGGTGTGTGTGAGTGTAATATTCTCTTTACATGCTTAATTAAGTCGGCGGCGGGCCCATCAACTAGGCAGGGGCGGCTCAATGGATGCAATATAACTGCAACCAGCGCGCAGCCAAAGAGCTTCTTAGGGAATTAATAAGGCGCGCACAGACAGATTTTAAATTGCGCACACAGGCCCAGAGGAAGAGCAGTCGAGCTCTTGATTAGCGCGTTCGTCTCGCGTGGCGTCTTTTCATGAAAAGATGCTGCCGCCGGAAACTTTAGCGCGCTGCCCCACCGCAGTTTGTTTGCTCCAAAGTAAACTCGCTTTTTGCTGTGCGATTGCAGCCTTCCTGTGTGTGGATCGATTATTTTTGCTATTCAAAAGTCACATTTCATAAAGGAGATTCAAAACATGCAGTTTTGGAACACCACTACCGGCTATATTAATAAAAAAGCAGCCGAACACTAAATTTTATTACTCAGAAGCAAAATATTTTACCGTTTGAACCAACCCAAATAATCAGCTCAAAAATTACAGAATAATGTTAAGGTCAATCTTAAAATATTTTGGTATTATAATATTAAAAACTCTCTTTCAAATCAATGTGGATAAAAAAATAATTGTTCTCAATCTGTAGGGGTAGGGTCTTCGAATTCCTTTTCCGCTCGAATATGTACACCGCCAAGGACCGCAAACAACAATAACAAACACATTTCATATTATGTGAATGTATTGTAAGATACACATATTTCCGAGTTTGCTCGCGTGTGCACTCAACTGGACTGTTTATGAATTCACTTGTTATGCCCCCCAATTAAAATTGATCGATATTTTATTAATTAATAGCGATAAATGTGGATAAATTTATCCATGCGTTAAATTATTTTGCATTTTTAAGGGTTGAGCATGTTAGTTTATTTAAAGTATAAGCTAAAACGTGTGGAAAAAAATGTGGAAAATCTTAATTATCCATGTTTTGCTGTTCTTTAGATTTACAAACCAAACCGGGATTGATCTTGCAGGCGTCATCTTTTTTCAAAATTGTAATTACGGAGATAACACAGGTTGCAAACAGTTAAAACTAAACTTTAATAATTTTATCGGGGGTGGGGGTGGGTGGGGGGTCACGTACCTGTAATTTGCCAGAGTTCCTTCAGGCAGTCGTCCCTGTACCTCTTGATGTTTCCCCTCTGCTGCAACTCAAACTCAGCCTCTAGGTTTTCGAACATGAGCGCACCAAGGAGCACGTAGCCGACGACGATGGCGAAGAGGCCGAGGTTGGAGAAAAGGTGACCGAAGAAGACCCTGACGCATCTGCAGACCCTGGAGGAGGTGCAGCCAGTAGACGGCTGCTTTTTGCCGTGCCGCTGTTGTTGCTGGCACGAACGCTGGCTGCTCGAGGAGGCCATCGGGAGCGCGACTAGCACACACGCCACCTCCACTCGCCGCGGCGAGCATGACTCGGCGGCGGCGTCGGCAGCGCTGCCGCCAATACGCGCACGATTGATCGCGCTGATATTTATTTTTCGCCGCGCACCTACCGCCACACCGCGCTGCATGATTCTTAACAAAATACAATTCAAGTTCAAGTTCAAGTTAATCTTTATTCATTAAAACCGACATAATTATAATGGTTTTTTGAATTGTTGTCAACAACAGAGTACATATCATAAATAAAAAAATCATTCACAATTGCCATTCACACAACAAATATTCATGCAAGTCATAAAAAAGATATGCAATCACTTAGTAGTTTTTTCATCACTTTCACAAATTCACAATTTCTTTTTTTTTTGACCAAGCAATCCCTGAATCAAACATTTAATTTAATTAATTTATCTATCTTCAATTCAATTAATTTTATAGTTTAGTTTTAGTTTAGTTTTAGCTTTTTATTTTGATTAAGTCAATATTTACAGGGTTGACTTATTAAAATACGTCAATCTTATGCTAACCTACATTACATACTAACATACTAATATTAACTATATTATAAAATCACAGGCAAAATATTCAGACATATCGTAGAATTGGTATTTCCATACAATGGCTTTTATGGCTTTAAGAAATGTTTGGTCTTCCTCAATCAGTTTTATCTCTACCGGTAAATTGTTAAAAATTCTAGGGATCATAAATTGATGGACTCTGGTTTGAAATGTTTAGGGAGCACGCTTCTACATGTAAGTCACTGGGAGAGAGATTAGTAGCCGCACGCCTGGTACGTGGGCCAATGGAGGGTTGGTCTCGCGCCAGGGTGAATTTATTCCTATATTTGACCAAATATTTCATGCACTCCAGAATATACAATGAATAAACAGTAAGAATTTCATATTTTGTAAAAAGTGGACGGCATATGAGTCCAGTGCGGTGTTTTTCCGCCAGTATCTCATGCCAGCCATGGCTCGCACAATCCTTTTTTGCGCCACAAAGACATTTTTGAGAGATGGTGACCCGCCCCAAATAATGATCGAGTACAAGATGTGGCTCTGTGCGTAAGCAAAGTAAACCTGTCTTAGTATGCTTTTCGTCACTTTTTCTCTTAACATTGTGAACAAATAGGTAACACTTCGGAGTTTATTGCTAACGGCATCACATTTTGATCATTCCAATTTAGCGTGTCTGAGATTAACACTCCTAATAGTTTACCTTTACAATCTACATCAACTGGTAGTTCATTGATTTTAATGTTGGGGTTTATCACATTTTTCATTTGTGGCACGTGTATTTGTAACAGTTTTGTCTTATTTGCGTTTAGGCTAAGGTGATTGATTCTTGTATATTCAACAATTTGACTGTTTACAGCTATCGATTTATTATTGACCTCGTCATTATTGGGTCCTTTGACCATTACGCTAGTGTCCGCAAATAAGCACAGTGCAGCAATCACTACATGTAATTCTAAGTCATTCGTGTATATGTTGAAGCCGGTGAGTCCCACTGTGGTACCTTGGGGTATACCCATTTGAGACGTCTCCCACGTGGAGTTAATGTTACGATACGTGTTACTTAAAGGGTCTAGTTCCCTAAGCTGTACGAACTGTTCTCGGTTTAAGAGGAAACTTTTTAGCCAGTTTAGTGAATTGTTACAAAGTCCGTAATTTTTCAGTTTTTGCAAGAGAAGTTGGGGGTACAATGTCCCGAAGGCATTTGACAAGTCGTACAAGATTACGTTAGGCAGGCCTGCCGAACATAAACAAATACTGCTGCATTAGGCCTCGCCGATTTTAGAGTCTTTTGAACCGTTTTATGACAGAGGGTCCAGGTGAAAGGTTTCGCACAAGATAAGTTGTTGGTCCGGCTACTTGCGCGAGTGAAATCTCCGCTGTGCCTGCAGAAATGCGGCGTAAAATTGATATTTTTCGTGGCGCTCCACCGGCCTCCATCTTTCCGCCTGCTCCTGTCTGCCCCTGTTGTGGCCGGGGCGCAGAAAATCAACGACTAGAGAAGAAAATTGAGACAGTGCTCCGCGACCTACAGCTTCTCAAGGACAGAGTCGGCCTTCAGACGGACACAATAAGGACTTATAGCCAAGCGCTTCAAGATGGCCGTCCACTGACTGCACAGGCCTCGGGAATCTCCCCGACCGGCGTCGCAAAAATTCACTTTATCACAGGCAATCTTTTCACTGATGTCCCTCAAGGTGCAGCAATGGGACACTGCGTAGGTGCCGACTTTGCGATGTCAGCTGGTCTAGCTATCACTTTTAAAGAGCGCTTCGGTTACCAAGACTACTTGAGGTCACTCGGTCTTCGACCCGGTGAAGTCACTTCGATCATCTGTGACCAAGAGGACAGGACTGTCTTCTATCTGGTCACGAAACCAAGGTCAGCCCGCTGCCGCCCCCGCCTAGAGGACTTCCGCAAGGCCGTCTTCGCCCTGGCCGAGAGATGCAACAAGTCCAACGTGCCGACGATCGCTATACCGAAAATCGGCGCAGGACTAGACCGTCTCTACTGGCCATGGGTGGTAAGCGTGCTGGAGGACGCGTTTGCTGGCAGCGAAACAGACATCCTTATCTTCACCGAACCCAACGAGAGAAGGGTTATGCGGAGAAGAGTGGCCCCCAGTTGGTGTTCCTCAGGGAACAGTGCTTGGACCTCTTGGTTTTACAATGTATGAGAATGATCTTTCACTGGAATCCGTTGCTTGCAGCCTTGCTCTCTACGCTGATGACCTGTCAATAACCACCAGAGCAGCAACCTACGAAAGCGTAAACCAACTGACAAACGAAGTGAACGACAAAGTTTGCCAATTCGCTAAGGCCAATGGCTTAAGGTTGAATGCTGAAAAAACCAAGATTCTTCAAGTACACACAGCACAAACAAGGAAGATTTTGCAGCCAGAAGTGTACATCGGTGAAAAAAGGGTCGAAGTAGCATCCCAAAGCAAGGTACTCGGAGTAATTCTCTCCGACACAATGAACTGGAAGGAACAGTGCGACCAAGTATGTGCTAAACTCCGGAGTGCTACTTTCCTTTTTGTAAAAATGCAAGATAGAGTAACAGATAAAATTATGCGGCAAGTCTACTTTGCGCACGTTCAGAGTCACATCCTCTACTCTTTGATTGTCTGGGGAGCATCAACCCATCTGAGTGACGTACTCGTCTCACAAAAGAGGATATTGAGGACGATGGCAAAGAAGAGAAGAAAACGTAGACCAGGCCAAGAAATTGAATCCTGCCGTCCACTGTTTCGTCAATTAGAAATTCTGCCTGTTTTTTCCCTTTATGTCCTCGAGTGCGCAAAATACGTCCGAAAGCACCCAGAAAAAATCTTGCGAACGAGTGATGTCGCAGAAGTGAATACTCGCATAACACGCAGCATGAATGCTGACCAGCAGGAACTCGTAGTGCCCTCTACCTCGATGATCCTGTGCTCACAAAGCCCTGAAGTGATGATACCAAGAGTATATAATAAATTACCAAAGCAAATTCGACAAATTGGGAATTACAACAATTTTGTAAATACAACAAAGAAACTTTTGATTACCCACTGCTTTTATGACAGATTTGAATACTTTAATTGTAATTTTAGTGATTTTAGTTTATAGTAAACACTTGACATATTCTAAATGGCAACTGTAAATATTTTACCATAACAGAATAAAATTTTTTTGAATTTGAATTTGAATTTGAATTTGGCGTGGCGGCGCCTCAAAACCCGCCCAAGCACAGGACGCCGCAGTGGAGGGTGGACAAGCTGGGCGCAGGATGGACAGCGAGACGACTTCGGGGGCCACCACGCTTCCTGCGTCCAGCCCCACCCTTGCGGCCGTAGATTCAGGTGAGCTCATTCCTGTTTCTCCTCTGACCACTTTCGCGGTCAAGGAACTCGTTGATGCTCGCTCTGATGGCTCTCCTCCTGCAAACAGCCCTGCCAAAACTGACGACGGGAAGGCTGGCAACCAAAAGAAGTCCCCTCTCGACCGCTTCATGGACGACATCGAGAAGCGCTACAACAACCTGTTGTTGTCGCCACAGGCTGACCCCGTGCTGAAGTCCACGAGGGCCCCTTCCCCTTCCCCTGGGCGAGACAGTGCCACTAAAGCTGTCAACATTACAGTCGTCGCGGCGGGTGGACCAGCTGGCCGCGGCACCGAGACCTGTCAGGCGACTGGGGTTCTATCTCTTTCCGCGGCTGGCCCCACCCAAGGGCACTCATCAGGTGAGCCAGTTCCTTTTTCTCAATCACCTGAGGTACTCTATGCTAACGGTGCCCAAATACGTATTGCTACTGATGGGGCCCCCGTTTCCAGTGCCGGCTTTCTAAATGACGAGATTGCTGCTTGCCGAACGCCGAATGACTCCGCATCAAACAACAGTGATGTGCAGCCCGACATGTCTAAGCATAAGAAAACGCAAATTGAACCTGACGCGGCCCCAAGCCCAGCACTGACAAGAAATAGGAAGAAGAAGCAGCAGCCTACAGTTAAAGACACTAAGACATCCTCAGCACGAAAAAACGAGAGCAAGAGAGAAGACAACAAACTAAAGTAGACAGTGACGTGAGTGATAAAACATTCGTAAAGGTAAAACAGAACTCTAGAGACCCAATTAATCTCAACATACTGAGTTTAAACGTGCAGGGACTGAAAAATCCAGACAAATTCAATTTTTTCATGACATTTGTAAGCCAAATTAAACCCCAACCCCATATTATAGCGATCTCAGAGCATTGGCTCGATAAATACGAGGTTCTCAAATTTAAACTAAAGGGCTACAAAAACATGGCATGCTACGGAAGAATAAAACGAGAAAGGGGAGGAGTATTATTACTAGTCAATGAAATATTGAACTGTAAAATTAAAAATGTTAAAACAAGCTCAAAGGAATTCCTCTTCGAAATATGCGGCGTCAAAATGGAAATCAATGACATAGTTGTGCATGTATTCTCAATCTACAGACCGTCAAATCCTGATTCAAATTCAAAAATTGGCCAGTTTTTTGTGCACCTTGAAAACACAATTGAAAAATATAGATGCAAGGGCGAAATTCTTATTGCGGGAGATCTTAACATCGATTATTTGCGTCGGGAAAAAAATTCAATTCAACTGGAAAACATCCTCCATAGCTACGACACCGTCGTTATAAACGCTGGAAAAGTAACTAGGCCCAATGAAAATCCCAATTCAGGCTCCCTAATAGACTATGTAATAGCAAGCCCGCTTCTTGTCGATCCGGGAAATTTCCAAATAGTAAACCTATCTTTCTCTGATCATATGGCAATCTCGGCAAATTTGAAAATCGAAGCTAGCATTTGTAAGGATATATTTATCCACGCGAGGAAATATTCAGACCACAAATTAAATAAATTGATTGACATGTTAGAATCTGAGAACTGGCATGATGTATATGCAGTTAAAACTGCCGACGAAAAATGCGAATCATTCGTAACACTGTTAGTCAAGTATTTTGAGCTATGCTTCCCTATTACCCGTGCCTTAAAACGAGCGAACAAACTAAATAAAGCAGAGTTATCTGATCACACCCGCCTGCAACAAGCCGAACTTAGAGACCTCGCGGATGAAATTCAATCAGAGCGTAATCCTGAAAGCAAAGACAAGCTTAGAAAGGCGTACAAAAATCTAAAAAATTATGTCTCGTATTGCATTAACAATGACATTAAAAAATTTAATGATCAGAAAATAGCACGAGCCGAAAATAAATCACGGACAGCCTGGAATATTATAAATGAAATGTGTTGCACTAAAAGCGTTGACAGAATTGACAATGTCATTATTGGAGGAGCGAAGATCGTAGATAAAAAAATAATAGCTAATAAGTTAAACCAAAACTTTGTAGTTCCTGTCCCTCCGAATCCAAATCATGAATATGTCCATCCCCCAGTTCAAATTTGTGATAAATTCTTTCTAGCCTCAACAAGTGAGGCAGAAATTTACGCAATCATACAAAAACTCCAAACTAAAAAATCTCATGGCTGGGACGGTATCTCGGTGGAAATCCTAAAAAAATCGCTCTCCAAATTGTAGTTCCTCTTTGTCATGTGATTAATGCCTCCCTTAACTCTGGTAAATTTCCAAAGAACATGAAGTTGTCAAAGATTATTCCGGTTTTTAAAAAAGGCTCTAAGACTGACATTCAAAATTATAGACCAATAGCAGTCACTTCGTCTATTTCAAAAACATTTGAAAAAGTCTATTTAGCACGACTTGAGAACCATCTAATGCGAAATAATTTAATTTCTGCTGAACAGCATGGTTTCCAGAAAGGTAAAAGCACAAATTCTGCGTTGTTCGAATTTATCAACCTAGTTACCTGTTCAATGGAGGCTAAAGAGCGAGTCAATGTGATCCTGTACGATTTTAGTAACGCATTTGGCACCCTATATCCTCAGCTTTTGTTAAAAAAACTTGAAATGTATGGTTTGAATGAAACTGCCATTAGCTGGCTACAAAGTTTCATGTTGGATCGTGAACAATATGTCGAGCTAAAAGAGATTGATGGAAATCATCTCAAAACGATAAATTCAAGTGTTTTAAAATCTAGTATGGGTATACCGCAGGGCACCACGCTTGGCCCAAACTGCTTCACCAATTATGTGAATGATTTTCCACTTCAGATAGTGATCGCAACACTAATAATGTTTGCTGATGATTCTACTGTAATAATTCGCGGTGCTAATTGTATAGACGTCAATTCGAAATCATTACAGGCCAACGAGGAAATTGTAAACTATGCTGAT
The DNA here is from genome assembly GCF_949628265.1 of Cloeon dipterum. Lineage (NCBI taxonomy): Eukaryota > Metazoa > Arthropoda > Insecta > Ephemeroptera > Baetidae > Cloeon > Cloeon dipterum. The sequence goes on along the minus strand of NC_088786.1, from coordinate 880,736 downwards.
TTAAACTTCCTAACGCTAAACGGGAAGAAAACTAAAATGGTCCAAATGCATACCACCCAAACAAAAAATATTATTCAGCCAGTGATTATAGTGAATGGTGAAAAAGTGGACGTTGTGAAATCCAGTAAACTGCTGGGAGTGTATATAAACGAAAATCTAAACTGGGAAGAACAATGTAACAGTGTCGCGGCCAAACTGCGTAGTGTAACCTACCTGTTCACAATGCTATATGGCAAAGTGTCTAAGACGGCTTTAAAACAGGTGTACGCGGCCTAGTCACATTCTGTACTCAATCGTGATATGGGGAGGCTCCTGCCACATGAAAACCGTGTTCACTGCCCAAAAAAGAGTGATTCGGGCCATGTGCGGCAAGTATTATGGGAGGAGCAACAGACCCTTAGAATCCTGTCGTGACCTCTTTCGTGAGCTTAATATCATGACAGTTTATTCCTTGTACATCCATGAATGTATGAAATTCCTCAAAAAGTACCCCGCAGAATTTCCAAAATGTAGAGACGTTCCACATGTAGGCGGTATACCCACTCGCAGAAAAGAAAATAACGCATGTTACAATGACCTGTACGTTAAACCATGTAATTTGAAACAGGCGGTGCAAAACCCAGCGAGCATGATACCGAGACTCTTCAACGCGCTTCCAAGTTCAATTAAGTTAATTGATGATAGCAAAGAGTTTATCTCCAATGTCAAGCAGCTGGTTTTGCACCACCAATTCTATGACCTGGACGAATTTTTCTGTCTGTAATTATTATTTTTTATGTCTGTGATATTATGTTTAACAGCCCAAAAAGGCTACACCTGACTTATTTTAAGAGCCACCCCTGTAAATATTTGGCTTAACAAAATAAAAGAATATCTGAATCTGAATCTGAATCTGTTAATTTTATCTCTCGCGTCTATGGATGAATAAATAGTGGTAACAAAATCATATAGAGCTATGTAACTGTGCTCCTGCTCTTTCTAAACCCATGTTGGTTTTCACTAAGCAAGTTATTTACAGAGAGGAAATTTTCAAGGCGTGCAAGGAATACCTTTTCAAAGATTTTTGAGATAGATGACTGTAGCCTCGCTCAAGGTGTTAATAGAGCGAATAAATTACACAGCAGATTTGAGTTTGAGTTCGGGGTGCACTGGAAGGACTGGCGAACAAAGGAGAGAAGAAAGCAACTCACCGTGTGTGTGTGGGCGCCCAGCGCGGCAGTTTCGGCAGGCCAGGCCCGAGGGGTGTGCGGACGGCACGGCTCTCCCTCTCTTCCTTTGTGCGGAGATATGAACTCTCGCTACTCTCTCAGCGGGTGTCTTTAGAATATTTCTTTCTGATTCTGATAACTCTCTTTTGGGCGATTAACTTTCCTCGCCTGAATGGGAAAGCACTTTTACTTTAAATTGGCCGTCCTGTGAGACTTCAGCACTAGTCTTCCACGCATTAAATGGGAAAACACATTTACGTTAAACTTATCAATTTCGTTTAATTTCAAATTTGAGCAGAATGGAGATATAATGGCAGGACAGAAACGAACGAATTAGAGTTTACAAACTTTGGAAAAATGGTTTATTTCACACAAACTATTCGAGCGATACAGCATTGTTTTAGGAATATGCAGAACTAGACAAAATGACAAATGGCAATTATGGAAAGGGTTGTAGACAATTATTGAAATAAAATACTGAGGTAGGCACTTTGGAATATTAATGTGTTTGAGTGTGATATGAATTCTCGGAACAGACGGAACTTAACGGAAAATCAACGGAAATTTCTGAATTACTTAAAATACGTCGAGTATTCTAATGTTTGTGGAAGAAACTTGACGCCTGACTTGTTGGGTCAAAATGGCAATAAAACTTGGGTAATATGACGCGAATGACTTGTCGGAGGGGACTAATCGAAATGTGAGTGTACTTACAAGAGAACAAGGAAGATAATGGATTCCATGTGTGTCCCGGTTGTCAGCGAATTAGGGTGGGAATGCAGCACTGAGGGGTGCTCAGCGCCCAAGTTGGCTGGTGTTCGGTTTCTCAAAATGACAGATTTATGTCACGGCCAATATACATGTCACGGGGTGACGAGAGAAACAACCTGCTGCTTCGTGTAGCGGGTGTGGAACAAGAGCCCCGAGGCGTCGGGATCCCCCCTCTTTATACCCAAGTCCCGCCCGTGTGCACGCGTGTCTAGACATGACGCTCCATAACTCAGGCGGGTTTTTGACGTTTTGGTCCATTTGCTACTTGTTTTTTTGTCTATGATTGCGACATCAACGCCTCTTTTCGGAGGGGGACGACTGACATGATTTAATGGGAGGTGGCCCTCGCCACCTTGAAATGACCCGCTCTTCATCATGTCTGACAGCTACGATGGCGTCGAGAGGGGTCGTTGTCCGTGCCCGATGGCACGTGCAGCGATGCACCTCTGTCAGCCGCGTCGCTTGCTCGCTTTTAGGCAATCGCTCTTGTATCTACTCGGTTGGCTCGGCTCCGTGAGTGAGCGATCACAAGATTGATTTTAGTAATTCGCAAGTTGTGGCTGGCAAAAGTGACGTCACGCTATGTGCATGATTTAACTGGTATAAAAATGGACCTTCCCTCACGGGCGCTATGAGTATGCACGCAAACAGGGGGGCTGGAGCAAAAGGGGGGCTGGTGCTTGCAAGAGCATAAAGTGAATTATAAAAATGTAGCTCATGCAGTGAGTCTACAATGACGTTATCGATATTGGTCTGTAATTCGCTGGATCATCTTTTTCCCCTTTTTTAAAAACTGGTATAATTTTGGACAGTTTCATATTTTCGGGGAATTTTCCTTGGTGGAAAGACACATTTATGAGATGTGATAGCGGGTTAATTACAAATAACGCAATTCGTTTTAGGACGTTGACGGATATGCCGTCCCAACCAGCAGAGTATTTTGTTGCTAAGTTCATGAGAACGCTATAGACTTCAGCAGGACTAGTAGGAATTAATTCAAATTTGTAGTGTAGTTGGGGTTTTGTCATGGGATATTGGCTAGTGTCAGTGTTCTGAGACGGTTTGTTAACCACAAATTTTTTGTTGAGTGTGTTTGCAATTAATCTCGTGTCTTTAGTCTTATAGGAGCCTACATTCAGTGATTCGATTTTGTGTTCATAAAATGCTGTTTGCACTGTGTTTTTAACAATTTTCCAAGCAGCTTTGCTCTTGTTTGCCGAGTTTACTATCGTTTTGTCATTTTTCTGTCTTATTTCTGAGTTTATACAGAAGCTTAGATACTTCTTTAGGGACTTATATTTACTTTTTAGAATGTTTTTTTGTGAAATATCAGTCACACATTTGATAGATTCATTTAGTTCCCTCAGCTCAGTTTTTATCAGTCTGGTTGAATGAGACAATTCAATTTTGTCGAGTTGGTTTGCTCTGATGATACATTTCCTTACAGGAAAGGATATTTCAAAGTAATTGATTAATGTTCTCATGAATGAGTTACAAATATCATCTATGTCTCTTTTTTCGTAAATGCACTGCCACGATTCTTTTTGTAAGAGTCTTTCAAAGCGGCCCCAGTTTTCCTCCTTGAAAACTCTTTTAAATACAAATGTATCAACTTTTTTTGTTACTGGAATTGCTAGTTTGGCGAAAACCGTTTTGTGATCAGAAAAATGGGTGTTTAGTATTTCATATTGACTGTTTTCAGCCATGTTGAAAAATAAGTGGTCGATAAGGGTCCCTCGGACTAAATTACTCGGTTTTCTCGTCGCGCCTGTGTGATTTACAAGGCTCAGATCAAACGACTTGCAAATTTGAATGAGTTTGTGTGATTGGTGATTAGTAGATGCCATTAAATCTGTAAGATCAATGTTTAAGTCTCCCGCGAGCAGGAAGTTTCCACTCCCTCGGTTTTGTTCTAATAATTCTTGTAAATTTTCAAAAAAAGACTCAATATTTGAGTTAGCATTAGGATTGCTTGGTCTGTACATTGCTACAATGGCTATTGGAGAACTATCTAGGCAGATCAAGCTGCCACAGACCTCAAAGACTAAATTGATAGATTTTAACTTGATTGGCTTATCATTACAGATTATGTTTTCACTTAACAAGATCATGACTCCTCCCCTCTTTTTTGCCCTGGCGTAGTGTGATATTAGTTTGTAGCCTTGTAATTTGAATATATTGATTTCGTGTTTGTCTAGAAAGTGCTCACATATAATGATTATATCTGGCTTGGGCATTAGGTTGTTAACGAAGTCGCAGAACATGTTATAGTTTGTACCATCATGCAGTCCATACGCGTTTAGAGAGAGGATTCTTAAGTCCTTAAAATCACACTTATAGTTGTTCTCACTAATGGCAGGAAAGTTATTTGACTCACTCTTATCAGTAACTTGATTTGATTGTTGTCCTTTTTGTCTCTGTTTTTTGTAGGCACTGTTGAGGCGGCGGCTTTTTTCTGAGATCTTGTTCTCAAGGTGGAGCCGTCTGTCTTTACTGGTTCTGGCGCGTGGGCTTCGCAGACATCCTTCTCATCAATGGTAATGTCGTCGCCATCCTCATCGTGATCGGGCTTCAAGCTATTAAGCTGTCGTCTTGGCATCTGCGTCTTTTTCCTCGCCATGTTAGCTGCATCACTGGAAATTTTTGCAGCATCAACAGGGGCATCAACAGGCATATCTTTAGCTGCAAGTGCCTCCGGTGTTTTTAAACAGGTCTCACCTGATGTTTGCCCTGGGGTGGGGCCAGTCGCGGAAGGAGATGGAACCCAAGCCACCTTACAGGTCTCCGTGCCGCGACCAGCTGTACCACCCGCCGAGGTGACTATAGATGTGATGGCTTTTGTGGCACCATCTCGCCGGGGGGCGTTTGGGGGGTGTGGCTGTGTCTTGGCGATTACCGCGTCAACTTGGGCCAATTTGCTCCGCACGTCGTTAATCCTCCTCTCGATTGTCGAGATTTTGGGACTCGACACCTGTTTGCTGGGGGACGAGGAAATTTTTTCAGAAGAGGTGACTGGTTCTTTGGCCTCAGGGTTGGCCATGTAAGAAACTGAGTTACGCTCACCTCGCTCGTCGGCCGCCGGAGGTCTGAGCACGGGGTTGGGGGCGGCCCCCTTCGTCGTCTCGGATGGCTCGATGAACTCGATGTCCTCCACCCCGTGCTCAGTGAATCCCTCCTTCCACGCGGCGGGTTGCTCCTGGACGGCCTCAGGGTTGCCGTCAAGGTCGGGGGCCGAACGATGTCGCTGCACCAGCTTCCAGTCATCCTGCCTGTCGGAGGTTAAAACCTCATGAGCGCGGACAGGTTGATCATTGGCCAAAGTGACCAAATCAGAGCAAATTGGGAACTGCTCACCTTGTCTCTCTGCCGCTGGGTGGCTGTGATTGGGAGGAGGAGTGGCCCTCGGTGGTGTTGTCCTTTTGTCTGCATTCACGATGGCCTCCATCCCACGCACAGTGAGTCCACCACATCCAGCGGCATCTTGTGCTTGGGCGGCGTCCGTGGTGCCGCTACTCTTCGGGGCCACTTGTTTCACTGGCTGAGCACACCATCTCTTCCTCAGTCTTTCGCAGGGTGATGAAACACAAGGATTTCCGTGTTGCTGCCGGAAAATTCGTCCTCGATGACACTTCGAACCCAACGCCAGTCGAGCTTGTCGAGGCCGGCGCCTATTTTTCGGATGGCCAGTGTAGAGACGTGGAGTTCAGCACATTGTCGGGCCAGGTCACGTACAGCGGATTTGAAGTCTTCAGGCCGGGGTTTGCACCAGGCTGAACGGGGTTTAGTAACCAGGTAGAACACAAGTTTATCGGTTCCATTTCCTTGGTCGTCCGGCAATTTCAGGACTGCCGTTTGCCCAGGTTTTTTCTGCTGCGACCTTAGGAATTCAGCGTTTCCAAACGTGAACAGCCAGTCCTGCCCCCATCAAGAAGTCACCCCCTACACAGTGTGCAAGGGCGGCGTCCCGGGTGAGTCGAGGAATAAGTCACCCTGAAGCGGCCTTCCGGTTAGTCTAGGGGTTTAGGTTCTAAATACTAAAACAAAAGCTAACGTGACGGGCACTCCGACGACGACTAGGGAATAGCCGACCGGTCGCGCGAATTTAGAAAGGGACTTCACTCGCAATCGGCGTCAACCGGAAGAACGGTATGACGAACAGCCGGGCTGTACAGGGGAAACCGCAGGCCGGTTTCTCCCTTGCCGATAGCGAGTTAGGGTTTGGGATCTAGGAATAAAACTCTAACTAGCTGAGCTGTATCGCTCCTGCTCTGGCCGGCTAACTAGAGCGGCCAGGTAGCAAACTCAGAATCAGAATGATAAAGAATATGAGCAGGCGCGCTTTATTTATACGCTTGTCCCCTACTCCTCATTTACATACAGACATATATTGACAGGTTATATCTTGCATGGTGTAGGTCGTCTCATATCCGGGGTCGCAAAAAGAAAATTGGCTTGTGTACAATATTGTGGATAATCAATGTAACAAACAATTTTTAACTATTAAATCATTTTACAACAAGGGCATAAATGAAATTTTGACTAGTAACATGAACCTTCTGAATATGAACAGTAATATTAATAATCTTTATTTACATTCAATCAAATAATGAATTTTCGTTTTACACAAAAATTATAAATGTTGAATACATTTTTATTCAAGTAATGAAAATAGCATTTTAAAATTGGCATGATTTATTAGTCAACTAACCGAATTGCGGTTAGTTTTGACTAAACCAAAAAGGCCTCCTAATAAACCAAATTTTGGTATATTAAGGGTTAAGACCGGATGTCGGTCTTAAAGGTTGTAGACCGTATGTCGGTCTGAATGGTTGCGGCGTTGAGCAGCAGGCACACTTTATACTTTTAGGTTTAATTCAACAGTCGGAAGTAGCGTTTTGGTAATCATTATTTTATATGGATGAGTCATGTAATTTGTGGGTTGGTTTAATTTGATTTAATTTTTTTGATGTTTATTTGTGTGACTATGTTTATGTTAGAGATATATTTAAGTTTAAGGTTTTTATTGGTTGTTGTATTTAATACGTCCAGGGTGGTGAAGATGTGAATAATTTGAGCTGGTCTGCGTGTCGTTTGCCTACTTGCCGTCCATCTAGTGTCTCTAGGAGGAATGAGTTGTTTCCTACCATCTCTTTGATACGATATGGCCCTTCGTACTTTGGCGCGAGGGAAGCGGCGATTTTTTTCTCTTTATTGGAAAGAGTATTTGTTTCGCGCAGGACTAATTTTCCGACGTCAAATGGGTGGTTTTGTCTTGTTCTGTTGTAACGGGTCCTGTATCTCTCTTGTGCAGTTGCTGAGTTTTCAAGTGCGATTTCGTTTGCTGTCTTTAATCGTTTAATCAACTCATTGGCGTACTCGTGATATTCAATCTCGTCAGCTGGTTCGCGCGGCATTTGTGGGTGATGGAGTTCGCGCGCTAACATTAGCATATTCGGTGTAAATTTTGTTTTTGAAGACACCGCGGAGTTAATGCTAAAGGCGATCGCGTCCAAATTAACGTCCCACAATTTGTTATTGCTTTGTGCGTAACACCGAATCTTCTTTTTTAACTCTTTATTTGTGCGTTCAGTTCTATTTTCGCATGGCCTGTATGGGTTGATCACTGTGTACTCAATACCTAAACGTTTGCAAGTGTCTTTCCACAATTTTGATACAAATTGGGAAGCATTGTCGGAGAGTATTCGTTCTGGTATTCCGAAAGTGGTACAGTACGACACTAAACGATCGACTACAACTTTACTGGTCAACGTGCGAGTTGGGAAAATTTTTGTATAGCCACTGAATACGTCAGTAAAAACAATGGCATGTACATTTCCACTTGAACTGCGCGGCAAAGGTCCGATAGCATCTACGCTGAGTAAATTTCCGACATGAGATTCCAGTTTCCTGTTATATAAGCCGAATTTTGTTTGGTTTTTTGATTTAACTCGTTGACAAATTTCGCATCCTGCGACAAACTCGTTGATATCGTTGTTCATGTTGCGCCAAGTAAAATAATTTGCAACTTTCTTTTGTGTTATGAACTTGCCTGGATGGCCTGACAACACATCAGAATGGCAATATTTTAATACGGCAGGTCTCAAGTGCGCTGGCAAAACAATTAAGTGTTTGTTTTTGGCAGTATAGTGCAACACATCATTTATTAAACCGTATTTCGGTTTATGGCCTGATTGAACTGCTTGTTTCAGTGCCACAATTTCTGTGTCTTTGTCTTGCTCAATTTTCCACTGCTCGTCATTGGTTGGGAAATCTGGTAGATCTTGGAGTTGCGCAATCAGAACTTTTAGTCTGTTTCCCATTTTCAGTTCTTGCGGCGATGGGTTTACTAATTTGCTTGAATATCTTGCTTTTGGCAATTTTTTCTTCTTGCTTGGTTCATTTTTCTTCTCCTTTTCAGCAACTTTATTTTTCTTTTTCCGTGGTCCTTTTGAGTGCACAAGCTTGACTGGTTTGTCTTCGCATCTATTGCAATTGTGTTTTTCGGTTGGGCAATTTTCATCGTTGAACGTAATTTGTCCATCTTGTTTGATCTCGTCCAGAGGGATCGTGCAATCACGCGCTGTGTTCGGCTTTTTGAAATCGTCGATTGTGTAAATAGCATTTCGCGAAAGTGCATCGGGTGCTCCCATTGAGTCACCTGGGCGATATTTTAATTCACAATTGAAACCACTTAAGTAAAGAGCGTACCGTTTTAAACGGCCGGAAGGGTTTGTTTGGTGCAGAAGGTTTTTTATTGCCTGATGATCACAGTAGACGACAAAACGGGAATACTGAATATAGTCCTGGAACTTAGAAATAGCCCAGACTAAACCGACTGCTTCTAATTCAGAAACGCAAAAGGTTTTCTCAGTATCTGTTGTCTGTCTGCTGATGTAGAAAATTGGTCTTGGGCCTTCTCCGTCAACGTCTTGCATCAGTATTGCGCCAATTCCATTTTTGCAGCTGTCCACGTAAATTTCAAATGTTTTGTTCATATCTGGCAAATGTAATACGCACTGGTCGGACGTCAAATGGTGAATCACTTGATCTAATGCTTTTTGCTGCGCTTTACTCCAGTTGAATTTTGCATTTTTACGTAGAAGTTGAGTGATTGGTGCTACCACGATCTGGTAGTTTGGAACAAAACGGCGAAGAAATCCGGTTAAACCTAGTAACTGCATGACTTCTTTCTTATTTTCTGGAGCTTTGTAATTTTTTATACTTTTTATTTTTTCCTCCATAGGAATCATTTTTCCTTGTGAAATTTTGTGTCCAAGCAATTCTATTTCTGTCGCTGCTACTTGTAGCTTTTTAGGGTTTATTGTCAAATTTGCAGAGTGTAGGCGTTTTAGAACCTTTTCCACGTGCAATACGTGCTCTTCAAAGGAATGGCTGTAAATAACAATGTCGTCAAAGAAATTAACAACAAAATCTCCAATCAATCCTTTTAATGTTCTGTCCATCAGTCTCTGAAATTCGAAACCTGACGCGTTCCATCCGAACGGAGCTCGTTTGTATTGGAATAATCCGCGATGCGTGTTAATTCCAAAATATTTTCGATCGTCAGATTTTATTTGCATTTGCCAATAAGCACCGCTCAAGTCGATTTTTGTGTAATATTTCGCCTTGATTTGACTAAATATGGTGTCGAGGTTTTGAGCGTTCAAATATGGCCTTGCAATAGTCCTACCGTTTAGGAAACGCATGTCGCTTACTAAGCGGTATTTTTGTTTCTCTCCAGGTGGAGTTTTCTTCTTAACCAAATGAATAGGGCAAGCGAATACAATATTATCAGTTTCCTCGATAACGTCGTGTTCGAGCATTTTGTCGAGTTCAGCGTCCAATATCGTCCGCATCTCTTTATTCAATGGTCGTAGTGATGTTTTAAATGGAAGGGCATCTTTTATTTCCACATTTACCGCAAAATTTTTTGCTAATCCAGGACTCTCACTGAATATTCCGAATTTGTTATATTTCTTGAGCATGACGAGGATTTGGTCGTTCTGGTCGTTTTCAATTTTCTCCTTCAGCAGCTCACGCAAAATTCGCTGCTCATCTACTTTCGCGTGGAACAATTTCAAGTCCGCTTCGCGTTTGCGCGTGAATCTGAAAACTTTTTCTGGCTGGCTAGCGTGAAAATAACCATTTGCTGTCAATCCGATCTTTGCTGCTCGCATGAAATTTCTGCCTAATAGTATGGAATTTCCGTTGTCTTTGAGAACGTAACTAGGAATTGTGACTTTTCCTGCTTTCCACTCAATTTTCAATTCTACTAATGCTTCTACGATTGTTTTTCCACCCAACGTGCTAATTGTTTTTGCTGCATAGCGAATTTTTGGCTTCCTTTCTCTAATAGTTTGGAATAGTTTGTCTCCAATCAAAGTGACGTCGCTGCCACTGTCGACTAAACCTTTATAATGGCGTCCGAAAATGGTTAAAGGAATATACGGGCGATCGTAATTGACGCTGTTTGTGTTTTTCATTTTCTTAATTTGTGGAACTGACTGGTCAAGCATTGCTTTTAGGTTTTTCTCCTTCATTTTTTGTCGCCTGTGCCTCTCCGAGGCCTGAGTCACAGGTTTCTTTTTTAGTTTCCCGACTTTTTGTTGTGTGGAGTTAAGTCTCGCTTTTTCTCGCGGCTGTGCTCGCGGCTTGAGCTGTTGGTTTTGTTGTCATATTTTGGTTTTTGCTTGCTGGAATCGGAATAGTCTCTTTTGTACTTATTCGCGTATTTGTCTTTCCTATCGCCAGATGAATGGCGATAGTCGCTACGACTGTCGTTTCTGTTAGCAGAGTGGTCACGTGATCCGCGTGAATAAGATCTTTGCGTATCTCGGCGCCTGTCATGGTTTTTGTTGAAATGCGCGTTCCGCTCACTCGACCTATGGCGCGAATTATCACGAGAGTAGGAACGTTCGCGTGAATAGGAACTTGTTCGCGAATTGCCTCTCTTCTCATGTCTTTTTTCGCGGCGCGATCGTGAACGTGAGAGCTGCGGATTCAGCGTCTCGAGCGGAATCTCTTGCGGCGCAAGGGTATTGTCAACAGGGCGTCCGGTATACGCTAAAGATGTCTCGACACTCTCAGCGGCAGAAGGCGGTGGAATATACGTTTTTGTTTTGTACATGAAACTCTGAGCGCGCGCGGCTTCCTCCAATAAATCCATTAACGTGCTGAAATTGTGTTTCTGCATGAACGGAAAATATTGGGGATTCATTTGGTCAAGTACCCGCTGAATGATCTCGCTGTCGTCGGCATTTTTGTCGATGATATCGTAATACGCCTTGATCTTGTGTATATAAGTCGTGAGTGGTTCATTAACATGCTGGGTCCGGCGCTCTAATTCGCGTTTCAAACTGCGGAGGTAATCAACGGCTGCAAATTCAGTCATAAACAAGTTTTTGAACTCTTGCAAAGTCGCGCAATTTTTCCCCACGCAATCATACCAGTAACTCGCATCACCCTCCAAGCATGCTGGCATCTTGATATGAATCAATTGCAACTCGTCTACTTGGTACGTCTTTGCCTGGTTTGAAATTAATTTCAAATATTCCAGCGGGGTTTTTGAGTCTTGTTTGCCTTTATACTGGGGAATTCTGATTTTGTGAATTTTATTTGATTCATCCCGTTGGCTGGTATTGTTTTGCGTCATTTGCATGGCTTGCAGAAATGCTTGAGTAATGTGTGAAATTGGGTCATTGTGCAGCTGGCCTTGCACATTCCTATCATTTGTAGGATTTGGTTGTGGCTGGCGCATGCCATACGATCCGAACAAGGAATTTGAGTTGTGTACGGGAAAATGCAACGTGGAATTTGTGTAATTTGGAGCAGAATGCAGCGTGGAATTTTTTCCTGCATTCATAAATGAATTGTTGAGTGTGGTCATGGTGTTTTGGGTGTTGGGTAGGTCAGGAATGTTTTCGTCACCTGCAATTCTTGATGAATTGTTGGCGCGATTGAATTTAGAATTTGCTGCTAAGTAATTAGCTGTCTGAGGGCCGAATGAATTTCTGCCGAACAAATTCTGGGGACTTTCGGACGGTAATGGGTGTCCGATTTGCCCTGACGAGGGATAAAATGATTTTTCCCTTGTCTCAAAATCTTGTGTACGCGTGTGCATGTTATTGTGACGTGCATAAGCGTCCTCGCTTTCGCGGTGCAAACTGCTTGAGGGATTCGGTGGTACCGATCTATTTGCTGCAAATTGAACTTCTTTGGACTCGTCAAAATTCTCGATGTCTACTAACTTCGCGTTTTTTTCTGTGATCCGATCACGATGAGATGGGGCTGTGTAGAACGATTTATTCATCATTTCGAGCTGTTTCGCAATTAATCCTGTTCTTCTTTCCGCGATTTTGGACTTGGCTCTCGCGTGATTAAATTGCTGGATCGCGTACGCAGCAGTGCCTTTTTGCTGGGATCTATTCCGGTCGAAATGTCGAATGAGCTGACCGATTAGTTCATTTGGGTCTGCTTCGGACAGCGCGTCCGTCATCAACACGTTCTCGCACATTCCGCGAAGGCTGGGAACATGAGTTTTGACGATAGTGGAGTTTTGCAGTTCTTCTGCTATTTCTTTCTCAAGAGTTTGTGATTCTGGATTAGGTTGATGGAAAATATCACCTAAATCTTTGGAGCTAAACATGGTGATTGTAGTGAGTCTCTAACTTTAACGCGAGTTCCGATTTTAATTTTTGCCTAACTCTATGTGAAATAAAGCTAAACCGATCTAGCGCAAGGTGTTCCTAACTTAGGTTCTTGATAGATCTTAAATCGGGTCGGTTTCAACTTTTATTAAGTATTTTTAATAGGCCGAGCCCCCACTGAAGCGGCCTACCGGTTAGTCTAGGGGTTTAGGTTCTAAATACTAAAACAAAAGCTAACGTGACGGGCACTCCGACGACGACTAGGGAATAGCCGACCGGTCGCGCGAATTTAGAAAGGGACTTCACTCGCAATCGGCGTCAACCGGAAGAACGGTATGACGAACAGCCGGGCTGTACAGGGGAAACCGCAGGCCGGTTTCTCCCTTGCCGATAGCGAGTTAGGGTTTGGGATCTAGGAATAAAACTCTAACTAGCTGAGCTGTATCGCTCCTGCTCTGGCCGGCTAACTAGAGCGGCCAGGTAGCAAACTCAGAATCAGAATGATAAAGAATATGAGCAGGCGCGCTTTATTTATACGCTTGTCCCCTACTCCTCATTTACATACAGACATATATTGACAGGTTATATCTTGCATGGTGTAGGTCGTCTCAACCGACTATTTCAAAGATGTTGGGTTACAGCAGTAACGTGGTTGCCGCTCTTCGATGGGAAAACGCTGTCCTGGTGTCGGTTGTTAAAGTCCTCCCTCTTGATCATTTTTACGTCCTCCAACACCCTTTTAAGGGTGGATCCGAGCCAGTGATATTGCTCATCACTGCAACCACAACGGCATGGCGGAATCATTTCCATGCCGGCTATTTAGCATTCCCCAAAGTTAAATTTCACCATTTTGGAAAGTTCGTTGAATGCCGACTCTGGCTGCATATTCGGACTTCGCAATGACCTTAGATCATTTTTCACCCAACTTCAGTATCCCCCAACTTACCTCCCCTCGATGCAACATCAAAATTAGATCTTGTGCTTAAACCACTAGAAGCATTCCCCTGAAGTGGAATTTCATAATTTTGGAAAGTTTGTTGAATGCCGACTCTGGCTGCATATTCGGATTTCGCAATAACCCTAGAACATATTTCACCCAATCCAAGTCTCCCACCGATTACCTCTCCTCGGTGCAGCGTCAAAACGAGAATATGTGCAAAAACCACTAGAAGAATTCCCCAAAGTTGAATTTCACCATTTTGGAAAGTTTGTTGAATACTGACTCTGGCTGCATATTCGGATTTCGCAATGAGCCTAGAACATTTTTCACCCAACCCCAGTCTGCCCCCGCTTACCTCCCCTCGATGAAGCATAAAAACGGGATCATGTGCTAAATCCTATATAAGCATTCCCCCAAAGTTAAATTTCACCATTTTGGAAAGTTCGTTGAATGCCGACTCTGGATGCATATTCGGACTTCGCAATGACCTTAGATCATTTTCGTCCGACTTCAGTATCCCCCAACTTAAGTATCCCCCCACTTACTTCCCCTCGATGAACCTTCAAAACGGAATATGTGCTATATCCACCATAAGCATTCACCTGAAGTGGAATTTCACCATTTTCGAAAAGTTGTTGAATGCCGACTCTGGCTGCATATTCGGAATTCACAATGACCCTAAAACATATTTCACCCAACCCCAGTCTCCCCCCGCTTACCTCCTCTCGATGAAGCGTCAAAAAGGTTTATGTGCTAAAACCAGTAGAAGAATTCCCCTGAAGTGGAATTTTACCATATTGGAAAATTTGTTGAAAGCAGACTCTGGTTGCATATTTGGAGTTTGCAATGACCCTAGAACATTTTCCACCCAACTTCAGTATCCCCCCGCTTACTTTCCCTCGATGAACCTTCAAAACGGAAACATGTGCTAAATCCACCAAAAGCATTTAAATGAATTGGAATTTAACCATTTTGGAAAGTTGGTTGAATGCCGAACCTGGCTGCAAATTCTGAATTCACAATGACCCTAGAACATATTTCACCTAAACCCAGTCCCCCCCGCTTACCTCCTCTCGATGAACCTTCAAAACGGGAATATGTGCTATATCCACCATAAGCTCTCCCCTGTTGTGGAATTTCACCATTTTGGAAATTTTGTTGAATGCCGACTCTGGCTGCAAATTCGGAATTCACAATGACCCTAGAATATATTTCACCTAAACCCAGTCCCCCCCGCATACCTCCTCTCGATGAACCTTCAAAACGGGAATATGTGCTATATCCACCATAAGCTCTCCCCTGTTGTGGAATTTCACCATTTTGGAAATTTTGTTGAATGCCGACTCTGGCTGCATATTCGGATTTCACAATGACCCTAGAAAATTTTTCACACAACCCCAGTCTCCCCCCGCTTACCTTCCCTCGATGAAGCGTCGAAACGGGATCATGTGCTAAATCCAATATATGCATTCCCCAAAGTTAAATTTCACCATTTTGGAAAGTTCGTTGAATGCCGACTCTGGCTGCATATTTGGAATTCGCAATGACCTTAGATAATTTTTCACCCAACTTCAGTATCCCCCAACTTACCTCCCCTCGATGCAGCGTCAAAATTAGATCTTGTGCTTAAACCACTAGAAGCATTCCCCTGAAGTGGAATTTCATAATTTTGGAATGTTTGTTGAATGCCGACTCTGGCTGCATATTCGGATTTCGAAATAACCCTAGAACATATTTCACCCAACCCAAGTCTCCCACCGCTTACCTCCCCTCGATGCAGCGTCAAAAAAGATTATGTGCTAAAACCACTAGAAGAATTCCCCTGAAGTGGAATTTCACCATTTTCGAAAGTTTGTTGAATGCCGACTCTAGCTGCATGTTTGGATTTCGCAATAACCCTAGAACATATTTCACCCAACCCAAGTCTTCCACTGCTTACCTCTCCTCGATGCAGCGTCAAAATGAGATTATGCGCAAAAACCACTAGGAGAATTCCACAAAGTTGAATTTCACCATTTTGGAAAGTTCGTTGAATGCCGACTCTGGATGCATATTCGGACTTCGCAATGACCTTAGATCATTTTCGTCCGACTTCAGTATCCCCCAACTTAAGTATCCCCCCACTTACTTCCCCTCGATGAACCTTCAAAACGGAATATGTGCTATATCCACCATAAGCATTCACCTGAAGTGGAATTTCACCATTTTCGAAAAGTTGTTGAATGCCGACTCTGGCTGCATATTCGGAATTCACAATGAGCCTAAAACATATTTCACCCAACCCCAGTCTCCCCCCGCTTACCTCCTCTCGATGAAGCGTCAAAAAGGTTTATGTGCTAAAACCAGTAGAAGAATTCCCCTGAAGTGGAATTTTACCATTTTGGAAAATTTGTTGAAAGCCGACTCTGGCTGCATATTTGGACTTTGCAATGAACCTGCAACATTTTTCACCCAACGTCAGTATCCCCCCGCTTACCTCCCCTCGATAAAGCGTCAAAAAGTTTTATGTGCTAAAACCAGTAGAAGAATTCCCCTGAAGTGGAATTTTACCATATTGGAAAATTTGTTGAAAGCAGACTCTGGTTGCATATTTGGAGTTTGCAATGACCCTAGAACATTTTCCACCCAACTTCAGTATCCCCCCGCTTACTTTCCCTCGATGAACCTTCAAAACGGAAACATGTGCTAAATCCACCAAAAGCATTTAAATGAATTGGAATTTAACCATTTTGGAAAGTTGGTTGAATGCCGAACCTGGCTGCAAATTCTGAATTCACAATGACCCTAGAACATATTTCACCTAAACCCAGTCCCCCCCGCTTACCTCCTCTCGATGAACCTTCAAAACGGGAATATGTGCTATATCCACCATAAGCTCTCCCCTGTTGTGGAATTTCACCATTTTGGAAATTTTGTTGAATGCCGACTCTGGCTGCAAATTCGGAATTCACAATGACCCTAGAATATATTTCACCTAAACCCAGTCCCCCCCGCATACCTCCTCTCGATGAACCTTCAAAACGGGAATATGTGCTATATCCACCATAAGCTCTCCCCTGTTGTGGAATTTCACCATTTTGGAAATTTTGTTGAATGCCGACTCTGGCTGCATATTCGGATTTCACAATGACCCTAGAAAATTTTTCACACAACCCCAGTCTCCCCCCGCTTACCTTCCCTCGATGAAGCGTCGAAACGGGATCATGTGCTAAATCCAATATATGCATTCCCCAAAGTTAAATTTCACCATTTTGGAAAGTTCGTTGAATGCCGACTCTGGCTGCATATTTGGAATTCGCAATGACCTTAGATAATTTTTCACCCAACTTCAGTATCCCCCAACTTACCTCCCCTCGATGCAGCGTCAAAATTAGATCTTGTGCTTAAACCACTAAAAGCATTCCCCTGAAGTGGAATTTCATAATTTTGGAAAGTTTGTTGAATGCCGACTCTGGCTGCATATTCGGATTTCGCAATAACCCTAGAACATATTTCACCCAACCCAAGTCTCCCACCGCTTACCTCCCCTCGATGCAGCGTCAAAAAAGATTATGTGCAAAAACCACTAGAAGAATTCCCCAAAGTTGAATTTCACCATTTTGGAAAGTTCGTTGAATGCCGACTCTGGCTGCATATTCGGACTTCGCAATGACCTTAGATCATTTTTCGTCTGACTTCAGTATCCCCCAACTTAAGTATCCCCCGCTTACTTCCCCTCGATGAAACTTCAAAACGGAATATGTGCTATATCTACCATAACCATTCACCTGAAGTGGAATTTCACCATTTTCGAAAAGTTGTTGAATGCCGACTCTGGCTGCATATTCGGAATTCACAATGACCCTAGAACATATTTTTTGCCCCACCCCATTCTCCCCCCGCTTACCTCCCCTCGATGAAGCGTCAAAAAGTTTTAAGTGCTAAAACCAGTAGAAGAATTCCCCTGAAGTGGAATTTTATCATTTTGGAAAATTTGTTGAAAGCCGACTCTGGCTGCAAATTTTGACTTTGCAATGACCCTAGAACATTTTCCACCCAACTTCAGTATCTCCCCGCTTACTTTCCCTCGATGAACCTTCAAAACGGAAACATGTGCTATATCCACCAAAAGCATTTAAATGAATTGGAATTTAACCATTTTGGAAACTTGGTTGAATGCCGAACCTGGCTGCAAATTCGGAATTCACAATGACCCTAGAACATGTTTCACCTAAACTCAGTCCCCCCCGCATACCTCCTCTCGATGAACCTTCAAAACGGGAATATGTGCTATATCCACCATAAGCTCTCCCCTGTTGTGGAAATTCACCATTTTGGAAAGTTCGTTGAATGCCGACTCTGGCTGCAAATTCGGACTTCACAATGACCCTAGAACATATTTCACCTAAACCCAGTCCCCCCTGCTTACCTCCTCTCGATGAACCTTCAAAACGGGAATATGTGCTATATCCACCAAAAGCTCTCCCCTGTTGTGGAATTTCACCATTTTGGAAATTTTGTTGAATGCCGACTCTGGCTGCATATTCGGATTTCACAATGACCCTAGAAATTTTTTACCCAACCCCAGTCTCCCCCCGCTTACCTCCCCTCGATGAACCTTCAATACGAAAATATGTGATATATCCACCAAAAGCTCTCCCCTATTGTGGAATTTCACCATTTTGGAAATTTTGTTGAATGCCAAATCTGGCTGCATATTCGGATTTCTCAATGACCCTTGAACATATTTCACCCAACCCAAGTCTCCCTTCGCTTACCTCCCCTCGATGCAGCTTCAAAACGAGATCATGTGCTAAAACCACTAGAAGAATTCCCCTAAAGGTAAATTCCACCATTTTGGAAAGCTCGTTGAATGCCGACTCTGCCTGCAAATTCGGACTTCACAATGACCCTAGAACATATTTCACCTAAACCCAGTCCCCCCCGCTTACCTCCTCTCGATGAACCTTCAAAACGGGAATATGTGCTATATCCACCAAAAGCTCTCCCCTGTTGTGGAATTTCACTATTTTGGAAATTTTGTTGAATGCCGACTCTGGCTTCATATTCGGATTTCACAATGACCCTAGAAATTTTTCACCAAACCCCAGTCTCCCCCCGCTTACCTTCCCTCGATGAAGCGTCAAAAAGGTTTATGTGCTAAAACCAGTAGAAGAATTCCCCTGAAGTGGAATTTCACCATTTTGGAAAGTTCGTCGAATGCCGACTCTGGTTGCATATTCGGACTTCGCAATGACCCTAGAACATATTTCACCACACGTCAGTATCCCCCCGCTTACTTCCCCTCAATGAACCTTCAAAACGGAAACATGTGCTATATCCACCAAAAACATTTAAATGAATTGGAATTTAACCATTTTGGAAACTTGGTTGAATGCCGAACCTGGCTGCAAATTCGGAATTCACAATGACCCTAGAACATATTTCACCTAAACCCAGTCCCCCCCGCATACCTCCTCTCGATGAACCTTCAAAACGGGAATATGTGCTATATCCACCATAAGCATTCACCTGAAGTGGAATTTAGCCATTTTGGAAGGGTTGGTTGAATGCCGACTCTGGCTGCATATTCGGATTTCACAATGACCCTTGAACATATTTCACCCAACCCAAGTCTCCCACCGCATACCTCCCCTCGATGCAGCTTCAAAACGAGATCATGTGCTAAAACAACTAGAAGCATTACCCTGAAGTCCAATTTCACCATTTTGGAAAGTTTGTTGAATTCCGACTCTGGTTGCATATTCGGACTTCGCAATGACTCTAAAACATATTTCACCACACGTCAGTATCCCCCCGCTTACTTCCCCTCAATGAACCTTCAAAACGAGATTATGTGCTATATCCACCATAAGCATTCACCTGAAGTGGAATTTCACCATTTTGGAAGGGTTGGTTGAATGCCGACTCTGGCTTCATATTCGGATTTCACAATGACCCTAGAAATTTTTCACCAAACCCCATTCTCCCCCCGCTTACCTCCCCTCGATGAAGCGTCAAAAAGGTTTATGTGCTAAAACCAGTAGAAGAATTCCCCTGAAGTGGAATTTCACCATTTTGGAAAGTTCGTCGAATGCCGACTCTGGTTGCATATTCGGACTTTGCAATGACCTTAGATTTTTTTTCACCCAACTTCAGTATCCCCCAACTTCAGTATCTCCCAACTTACCTCCCCTCGATGCAGCGTCAAAATTAGATCTTGTGCTTAAACCACTAGAAGCATTCCCCTGAAGTGGAATTTCATAATTTTGGAATGTTTGTTGAATGCCTACTCTGGCTGCATATTCGGATTTCGCAATAACCCTAAAAAATATTTCACCCAACCCAAGTCTCCCACCGCTTACCTCCCCTCGATGAAGCGTCAAAAAAGATTATGTGCTAAAACCATTAGAAGAATTCCTCTGAAGTGGAATTTTTCCATTTTGGAAAATTTGTTGAAAGCCGACTCTGGCTGCATATTTGGACTTTGCAATGAACCTGCAACATTTTTCACCCAACGTCAGTATCCCCCCGCTTACCTCCCCCCGATGAACCTTCAAAACGGAATATGTGCTTTATCCACCATAAGCATTCACCTGAAGTTGAATTTCACCATTTTCGAAAGTTTGATGAATGCCGACTCTGGCTGCATATTCGGACTTCACAATGACCCTAGAACATATTTTGCCCCACCTCATTCTCCCACCGCTTACCTCCACTCGATGAAGCGTCAAAAAGGTTAATAAGCTAAAACCAGTAGAAGAATTCCACTGAAGTGGAATTTTTCCATTTTGGATAATTTGTTGAAAGCCGACTCTGGCTGCATATTTGGACTTTGCAATGACCCTAGAACATTTTTCACCCAACTAAAGTATCCCCCCGCTTACTTTCCCTCGATGAACCTTCAAAACGGAGACATGTGCTATATCCACCAAAAGCATTTAAATGAATTGGAATTTAACCATTTTGGAAAGTTGGTTGAATGCCGAACCTGGCTGCAAATTTTGACTTTGCAATGACCCTAGAACATTTTCCACCCAACTTCAGTATCTCCCCGCTTACTTTCCCTCGATGAACCTTCAAAACGGAAACATGTGCTATATCCACCAAAAGCATTTAAATGAATTGGAATTTAACCATTTTGGAAACTTGGTTGAATGCCGAACCTGGCTGCAAATTCGGAATTCACAATGACCCTAGAACATATTTCACCTAAACTCAGTCCCCCCCGCATACCTCCTCTCGATGAACCTTCAAAACGGGAATATGTGCTATATCCACCATAAGCTCTCCCCTGTTGTGGAATTTCACCATTTTGGAAATTTTGTTGAATGCCGACTCTGGCTGCATATTCGGATTTGTCAATGACCCTTGAACATATTTCACCCAACCCAAGTCTCCCACCGCTTACCTCCCCTCGATGCAGCTTCAAAACGAGATCATGTGCTAAAACAACTAGAAGCATTCCCCTGAAGTGCAATTTCACCATTTTGGAAAATTTGTTGAAAGCCGACTCTGGCTGCATAATTGGACTTTGCAATGTACCTGCAACATTTTTCACCCAACGTCAGTATCCCCCCGCTTACCTCCCCTCGATGAACCTTCAAAACGGAATATGTGCTATTTCTACCATAAGCATTCACCTGAAGTGGAATTTCACCATTTTCGAAAAGTTGTTGAATGCCGACTCTGGCTGCATATTCGGAATTCACAATGACCCTAGAACATATTTTGCCCCACCCCATTCTCCCCCCGCTTACCTCCCCTCGATGAAGCGTCAAAAAGTATTAAGTGCTAAAACCAGTAGAAGAATTCCCCTGAAGTGGAATTTTACCATTTTGGAAAATTTGTTGAAAGCCGACTCTGGCTGCAAATTTTGACTTTGCAATGATCCTAGAACATTTTCCACCCAACTTCAGTATCCCACCGCTTACTTTCCCTCAATGAACCTTCAAAACGGAAACATGTGCTATATCCACCAAAAGCATTTAAATGAATTGGAATTTAACCATTTTGGAAACTTGGTTGAATGCCGAACCTGGCTGCAAATTCGGAATTCACAATGACCCTAGAACATATTTCACCTAAACCCAGTCCCCCCCGCATACCTCCTCTCGATGAACCTTCAAAACGGGAATATACGCTATTTCCACCATAACCTCTCCCCTGTTGTGGAATTTCACCATTATGGAAATTTTGTTGAATGCCGACTCTGGCTGCATATTGGGATTTCACAATGACCCTTGAACATATTTTACCCAACCCAAGTCTCCCACCGCTTACCTCCCCTCGATGCAGCTTCAAAACGAGATCATGTGCTAAAACAACTAGAAGCATTCCCCTGAAGTGCAATTTCACCATTTTGGAAAATTTGTTGAATTCCGACTCTGGTTGCATATTCGGACTTCGCAATGACCCTAGAACATATTTCACCACACGTCAGTATCCCCCCGCTTACTTCCCCTCAATGAACCTTCAAAACGAGATTATGTGCTATATCCACCATAAGCATTCACCTGAAGTGGAATTTAGCCATTTTGGAAGGGTTGGTTGAATGCCGAACCTGGCTGCATATTCGGACTTCACAATGACCTAGAACATATTTCACCCAACCCCAGTCTCCCTCCGCTTACCTCCCCTCGATGAAGCGTCAAAACGGGATCATGTGCTAAATCCAATATAAGCATTCCTCAAAGTTAAATTTCACCATTTTGGAAAGTTCGTTGAATGCCGACTCTGGCTGCATATTCGGATTTCGCAATGAACTTAGATTTTTTTCACCCAAATTCAGTATCCCCCAACTTCAGTATCCCCCAACTTACCTCCCCTCGATGCAGCGTCAAAATTAGATCTTGTGCTTAAACCACTAGAAGCATTCCCCTGAAGTGGAATTTCATAATTTTGGAATGTTTGTTGAATGCCGACTCTGGCTGCATATTCGGATTTCGAAATAACCCTAGAACATATTTCACCCAACCCAAGTCTCCCACCGCTTACCTCCCCTCGATGCAGCTTCAAAACGAGATCATGTGCTAAAACAACTAGAAGCATTCCCCTGAAGTGCAATTTCACCATTTTGGAAAGTTTGTTGAATTCCGACTCTGGTTGCATATTCGGACTTCGCAATGACCCTAGAACATATTTCACCACACGTCAGTATCCCCCCGCTTACTTCCCCTCAATGAACCTTCAAAACGAGATTATGTGCTATATCCACCATAAGCATTCACCTGAAGTGGAATTTAGCCATTGTGGAAGGGTTGGTTGAATGCCGAACCTTGCTGCATATTCGGACTTCACAATGACCTAGAACACATTTCACCCAACCCCAGTCTCCCTCCGCTTACCTCCCCTCGATGAAGCGTCAAAACGGGATCATGTGCTAAATCCAATATGAGCATTCCTCAAAGTTAAATTTCACCATTTTGGAAAGTTCGTTGAATGCCGACTCTGGCTGCATATTCGGATTTCGCAATGACCTTAGATTTTTTTCACCCAAATTCAGTATCCCCCAACTTCAGTATCCCCCAACTTACCTCCCCTCGATGCAGCGTCAAAATTAGATCTTGTGCTTAAACCACTAGAAGCATTCCCCTGAAGTGGAATTTCATAATTTTGGAATGTTTGTTGAATGCCGACTCTGGCTGCATATTCGGATTTCGAAATAACCCTAGAACATATTTCACCCAACCCAAGTCTCCACCGCTTACCTCCCCTCGATGCAGCGTCAAAAAAGATTATGTGCTAAAACCACTAGAAGAATTCCCCTGAAGTGGAATTTCACCATTTTCGAAAGTTTGTTGAATGCCGACTCTAGCTGCATGTTCGGATTTCGCAATAACCCTTGAACATATTTCACCCAACCCAAGTCTCCCTTCGCTTACCTCCCCTCGATGCAGCTTCAAAACGAGATCATGTGCTAAAACCACTAGAAGAATTCCCCTAAAGGTAAATTCCACCATTTTGGAAAGCTCGTTGAATGCCGACTCTGCCTGCAAATTCGGACTTCACAATGACCCTAGAACATATTTCACCTAAACCCAGTCCCCCCCGCTTACCTCCTCTCGATGAACCTTCAAAACGGGAATATGTGCTATATCCACCATAAGCTCTCCCCTGTTGTGGAATTTCACTATTTTGGAAATTTTGTTGAATGCCGACTCTGGCTTCATATTCGGATTTCACAATGACCCTAGAAATTTTTCACCAAACCCCAGTCTCCCCCCGCTTACCTCCCCTCGATGAAGCGTCAAAAAGGTTTATGTGCTAAAACCAGTAGAAGAATTCCCCTGAAGTGTAATTTCACCATTTTGGAAAGTTCGTCGAATGCCGACTCTGGCTGCATATTCGGATTTCGCAATGACCTTAGATTTTTTTCACCCAAATTCAGTATCCCCCAACTTCAGTATCCCCCAACTTACCTCCCCTCGATGCAGCGTCAAAATTAGATCTTGTGCTTAAACCACTAGAAGCATTCCCCTGAAGTGGAATTTCATAATTTTGGAATGTTTGTTGAATGCCGACTCTGGCTGCATATTCGGATTTCGAAATAACCCTAGAACATATTTCACCCAACCCAAGTCTCCCACCGCTTACCTCCCCTCGATGCAGCGTCAAAAAAGATTATGTGCTAAAACCACTAGAAGAATTCCCCTGAAGTGGAATTTCACCATTTTCGAAAGTTTGTTGAATGCCGACTCTAGCTGCATGTTCGGATTTCGCAATAACCCTAGAACATATTTCACCCAACCCAAGTCTTCCACTGCTTACCTCTCCTCGATGCAGCGTCAAAATGAGATTATGTGCAAAAACCACTAGAAGAATTCCACAAAGTTGAATTTCACTATTTTGGAAAGTTCGTTGAATGCCGACTCTGGCTGCATATTCGAAATTCACAATAACCCTAGAACATATTTCACCCAACCCAAGTCTTCCACTGCATACCTCTCCTCAATGAACCTTCAAAACGAGATTATGTGCTAAAACCACTAGAAGAATTCCACCCAAGGTAAATTCCACCATTTTGGAAAGTTTGTTGAATGCCGACTCTGGCTGCAAATTCGGACTTCACAATGACCCTAGAACATATTTCACCCAACCCCAGTCTCCCTCCGCATACCTCCCCTCGATGCAGCTTCAAAACGAGATCATGTGCTAAAACAACTAGAAGCATTCCCCTGAAGTGCAATTTCACCATTTTGGAAAGTTTGTTGAATTCCGACTCTGGTTGCATATTCGGACTTCGCAATGACCCTAGAACATATTTCACCACACGTCAGTATCCCCCCGCTTACTTCCCCTCAATGAACCTTCAAAACGAGATTATGTGCTATATCCACCATAAGCATTCACCTGAAGTGGAATTTAGCCATTTTGGAAGGGTTGGTTGAATGCCGAACCTGGCTGCATATTCGGACTTCACAATGACCTAGAACATATTTCACTCAACCCCAGTCTCCCTCCGCTTACCTCCCCTCGATGAAGCGTCAAAACGGGATCATGTGCTAAATCCAATATAAGCATTCCCCAAAGTTAAATTTCACCATTTTGGAAAGTTCGTTGAATGCCGACTCTGGCTGCATATTCGGACTTCGCAATGACCTTAGATTTTTTTTCACCCAACTTCAGTATCCCCCAACTTCAGTATCTCCCAACTTACCTCCCCTCGATGCAGCGTCAAAATTAGATCTTGTGCTTAAACCACTAGAAGCGTTCCCCTGAAGTGGAATTTCATAATTTTGGAATGTTTGTTGAATGCCGACTCTGGCTGCATATTCGGATTTCGCAATAACCCTAAAAAATATTTCACTCAACCCAAGTCTCCCACCGCTTACCTACCCTCGATGAAGCGTCAAAAAAGATTATGTGCTAAAACCAGTAGAAGAATTCCTCTGAAGTGGAATTTTTCCATTTTGGAAAATTTGTTGAAAGCCGACTCTGGCTGCATATTTGGACTTTGCAATGAACCTGCAACATTTTTCACCCAACGTCAGTATCCCCCCGCTTACCTCCCCTCGATGAACCTTCAAAACGGAATATGTGCTTTATCCACCATAAGCATTCACCTGAAGTTGAATTTCACCATTTTCGAAATTTTGTTGAATGCCGACTCTGGCTGCATATTCGGATTTCACAATGACCCTTGAACATATTTCACCCAACCCAAGTCTCCCACCGCTTACCTCCCCTCGATGCAGCTTCAAAACGAGATCATGTGCTAAAACAACTAGAAGCATTACCCTGAAGTCCAATTTCACCATTTTGGAAAGTTTGTTGAATTCCGACTCTGGTTGCATATTCGGACTTCGCAATGACCCTAGAACATATTTCACCACACGTCAGTATCCCCCCGCTTACTTCCCCTCAATGAACCTTCAAAACGAGATTATGTGCTATATCCACCATAAGCATTCACTTGAAGTGGAATTTAGCCATTTTGGAAGGGTTGGTTGAATGCCGAACCTGGCTGCATATTCGGACTTCATAATGACCTAGAACATATTTCACCCAACCCAAGTCTTCCACTGCTTACCTCTCCTCGATGCAGCGTCAAAATGAGATTATGTGCAAAAACCACTAGAAGAATTCCACAAAGTTGAATTTCACCATTTTGGAAAGTTCGTTGGATGCCGACTCTGGCTGCATATTCGAAATTCACAATAACCCTAGAACATATTTCACCCAACCCAAGTCTTCCACTGCTTACCTCCCCTCGATGAAGCGTCAAAAAAGATTATGTGCTAAAACCAGTAGAAGAATTCCACTGAAGTGGAATTTTTCCATTTTGGAAAATTTGTTGAAAGCCGTTTCTGGCTGCATATTTGGACTTTGCAATGACCCTAGAACATTTTTCACCCAACTACAGTATCCCCCCGCTTACTTTCCCTCGATGAACCTTCAAAACGGAAACATGTGCTATATCCACCAAAAGCATTTAAATTGTGACACGGTTGTCTAGGGATAATTAAGGAAACTAAGTATTGCCGTGTCACAGCGGCTTGGCACCAAATGGGCGCCTCAGCCTGAGAGAATAGCCTGTTCAAGCCAGGCGGTTGCCCCAAATGGGGGCTTCCGCTAATTTAGCTAACTCTAGCTTCTACTGGCCGCTAAGCGTCGCCAGAAGCCGGGCACTAGCAAACCCCTATTGCCGAATGGGCCGTTGGGGCAGCTGTGTCCTCGAGTCTCCACCACTGCTAGAAGGGCGAGTGTAAAAGGGAGAATTACGTAAAGTAATTAATGATAAGTTGACACTCACGTGGGACCAATCTCGACATTAATTATACAACTCATTTCTTTACACTCATATATTTATTGGGAAACTCGCGTCTCGCCGTCTCTGCGGCTCTGTACAGAATGACCACCTCTTCGCCTCAGGGCGCAAGGAGGTGGCGACTAAAATAAATTGTAGTGGGGGACAATATTATATTGGCCGCTGCACTCAGGTCTAAAAAAAAAGAAAACAAAATTGAAAAAAAAAGAAAAAAATTAGCTCAATGCCGGCAGGTAAAAAGCTAATTATCCTGATTTTTTCAATCTTATTTTGCGATCAATGTAAAAAAAACAGCGGAATGCCTGAAGGGCCAGCGCCAGAAGGGCGGAAGCCTTAAGGGCGCAGAACTCAGGCCGGTCAAGCTGTTCCGTCGTGGAGCAAGGTGGCTGTCATCTGGAAGTGGCACCTCTCAGGAGTTGGTGTTGAGATGGCGTGGTGAAGGCGCTGCTGGGTGGAATCTGTGGTTGCGGTGGAAACGTTGGTTGGGTGGTGAGCTGCGGAGGAAATCGGTGGCGTCGAAGAGGTAGCTGGTGAGGGTGGATGCTGGTAGGCGGCGAAGGTTGTTGTTGGTAGGCGGCAAAAGGTTGTTGCTGGTAGTTGAACATGGGCAGGCATGGTGTCGGGACACTGGAATACGGCTTAGCGGGATGCAGGAATCAGTAAGCCTTAGAGGTGGACATGAGACCCTGTAGGATTTGGCAGAGCTGATCAGTGGCCTTTTCATCTGGGTCAATCATATCTAAGTCATCTGGAGCTGAATTAGGTTTAGGCACTCGTCTGCTATTTTGTTTGATCTGGGCCAGGATGGCTTGTTCTTTGAGCTGGTCGCCGCGAAGAACGGTAGTGTAGAGCTTGGTGCATTCTTCATCCAAGTCTGCAAGACGCTTGGCTCTGAGGGTTTGCACCGCATAGGTTGCAAGGCCTTTCTTAATCGCCAATTTCTGTTCCTCGTCATCTACTGCTCGCCCAAGTTCCTTGTATAATCCAAACAAAGCGCGTTGGGAAAGTTTTTCCAGCTCAGGAGGGATTGAGACCCACAGGGATTCTGGGGGGGGTTGGAATTGGACCGGTGAAAGGCGTTGGGTCCAGCTTGTCTGGAGCCCCTGCCATCTTCTCCCAAGGTTGAAGTGACGAATAGAAATTCCTGTGCGGATGGCTTTGTATTTTAGCTGGGCTCACGTCCTGTGTAGCTTTTCCTTGGCGAGGCACTTTCGTGCTGGATGGCTTTGAGTACGGCTTGGAGTGAGCTGGGCCTGACCTGTGGCCTCTAGTGCCACGACCTTTTGGTGCGAAAGGGACGAAAGGCGGCATTGGTGAAGAAAAACCAGGTGTAAAGTACCCCTGTGTAAGGTAAGGGTTTACGAAACCAGTCTGATTTTGGTTCATCTCGTGCCAAACTGCAATAATTAAAATAAAAAAAATAACAATTGATATGGTGATTAAAGCGAGACAGCTTACGTGTGTATCTGTTGCAGGAATTGCTTCTATACCAGATATTTTTAGCAATTTATTCGGAACTTCTTATGATGGCGGCTCACGACGCTTTGCGAAATTCTTGCATGTATTGAGCATGTATTGAGACTGCACAAGTGCACAACATGTGGGAAGCGATTTAAAATTCAAGCGCCACTTTATTGTTTTCATGCGTCAAGTAGGCAACTAGCGCGAAGTGGGTGTGAACTCGGTCTTTGTTTTTATTATTCACCAGCCGCTGTTTGTTTATGTATATCTTCATTAATATTATTTTTGTGTGCGAATAAAATTGTGAAATCCGATATTATCAATCAGCTAGCTCACAGTAAGTGCATCGCTCTTCTAGTATAGAGCGTAATCTGATCAGCGTTAGCAATGATTATTTTATTATTATTCATATCACCAATAGGCTTGAGTCTGAAGCTGTTTTCGCCGATCTGTTCAACGATTTGGTAAACTTTGTCGGACCGCTTGGCCGCCAAGCCCGCTGAGAACTTTTCTGCGGCCTTGGAGAGAGGATGAACATCAAGCAGAACCAAATTTCCCACCTGGAAAGGGTGAGCAATCCTGTTTAAATTGTAGTTTTGGCCATATATCGCTTGCTGTGTTCAATGTTTTCGCATGCAGCCTTGTGCGAATCTTCCATTTGTTTAATTAATTTTGCTGCATGTAAGGCTGGGGATAAATTCTGGATTGGAAATGCACCTTTGGGGACGAAAGGGTTGTTCAATTCGCGTCCCAGGTGTAAAGCATTTGCTGTGAAACCTGTGGAATTGTTTACATTTGAACGTAAACAATATCCAAACATTTCCAAGTACAGATCCCAATTTTTGTGCTGGTGGGAGAAAGCTTTTATTCTGAGCTTAATTTCGCGATTAGATCTTTCAACTATATTACTCTGTGGTCTATAGGGCGCGTTAAACTTATGTTTTACTCCCAAGTGGTTGAAAACAGATTTCCACAATTTATTCACAAATGATTTTGCATTGTCTGAGCGAATATTTTGTGGAAATCCATTTCTGGTCATGTAAGAAATTACTCTATCAAGAAGAACCTAAGAGGTTGCTGCTCGTAACGGGTAAATTTCAATCCATTTGGAGAAATTGTCTTGGATGACTAATGCATAACTATTACCCCTTGAACTTCTCGGTAATTTCCCTATCACGTCAATACTGATCTCATGTCCTGTGAACTTCTCTGGCTTGGAAGAAAAATAACCAATATTTCTTCTGTTTTTAGGCTTGATGCGCTGGCAGATGTCGCAGGATTTAACCCAGCTCTGGACATCGACCTTCATTTTGCGCCACCAGAAATCTGCCGCGATGCGATGAGAAGTCTTCTGCACACCAAAGTGGCCACCGACAAGAGAGTCGTGACAGAGTTGGAGAACAACTTTCCTCATGCGGTCAGGTACTACAATCAAATATTTATTTCCATGTATTTTGCAAAGTAAATTTTCCTCGCGCAGAATGAAACTGTCATTTTTCTGCTTTTGTACTTGTTGCTTGAGTATGACAAGACCAGGGTCTTTGTCCTGTTGCTTACTCCATTCCTTTGCAGAGAGAGGAATGTGAGAAAATTCGTTTACTTGCGCAATACAAGAATCAAGCACATTAGGTGCATTTTTCAATTTTCTTCTGTTTGGAAAAATAAGTTTCGACAGAAATTTTTGCTTTGGCCATGGATTAGGCTTTTTGAATTTTGTTTTTATTTTGTGCCTGACGCGTTGAACCTTTTGCAGTTTTGTACCTTGTACTGCTTGTGCTTGACCTCCTTTTCTGAGATTTGTCCTCATTTTAGGCTTGTGGCCTGCGTGTTGGACTGCTTCGTCCGCTGCTGGCTCACTTTGTGGAGGCTGAGGAGGATCTGGAGGCTGTGCTGGGCGTGTGGATGAACATCGCACACACCTGTGGCCTGGCTCTTTGAGGTTGCACTCGTCAAAGCGGAGTTTTGCCTCGCGATGCTCGTGGAGCGGGATCTCATCCTCGCGCCAATCATCGTCTACATTAATGGGAGCTGCGGCTTCATCAGGGGCGCGGCTGAGAGCATCAGCCAACTGATTTGCCTTGCCTTTTCTATAGGTAATTAGCGCATTGATGTGAGCAATTTTCATAAGCCACCTTTTTACACGACCTGACGCTTCTGTCATGTAATATATGTCTTTTATTGCGCTATGGTCTGTTTGAATTTCCACTTCCGCGTACTCAATGTAAGAATTAAATTTCATGCACGCATGAACTATTGCTAAAAGCTCTAGTTCTGTAGTGCAGAAATTTTGTTCTAATTTGGTGCAAGACCTGGAAGTGTAAGCTATTGGTTTCAACAGACCGTTGTGCTCTTGCATTAGGCAACCTGAAATGCCAGCTTTACTTGCATCTGTAATTATTGTGAACTTTTTGTTCAGGTCTGGCAAAGCAAGGTTACATTGTTCAGAGCAAATGTGATTTTTCAACATTTGAAACGCATCTTCCTGATCTTTTGACCATGACCAGGGCACATCCCCCATGAGCTTTGTCAATGGCTTTGCAATTAATGACATTTTTGGAATATAGCTCTTGAGGAAAACGCACATCCCATAAAACCTAAGGAGTTGTTTTTTAGTTTTAGGGGTCGGAAAATTTTTTAATGCTCTGAGTTTTTCTGGGTCTTGTCTCAGTTCACCTTGAGATACTATGTGTCCCAAAATCTTCAATTCTGTAGCAGCAAATTTGACCTTTTTCGGATTAATTGTCAATCCCGCCTCGTAAAGGCGAGTAAGCACTTGGCTCAAATGCTGCACATGGTCTTCCAAATTGTTGGAAAAAATAATACAGTCATCAAAGTAACAACAGGCGCTCTGCCAATAGAGCTCGCCTAGGATTTGGTCCACGTACCTTTGGAAAAGGTATGGGGTTGAAGCAACTCCAAAGCTTGCTCTTTTGTATTGAAAACACCCTTTATGTGTTCTGAAAGCCAGATATTTTCTGCTGTCCTTATTGACTGGTATTTGGAAGAAACCTGATTTCAGGTCCAGAATTGAAAAATAGCGTGCACCTGCTAATTGAGCAAAAATATAATCCATTGGGGGTATATTATATGGTTCTACCCCAATGAGTCTTGCATTAACAGGGCGGCTGTCAAGGCAAAGCCGATAATTATCGGCTTCCTCCTCAGCTTGTTGTGCAAGTGATTTGTCAGGAGGAATTTTGTCTTTTTCCTTTGTGGCGTTTTTGTTTCGCTTAATAAGCACTGGCGCACAAAGGAAATCTGAATTTGATGGCTCAATAATGTCATCCTTTAGTAGCTCATTGACTTTGAACTCTAAAATTTTCCTCATTTTTGTGTTCATAGGTCTCATTGGAGCTTGAAAAGGCGGGCCATCTTGGATTTGGAGGACTTGCTCAACACCTTTGGCAAGGCCAGGCTGCTCAGAAAAGACGCCTTTCCCACAAAAATCTGTGACGACTTTTCAAATGAGGCAATTGGTGTCCAGCTCAATTTTGTCCAACAAGGTTTGAAGCTGATTTTCCTCTTTTTTAAGCACGGCATTTTGACATTGCTTTTTGCTTTGTAGAGGACTGTAAAGTGCGAAAGGGTGCTGCACTGAGGGGTTTTCTGTGTGAAACCAGCTTGTTGGAGTGATCGCGATTTTGGCCTGGTGAAGGAAATCTCTGCCAAGCAGAACCTGATCAGAATTATCAGGTACTGCGAAAAAATTCTGCACGAAACTGCCGGCAGGAGTGTGGATTTTTATAGTCATTCCGCCTAACAAATCAGTCAGGCCATTCACCATTTTTATTTGCTTATTTGTATGCCAAACTGTCGCATTTTTAGCTTTGAGTATTTCAAAAACTGCCTGTCCCAGTAAGCAAATGTCTGAACCAGTATCTAGAAGTGCTAGATATTTTCTCCCTAATATGCGAATAGAAAGTACAGGTTTTATTGCAGGAGTAATATCATCTGATTGAGTTTGTACTCGTCTCTGCAAAATTGCCTTTTGCAATTTTCTATTTATGTGATCCTTTCTCACTCTTGGGAAAATTTTACCATTTTTAGGTTTTGACTTTTGCTTTGTCTTGTATTGGGATTCCAATGGGACAGGCGGCCCTATTCGTTTTTTGAATCAGTCTCAGTATTTTCCGACTCAATCTGGTTTGACACATGAAAATCTTGATCATCGTCATATTCTGTGTATTCCTCATAATACTGCTGATATCCACCATATTCATCGTATTGAGGAGCAGAATCATAATACTCAAAATCCTCTTGCTGATAGTCAGCTGCATTTGCTCCTTCAGTTTGAGACAAATGTGTGTGATTTGAGCTGGCCTCAGCAGAATTAGCTCTCATTTGCTGTTTTCCTTTCTGCTGATTTGCATGTGAATTATTTCTTCCAGCTGTATTCTGTGTGTTTGCAGACTGATGACTTTGTGTCTGCCGCTGCTGAGGACCTGAAGGACTGGCTGTCCTCCATGGGAGAGCGAGTTGGCCTCTACCAGCTTGGTTTGGAGCTGACGCAATGGCAAGGCGCTGTTGGTTTGCCACAGCTCGAGGTTGGAAATTCCCTCTGGAAGGTAATTGATAATTTCCTCCTCGACTTTGGCCAAAATAATGCCTTTGATTTTGCGCAGATTGACCTTGCTGCGGAGAACGAGGACTAAAATTGAAGCCTCTTCCCAGACGAGGATTGAAATTCTGCATCTGACCCTGCTGCCAAGGACGCTGACCTACAGGGTGGCCCTGAGCCTGATTTGGTTGACCCTGAGGTTGAGGTTTCTTTTGGCCTTGGTAAGCAAAAGCTGGCTCAGCAAATTCAGATGCTGGAGGCGGTGGACGGTAAGTTTTAGTCCTGTGCATTTCCGCCTGAATCATTTTTAAATGCTCGTCAAGCGCGGTAATT
This sequence comes from Cloeon dipterum, assembly GCF_949628265.1. NCBI lineage: Eukaryota > Metazoa > Arthropoda > Insecta > Ephemeroptera > Baetidae > Cloeon > Cloeon dipterum. The sequence goes on along the minus strand of NC_088786.1, from coordinate 847,570 downwards.
GTAGGAAAACTGTGCCCCACAATAAACTGTCTGTAGTCAGGGTGCAAGAGATAAATTGCCTTTTTAATTATCTCTGTTTCCAAGTAATTTGGATCAATTTGTCTGCACATCAGAAAGATTTTATGCAGGAATACAGACGGAGACTCATCTGCATGTTGGAACCTTTTTTCCAAGTCTCTTGCCAACTGATCTTTGTAGTTTGGCGCACAAAATTCCTGCATAAAAGCATTTTCAAATTGGTCCCAAGACTGGAAAGTGTCCTTGTAAATCGAGAACCAATTCGCGGCTTCTTCGACAAGTGCTGTCGGCAGCCTAAATCGCATCATGTCGAAAAATGAAATTCCATGCGCGGTGGCAATCAATTTGATTTGCCTTATATATTCATAAGGTGACTTTTTGTCTGATCTGCCTGCGTATGTTGCAACTGGAATTTTTGCAAGTTTATACAACATTGCGTTCTGATGCCCATAGCTGTTGTTTTGCTGGGTATTTGCCATGGATTGACCAAATTGATTCCATGAGCTTTGTTGGAATGTTGGCCTAGCTGGAATTGACACAACTGGCGCAGATGGGTATGTCGTGAATCCAGGCACATTGTTGGCATTTTGCGCGTGGATTGAGTGCCGATTTAGCGGACTTGAAGTCGCTTGGGGTTGCCCCCGCGTAATTGGCATATTTTGTGAGGAAATTTGCTGAATTAATTCCTCGGGCACGATGTTTGCATTCAACATCATTTGTGCCAGTTGTTCAAAGCCAATTGAATTTTTGCTTTTAAAATCCGCGAGATGGTCGGGATTTTCGAATAAAGTTGTTTGATTTGGAGGTGATCCCGTGGGCTCATTTTCTCCAATCTCATTTGGCTCCTCCAAATTTCTGGAGAGCTCGGTAAGCGTAAAGCGAGTTGAATCATCTACCATCTGCGTGGTATTCGGGTCCCCTGAGGCGTTTGTAGCCGCGGGGTTGCCCGTGGAGGTCATCTTCTGACCGTCACTCATGGCTAGTTTCAGCTAAGTAGCGTACTTGAGCTTAATACTTTTACCGCCGTTATTTAACGTGCGGTGCTTTAACTCGACTTAACACTCTTTTGCGAGTGCTGTCTTTCACAGCGTTTCAGCTGCTTAAAGTCAGGTCTACCTGGTCCACAACTGCGATTTTTGTCGTAAAAAACGCAGATCGGACAGGCCCCCAAATGTGACACGGTTGTCTAGGGATAATTAAGGAAACTAAGTATTGCCGTGTCACAGCGGCTTGGCACCAAATGGGCGCCTCAGCCTGAGAGAATAGCCTGTTCAAGCCAGGCGGTTGCCCCAAATGGGGGCTTCCGCTAATTTAGCTAACTCTAGCTTCTACTGGCCGCTAAGCGTCGCCAGAAGCCGGGCACTAGCAAACCCCTATTGCCGAATGGGCCGTTGGGGCAGCTGTGTCCTCGAGTCTCCACCACTGCCAGAAGGGCGAGTGTAAAAGGGAGAATTACGTAAAGTAATTAATGATAAGTTGACACTCACGTGGGACCAATCTCGACATTAATTATACAACTCATTTCTTTACACTCATATATTTATTGGGAAACTCGCGTCTCGCCGTCTCTGCGGCTCTGTACAGAATGACCACCTCTTCGCCTCAGGGCGCAAGGAGGTGGCGACTAAAATAAATTGTAGTGGGGGACAATATTATATTGGCCGCTGCAAAATGAATTGGAATTTAACCATTTTGGAAAGTTGGTTGAATGCCGACTCTGGCTGCATATTTGGATTTCACAATGACCCTTGAACATATTTAACCCAACCCAAGTCTCCCACCGCTTACCTCCCCTCGATGCAGCTTCAAAACGAGATCATGTGCTAAAACAACTAGAAGCATTCCCCTGAAGTGCAATTTCACCATTTTGGAAAGTTTGTTGAATGCCGACTCTACCTGCATGTTCGGATTTCGCAATAACCCTAGAACATATTTCACCCAACCCAAGTCTTCCACTGCTTACCTCTCCTCGATGCAGCGTCAAAATGAGATTATGTGCAAAAACCACTAGAAGAATTCCACAAAGTTGAATTTCACCATTTTGGAAAGTTCGTTGAATGCCGACTCTGGCTACATATTCGAAATTCTAATAACCCTAGAACATATTTCACCCAACCCAAGTCTTCCACTGCTTACCTCTCCTCAATGAACCTTCAAAACGAGATTATGTGCTAAAACCACTAGAAGAATTCCCCCAAAGGTAAATTCCACCATTTTGGAAAATTCGTTGAATGCCGACTCTCGCTGCATATTCGGAGTTCGCAATGACCCATGAACATTTTTCACCCAACGTCAGTCCTGTCGCTTACTTCCCCTCGATGAACCTTCAAAACGGAATCATGTGCTATATCCAACATAAGCAATCCCCTGAAGTGGAATTTCACCATTTTGGAAATTTTGTTGAATGCCGACTCTGGCTGCATATTCGGATTTCACAATGACCCTAGAAATTTTTCACCCAACCCCAGTCTCCCCCCGCTTACCTCCCCTCGATGAACCTTCAATACGGGAATATGTGATATATCCACCATAAGCTCTCCCCTATTGTGGAATTTCACCATTTTGGAAATTTTGTTGAATGCCAAATCTGGCTGCATATTCGGATTTCTCAATGACCCTTGAACATATTTCACCCAACCCAAGTCTCCCTTCGCTTACCTCCCCTCGATGCAGCTTCAAAACGAGATCATGTGCTAAAACCACTAGAAGAATTCCTCCAAAGGTAAATTCCACCATTTTGGAAAGCTCGTTGAATGCCGACTCTGGCTGCATATTCGTAGTTCACACTGATCCAAGATCATTTTTACCCAACGTCAGTCCTCCCGCTTACTTTCCTTCGAGGAACCTTCGAAACCAAATATGTGCTATATCCACCATAAGCATTCACCTGAGGTGGAATTTAGCCATTTTGGAAGGGTTGGTTGAATGCCGAACCTGGCTGCATATTCGGACTTCACAATGACCTAGAACATATTTCACACAACCCCAGTCTCCCTCCGCTTACCTCCCCTCGATGCAGCTTCAAAACGAGATCATGTGCTAAAACAACTAGAAGCATTCCCCTGAAGTGCAATTTCACCATTTTGGAAAATTTGTTGAAAGCCGACTCTGGCTGCATATTTGGACTTTGCAATGAACCTGCAACATTTTTCACCCAACGTCAGTATCCCCCCGCTTACCTCCCCTCGATGAACCTTCAAAATGGAATATGTGCTATATCTACCATAAGCATTCACCTGAAGTGGAATTTCACCATTTTCGAAAAGTTGTTGAGTGCCGACTCTGGCTGCATATTCGGATTACACAATGACCCTAGAACTAATTTCACCCAACCCCAGTCTCCCCCCGCTTACCTCCTCTCGATGAAGCGTCAAAAAAGTTTATGTGCTAAAACCAGTAGAAGAATTTCCCTGAAGTGGAATTTTTCCATTTTGGAAAATTTGTTGAAAGCCGACTCTGGCTGCATATTTGGACTTTGCAATGAACCTGCAACATTTTTCACCCAACGTCAGTATCCCCCCGCTTACCTCCCCTCGATGAACCTTCAAAACGGAATATGTGCTATATCCACCATAAGCATTCACCTGAAGTTGAATTTCACCATTTTCGAAAGTTTGATGAATGCCGACTCTGGCTGCATATTCGGACTTCACAATGACCCTAGAACATATTTGGCCCCACCCCATTCTCCCCCCTCTTACCTCCCCTCGATGAAGCGTCAAAAAGGTTTATGTGCTAAAACCAGTAGAAGAATTCCCTGAAGTGGAATTTTACCATTTTGGAAAATTTGTTGAAAGCCGACTCTGGCTGCATATTTGGACTTTGCAATGACCCTAGAACATTTTTCACCCAACTACAGTATCCCCCCGCTTACTTTCCCTCGATGAACCTTCAAAACGGAAACATGTGCTATATCCAACAAAAGCATTTAAATGAATTGGAATTTAACCATTTTGGAAAGTTGGTTGAATGCCGAACCTGGCTGCAAATTCGGAATTCACAATGACCCTAGAACATATTTCACCTAAACCCAGTCCCCCCCCGCATACCTCCTCTCGATGAACCTTCAAAACGGGAATATGTGCTATATCCACCATAAGCATTCACCTGAAGTGGAATTTAGCCATTTTGGAAGGGTTGGTTGAATGCCGAACCTGGCTGCATATTCGGACTTCACAATGACCTAGAACATATTTCACCCAACCCCAGTCTCCCTCCGCTTACCTCCCCTCGATGAAGCGTCAAAACGGGATCATGTGCTAAATCCAATATAAGCATTCCCCAAAGTTAAATTTCACCATTTTGGAAAGTTCGTTGAATGCCGACTCTGGCTGCATATTCGGACTTCGCAATGACCTTAGATTTTTTTTCACCCAACTTCAGTATCCCCCAACTTCAGTATCTCCCAACTTACCTCCCCTCGATGCAGCGTCAAAATTAGATCTTGTGCTTAAACCACTAGAAGCATTCCCCTGAAGTGGAATTTCATAATTTTGGAATGTTTGTTGAATGCCGACTCTGGCTGCTTATTCGGATTTCGCAATAACCTTTAAAAAATATTTCACCCAACCCAAGTCTCCCACCGCTTACCTCCCCTCGTAAAGCGTCAAAAAAGATTATGTGCTAAAACCAGTAGAAGAATTCCTCTGAAGTGGAATTTTTCCATTTTGGAAAATTTGTTGAAAGCCGACTCTTGCTGCATATTTGGACTTTGCAATGAACCTGCAACATTTTTCACCCAACGTCAGTATACCCCCGCTTACCTCCCCTCGATGAACCTTCAAAACGGAATATGTGCTTTATCCACCATAAGCATTCACCTGAAGTTGAATTTCACCATTTTCGAAAGTTTGATGAATGCCGACTCTGGCTGCATATTTGGACTTTGCAATGACCCTAGAACATTTTTCACCCAACTACAGTATCCCCCCGCTTACTTTCCCTCGATGAACCTTCAAAACGGAAACATGTGCTATATCCACCAAAAGCATTTAATTGAATTGGAATTTAACCATTTTGGAAAGTTGGTTGAATGCCGAACCTGGCTGCAAATTCGGAATTCACAATGACCCTAGAACATATTTCAACTAAACCCAGTCCCCCCCGCATACCTCCTCTCGATGAACCTTCAAAACGGGAATATGTGCTATATCCACCATAACCTCTCCCCTGTTTTGGAATTTCACCATTTTGGAAATTTTGTTGAATGCCGACTCTGGCTGCATATTTGGATTTCACAATGACCCTTGAACATATTTCAACCAACCCAAGTCTCCCACCGCTTACCTCCCCTCGATGCAGCTTCAAAACGAGATCATGTGCTAAAACAACTAGAAGCATTCCCCTGAAGTGCAATTTCACCATTTTGGAAAGTTTGTTGAATTCCGACTCTGGTTGCATATTCGGACTTCGCAATGACCCTAGAACATATTTCCCCACACGTCAGTATCCCCCCGCTTACTTCCCCTCAATGAACCTTCAAAACGAGATTATGTGCTATATCCACCATAAGCATTCCTCAAAGTTAAATTTCACCATTTTGGAAAGTTCGTTGAATGCCGACTCTGGCTGCATATTCGGACTTCGCAATGACCTTAGATTTTTTTCACCCAACTTCAGTTTCCCCCAACTTCAGTATCCCCCAACTTACCTCCCTCGATGCAGCGTCAAAATTAGATCTTGTGCTTAAACCACTAGAAGCATTCCCCTGAAGTGGAATTTCATAATTTTGGAATGTTTGTTGAATGCCGACTCTGGCTGCATATTCGGATTTCGCAATAACCCTAGAACATATTTCACCCAACCCAAGTCTCCCACCGCTTACCTCCCCTCGATGCAGCGTCAAAAAAGATTATGTGCTAAACCCACTAGAAGAATTCCCCTGAAGTGGAATTTCAACATTTTCGAAAGTTTGTTGAATTCCGACTCTGGTTGCATATTCGGACTTCGCAATGACCCTAGAACATATTTCACCACACGTCAGTATCCCCCCGCTTACTTCCCCTCAATGAACCTTCAAAACGAGATTATGTGCAATATCCACCATAAGCATTCCTCAAAGTTAAATTTCACCATTTTGGAAAGTTCGTTGAATGCCGACTCTGGCTGCATATTCGGACTTCGCAATGACCTTAGATTTTTTTCACCCAACTTCAGTTTCCCCCAACTTCAGTATCCCCCAACTTACCTCCCTCGATGCAGCGTCAAAATTAGATCTTGTGCTTAAACCACTAGAAGCATTCCCCTGAAGTGGAATTTCATAATTTTGGAATGTTTGTTGAATGCCGACTCTGGCTGCAAATTCGGACTTCACAATGACCATAGAACATATTTCACCTAAACCCAGTCCCCCCCGCTTACCTCCTCTCGATGAACCTTCAAAACGGAAATATGTGCTATATCCACCATAAGCTCTCCCCTGTTGTGGAATTTCACCATTTTGGAAATTTTGTTGAATGCCGACTCTGGCTGCATATTCGGATTTCACAATGACCCTAGAAATTTTTCACCCAACCCCAGTCTCCCCCTGCTTACCTCTCCTCAATGAACCTTCAAAACGAGATTATGTGCTAAAACCACTAGAAGAATTCCCCCAAAGGTAAATTCCACCATTTTGGAAAATTCGTTGAATGCCGACTCTCGCTGCATATTCGGAGTTCGCAATGAACCTAGAACATATTTCACTCAACCCAAGTCTCCCACCGCTTACCTCCCCTCGATGCAGCGTCAAAAAAGATTATGTGCTAAAACCACTAGAAGAATTCCCCTGAAGTGGAATTTCACCATTTTCGAAAGTTTGTTGAATGCCGACTCTAGCTGCATGTTCGGATTTCGCAATAACCCTAGAACATATTTCACCCAACCCAAGTCTTCCACTGCTTACCTCTCCTCAATGAACCTTCAAAACGAGATTATGTGCTAAAACCACTAGAAGAATTCCCCCAAAGGTAAATTCCACCATTTTGGAAAATTCGTTGAATGCCGACTCTCGCTGCAAATTCGGACTTCGCAAAGACCTTAGATTTTTTTCACCCAACTTCAGTATCCCCCAACTTACCTCCCCTCGATGCAGCGTCAAAATTAGATCTTGTGCTTAAACCACTAGAAGCATTCCCCTGAAGTGGAATTTCATAATTTTGGAATGTTTGATGAATGCCGACTCTGGCTGCATATTCGGACTTCGCAATGACCTTAGATTTTTTTTCACCCAACTTCAGTATCCCCCAACTTACCTCCCCTCGATGCAGCGTCAAAATTAGATCTTGTGCTTAAACCACTAGAAGCATTCCCCTGAAGTGGAATTTCATAATTTTGGAATGTTTGTTGAATGCCGACTCTGGCTGCATATTCGGATTTCGCAATAACCCTAGAACATATTTCACCCAACCCAAGTCTTCCACTGCTTACCTCCTCGATGCAGCGTCAAAATGAGATTATGTGCAAAAACCACTGGAAGAATTCCACAAAGTTGAATTTCACCATTTTGGAAAGTTCGTTGAATGCCGACTCTGGCTGCATATTCGAAATTCACAATAACCCTACAACATATTTCACCCAACCCAAGTCTTCCACTGCTTACCTCTCCTCAATGAACCTTCAAAACGAGATTATGTGCTAAAACCACTAGAAGAATTCCCCCAAAGGTAAATTCCACCATTTTGGAATGTTTGTTGAATGCCGACTCTGGCTGCATATTCGGATTTCGCAATAACCCTAGAACAAATTTCACCCGACCCAAGTCTCCCACCGCTTACCTCCCCTCGATGCAGCGTCAAAAAAGATTATGTGCTAAAACTACTAGAAGAATGCCCCTGAAGTGGAATTTCAACATTTTCGAAAGTTTGTTGAATGCCGACTCTAGCTGCATGTTCGGATTTCGCAATAACCCTAGAACATATTTCACCCAACCCAAGTCTTCCACTGCTTACCTCTCCTCGATGCAGCGTCAAAATGAGATTATGTGCAAAAACCACTAGAAGAATTCCACAAAGTTGAATTTCACCATTTTGGAAAGTTCGTTGAATGCCGACTCTGGCTGCATATTCGAAATTCACAATAACCCTAGAACATATTTCACCCAACCCAAGTCTTCCACTGCTTACCTCTCCTCAATGAACCTTCAAAACGAGATTATGTGCTAAAACCACTAGAAGAATTCCCCCAACGGTAAATTCAACCATTTTCTAAAATTCGTTGAATGCCGACTCTCGCTGCATATTCGGAGTTCGCAATGACCCATGAACATTTTTTACCCAACGTCAGTCCTGTCGCTTACTTCCCCTCGATGAACCTTCAAAACGGAATCATGTGCTATATCCAACATAAGCAATCCCCTGAAGTGGAATTTCAACATTTTGGAAAGTTTGTTGAATGCCGACTCTGGCTGCAAATTCGGACTTCACAATGACCCTAGAACATATTTCACCTAAACCCAGTCCCCCCCGCTTACCTCCTCTCGATGAACCTTCAAAACGGAAATATGTGCTATATCCACCATAAGCTCTCCCCTGTTGTGGAATTTCACCATTTTGGAAATTTTGTTGAATGCCGACTCTGGCTGCATATTCGGATTTCACAATGACCCTAGAAATTTTTCACCCAACCCCAGTCTCCCCCCGCTTACCTCCCCTCGATGCAGCTTCAAAACGAGATCATGTGCTAAAACCACTAGAAGAATTCCTCCAAAGGTAAATTCCACCATTTTGGAAAGCTCGTTGAATGCCGACTCTGGCTGCATATTCGTAGTTCACACTGATCCAAGATCATTTTTACCCAACGTCAGTCCTCCCGCTTACTTTCCTTCGAGGAACCTTCGAAACCAAATATGTGCTATATCCACCATAAGCATTCACCTGAGGTGGAATTTAGCCATTTTGGAAGGGTTGGTTGAATGCCGAACCTGGCTGCATATTCGGACTTCACAATGACCTAGAACATATTTCACCCAACCCCAGTCTCCCTCCGCTTACCTCCCCTCGATGAAGCGTCAAAACGGGATCATGTGCTAAATCCAATATAAGCATTCGCCAAAGTTAAATTTCACCATTTTGGAAAGTTCGTTGAATGCCGATTCTGGCTGCATATTCGGACTTCGCAATGACCTTAGATTTTTTTCACACAACTTCAGTATCCCCCAACTTCAGTATCCTCCAACTTACCTCCCCTCGATGCAGCGTCAAAATTAGATCTTGTGCTTAAACCACTAGAAGCATTCCCCTGAAGTGGAATTCCATAATTTTGGAATGTTTGTTGAATGCCGACTCTGGCTGCATATTCGGATTTCGCAATAACCCTAGAACATATTTCACCCAACCCAAGTCTTCCACTGCTTACCTCTCCTCAATGAACCTTCAAAACGAGATTATGTGCTAAAACCACTAGAAGAATTCCCCCAAAGGTAAATTCCACCATTTTGGAATGTTTGTTGAATGCCGACTCTGGCTGCATATTCGGATTTCGCAATAACCCTAGAACATATTTCACCCAACCCAAGTCTCCCACCGCTTACCTCCCCTCGATGCAGCGTCAAAAAAGATTATGTGCTAAAACCACTAGAAGAATTCCCCTGAAGTGGAATTTCAACATTTTCGAAAGTTTGTTGAATGCCGACTCTAGCTGCATGTTCGGATTTCGCAATAACCCTAGAACATATTTCACCCAACCCAAGTCTTCCACTGCTTACCTCTCCTCGATGCAGCGTCAAAATGAGATTATGTGCAAAAACCACTAGAAGAATTCCACAAAGTTGAATTTCACCATTTTGGAAAGTTCGTTGAATGCCGACTCTGGCTGCATATTCGAAATTCACAATAACCCTAGAACATATTTCACCCAACCCAAGTCTTCCACTGCTTACCTCTCCTCAATGAACCTTCAAAACGAGATTATGTGCTAAAACCACTAGAAGAATTCCCCCAAAGGTAAATTCCACCATTTTCTAAAATTCGTTGAATGCCGACTCTCGCTGCATATTCGGAGTTCGCAATGACCCATGAACATTTTTTACCCAACGTCAGTCCTGTCGCTTACTTCCCCTCGATGAACCTTCAAAACGGAATCATGTGCTATATCCAACATAAGCAATCCCCTGAAGTGGAATTTCAACATTTTGGAAAGTTTGTTGAATGCCGACTCTGGCTGCATATTCGGATTTCACAATGACCCTAGAAATTTTTCACCCAACCCCAGTCTCCCCCCGCTTACCTCCCCTCGATGAACCTTCAATACGGGAATATGTGATATATCCACCATAAGCTCTCCCCTATTGTGGAATTTCACCATTTTGGAAATTTTGTTGAATGCCAAATCTGGCTGCATATTCGGATTTCTCAATGACCCTTGAACATATTACACCCAACCCAAGTCTCCCTTCGCTTACCTCCCCTCGATGCAGCTTCAAAACGAGATCATGTGCTAAAACCACTAGAAGAATTCCTCCAAAGGTAAATTCCACCATTTTGGAAAGCTCGTTGAATGCCGACTCTGGCTTCATATTCGTAGTTCACACTGATCCAAGATCATTTTTACCCAACGTCAGTCCTCCCGCTTACTTTCCTTCGAGGAACCTTCGAAACCAAATATGTGCTATATCCACCATAAGCATTCACCTGAGGTGGAATTTAGCCATTTTGGAAGGGTTGGTTGAATGCCGAACCTGGCTGCATATTCGGACTTCACAATGACCTAGAACATATTTCACCCAACCCCAGTCTCCCTCCGCTTACCTCCCCTCGATGAAGCGTCAAAACGGGATCATGTGCTAAATCCAATATAAGCATTCCCCAAAGTTAAATTTCACCATTTTGGAAAGTTCGTTGAATGCCGACTCTGGCTGCATATTCAGACTTCGCAATGACCTTAATTTTTTTTCACCCAACTTCAGTATCCCCCAACTTCAGTCTCCCTTAACTTACCTCCCCTCGATGCATCGTCAAAATTAGATCTTGTGCTTAAACCACTAGAAGCATTCCCCTGAAGTGGAATTTCATAATTTTGGAATGTTTGTTGAATGCCGACTCTAGCTGCATGTTCGGATTTCGCAATAACCCTAGAACATATTTAACCCAACCCAAGTCTTCCACTGCTTACCTCTCCTCGATGCAGCGTCAAAATGAGATTATGTGCAAAAACCACTAGAAGAATTCAACAAAGTTGAATTTCACCATTTTGGAAATTTCGTTGAATGCCGATTCTGGCTGCATATTCGAAATTCACAATAACCCTACAACATATTTCACCCAACCCAAGTCTTCCACTGCTTACCTCTCCTCAATGAACCTTCAAAACGAGATTATGTGCTAAAACCACTAGAAGAATTCCCCCAAAGGTAAATTCCACCATTTTGGAAAATTCGTTGAATGCCGACTCTCTCTGCAAATTCGGACTTCGCAATGACCTTAGATTTTTTTTCACCCAACTTCAGTATCCCCCAACTTACCTCCCCTCGATGCAGCGTCAAAATTAGATCTTGTGCTTAAACCACTAGAAGCATTCCCCTGAAGTGGAATTTCATAAATTTGGAATGTTTGTTGAATGCCGACTCTGGCTGCATATTCGGATTTCGCAATAACCCTAGAACATATTTCATCCAACCCAAGTCTCCCACCGCTTACCTCCCCTCGATGCAGCGTCAAAAAGATTATGTGCTAAAACCAGTAGAAGAATTCCTCTGAAGTGGAATTTTTCCATTTTGGAAAATTTGTTGAAAGCCGACTCTGGCTGCATATTTGGATTTTGCAATGAACCTGCAACATTTTTCACCCAACGTCAGTATCCCCCCGCTTACCTCCCCTCGATGAACCTTCAAAATGGAATATGTGCTATATCCACCATAAGCATTCACCTGAAGTTGAATTTCACCATTTTCGAAAGTTTGATGAATGCCGACTCTGGCTGCATATTCGGACTTCGCAATGACCTTAGATTTTTTTTCACCCAACTTCAGTATCCCCCAACTTACCTCCCCTCGATGCAGCGTCAAAATTAGATCTTGTGCTTAAACCACTAGAAGCATTCCCCTGAAGTGGAATTTCATAATTTTGGAATGTTTGTTGAATGCCGACTCTGGCTGCATATTCGGATTTTGCAATAACCCTAGAACATATTTCACCCAACCCAAGTCTTCCACTGCTTACCTCTCCTCGATGCAGCGTCAAAACGAGATTATGTGCAAAAACCACTAGAAGAATTCCCCCAAAGATAATTCCACCATTTTGGAAAGTTCGTTGAATGCCGACTCTGGCTGCATATTCGGAGTTCGCAATGACCCATGAACATTTTTCACCCAACATCAGTCCTCTCGCTTACTTCCCCTCGATGAACCTTCAAAACGGAATCATGTGCTATATCCAACGTAAGCAATCCCCTGAAGTGGAATTTCACCATTTTGGAAAGTTTGTTGAATGCCGAACCTGGCTGCAAATTCGGACTTCACAATGACCCTAGAACATATTTCATCCAACCCCAGTCCCCTCCGCTTACCTCCCATCGATGAAGCGTCAAAACGGGATCATGTGCTAAATCCAATATAAGCATTCCCCAAAAGTTTAATTTCACCATTTGGAAAAAGTGTTGAATGCCGACTCTGGATATATCTATTCTTTGTTCTGGGATCGACCAATCATCGGAAGTTTGATGGAATTCCAAGAAAGCAATACCAAAACTATCGATTCTTTGTCAGGGAATCGACCAATCACAACTGAAATTTGATAGAATTCAAAGAAAGCAAAACCAAAACTTTCGATTCTTAGTCATGGGATTGACCAATCATCTGATGTTTAATGGAATTCCAAGAACGCAAAAACAAAACTATTGATTCTTTGTCATGGGATTGACCAATCACCTGAAGTTTGATGGAATTCCAAGAAAGCAAGACCAAAATTATCATTTCTTCGTCATGGGATCGACTAATCAACTGAAGTTTGATGTAATTCCAAGAACGCAAAAGCAAAACTATCGATTCTTTGTCATGGTATCAACCAATCTACTGAAGTTTGATGGATATCCAAGAAAGCGAAACCAATACTATCGATTCTTTGTCATTGGATCGACCAATCTTCTGAAGTTTGATTGAATTCCAAGAATTTTAATTCAACTCTATCATTTCTTCGTCATGGGATCCACCAATCAACTGAAGTTGGATCGAATTCGAAGAAAGCAAGACTAAAACTAATTATTCATTGTCATGGGATCAACCAATCATCTGAAGTTTGATGGAATTCCAAGTAAGCAAAACCAAAACAATCGATTCTTTGTCATGGGATCAACCAATCATCTGAAGTTTGATGGATATCCAAGAAAGCGAGACCAAATATATCGATTCTTTGTCATGGGATCGACCAATCATCTGAAGATTGATGGAATTGCAAGAATTTTAATTCAACTCTATCATTTCTTCGTCATGGGATCAACCAATCAACTGAAGTTGGACGGAATTCCAAGAACGCAAGAACAAAACTATCGATTCTTTGTCATGGGATCGACCAATCTACTGTAGTTTGACTGAATTCCAAGAAAGCAAGACCAAAACTATCGATTCTTTGTTATGGGATCGACCAATCATCTGAAGTATGATGGAATTCCAAGAATTTGAATCCGAAACTATCATTTCTTCGTCATGGGATCCACCAATCAACTGAAGTTGGATGGAATTCCAAGTAAGCAAGACCAAAACAATCGATTCTTTTTCATGGGATCGACCAATCATCTGAAGTATGATGGAATTCCAAGAATTTGAATCCGAAACTATCATTTCTTCGTCATGGGATCGACGAATCATCTGAAGTTAGATGGAATTCCAAGAACAAAAGAACAAATCTATCGATTTTTTGTCATGGGATCGACCGATCATCTGAGGTTTAATGGTATTCTAAGAATTTGAATCCGAAACTATCATTTCTTCGTCATGGGAACGACCAATTATCTGAACTTTGATTGAATTCCAAGAAAGCAAGACCAAAACTATCGATTCTTTGCCAGGGAATCGACCAATCACAACTGAAATTTGATAGATTTATAACAAAGCAAGAACAAAACTATCGATTCTTTGTCATGGGATCGACCAATCTTCTGAAGTTTTTTTGAATTCCAAGAACGCAAGAACAGAAACTATTTAATCTTTGTTCTGGGATCGATCAATCATCGGAAGTTTGATGGAATTAAAAGAAAACAAGACCAAAACTATCGATTCTTTGTTATGGGATCGACCAATCATCTGAAGTTTGATGGAATTGCAAGAATTTTAATTCAACTCTATCATTTCTTTGTCATGGGATTGACCAATCTTCTGAAGTTTGATGGAATTCCAAGAAAGCAAGAACAAAACTATCGATTCTTTGTCGGGGAATCGACCAATCACAACTGAAATTTGATAGAATTCCAAGAAAGCAAGACCAAAACTATCGATTCTTTGTTATAGGATCGACCAATCATCTGAAGTTTGATGGAATTGCAAGAATTTTAATTCAACTCTATCATTTCTTCGTCATGGGATCCACCAATCAACTGAAGTTGGATGGAATTCCAAGAAAGCAAGACCAAACTATCGATTCTTTTCATGGGATCGACCAATCATCTGAAGTTTGATGGAATTCCAAGAAAGCGAAACCAGAACTATCGATTCTTTTTCATGGGATCGACCAATCATCTGAAGTTTGATTGATTTCCAAGAACGCAAGAACAAAACTCTCTATTCTTTATTATGGGATCGACCAAACATCGGAAGTTTGATGGAATTCCAAGAATTTTAATCCTACTCTATCGATTCTTTGTTATGGGATCGACCAATCATCTGAAGTATGATGGAATTCCAAGAATTCGAATCCGAAACTATCATTTCTTCGTCATGGGATCGACCAATCATCTGAGGTTTGATGGAATTCCAAGAATTCGAATCCGAAACTATCATTTCTTCGTCATGGGAAAAACCAATTAACTGAACTTTGATTGAATTCCAAGAAAGCAAGAACAAAACTATCGATTCTTTGCCAGGGAATCGAAATATCACAACTGAAATTTGATAGATTTATAACAAAGCAAGAACAAAACTATCGATTCTTTGTCATGGGATCGACCAATCTACTGAAGTTTGATGGATATCCAAGAAAGCGAAACCAATTCTATCGATTCTTTGTCATTGGATCGACCAATCTTGTGGAGTTTGATTGAATTCCAAGAATTTTAATCCAACTCTATCATTTCTTCGTCATGGGATCCACCAATAAACTGAAGTTGGATCGAATTCGTAGAAAGCAAGACCAAAACTAATTATTCCTTGTCATGGGATTGACCAATCATCTGAAGTTTGATGGAATTCCAAGTAACCAAGACCAAAACAATCGATTCTTTGTCATGGGATCAACCAATCATCTGAAGTTTGATGGATATCCAAGAAAGCGAGACCAAATATATCGATTCTTTGTCATGGAATCGACCAATCTTCTGAAGTTTGATTGAATTCCAAGAACGCAAGAATGAAACTATCGATTCTTTTTCATGGGATCGACCAATCATCTGAAGTTTGATTGATTTCCAAGGGGGCGGATCACGGCAACGCAACCTTGAGAAAAAATGGCAACGCTGGGCATAAGGTAAGCATTGTACAGCGTTTCAAGGTCGAGCTAAAAAACGGTGCCGTGATCCGCCCCAAGAACGCAAGAACAAATCTCTCGATTCATTGTTATGGGATCGACCAATCAACTAAAGTTTGATGGAATTCCAAGAAAGCAAGACCAAAACTATCGATTCTTTGTCAGGGAATCGACCAATCACAACTGAAATTTGATAGAATTCAAAGAAAGCAAAACCAAAACTATCGATTCTTAGTCATGGGATTGACCAATCATCTGATGTTTAATGGAATTCCAAGAACGCAAAAACAAAACTATTGATTCTTTGTCATGGGATTGACCAATCACCTGAAGTTTGATGGAATTCCAAGAAAGCAAGACCAAAATTATCATTTCTTCGTCATGGGATCGACTAATCAACTGAAGTTTGATGGAATTCCAAGAACGCAAGACCAAAACTATCGATTCTTTGTCAGGGAATCGACCAATCACAACTGAAATTTGATAGAATTCAAAGAAAACAAGACCAAAACTATCGATTTTTAGTCATGGGATTGACAAATCATCTGAAGTTTGATGGAATTCCAAGAAAGCAAGACCAAAATTATCATTTCTTCGTCATGGGATCGACTAATCAACTGAAGTTTGATGTAATTCCAAGAACGCAAAAACAAAACTATCGATTCTTTGTCATGGTATCAATCAATCTACTGAAGTTTGATGGATATCCAAGAAAGCGAAACCAATACTATCGATTTTTTGTCATTGGATCGACCAATCTTCTGAAGTTTGATTGAATTCCAAGAATTTTAATCAAACTCTATCGATTCTTCGTCATGGGATCCACCAATCAACTGAAGTTGGATCGAATTCGAAGAAAGTAAGACCAAAACTAATTATTCATTGTCATGGGATCAACCAATCATCTGAAGTTTGATGGAATTCCAAGTAAGCAAGACCAAAACAATCATTTCTTCGTCATGGGATCAACCAATCAACTGAAGTTGGACGGAATTCCAAGAACGCAAGAACAAAACTATCGATTCTTTGTCATGGGATCGACCAATCTACTGTAGTTTGATTGAATTCCAAGAAAGCAAGACCAAAACTATCGATTCTTTGTTATGGGATCGACCAATCATCTGAAGTATGATGGAATTCCAAGAATTTGAATCCGAAACTATCATTTCTTCGTCATGGGATCCACCAATCAACTGAAGTTGGATGGAATTCCAAGTAAGCAAGACCAAAACAATCGATTATTTTTCATGGGATCGACCAATCATCTGAAGTATGATGGAATTCCAAGAATTTGAATCCGAAACTATCATTTCTTCGTCATGGGATCGACGAATCATCTGAAGTTAGATGGAATTCCAAGAACAAAAGAACAAATCTATCGATTTTTTGTCATGGGATCGACCGATCATCTGAGGTTTAATGGTATTCTAAGAATTTGAATCCGAAACTATCATTTCTTCGTCATGGGAACGACCAATTATCTGAACTTTGATTGAATTCCAAGAAAGCAAGACCAAAACTATCGATTCTTTGCCAGGGAATCGACCAATCACAACTGAAATTTGATAGATTTATAACAAAGCAAGAACAAAACTATCGATTCTTTGTCATGGGATCGACCAATCTTCTGAAGTTTTTTTGAATTCCAAGAACGCAAGAACAGAAACTATTTATTCTTTGTTCTGGGATCGATCAATCATCGGAAGTTTGATGGAATTAAAAGAAAACAAGACCAAAACTATCGATTCTTTGTTATGGGATCGACCAATCATCTGAAGTTTGATGGAATTGCAAGAATTTTAATTCAACTCTATCATTTCTTTGTCATGGGATTGACCAATCTTCTGAAGTTTGATGGAATTCCAAGAAAGCAAGACCAAAACTATCGATTCTTTGTCGGGGAATCGACCAATCACAACTGAAATTTGATAGAATTCCAAGAAAGCAAGACCAAAACTATCGATTCTTTGTTATTGGATCGACCAATCATCTGAAGTTTGATGGAATTGCAAGAATTTTAATTCAACTCTATCATTTCTTCGTCATGGGATCGACCAATCATCTGAAGTTTGATTGAATTCCAAGAACGCAAGAACAAAACTCTCGATTCTTTGTTATGGGATCGACCAATCAACTAAAGTTTGATTGAATTCCCCTCGATGAAGCGTCAAAACGGGATCATGTGCTAAATCCAATATAAGCATTCCCCCAAAGTTAAATTTCACCATTTTGGAAATTTCGTTGAATGCCGACTCTGGCTGCATATTCGGACTTCGCAATGACCTTAGATTTTTTTTCACCCAACTTCAGTATCCCCAAACTTACCTCCCCTCGATGCAGCGTCAAAATTAGATCTTGTGCTTAAACCACTAGAAGCATTCCCCTGAAGTGGAATTTCGTAATTTTGGAATGTTTGTTGAATGCCGACTCTGGCTGCATATTCGGATTTCGCAATAACCCTAGAACATATTTCACCCAACCCAAGTCTCCCACCGCTTACCTCCCCTCGATGCAGCGTCAAAAAAGATTATGTGCTAAAACCACTAGAAAAATTCCCCTGAAGTGGAATTTCACCATTTTCGAAAGTTTGTTGAATGCCGACTCTAGCTGCATATTCGGATTTCACAATAACCCTAGTACATATTTCACCCAACCCAAGTCTTCCACTGCTTACCTCTCCTCGATGCAGCGTAAAAATGAGATTATGTGCAAAAACCACTAGAAGAATTCCAAAAAGTTGAATTTCACCATTTTGGAAAGTTCGTTGAATTCCGACTCTGGCTGCATATTCGAAATTCACAATAACCCTACAACATATTTCACCCAACCCCAGTCTCCCTCCGCTTACCTCCCCTCGATGAAGCGTCAAAACGGGATCATGTGCTAAATCCAATATAAGCATTCCCCCAAAGTTAAATTTCACCATTTTGGAAATTTCGTTGAATGCCGACTCTGGCTGCATATTCGGACTTCGCAATGACCTTAGAATTTTTTTCACCCAACTTAAGTATCCCCCAACTTCAGTATCCCCCAACTTACCTCCCCTCGATGCAGCGTCAAAATTAGATCTTGTGCTTAAACCACTAGAAGCATTCCCCTGAAGTGGAATTTCATAATTTTGGAATGTTTGTTGAATGCCGACTCTGGCTGCATATTCGGATTTCGCAATAACCCTAGAACATATTTCACCCAACCCAAGTCTCCCACCGCTTACCTCCCCTCGATGCAGCGTCAAAAAAGATTATGTGCTCAAACCACTAGAAGAATTCCCCTGAAGTGGAATTTCACCAATTTCGAAAGTTTGTTGAATGCCGACTCTAGCTGCATATTCGGATTTTGCAATAACCCTAGAACATATTTCACCCAACCCAAGTCTTCCACTGCTTACCTCTCCTCGATGCAGCGTCAAAACGAGATTATGTGCAAAAACCACTAGAAGAATTCCCCCAAAGGTAAATTCCACCATTTTGGAAAGTTCGTTGAATGCCGACTCTGGCTGCATATTCGGAGTTCGCAATGACCCATGAACATTTTTCACCCAACATCAGTCCTCTCGCTTACTTCCCCTCGATGAACCTTCAAAACGGAATCATGTGCTATATCCAACGTAAGCAATCCCCTGAAGTCCAATTTCACCATTTTGGAAAGTTTGTTGAATGCCGAACCTGGCTGCAAATTCGGACTTCACAATGACCCTAGAACATATTTCATCCAACCCCAGTCCCCTCCGCTTACCTCCCATCGATGAAGCGTCAAAACGGGATCATGTGCTAAATCCAATATAAGCATTCCCCCAAAGTTTAATTTCACCATTTGGAAAAAGTGTTGAATGCCGACTCTGGATATATCTATTCTTTGTTCTGGGATCGACCAATCATCGGAAGTTTGATGGAATTCCAAGAAAGCAAGACTAAAACTATCGATTCTTTGTCAGGGAATCGACCAATCACAACTGAAATTTGATAGAATTCAAAGAAAGCAAAACCAAAACTTTCGATTCTTAGTCATGGGATTGACCAATCATCTGATGTTTAATGGAATTCCAAGAACGCAAAAACAAAACTATTGATTCTTTGTCATGGGATTGACCAATCACCTGAAGTTTGATGGAATTCCAAGAAAGCAAGACCAAAATTATCATTTCTTCGTCATGGGATCGACTAATCAACTGAAGTTTGATGTAATTCCAAGAACGCAAAAGCAAAACTATCGATTCTTTGTCATGGTATCAACCAATCTACTGAAGTTTGATGGATATCCAAGAAAGCGAAACCAATACTATCGATTCTTTGTCATTGGATCGACCAATCTTCTGAAGTTTGATTGAATTCCAAGAATTTTAATCCAACTCTATCATTTCTTCGTCATGGGATCCACCAATCAACTGAAGTTGGATCGAATTCGAAGAAAGCAAGACTAAAACTAATTATTCATTGTCATGGGATCAACCAATCATCTGAAGTTTGATGGAATTCCAAGTAAGCAAGACCAAAACAATCGATTCTTTGTCATGGGATCAACCAATCATCTGAAGTTTGATGGATATCCAAGAAAGCGAGACCAAATATATCGATTCTTTGTCATGGGATCGACCAATCATCTGAAGATTGATGGAATTGCAAGAATTTTAATTCAACTCTATCATTTCTTCGTCATGGGATCAACCAATCAATTGAAGTTGGACGGAATTCCAAGAACGCAAGAACAAAACTATCGATTCTTTGTCATGGGATCGACCAATCTACTGTAGTTTGATTGAATTCCAAGAAAGCAAGACCAAAACTATCGATTCTTTGTTATGGGATCGACCAATCATCTGAAGTATGATGGAATTCCAAGAATTTGAATCCGAAACTATCATTTCTTCGTCATGGGATCCACCAATCAACTGAAGTTGGATGGAATTCCAAGTAAGCAAGACCAAAACTATCGATTCTTTTTCATGGGATCGACCAATCATCTGAAGTATGATGGAATTCCAAGAATTTGAATCCGAAACTATCATTTCTTCGTCATGGGATCGACGAATCATCTGAAGTTAGATGGAATTCCAAGAACAAAAGAACAAATCTATCGATTTTTTGTCATGGGATCGACCGATCATCTGAGGTTTAATGGTATTCTAAGAATTTGAATCCGAAACTATCATTTCTTCGTCATGGGAACGACCAATTATCTGAACTTTGATTGAATTCCAAGAAAGCAAGACCAAAACTAGCGATTCTTTGCCAGGGAATCGACCAATCACAACTGAAATTTGATAGATTTATAACAAAGCAAGGACAAAACTATCGATTCTTTGTCATGGGATCGACCAATCTTCTGAAGTTTTTTTGAATTCCAAGAACGCAAGAACAGAAACTATCTATTCTTTGTTCTGGGATCGATCAATCATCGGAAGTTTGATGGAATTCAAAGAAAACAAGACCAAAACTATCGATTCTTTGTTATGAGATCGACCAATCATCTGAAGTTTGATGGAATTGCAAGAATTTTAATTCAACTCTATCATTTCTTTGTCATGGGATTGACCAATCTTCTGAAGTTTGATGGAATTCCAAGAAAGCAAGACCAAAACTATCGATTCTTTGTCGGGGAATCGACCAATCACAACTGAAATTTGATAGAATTCCAAGAAAGCAAGACCAAAACTATCGATTCTTTGTTATGGGATCGACCAATCATCTGAAGTTGGTTGGAATTGCAAGAATTTTAATTCAACTCTATCATTTCTTCGTCATGGGATCCACCAATCAACTGAAGTTTGATGGAATTCCAAGAAAGCGAAACCAGAACTATCGATTCTTTTTCATGGGATCGACCAATCATCTGAAGTTTGATTGATTTCCAAGAACGCAAGAACAAAACTCTCTATTCTTTATTATGGGATCGACCAAACATTGGAAGTTTGATGGAATTCCAAGAATTTTAATCCAACTCTATCGATTCTTTGTTATGGGATCGACCAATCATCTGTAGTATGATGGAATTCCAAGAATTCGAATCCGAAACTATCATTTCTTCGTCATGGGATCGACCAATCATCTGAGGTTTGATGGAATTCCATGAATTCGAATCCGAAAACTATGGAGAGGGAGAGGGCGCTGCGGAGCGATTGATAGCATCGCTATTGTCACGCTCTCGATTTTTCGCCAAAAAGTTGGTCTTCGCTAAGCGAAAATGACCAAAAGTGACCTTAATAGACGCAGGAAGGGCAGGACCAGGACTGTGAGTGAAGGGAAGCCGCCCTGCATCCAGGACGGTGAGAAAGATGATAATTTCGATTGCCATCGATGCCGGCAGCTTTTATCACGTTTGAAAAGCGTTGAGGATCGGCTGCTGAGAATTGAAAGGGGAGAGAAGAGACAGGTGCGGGCTGAGAAATCTCTAACACGGCCGCCAAACAATGGAAATTCCCCAACGAAGTCAACGAAGTGGCAGGTGACGGAATTCACTCCTTTAATAAAAGAGTATTTCCAGCTGCGGAAGAGCGCATTTGAGGACTCGAGAGGAAAATGCAGAATTGAAATTGTCCGCGGCGACCTGGTAACAGCCGCTGAGAAGTGGAAAGCACATGTGGTATCAGGGGACATGAGGCGTTCAAAAGGAATCGCCAAAGTTTTCGCTGAGGAGTACGGCCCGGTCATGATGAAGGACAAATTCTACCAAATTGGATGCATTCGGCCTCAACACAAAGGAGACACAACCCTGCTGAATGTGGTGTCTAAGGAAAGGTACTTTCACAAATTTGCCTTTCAGCCGGAGGTATTCCTGGCCAACCTGGCAAAAGCAATATCCAGCCTGAGGGAATTTTGCGAGGAGAAGAGCATCAAGAGGTTGGCCCTAGTGCGGATCGCTTCAAAAACTGACCGTGTCCACTGGCGATGGACACAGCAGAGGTTGCTGGAGACGTTCAAAGACCTGGATATTACCCTCGCTGTTTATCTCCAGACACCGCAGAGAGCTCGTGAGGTGCGCTCCCGCCATGGTGGCGCCAGAAGAGGGAAAAGGGGCGCCCGTACGGCCCCCAAAGCGACTGCCGCTCCGAGTGGTCAGTCGGCTGCGCTCGGCGCTCCTGTCTCGGCAGGGGAGCAGGCCGGACCCAACTGCGCGCCGGCGGCCACTCGAGCGGGTAGAGGTAAGCTGAATTTACCTCCGTTGGTCACTTCGGTGGCTGTGGAGGTTGCTTTGACCTCGCCTGACGCCTCCATTCTTACCAGCTCATCCCTTGATGGAACAATTGCTGAGAGCCAGATGTTCGTGTTGATGCCTGAGAAGCTAAAAAGTGGTGCTGATGACGACCTACATGGTCTTGAGTGGCAGGGTGGCGCCCAAAAGGTCACCAAAGCTACTTCTGCCTCGAGTGTGTCGTCGTCTCTGCCCGGCGCCTCTGTGGCAGAAGGGAGGCACGCCCATGGCGAGGCGGCGACAGCTCGAAAGGACACAGGTACGTCTGAACCTGGTATCTTTTCTGCATTTGCCTCACTATTGCCTTTTCCAACTTCACGGAAAAATACCTCTACCTGCGCTGCCAATCAGAAGGATGAGGGCACGATTGCTGATCTCAGTGCCGGAAGCGGGCTGTGTGACGCCGCCCAAAATGCCGTCACTGTGTTTTGGGGTGGATTGGCGGCGGTGCCTGGCCCCTCAACCAAGGAGCAGCCACAGTGCGCGCCGCAAGCCACCCCTTCTTCGTCAGGTGAGCCCGTTTCTGAACAATTAACTCCCTCGGCTCCAGAAGCTGATGGGACAGATTGTGCTCCTTCTGATGACGTCTTTTTCATGCTAGACACGCCAAATGTCACCGGCAGGTCGGTTAGGCGTCAGAGGAAGTTAGAAAATAATGTTGGCGACGATGGTGATGATGATGATGATTGCTTTTCGTCACCTACGTTAACAAATTTTCAATAAACGATTCTGCAAGACACGAAGAACGAAGAGCGAAGAGTTTTGACTTCTCCTTTTGGCTGCTAAATGTGCAAGGTTTGTCAAGTGCCAAAAAACTAAATTTGTTCAAAGACGCTATCCGCAACCAGAAAGAGACACTATCTCCTAGTTTATTGCTTTTGTGTGAGACTTGGTTAGATGAGAACGAAGTTAAGGGTCTACAAATGTTGGACTACAAATTGGCTGCTGGTTTCGGTAAGAGAGAGAGAGAAAGAGGTGGAGTTGCCATTTTGATCAAACGCGATTTGCATGTTGCAAATGTCAGGGTGGTAAGCCTTGAATTTTGTTGTGAGTTTGCGGCGATAACTTTTGATGTAAATAGTCAAAAATTATGTTTCTTGTTGGTATATCGCCCTTCAAATCCAGTTAACAACTCTGATTTCCCACGCTTCTTCTCATGTCTTGAACAAAATTTGGAAAAGATCCTCCAGTTGCCTAAAGTAAAAAAATGGTTTATATGCGGTGATTTCAACATAAACATGCTTATTGATTCTGCTCAGTCAAAGAGATTAATTAGTTTACTCGACAAATTTGGATTGAGTCTGTTGAATAAAAAAATGATTACTCGCAAGTGTGCAACTGGAGGCACATTAATAGATCTTGTATTGGCCAAAATAGATGATTTTGAGCAATTGTCATGTGTCGCTGAGCCTAATATTCTTTCTGATCATGAAACCGTTATTTGCAATTTGCTTCTCGGTGTGCCAAAAGTATTAGATAAATTTATGGAGGCTCGGATTTTTTCGGATGAGAGCGTTGAAGAGTTCACGTCCCGCTTAGAGTTGCAAACTTGGATTCAAGTTGCCACCGTGGACTCAGTGGATGAGAAATACGAGAATTTCTTGGAGATATTTCACCGTCTTTTTTCAGAGTGTTTTCCTCTCAAAAAGATTTTGATCCGGGCAAATCAGAGAGAAAAGGTGAAGTTATCGCGTGAGGTAAAGGAGGCGAGGAGGGAGCTAATAAAGCAAAGTAAGGCAGTTAGGTCTCTTCCTGAGCAGCACCCTGACAGGGAGCTGTTCAAGCGAAAGAGATTTGATTTTAACGTGCGATTGCAGCGTGAAATTTGCGCGCAAAACAGCTCCTTCATCGAGTCAGCCGTGAATAAATCAGCGGCCGCGTGGTCGTTGATAAATAAAGCGGTCGGCAAGGTGAAGGACAGACCGGACATTTCAGAGTTGTTGATAAATGATGTTAATGTAACTGACAAAATTGATATCGCCAATGCTTTGAATGTGAGCTTTGTTGTTCCGCTGCCACCGCACTTCCAGATGCCACAAGATCAAATGAAATCTTTGCCTCAAACGCTCTTTCTGTCTCCTGTTACTTCGCAAGAAATTTTGCATCATCTGCGCCGCTTGCCTCCAAAAAAATCCGCTGGCTGGGACGAAGTTCCCATGTTTCTTGTAAAGCGTGTAGCGCAACACATTGCTGCGCCGCTCGCAGACATAGTCAATTGCTCATTTTCAACTGGCGTTTATCCTCATTTGATGAAAAAAGCTGTTGTTGTGCCTTTGTTTAAGAAAGGGGACAAGCGTGATGTTAAAAATTACCGCCCGATTTCCAACTTGCCAACATTTTCTAAGATTTTAGAGAATTGTTTTCTAATACGACTTGTTAATTTCCAAGAGGAGCATGGCTTGCTCCCAATTAGTCAGCATGGTTTTGTCCGTGGCAAGTGCACGGTAACTGCATTATTTGAATTTTTTGTGAAATTGCATGAAAAGATGGAGAATCGGCAAAAGATTTTGGCTATATTTTATGATTTGACAAATGCCTTCGGGACTGTGTGTGTGCCGATTTTGCTGCGTAAATTAGAGCTGAATGGCGTTCGCGGCGTTGCGCTTGACTGGCTGAGATCGTCGCTCACCGGGCGCACGCAAGTGGTCAAAATGACACAGAGGGTCGGCAAGTGGGAGAGGACAGTGTTTTCGTCGGAGGTTTC
The DNA here is from genome assembly GCF_949628265.1 of Cloeon dipterum. Taxonomy (NCBI): domain Eukaryota; kingdom Metazoa; phylum Arthropoda; class Insecta; order Ephemeroptera; family Baetidae; genus Cloeon; species Cloeon dipterum. The sequence continues at coordinate 822,073 of NC_088786.1, read as the reverse complement.
GGTGGTGCGTGGAACTCCGCAGGGTGGCGTTTTGTCTCCGTCACTATTTGTTGGCGGAGTCTGCGACATGCTGTTATACGTTCTGATAGGCTTCACCGTGAATTATGCCGACGACACTTCCTCTTTGATTTCCGCCCCAACTAACGAAGAATTATATCAAAACGCCCGGTTGTCAGCAGAGATGCTTCAAGAATTTTGCGAAGCTAATTTTTTAACACTCAACGCATCAAAGTCGGTTCTTGTGCAGTTCCGCGGTCAAAAGCAGAATGTTTCCCCTCAAATAGACCTCGCCGGCCAATTAATTCAGTGTGCAGATCATGCCAAATTTTTGGGGCTCCACGTGCGGCAAGACTGCAAGTGGGATGACCATGCGCAGTACGTTAGTGGCCGCCTGCACACAACGGTGACGATGTTAAATGGCCTGAAGGGGAATGTCGATGAAAAAAGTTTGTTAAATGTTTATTATGCTCATGCGAATTCGATTATGTCATATGGTATTGTGATCTGGGGAGCAAGCGATGGGGCGCTGCGGACTGTTTTCGTGGCCCAGAAGCGGCTGATTCGTGCCCTGGCGGGCGAGAGGTACTGGAAGGGTTTGACGCCGCTGTGTTCTGCGAGACCACTTTTTGAGCGGTACAACCTGCTTCCAGTGTTTTCAATTTATTTGTTCGAGGCATGTAAATTTGTTAAAAAATACCCCGCCTACTTTAAAAAGACCAGGGACGTGCATGGGCATGGAACGCGCCGCGCGCCTGAATTGTATATTGCTCCTCAGAAATTATTGATTTCGCAGCAAAATCCATTTTCAAGTGCTGCAATGTTGTACAATGCTTTGCCAGTTTCGTTACGGCATGAGCCGCGATACGAAAAGTTTGTTGTTGCTTTGAATGAATTTCTTCACTTGAAGAAATTTTACGATTCTGTTGAATTCTTGGAATTTGTTAAAAATTTATGATTTTTGTGTGTAATTTGTGTGTGCATTGCAATTGGGGGGGATATATTTAGAATTGTAACAAAATCTGATGTATGACCTTGCCAAAAGACAATAAAGAATATAATAATAATTTCTTCGTCATGGGAAAAACCAATTAACTGAACTTTGATTGAATTCCAAGAAAGCAAGAACAAAACTACCGATTCTTTGTCATGGGATCGACCAATCTACTGAAGTTTGATGGATATCCAAGAAAGCGAAACCAATTCTATCGATTCTTTGTCATTGGATCGACCAATCTTGTGGAGTTTGATTGAATTCCAAGAATTTTAATCCAACTCTATCATTTCTTCGTCATGGGATCCACCAATCAACTGAAGTTGGATCGAATTCGTAGAAAGCAAGACCAAAACTAATTATTCCTTGTCATGGGATCGACCAATCATCTGAAGTTTGATGGAATTCCAAGTAACCAAGACCAAAACAATCGATTCTTTGTCATGGGATCAACCAATCATCTGAAGTTTGATGGATATCCAAGAAAGCGAGACCAAATATATCGATTCTTTGTCATGGGATCGACCAATCTTCTGAAGTTTGATTGAATTCCAAGAATGCAAGAATGAAACTATCGATTCTTTTTCATGGGATCGACCAATCATCTGAAGTTTGATTGATTTCCAAGGGGGCGGATCACGGCAACGCAACCTTGAGAAAAAATGGCAACGCTGGGCATAAGGTAAGCATTGTACAGCGTTTCAAGGTCGAGCTAAAAAACGGTGCCGTGATCCGCCCCAAGAACGCAAGAACAAATCTCTCGATTCATTGTTATGGGATCGACCAATCAACTAAAGTTTGATGGAATTCCAAGAAAGCAAGACCAAAACTATCGATTCTTTGTCAGGGAATCGACCAATCACAACTGAAATTTGATAGAATTCAAAGAAAGCAAAACCAAAACTATCGATTCTTAGTCATGGGATTGACCAATCATCTGATGTTTAATGGAATTCCAAGAACGCAAAAACAAAACTATTGATTCTTTGTCATGGGATTGACCAATCATCTGAAGTTTGATGGAATTCCAAGAAAGCAAGACCAAAATTATCATTTCTTCGTCATGGGATCGACTAATCAACTGAAGTTTGATGGAATTCCAAGAACGCAAGACCAAAACTATCGATTCTTTGTCAGGGAATCGACCAATCACAACTGAAATTTGATAGAATTCAAAGAAAGCAAAACCAAAACTATCGATTCTTAGTCATGGGATTGACCAATCATCTGATGTTTAATGGAATTCCAAGAACGCAAAAACAAAACTATTGATTCTTTGTCATGGGATTGACCAATCACCTGAAGTTTGATGGAATTCCAAGAAAGCAAGACCAAAATTATCATTTCTTCGTCATGGGATCGACTAATCAACTGAAGTTTGATGTAATTCCAAGAACGCAAAAACAAAACTATCGATTCTTTGTCATGGTATCAACCAATCTACTGAAGTTTGATGGATATCCAAGAAAGCGAAACCAATACTATCGATTTTTTGTCATTGGATCGACCAATCTTCTGAAGTTTGATTGAATTCCAAAAATTTTAATCCAACTCTATCATTTCTTCGTCATGGGATCCACCAATCAACTGAAGTTGGATCGAATTCGAAGAAAGCAAGACCAAAACTAATTATTCATTGTCATGGGATCAACCAATCATCTGAAGTTTGATGGAATTCCAAGTAAGCAAGACCAAAACAATCGATTCTTTGTCATGGGATCAACCAATCAACTGAAGTTGGACGGAATTCCAAGAACGCAAGAACAAAACTATCGATTCTTTGTCATGTGATCGACCAATCTACTGAAGTTTGATTGAATTCCAAGAAAGCAAGACCAAAACTATCGATTCTTTGTTATGGGATCGACCAATCATCTGAAGTATGATGGAATTCCAAGAATTTGAATCCGAAACTATCATTTCTTCGTCATGGGATCCACCAATCAACTGAAGTTGGATGGAATTCCAAGTAAGCAAGACCAAAACTATCGATTCTTTTTCATGGGATCGACCAATCATCTGAAGTATGATGGAATTCCAAGAATTTGAATCCGAAACTATCATTTCTTCGTCATGGGATCGACGAATCATCTGAAGTTTGATGGAATTCCAAGAACAAAAGAACAAATCTATCGATTTTTTGTCATGGGATCGACCGATCATCTGAGGTTTAATGGAATTCCAAGAATTCGAATCCGAAACTATCATTTCTTCGTCATGGGAACGACCAATTAACTGAAATTTGATTGAATTCCAAGAAAGCAAGACCAAAACTATCGATTCTTTGCCAAGGAATCGACCAATCACAACTGAAATTTGATAGATTAATAACAAAGCAAGAACAAAACTATCGATTCTTTGTCATGGGATTGACCAATCTTCTGAAGTTTTATTGAATTCCAAGAACGCAAGAACAGAAACTATCTATTCTTTGTTCTGGGATCGACCAATCATCGGAATTTTGATGGAATTCCAAGAATTTTAACCCAACTCTATCGATTCTTCTTCATGGGATCGACCAATCATCTGAAGTTAGATGGAATTCCAAGAAAGCAAGACCAAAACTATCGATTCGTTGTCATGGGATCGACCAATAATCTGAAGTTTGATGGATATTCAAGAAAGCGAGACCAAATATATCGATTCTTTGTCATGGGATCGACCAATCTTCTGAAGTTTGATGGAATTCCAAGAATTTGAATCCAACTCTATCGATTCATTGTCATGGGATCGACCAATCATCTGAAGTTTGATTGATTTCCAAGCACGCAAGACCAAAACTATTGATTCTTTGTCATGGGATCAACCAATCATCTGAAGTTTGATTGAATTCCAAGAACGCAAGAACAAAACTCTCGATTCTTTGTCATGGGATGGACCAAACATCTGAAGTTTGATGGAATTCCAAGAATTTGAATCCAACTCTATCGATTCATTGTCATGGGATCGACCAATCATCTGAAGTTTGATTGATTTCCAAGCACGCAAGACCAATACTATTGATTGTTTGTCATGGGATCAACCAATCATCTGAAGTTTGATTGAATTCCAAGAACGCAAGAACAAAACTCTCGATTCTTTATCATGGGATGGACCAATCATCTGAAGTTTTATACATATCCAAGAACGCATGAACAAAACTATCGATTCTTTGTCATGGGATCAACCAATCATCTGAAGTTTAATTGAATTCCAAGAACACAAGAACAAAACTCTCGATTCTTTGTTATGGGATCAACCAATCAACTAAAGTTTGATGGAATTCCAAGAATTTTAATCCAACTCTATCGATTCTTTTACATGGGATCGACCAATCATCTGAAGTTAGATGGAATTCCTAGAACGCATGAACAAAACTATCGATTCTTTGTCATGGGATCGACCAATCATCTGAAGTTGATTGAATTCCAAGAACGCAAGAACAAAACTCTCGATTCTTTGTTATGGGATCGACCAATCAACTAAAGTTTCATGGAATTCCAAGAATTTTAATCCAACTCTATCGATTCTTTTTCATGGGATCGACCAATCATCTGAAGTTAGATGGAATTCCAAGAAAGCAAGACCAAAACTATTGATTCTTTGTCATGGGATCGACCAATCATCTGAAGTTTGATTGAATTCCAAGAACGCAAGAACAAAACTCTCGATTCTTTGATATGGGATCGACCAATCATCTGAAGTTTGATGGATTTTCAAGAAAGCGAGACCAAATATATCGATTCTTTGTTATGGGATCGACCAATCAACTAAAGTATTTGGAATTCCAAGAATTTTAATCCAACTCTATCGATTCTTTTTCATGGCATCGACCAATCATCTGAAGTTAGATGGAATTCCAAGAAAGCAAGACCAAAACTATTGATTCTTTGTCATGGGATCGACTAATCATCTGAAGTTTGATTGAATTCCAAGAACGCAAGAACAAAACTCTCGATTCTTTGATATGGGATCGACCAATCATCTGAAGTTTGATGGATATTCAAGAAAGCGAGACCAAATATATCGATTCTTTGTCATGGGATCGACCAATCTTCTGAAGTTTGATTGAATTCGAGGAACGCAAAAACAAAACTATCGATTCTTTGTCATGGGATCGACCAATCATCTGAAGTATGATGGAATTCCAAGAATTTGAATCCAACTCGATCGATTCATTGTCATGGGATCGACCAATCATCTGAAGTTTGATTGTTTTCCAATCACGAAAGACCAAAACTATTGATTCTTTGTCATGGGATCGACCAATCATTTGAATTTTGATGGATATTCAAGAAAGCGAGACCAACTATATCGATTCTTTGTCATGGGATCGACCAATCTTCTGAAGTTTGATTGAATTCGAGGAACGCAAGAACAAAACTATCGATTCTTTGTCATGGGATCGACCAATCATCTGAAGTTTGATGGAATTCCAAAAACGCAAGAACAAAACTCTCGATTCTTTGTCATGGGATCGACCAATCATCTGAAGTTTGATTGATTTCCAAGACCGCAAGACCAAAACTATTGATTCTTTGTCATGGGATGGACCAATCATCTGAAGTTTTATATATATCCAAGAACGCATGAACAAAACTATCGATTCTTTGTCATGGGATCGACCAATCATCTGAAGTTTAATTGAATTCCAAGAACGCAAGAACAAAACTCTCGATTCTTTGTTATGGGATCAACCAATCAACTAAAGTTTCATGGAATTCCAAGAATTTTAATCCAACTCTATCGATTCTTTTTCATGGGATCGACCAATCATTTGAAGTTAGATGGAATTCCAAGAAAGCAAGACCAAAACTATTGATTCTTTGATATGGGATCTACCAATCATCTGAAGTTTGATTGAATTCCAAGAAAGCAAGACTAAAACTATCGATTCTTTGTTATGGGATCGACCAATCATCTGAAGTATGATGGAATTCCAAGAATTTGAATCCGAAACTATCATTTCTTCGTCATGGGATCGACGAATCATCTGAAGTTTGATGGAATTCCAAGAACAAAAGAACAAATCTATCGATTTTTTGACATGGGATCGACCGATCATCTGAGGTTTAATGGAATTCCAAGAATTCGAATCCGAAACTATCATTTCTTCGACATGGGAACGACCAATTAACTGAACTTTGATTGAATTCCAAGAAAGCAAGACCAAAACTATCGATTCTTTGCCAGGGATTCGACCAATCACAACTGAAATTTGATAGATTTATATCAAAGCAAGAACAAAACTATCGATTCTTTGTCATGGGATTGACCAATCTTCTGAAGTTTTTTTGAATTCCAAGAACGCAAGAACAGAAACTATCTATTCTTTGTTCTGGGATCGACCAATCATCGGAATTTTGATGGAATTCAAAGAAAACAAGACCAAAACTATCGATTCTTAGTCATGGGATTGACCAATCATCTGAAGTTTGATGGAATTCCAAGAATTTGAATCCAACTCTATCGATTCTTTGTCATGGGATCGACCAATCATCTGAAGTTTAATTGAATTCCAAGAACGCAAGAACAAAACTCTCGATTCTTTGTTATGGGATCAACCAATCAACTAAAGTTTGATGGAATTCCAAGAATTTTAATCCAACTCTATCGATTCTTTTTCATGGGATCGACCAATCATCTGAAGTTTAATTGAATTCCAAGAACGCAAGAACAAAACTCTCGATTCTTTGTTATGGGATCAACCAATCAAATAAAGTTTGATGGAATTCCAAGAATTTTAATCCAACTCTATCGATTCTTTTTCATGGGATCGACCAATCATCTGAAGTTAGATGGAATTCCTAGAACGCATGAACAAAACTATCGATTCTTTGTCATGGGATGGACCAATCATCTGAAGTTTTATATATATCCAAGAACGCATGAACAAAACTATCGATTCTTTGTCATGGGATCGACCAATCATCTGAAGTTTGATTGAATTCCAAGAACGCAAGAACAAAACTCTCGATTCTTTGTTATGGGATCGACCAATCAACTAAAGTTTGATGGAATTCCAAGAAAGCAAGACCAAAACTATCGATTCTTTGTCAGGGAATCGACCAATCACAACTGAAATTTGATAGAATTCAAAGAAAGCAAAACCAAAACTATCGATTCTTAGTCATGGGATTGACCAATCATCTGATGTTTAATGGAATTCCAAGAACGCAAAAACAAAACTATTGATTCTTTGTCATGGGATTGACCAATCACCTGAAGTTTGATGGAATTCCAAGAAAGCAAGACCAAAATTATCATTTCTTCGTCATGGGATCGACTAATCAACTGAAGTTTGATGTAATTCCAAGAACGCAAAAACAAAACTATCGATTCTTTGTCATGGTATCAACCAATCTACTGAAGTTTGATGGATATCCAAGAAAGCGAAACCAATACTATCGATTTTTTGTCATTGGATCGACCAATCTTCTGAAGTTTGATTGAATTCCAAGAATTTTAATCCAACTCTATCATTTCTTCGTCATGGGATCCACCAATCAACTGAAGTTGGATCGAATTCGAAGAAAGCAAGACCAAAACTAATTATTCATTGTCATGGGATGGACCAATCATCTGAAGTTTTATATATATCCAAGAACGCATGAACAAAACTATCGATTCTTTGTCATGGGATCGACCAATCATCTGAAGTTTAATTGAATTCCAAGAACGCAAGAACAAAACTCTCGATTCTTTGTTATGGGATCAACCAATCAACTAAAGTTTCATGGAATTCCAAGAATTTTAATCCAACTCTATCGATTCTTTTTCATGGGATCGACCAATCATTTGAAGTTAGATGGAATTCCAAGAAAGCAAGACCAAAACTATTGATTCTTTGATATGGGATCTACCAATCATCTGAAGTTTGATTGAATTGCAAGAAAGCAAGACCAAAACTATCGATTCTTTGTTATGGGATCGACCAATCATCTGAAGTATGATTGAATTCCAAGAATTTGAATCCGAAACTATCATTTCTTCGTCATGGGATCGACGAATCATCTGAAGTTTGATGGAATTCCAAGAACAAAAGAACAAATCTATCGATTTTTTGTCATGGGATCGACCGATCATCTGAGGTTTAATGGAATTCCAAGAATTCGAATCCGAAACTATCATTTCTTCGACATGGGAACGACCAATTAACTGAACTTTGATTGAATTCCAAGAAAGCAAGACCAAAACTATCGATTCTTTGCCAGGGATTCGACCAATCACAACTGAAATTTGATAGATTTATATCAAAGCAAGAACAAAACTATCGATTCTTTGTCATGGGATTGACCAATCTTCTGAAGTTTTTTTTAATTCCAAGAACGCAAGAACAGAAACTATCTATTCTTTGTTCTGGGATCGACCAATCATCGGAATTTTGATGGAATTCAAAGAAAACAAGACCAAAACTATCGATTCTTAGTCATGGGATTGACCAATCATCTGAAGTTTGATGGAATTCCAAGAATTTGAATCCAACTCTATCGATTCTTTGTCATGGGATCGACCAATCATCTGAAGTTTAATTGAATTCCAAGAACGCAAGAACAAAACTCTCGATTCTTTGTTATGGGATCAACCAATCAACTAAAGTTTGATGGAATTCCAAGAATTTTAATCCAACTCTATCGATTCTTTTTCATGGGATCGACCAATCATCTGAAGTTTAATTGAATTCCAAGAGCGCAAGAACAAAACTCTCGATTCTTTGTTATGGGATCAACCAATCAAATAAAGTTTGATGGAATTCCAAGAATTTTAATCCAACTCTATCGATTCTTTTTCATGGGATCGACCAATCATCTGAAGTTAGATGGAATTCCTAGAACGCATGAACAAAACTATCGATTCTTTGTCATGGGATGGACCAATCATCTGAAGTTTTATATATATCCAAGAACGCATGAACAAAACTATCGATTCTTTGTCATGGGATCGACCAATCATCTGAAGTTTGATTGAATTCCAAGAACGCAAGAACAAAACTCTCGATTCTTTGTTATGGGATCGACCAATCAACTAAAGTTTGATGGAATTCCAAGAAAGCAAGAACAAAACTATCGATTCTTTGTCAGGGAATCGACCAATCACAACTGAAATTTGATAGAATTCAAAGAAAGCAAAACCAAAACTATCGATTCTTAGTCATGGGATTGACCAATCATCTGATGTTTAATGGAATTCCAAGAACGCAAAAACAAAACTATTGATTCTTTGTCATGGGATTGACCAATCACCTTAAGTTTGATGGAATTCCAAGAAAGCAAGACCAAAATTATCATTTCTTCGTCATGGGATCGACTAATCAACTGAAGTTTGATGTAATTCCAAGAACGCAAAAACAAAACTATCGATTCTTTGTCATGGTATCAACCAATCTACTGAAGTTTGATGGATATCCAAGAAAGCGAAACCAATACTATCGATTTTTTGTCATTGGATCGACCAATCTTCTGAAGTTTGATTGAATTCCAAGAATTTTAATCCAACTCTATCATTTCTTCGTCATGGGATCCACCAATCAACTGAAGTTGGATCGAATTCGAAGAAAGCAAGACCAAAACTAATTATTCATTGTCATGGGATCAACCAATCATCTGAAGTTTGATGGAATTCCAAGTAAGCAAGACCAAAACAATCGATTCTTTGTCATGGGATCAACCAATCAACTGAAGTTGGACGGAATTCCAAGAACGCAAGAACAAAACTATCGATTCTTTGTCATGTGATCGACCAATCTACTGAAGTTTGATTGAATTCCAAGAAAGCAAGACCAAAACTATCGATTCTTTGTTATGGGATCGACCAATCATCTGAAGTATGATGGAATTCCAAGAATTTGAATCCGAAACTATCATTTCTTCGTCATGGGATCCACCAATCAACTGAAGTTGGATGGAATTCCAAGTAAGCAAGACCAAAACTATCGATTCTTTTTCATGGGATCGACCAATCATCTGAAGTATGATGGAATTCCAAGAATTTGAATCCGAAACTATCATTTCTTCGTCATGGGATCGACGAATCATCTGAAGTTTGATGGAATTCCAAGAACAAAAGAACAAATCTATCGATTTTTTGTCATGGGATCGACCGATCATCTGAGGTTTAATGGAATTCCAAGAATTCGAATCCGAAACTATCATTTCTTCGTCATGGGAACGACCAATTAACTGAACTTTGATTGAATTCCAAGAAAGCAAGACCAAAACTATCGATTCTTTGCCAGGGAATCGACCAATCACAACTGAAATTTGATAGATTAATAACAAAGCAAGAACAAAACTATCGATTCTTTGTCATGGGATTGACCAATCTTCTGAAGTTTTTTTGAATTCCAAGAACGCAAGAACAGAAACTATCTATTCTTTGTTCTGGGATCGACCAATCATCGGAATTTTGATGGAATTCAAAGAAAACAAGACCAAAACTATCGATTCTTAGTCATGGGATTGACCAATCAACTAAAGTTTGATGGAATTCCAAGAATTTTAACCCAACTCTATCGATTCTTCTTCATGGGATCGACCAATCATCTGAAGTTAGATGGAATTCCAAGAAAGCAAGACCAAAACTATCGATTCGTTGTCATGGGATCGACCAATCATCTGAAGTTTGATGGATATTCAAGAAAGCGAGACCAAATATATCGATTCTTTGTCATGGGATCGACCAATCTTCTGAAGTTTGATGGAATTCCAAGAATTTGAATCCAACTCTATCGATTCATTGTCATGGGATCGACCAATCATCTGAAGTTTGATTGATTTCCAAGCACGCAAGACCAAAACTATTGATTCTTTGTCATGGGATCAACCAATCATCTGAAGTTTGATTGAATTCCAAGAACGCAAGAACAAAACTCTCGATTCTTTGTCATGGGATGGACCAAACATCTGAAGTTTGATGGAATTCCAAGAATTTGAATCCAACTCTATCGATTCATTGTCATGGGATCGACCAATCATCTGAAGTTTGATTGATTTCCAAGCACGCAAGACCAATACTATTGATTCTTTGTCATGGGATCAACCAATCATCTGAAGTTTGATTGAATTCCAAGAACGCAAGAACAAAACTCTCGATTCTTTATCATGGGATGGACCAATCATCTGAAGTTTTATACATATCCAAGAACGCATGAACAAAACTATCGATTCTTTGTCATGGGATCGACCAATCATCTGAAGTTTAATTGAATTCCAAGAACGCAAGAACAAAACTCTCGATTCTTTGTTATGGGATCAACCAATCAACTAAAGTTTGATGGAATTCCAAGAATTTTAATCCAACTCTATCGATTCTTTTTCATGGGATCGACCAATCATCTGAAGTTTAATTGAATTCCAAGAACGCAAGAACAAAACTCTCGATTCTTTGTTATGGGATCAACCAATCAAATAAAGTTTGATGGAATTCCAAGAATTTTAATCCAACTCTATCGATTCTTTTTCATGGGATCGACCAATCATCTGAAGTTAGATGGAATTCCTAGAACGCATGAACAAAACTATCGATTCTTTGTCATGGGATGGACCAATCATCTGAAGTTTTATATATATCCAAGAACGCATGAACAAAACTATCGATTCTTTGTCATGGGATCGACCAATCATCTGAAGTTTGATTGAATTCCAAGAACGCAAGAACAAAACTCTCGATTCTTTGTTATGGGATCGACCAATCAACTAAAGTTTGATGGAATTCCAAGAAAGCAAGACCAAAACTATCGATTCTTTGTCAGGGAATCGACCAATCACAACTGAAATTTGATAGAATTCAAAGAAAGCAAAACCAAAACTATCGATTCTTAGTCATGGGATTGACCAATCATCTGATGTTTAATGGAATTCCAAGAACGCAAAAACAAAACTATTGATTCTTTGTCATGGGATTGACCAATCACCTTAAGTTTGATGGAATTCCAAGAAAGCAAGACCAAAATTATCATTTCTTCGTCATGGGATCGACTAATCAACTGAAGTTTGATGTAATTCCAAGAACGCAAAAACAAAACTATCGATTCTTTGTCATGGTATCAACCAATCTACTGAAGTTTGATGGATATCCAAGAAAGCGAAACCAATACTATCGATTTTTTGTCATTGGATCGACCAATCTTCTGAAGTTTGATTGAATTCCAAGAATTTTAATCCAACTCTATCATTTCTTCGTCATGGGATCCACCAATCAACTGAAGTTGGATCGAATTCGAAGAAAGCAAGACCAAAACTAATTATTCATTGTCATGGGATGGACCAATCATCTGAAGTTTTATATATATCCAAGAACGCATGAACAAAACTATCGATTCTTTGTCATGGGATCGACCAATCATCTGAAGTTTAATTGAATTCCAAGAACGCAAGAACAAAACTCTCGATTCTTTGTTATGGGATCAACCAATCAACTAAAGTTTCATGGAATTCCAAGAATTTTAATCCAACTCTATCGATTCTTTTTCATGGGATCGACCAATCATTTGAAGTTAGATGGAATTCCAAGAAAGCAAGACCAAAACTATTGATTCTTTGATATGGGATCTACCAATCATCTGAAGTTTGATTGAATTGCAAGAAAGCAAGACCAAAACTATCGATTCTTTGTTATGGGATCGACCAATCATCTGAAGTATGATTGAATTCCAAGAATTTGAATCCGAAACTATCATTTCTTCGTCATGGGATCGACGAATCATCTGAAGTTTGATGGAATTCCAAGAACAATAGAACAAATCTATCGATTTTTTGTCATGGGATCGACCGATCATCTGAGGTTTAATGGAATTCCAAGAATTCGAATCCGAAACTATCATTTCTTCGACATGGGAACGACCAATTAACTGAACTTTGATTGAATTCCAAGAAAGCAAGACCAAAACTATCGATTCTTTGCCAGGGATTCGACCAATCACAACTGAAATTTGATAGATTTATATCAAAGCAAGAACAAAACTATCGATTCTTTGTCATGGGATTGACCAATCTTCTGAAGTTTTTTTTAATTCCAAGAACGCAAGAACAGAAACTATCTATTCTTTGTTCTGGGATCGACCAATCATCGGAATTTTGATGGAATTCAAAGAAAACAAGACCAAAACTATCGATTCTTAGTCATGCGATTGACCAATCATCTGAAGTTTGATGGAATTCCAAGAATTTGAATCCAACTCTATCGATTCTTTGTCATGGGATCGACCAATCATCTGAAGTTTAATTGAATTCCAAGAACGCAAGAACAAAACTCTCGATTCTTTGTTATGGGATCAACCAATCAACTAAAGTTTGATGGAATTCCAAGAATTTTAATCCAACTCTATCGATTCTTTTTCATGGGATCGACCAATCATCTGAAGTTTAATTGAATTCCAAGAGCGCAAGAACAAAACTCTCGATTCTTTGTTATGGGATCAACCAATCAAATAAAGTTTGATGGAATTCCAAGAATTTTAATCCAACTCTATCGATTCTTTTTCATGGGATCGACCAATCATCTGAAGTTAGATGGAATTCCTAGAACGCATGAACAAAACTATCGATTCTTTGTCATGGGATGGACCAATCATCTGAAGTTTTATATATATCCAAGAACGCATGAACAAAACTATCGATTCTTTGTCATGGGATCGACCAATCATCTGAAGTTTGATTGAATTCCAAGAACGCAAGAACAAAACTCTCGATTCTTTGTTATGGGATCGACCAATCAACTAAAGTTTGATGGAATTCCAAGAAAGCAAGACCAAAACTATCGATTCTTTGTCAGGGAATCGACCAATCACAACTGAAATTTGATAGAATTCAAAGAAAGCAAAACCAAAACTATCGATTCTTAGTCATGGGATTGACCAATCATCTGATGTTTAATGGAATTCCAAGAACGCAAAAACAAAACTATTGATTCTTTGTCATGGGATTGACCAATCACCTTAAGTTTGATGGAATTCCAAGAAAGCAAGACCAAAATTATCGTTTCTTCGTCATGGGATCGACTAATCAACTGAAGTTTGATGTAATTCCAAGAACGCAAAAACAAAACTATCGATTCTTTGTCATGGTATCAACCAATCTACTGAAGTTTGATGGATATCCAAGAAAGCGAAACCAATACTATCGATTTTTTGTCATTGGATCGACCAATCTTCTGAAGTTTGATTGAATTCCAAGAATTTTAATCCAACTCTATCATTTCTTCGTCATGGGATCCACCAATCAACTGAAGTTGGATCGAATTCGAAGAAAGCAAGACCAAAACTAATTATTCATTGTCATGGGATCAACCAATCATCTGAAGTTTGATGGAATTCCAAGTAAGCAAGACCAAAACAATCGATTCTTTGTCATGGGATCAACCAATCAACTGAAGTTGGACGGAATTCCAAGAACGCAAGAACAAAACTATCGATTCTTTGTCATGTGATCGACCAATCTACTGAAGTTTGATTGAATTCCAAGAAAGCAAGACCAAAACTATCGATTCTTTGTTATGGGATCGACCAATCATCTGAAGTATGATGGAATTCCAAGAATTTGAATCCGAAACTATCATTTCTTCGTCATGGGATCGACGAATCATCTGAAGTTTGATGGAATTCCAAGAACAAAAGAACAAATCTATCGATTTTTTGTCATGGGATCGACCGATCATCTGAGGTTTAATGGAATTCCAAGAATTCGAATCCGAAACTATCATTTCTTCGTCATGGGAACGACCAATTAACTGAACTTTGATTGAATTCCAAGAAAGCAAGACCAAAACTATCGATTCTTTGCCAGGGAATCGACCAATCACAACTGAAATTTGATAGATTAATAACAAAGCAAGAACAAAACTATCGATTCTTTGTCATGGGATTGACCAATCTTCTGAAGTTTTTTTGAATTCCAAGAACGCAAGAACAGAAACTATCTATTCTTTGTTCTGGGATCGACCAATCATCGGAATTTTGATGGAATTCAAAGAAAACAAGACCAAAACTATCGATTCTTAGTCATGGGATTGACCAATCAACTAAAGTTTGATGGAATTCCAAGAATTTTAACCCAACTCTATCGATTCTTCTTCATGGGATCGACCAATCATCTGAAGTTAGATGGAATTCCAAGAAAGCAAGACCAAAACTATCGATTCGTTGTCATGGGATCGACCAATCATCTGAAGTTTGATGGATATTCAAGAAAGCGAGACCAAATATATCGATTCTTTGTCATGGGATCGACCAATCTTCTGAAGTTTGATGGAATTCCAAGAATTTGAATCCAACTCTATCGATTCATTGTCATGGGATCGACCAATCATCTGAAGTTTGATTGATTTCCAAGCACGCAAGACCAAAACTATTGATTCTTTGTCATGGGATCAACCAATCATCTGAAGTTTGATTGAATTCCAAGAACGCAAGAACAAAACTCTCGATTCTTTGTCATGGGATGGACCAAACATCTGAAGTTTGATGGAATTCCAAGAATTTGAATCCAACTCTATCGATTCATTGTCATGGGATCGACCAATCATCTGAAGTTTGATTGATTTCCAAGCACGCAAGACCAATACTATTGATTCTTTGTCATGGGATCAACCAATCATCTGAAGTTTGATTGAATTCCAAGAACGCAAGAACAAAACTCTCGATTCTTTATCATGGGATGGACCAATCATCTGAAGTTTTATACATATCCAAGAACGCATGAACAAAACTATCGATTCTTTGTCATGGGATCGACCAATCATCTGAAGTTTAATTGAATTCCAAGAACGCAAGAACAAAACTCTCGATTCTTTGTTATGGGATCAACCAATCAACTAAAGTTTGATGGAATTCCAAGAATTTTAATCCAACTCTATCGATTCTTTGTCATGGGATCGACCAATCATCTGAAGTTTAATTGAATTCCAAGAACGCAAGAACAAAACTCTCGATTCTTTGTTATGGGATCAACCAATCAAATAAAGTTTGATGGAATTCCAAGAATTTTAATCCAACTCTATCGATTCTTTTTCATGGGATCGACCAATCATCTGAAGTTAGATGGAATTCCAAGAAAGCAAGACCAAAACTATCGATTCTTTGTCATGGGATGGACCAATCATCTGAAGTTTTATATATATCCAAGAACGCATGAACAAAACTATCGATTCTTTGTCATGGGATCGACCAATCATCTGAAGTTTGATTGAATTCCAAGAACGCAAGAACAAAACTCTCGATTCTTTGTTATGGGATCGACCAATCAACTAAAGTTTGATGGAATTCCAAGAACGCAAGACCAAAACTATCGATTCTTTGTCAGGGAATCGACCAATCACAACTGAAATTTGATAGAATTCAAAGAAAGCAAAACCAAAACTATCGATTCTTAGTCATGGGATTGACCAATCATCTGATGTTTAATGGAATTCCAAGAACGCAAAAACAAAACTATTGATTCTTTGTCATGGGATTGACCAATCACCTTAAGTTTGATGGAATTCCAAGAAAGCAAGACCAAAATTATCATTTCTTCGTCATGGGATCGACTAATCAACTGAAGTTTGATGTAATTCCAAGAACGCAAAAACAAAACTATCGATTCTTTGTCATGGTATCAACCAATCTACTGAAGTTTGATGGATATCCAAGAAAGCGAAACCAATACTATCGATTTTTTGTCATTGGATCGACCAATCTTCTGAAGTTTGATTGAATTCCAAGAATTTTAATCCAACTCTATCATTTCTTCGTCATGGGATCCACCAATCAACTGAAGTTGGATCGAATTCGAAGAAAGCAAGACCAAAACTAATTATTCATTGTCATGGGATGGACCAATCATCTGAAGTTTTATATATATCCAAGAACGCATGAACAAAACTATCGATTCTTTGTCATGGGATCGACCAATCATCTGAAGTTTAATTGAATTCCAAGAACGCAAGAACAAAACTCTCGATTCTTTGTTATGGGATCAACCAATCAACTAAAGTTTCATGGAATTCCAAGAATTTTAATCCAACTCTATCGATTCTTTTTCATGGGATCGACCAATCATTTGAAGTTAGATGGAATTCCAAGAAAGCAAGACCAAAACTATTGATTCTTTGATATGGGATCTACCAATCATCTGAAGTTTGATTGAATTCCAAGAAAGCAAGACCAAAACTATCGATTCTTTGTTATGGGATCGACCAATCATCTGAAGTATGATTGAATTCCAAGAATTTGAATCCGAAACTATCATTTCTTCGTCATGGGATCGACGAATCATCTGAAGTTTGATGGAATTCCAAGAACAAAAGAACAAATCTATCGATTTTTTGACATGGGATCGACCGATCATCTGAGGTTTAATGGAATTCCAAGAATTCGAATCCGAAACTATCATTTCTTCGACATGGGAACGACCAATTAACTGAACTTTGATTGAATTCCAAGAAAGCAAGACCAAAACTATCGATTCTTTGCCAGGGATTCGACCAATCACAACTGAAATTTGATAGATTTATATCAAAGCAAGAACAAAACTATCGATTCTTTGTCATGGGATTGACCAATCTTCTGAAGTTTTTTTGAATTCCAAGAACGCAAGAACAGAAACTATCTATTCTTTGTTCTGGGATCGACCAATCATCGGAATTTTGATGGAATTCAAAGAAAACAAGACCAAAACTATCGATTCTTAGTCATGGGATTGACCAATCATCTGAAGTTTGATGGAATTCCAAGAATTTGAATCCAACTCTATCGATTCTTTGTCATGGGATCGACCAATCATCTGAAGTTTAATTGAATTCCAAGAACGCAAGAACAAAACTCTCGATTCTTTGTTATGGGATCAACCAATCAACTAAAGTTTGATGGAATTCCAAGAATTTTAATCCAACTCTATCGATTCTTTTTCATGGGATCGACCAATCATCTGAAGTTAGATGGAATTCCTAGAACGCATGAACAAAACTATCGATTCTTTGTCATGGGATGGACCAATCATCTGAAGTTTTATATATATATCCAAGAACGCATGAACAAAACTATCGATTCTTTGTCATGGGATCGACCAATCATCTGAAGTTTGATTGAATTCCAAGAACGCAAGAACAAAACTCTCGATTCTTTGTTATGGGATCGACCAATCAACTAAAGTTTGATGGAATTCCAAGAAAGCAAGACCAAAACTATCGATTCTTTGTCAGGGAATCGACCAATCACAACTGAAATTTGATAGAATTCAAAGAAAGCAAAACCAAAACTATCGATTCTTAGTCATGGGATTGACCAATCATCTGATGTTTAATGGAATTCCAAGAACGCAAAAACAAAACTATTGATTCTTTGTCATGGGATTGACCAATCACCTTAAGTTTGATGGAATTCCAAGAAAGCAAGACCAAAATTATCATTTCTTCGTCATGGGATCGACTAATCAACTGAAGTTTGATGTAATTCCAAGAACGCAAAAACAAAACTATCGATTCTTTGTCATGGTATCAACCAATCTACTGAAGTTTGATGGATATCCAAGAAAGCGAAACCAATACTATCGATTTTTTGTCATTGGATCGACCAATCTTCTGAAGTTTGATTGAATTCCAAGAATTTTAATCCAACTCTATCATTTCTTCGTCATGGGATCCACCAATCAACTGAAGTTGGATCGAATTCGAAGAAAGCAAGACCAAAACTAATTATTCATTGTCATGGGATCAACCAATCATCTGAAGTTTGATGGAATTCCAAGTAAGCAAGACCAAAACAATCGATTCTTTGTCATGGGATCAACCAATCAACTGAAGTTGGACGGAATTCCAAGAAAGCAAGACCAAAACTATTGATTCTTTGATATGGGATCTACCAATCATCTGAAGTTTGATTGAATTCCAAGAAAGCAAGACCAAAACTATCGATTCTTTGTTATGGGATCGACCAATCATCTGAAGTATGATTGAATTCCAAGAATTTGAATCCGAAACTATCATTTCTTCGTCATGGGATCGACGAATCATCTGAAGTTTGATGGAATTCCAAGAACAAAAGAACAAATCTATCGATTTTTTGACATGGGATCGACCGATCATCTGAGGTTTAATGGAATTCCAAGAATTCGAATCCGAAACTATCATTTCTTCGACATGGGAACGACCAATTAACTGAACTTTGATTGAATTCCAAGAAAGCAAGACCAAAACTATCGATTCTTTGCCAGGGATTCGACCAATCACAACTGAAATTTGATAGATTTATATCAAAGCAAGAACAAAACTATCGATTCTTTGTCATGGGATTGACCAATCTTCTGAAGTTTTTTTGAATTCCAAGAACGCAAGAACAGAAACTATCTATTCTTTGTTCTGGGATCGACCAATCATCGGAATTTTGATGGAATTCAAAGAAAACAAGACCAAAACTATCGATTCTTAGTCATGGGATTGACCAATCATCTGAAGTTTGATGGAATTCCAAGAATTTGAATCCAACTCTATCGATTCTTTGTCATGGGATCGACCAATCAACTGAAGTTTAATTGAATTCCAAGAACGCAAGAACAAAACTCTCGATTCTTTGTTATGGGATCAACCAATCAACTAAAGTTTGATGGAATTCCAAGAATTTTAATCCAACTCTATCGATTCTTTTTCATGGGATCGACCAATCATCTGAAGTTAGATGGAATTCCTAGAACGCATGAACAAAACTATCGATTCTTTGTCATGGGATGGACCAATCATCTGAAGTTTTATATATATATCCAAGAACGCATGAACAAAACTATCGATTCTTTGTCATGGGATCGACCAATCATCTGAAGTTTGATTGAATTCCAAGAACGCAAGAACAAAACTCTCGATTCTTTGTTATGGGATCGACCAATCAACTAAAGTTTGATGGAATTCCAAGAAAGCAAGACCAAAACTATCGATTCTTTGTCAGGGAATCGACCAATCACAACTGAAATTTGATAGAATTCAAAGAAAGCAAAACCAAAACTATCGATTCTTAGTCATGGGATTGACCAATCATCTGATGTTTAATGGAATTCCAAGAACGCAAAAACAAAACTATTGATTCTTTGTCATGGGATTGACCAATCACCTTAAGTTTGATGGAATTCCAAGAAAGCAAGACCAAAATTATCATTTCTTCGTCATGGGATCGACTAATCAACTGAAGTTTGATGTAATTCCAAGAACGCAAAAACAAAACTATCGATTCTTTGTCATGGTATCAACCAATCTACTGAAGTTTGATGGATATCCAAGAAAGCGAAACCAATACTATCGATTTTTTGTCATTGGATCGACCAATCTTCTGAAGTTTGATTGAATTCCAAGAATTTTAATCCAACTCTATCATTTCTTCGTCATGGGATCCACCAATCAACTGAAGTTGGATCGAATTCGAAGAAAGCAAGACCAAAACTAATTATTCATTGTCATGGGATCAACCAATCATCTGAAGTTTGATGGAATTCCAAGTAAGCAAGACCAAAACAATCGATTCTTTGTCATGGGATCAACCAATCAACTGAAGTTGGACGGAATTCCAAGAACGCAAGAACAAAACTATCGATTCTTTGTTATGGGATCGACCAATCATCTGAAGTATGATGGAATTCCAAGAATTTGAATCCGAAACTATCATTTCTTCGTCATGGGATCCACCAATCAACTGAAGTTGGATGGAATTCCAAGTAAGCAAGACCAAAACTATCGATTCTTTTTCATGGGATCGACCAATCATCTGAAGTATGATGGAATTCCAAGAATTTGAATCCGAAACTATCATTTCTTCGTCATGGGATCGACGAATCATCTGAAGTTTGATGGAATTCCAAGAACAAAAGAACAAATCTATCGATTTTTTGTCATGGGATCGACCGATCATCTGAGGTTTAATGGAATTCCAAGAATTCGAATCCGAAACTATCATTTCTTCGTCATGGGAACGACCAATTAACTGAACTTTGATTGAATTCCAAGAAAGCAAGACCAAAACTATCGATTCTTTGCCAGGGAATCGACCAATCATAACTGAAATTTGATAGATTAATAACAAAGCAAGAACAAAACTATCGATTCTTTGTCATGGGATTGACCAATCTTCTGAAGTTTTTTTGAATTCCAAGAACGCAAGAACAGAAACTATCTATTCTTTGTTCTGGGATCGACCAATCATCGGAATTTTGATGGAATTCAAAGAAAACAAGACCAAAACTATCGATTCTTAGTCATGGGATTGACCAATCAACTAAAGTTTGATGGAATTCCAAGAATTTTAACCCAACTCTATCGATTCTTCTTCATGGGATCGACCAATCATCTGAAGTTAGATGGAATTCCAAGAAAGCAAGACCAAAACTATCGATTCGTTGTCATGGGATCGACCAATCATCTGAAGTTTGATGGATATTCAAGAAAGCGAGACCAAATATATCGATTCTTTGTCATGGGATCGACCAATCTTCTGAAGTTTGATGGAATTCCAAGAATTTGAATCCAACTCTATCGATTCATTGTCATGGGATCGACCAATCATCTGAAGTTTGATTGATTTCCAAGCACGCAAGACCAATACTATTGATTCTTTGTCATGGGATCAACCAATCATCTGAAGTTTGATTGAATTCCAAGAACGCAAGAACAAAACTCTCGATTCTTTATCATGGGATGGACCAATCATCTGAAGTTTTATACATATCCAAGAACGCATGAACAAAACTATCGATTCTTTGTCATGGGATCGACCAATCATCTGAAGTTTAATTGAATTCCAAGAACGCAAGAACAAAACTCTCGATTCTTTGTTATGGGATCAACCAATCAACTAAAGTTTGATGGAATTCCAAGAATTTTAATCCAACTCTATCGATTCTTTTACATGGGATCGACCAATCATCTGAAGTTAGATGGAATTCCTAGAACGCATGAACAAAACTATCGATTCTTTGTCATGGGATCGACCAATCATCTGAAGTTGATTGAATTCCAAGAACGCAAGAACAAAACTCTCGATTCTTTGTTATGGGATCGACCAATCAACTAAAGTTTCATGGAATTCCAAGAATTTTAATCCAACTCTATCGATTCTTTTTCATGGCATCGACCAATCATCTGAAGTTAGATGGAATTCCAAGAAAGCAAGACCAAAACTATTGATTCTTTGTCATGGGATCGACCAATCATCTGAAGTTTGATTGAATTCCAAGAACGCAAGAACAAAACTCTCGATTCTTTGATATGGGATCGACCAATCATCTGAAGTTTGATGGATATTCAAGAAAGCGAGACCAAATATATCGATTCTTTGTCATGGGATCGACCAATCTTCTGAAGTTTGATTGAATTCGAGGAACGCAAAAACAAAACTATCGATTCTTTGTCATGGGATCGACCAATCATCTGAAGTTTGATGGAATTCCAAGAATTTGAATCCAACTCGATCGATTCATTGTCATGGGATCGACCAATCATCTGAAGTTTGATTGTTTTCCAATCACGAAAGACCAAAACTATTGATTCTTTGTCATGGGATCGACCAATCATTTGAATTTTGATGGATATTCAAGAAAGCGAGACCAACTATATCGATTCTTTGTCATGGGATGGACCAATCATCTGAAGTTTTATATATATCCAAGAACGCATGAACAAAACTATCGATTCTTTGTCATGGGATCGACCAATCATCTGAAGTTTGATTGAATTCCAAGAACGCAAGAACAAAACTCTCGATTCTTTGTTATGGGATCGACCAATCAACTAAAGTTTGATGGAATTCCAAGAAAGCAAGACCAAAACTATCGATTCTTTGTCAGGGAATCGACCAATCACAACTGAAATTTGATAGAATTCAAAGAAAGCAAAACCAAAACTATCGATTCTTAGTCATGGGATTGACCAATCATCTGATGTTTAATGGAATTCCAAGAACGCAAAAACAAAACTATTGATTCTTTGTCATGGGATTGACCAATCACCTGAAGTTTGATGGAATTCCAAGAAAGCAAGACCAAAATTATCATTTCTTCGTCATGGGATCGACTAATCAACTGAAGTTTGATGTAATTCCAAGAACGCAAAAACAAAACTATCGATTCTTTGTCATGGTATCAACCAATCTACTGAAGTTTGATGGATATCCAAGAAAGCGAAACCAATACTATCGATTTTTTGTCATTGGATCGACCAATCTTCTGAAGTTTGATTGAATTCCAAGAATTTTAATCCAACTCTATCATTTCTTCGTCATGGGATCCACCAATCAACTGAAGTTGGATCGAATTCGAAGAAAGCAAGACCAAAACTATTGATTCTTTGTCATGGGATCGACCAATCATCTGAAGTTTGATTGAATTCCAAGAACGCAAGAACAAAACTCTCGATTCTTTGATATGGGATCGACCAATCATCTGAAGTTTGATGGATATTCAAGAAAGCGAGACCAAATATATCGATTCTTTGTCATGGGATCGACCAATCTTCTGAAGTTTGATTGAATTCGAGGAACGCAAAAACAAAACTATCGATTCTTTGTCATGGGATCGACCAATCATCTGAAGTTTGATGGAATTCCAAGAATTTGAATCCAACTCGATCGATTCATTGTCATGGGATCGACCAATCATCTGAAGTTTGATTGTTTTCCAATCACGAAAGACCAAAACTATTGATTCTTTGTCATGGGATCGACCAATCATTTGAATTTTGATGGATATTCAAGAAAGCGAGACCAACTATATCGATTCTTTGTCATGGGATGGACCAATCATCTGAAGTTTTATATATATCCAAGAACGCATGAACAAAACTATCGATTCTTTGTCATGGGATCGACCAATCATCTGAAGTTTGATTGAATTCCAAGAACGCAAGAACAAAACTCTCGATTCTTTGTTATGGGATCGACCAATCAACTAAAGTTTGATGGAATTCCAAGAAAGCAAGACCAAAACTATCGATTCTTTGTCAGGGAATCGACCAATCACAACTGAAATTTGATAGAATTCAAAGAAAGCAAAACCAAAACTATCGATTCTTAGTCATGGGATTGACCAATCATCTGATGTTTAATGGAATTCCAAGAACGCAAAAACAAAACTATTGATTCTTTGTCATGGGATTGACCAATCACCTGAAGTTTGATGGAATTCCAAGAAAGCAAGACCAAAATTATCATTTCTTCGTCATGGGATCGACTAATCAACTGAAGTTTGATGTAATTCCAAGAACGCAAAAACAAAACTATCGATTCTTTGTCATGGTATCAACCAATCTACTGAAGTTTGATGGATATCCAAGAAAGCGAAACCAATACTATCGATTTTTTGTCATTGGATCGACCAATCTTCTGAAGTTTGATTGAATTCCAAGAATTTTAATCCAACTCTATCATTTCTTCGTCATGGGATCCACCAATCAACTGAAGTTGGATCGAATTCGAAGAAAGCAAGACCAAAACTAATTATTCATTGTCATGGGATGGACCAATCATCTGAAGTTTTATATATATTCAAGAACGCATGAACAAAACTATCGATTCTTTGTCATGGGATCGACCAATCATCTGAAGTTTAATTGAATTCCAAGAACGCAAGAACAAAACTCTCGATTCTTTGTTATGGGATCAACCAATCAACTAAAGTTTCATGGAATTCCAAGAATTTTAATCCAACTCTATCGATTCTTTTTCATGGGATCGACCAATCATTTGAAGTTAGATGGAATTCCAAGAAAGCAAGACCAAAACTATTGATTCTTTGATATGGGATCTACCAATCATCTGAAGTTTGATTGAATTCCAAGAAAGCAAGACCAAAACTATCGATTCTTTGTTATGGGATCGACCAATCATCTGAAGTATGATTGAATTCCAAGAATTTGAATCCGAAACTATCATTTCTTCGTCATGGGATCGACGAATCATCTGAAGTTTGATGGAATTCCAAGAACAAAAGAACAAATCTATCGATTTTTTGACATGGGATCGACCGATCATCTGAGGTTTAATGGAATTCCAAGAATTCGAATCTGAAACTATCATTTCTTCGACATGGGAACGACCAATTAACTGAACTTTGATTGAATTCCAAGAAAGCAAGACCAAAACTATCGATTCTTTGCCAGGGATTCGACCAATCACAACTGAAATTTGATAGATTTATATCAAAGCAAGAACAAAACTATCGATTCTTTGTCATGGGATTGACCAATCTTCTGAAGTTTTTTTGAATTCCAAGAACGCAAGAACAGAAACTATCTATTCTTTGTTCTGGGATCGACCAATCATCGGAATTTTGATGGAATTCAAAGAAAACAAGACCAAAACTATCGATTCTTAGTCATGGGATTGACCAATCATCTGAAGTTTGATGGAATTCCAAGAATTTGAATCCAACTCTATCGATTCTTTGTCATGGGATCGACCAATCATCTGAAGTTTGATTGAATTCCAAGAACGCAAGAACAAAACTCTCGATTCTTTGTTATGGGATCAACCAATCAACTAAAGTTTGATGGAATTCCAAGAATTTTAATCCAACTCTATCGATTCTTTTTCATGGGATCGACCAATCATCTGAAGTTAGATGGAATTCCTAGAACGCATGAACAAAACTATCGATTCTTTGTCATGGGATGGACCAATCATCTGAAGTTTTATATATATATCCAAGAACGCATGAACAAAACTATCGATTCTTTGTCATGGGATCGACCAATCATCTGAAGTTTGATTGAATTCCAAGAACGCAAGAACAAAACTCTCGATTCTTTGTTATGGGATCGACCAATCAACTAAAGTTTGATGGAATTCCAAGAAAGCAAGACCAAAACTATCGATTCTTTGTCAGGGAATCGACCAATCACAACTGAAATTTGATAGAATTCAAAGAAAGCAAAACCAAAACTATCGATTCTTAGTCATGGGATTGACCAATCATCTGATGTTTAATGGAATTCCAAGAACGCAAAAACAAAACTATTGATTCTTTGTCATGGGATTGACCAATCACCTTAAGTTTGATGGAATTCCAAGAAAGCAAGACCAAAATTATCATTTCTTCGTCATGGGATCGACTAATCAACTGAAGTTTGATGTAATTCCAAGAACGCAAAAACAAAACTATCGATTCTTTGTCATGGTATCAACCAATCTACTGAAGTTTGATGGATATCCAAGAAAGCGAAACCAATACTATCGATTTTTTGTCATTGGATCGACCAATCTTCTGAAGTTTGATTGAATTCCAAGAATTTTAATCCAACTCTATCATTTCTTCGTCATGGGATCCACCAATCAACTGAAGTTGGATCGAATTCGAAGAAAGCAAGACCAAAACTAATTATTCATTGTCATGGGATCAACCAATCATCTGAAGTTTGATGGAATTCCAAGTAAGCAAGACCAAAACAATCGATTCTTTGTCATGGGATCAACCAATCAACTGAAGTTGGACGGAATTCCAAGAACGCAAGAACAAAACTATCGATTCTTTGTCATGTGATCGACCAATCTACTGAAGTTTGATTGAATTCCAAGAAAGCAAGACCAAAACTATCGATTCTTTGTTATGGGATCGACCAATCATCTGAAGTATGATGGAATTCCAAGAATTTGAATCCGAAACTATCATTTCTTCGTCATGGGATCCACCAATCAACTGAAGTTGGATGGAATTCCAAGTAAGCAAGACCAAAACTATCGATTCTTTTTCATGGGATCGACCAATCATCTGAAGTATGATGGAATTCCAAGAATTTGAATCCGAAACTATCATTTCTTCGTCATGGGATCGACGAATCATCTGAAGTTTGATGGAATTCCAAGAACAAAAGAACAAATCTATCGATTTTTTGTCATGGGATCGACCGATCATCTGAGGTTTAATGGAATTCCAAGAATTCGAATCCGAAACTATCATTTCTTCGTCATGGGAACGACCAATTAACTAAACTTTGATTGAATTCCAAGAAAGCAAGACCAAAACTATCGATTCTTTGCCAGGGAATCGACCAATCACAACTGAAATTTGATAGATTAATAACAAAGCAAGAACAAAACTATCGATTCTTTGTCATGGGATTGACCAATCTTCTGAAGTTTTTTTGAATTCCAAGAACGCAAGAACAGAAACTATCTATTCTTTGTTCTGGGATCGACCAATCATCGGAATTTTGATGGAATTCAAAGAAAACAAGACCAAAACTATCGATTCTTAGTCATGGGATTGACCAATCAACTAAAGTTTGATGGAATTCCAAGAATTTTAACCCAACTCTATCGATTCTTCTTCATGGGATCGACCAATCATCTGAAGTTAGATGGAATTACAAGAAAGCAAGACCAAAACTATCGATTCGTTGTCATGGGATCGACCAATCATCTGAAGTTTGATGGATATTCAAGAAAGCGAGACCAAATATATCGATTCTTTGTCATGGGATCGACCAATCTTCTGAAGTTTGATGGAATTCCAAGAATTTGAATCCAACTCTATCGATTCATTGTCATGGGATCGACCAATCATCTGAAGTTTGATTGATTTCCAAGCACGCAAGACCAAAACTATTGATTCTTTGTCATGGGATCAACCAATCATCTGAAGTTTGATTGAATTCCAAGAACGCAAGAACAAAACTCTCGATTCTTTGTCATGGGATGGACCAAACATCTGAAGTTTGATGGAATTCCAAGAATTTGAATCCAACTCTATCGAATCATTGTCATGGGATCGACCAATCATCTGAAGTTTGATTGATTTCCAAGCACGCAAGACCAATACTATTGATTCTTTGTCATGGGATCAACCAATCATCTGAAGTTTGATTGAATTCCAAGAACGCAAGAACAAAACTCTCGATTCTTTATCATGGGATGGACCAATCATCTGAAGTTTTATACATATCCAAGAACGCATGAACAAAACTATCGATTCTTTGTCATGGGATCGACCAATCATCTGAAGTTTAATTGAATTCCAAGAACGCAAGAACAAAACTCTCGATTCTTTGTTATGGGATCAACCAATCAACTAAAGTTTGATGGAATTCCAAGAATTTTAATCCAACTCTATCGATTCTTTTACATGGGATCGACCAATCATCTGAAGTTAGATGGAATTCCTAGAACGCATGAACAAAACTATCGATTCTTTGTCATGGGATCGACCAATCATCTGAAGTTGATTGAATTCCAAGAACGCAAGAACAAAACTCTCGATTCTTTGTTATGGGATCGACCAATCAACTAAAGTTTCATGGAATTCCAAGAATTTTAATCCAACTCTATCGATTCTTTTTCATGGGATCGACCAATCATCTGAAGTTAGATGGAATTCCAAGAAAGCAAGACCAAAACTATTGATTCTTTGTCATGGGATCGACCAATCATCTGAAGTTTGATTGAATTCCAAGAACGCAAGAACAAAACTCTCGATTCTTTGATATGGGATCGACCAATCATCTGAAGTTTGATGGAATTCCAAGAATTTGAATCCAACTCGATCGATTCATTGTCATGGGATCGACCAATCATCTGAAGTTTGATTGTTTTCCAATCACGAAAGACCAAAACTATTGATTCTTTGTCATGGGATCGACCAATCATTTGAATTTTGATGGATATTCAAGAAAGCGAGACCAACTATATCGATTCTTTGTCATGGGATGGACCAATCATCTGAAGTTTTATATATATCCAAGAACGCATGAACAAAACTATCGATTCTTTGTCATGGGATCGACCAATCATCTGAAGTTTGATTGAATTCCAAGAACGCAAGAACAAAACTCTCGATTCTTTGTTATGGGATCGACCAATCAACTAAAGTTTGATGGAATTCCAAGAAAGCAAGACCAAAACTATCGATTCTTTGTCAGGGAATCGACCAATCACAACTGAAATTTGATAGAATTCAAAGAAAGCAAAACCAAAACTATCGATTCTTAGTCATGGGATTGACCAATCATCTGATGTTTAATGGAATTCCAAGAACGCAAAAACAAAACTATTGATTCTTTGTCATGGGATTGACCAATCACCTGAAGTTTGATGGAATTCCAAGAAAGCAAGACCAAAATTATCATTTCTTCGTCATGGGATCGACTAATCAACTGAAGTTTGATGTAATTCCAAGAACGCAAAAACAAAACTATCGATTCTTTGTCATGGTATCAACCAATCTACTGAAGTTTGATGGATATCCAAGAAAGCGAAACCAATACTATCGATTTTTTGTCATTGGATCGACCAATCTTCTGAAGTTTGATTGAATTCCAAGAATTTTAATCCAACTCTATCATTTCTTCGTCATGGGATCCACCAATCAACTGAAGTTGGATCGAATTCGAAGAAAGCAAGACCAAAACTAATTATTCATTGTCATGGGATGGACCAATCATCTGAAGTTTCATATATATCCAAGAACGCATGAACAAAACTATCGATTCTTTGTCATGGGATCGACCAATCATCTGAAGTTTAATTGAATTCCAAGAACGCAAGAACAAAACTCTCGATTCTTTGTTATGGGATCAACCAATCAACTAAAGTTTCATGGAATTCCAAGAATTTTAATCCAACTCTATCGATTCTTTTTCATGGGATCGACCAATCATTTGAAGTTAGATGGAATTCCAAGAAAGCAAGACCAAAACTATTGATTCTTTGATATGGGATCTACCAATCATCTGAAGTTTGATTGAATTCCAAGAAAGCAAGACCAAAACTATCGATTCTTTGTTATGGGATCGACCAATCATCTGAAGTATGATTGAATTCCAAGAATTTGAATCCGAAACTATCATTTCTTCGTCATGGGATCGACGAATCATCTGAAGTTTGATGGAATTCCAAGAACAAAAGAACAAATCTATCGATTTTTTGTCATGGGATCGACCGATCATCTGAGGTTTAATGGAATTCCAAGAATTCGAATCCGAAACTATCATTTCTTCGACATGGGAACGACCAATTAACTGAACTTTGATTGAATTCCAAGAAAGCAAGACCAAAACTATCGATTCTTTGCCAGGGATTCGACCAATCACAACTGAAATTTGATAGATTTATATCAAAGCAAGAACAAAACTATCGATTCTTTGTCATGGGATTGACCAATCTTCTGAAGTTTTTTTGAATTCCAAGAACGCAAGAACAGAAACTATCTATTCTTTGTTCTGGGATCGACCAATCATCGGAATTTTGATGGAATTCAAAGAAAACAAGACCAAAACTATCGATTCTTAGTCATGGGATTGACCAATCATCTGAAGTTTGATGGAATTCCAAGAATTTGAATCCAACTCTATCGATTCTTTGTCATGGGATCGACCAATCATCTGAAGTTTAATTGAATTCCAAGAACGCAAGAACAAAACTCTCGATTCTTTGTTATGGGATCAACCAATCAACTAAAGTTTGATGGAATTCCAAGAATTTTAATCCAACTCTATCGATTCTTTTTCATGGGATCGACCAATCATCTGAAGTTTAATTGAATTCCAAGAACGCAAGAACAAAACTCTCGATTCTTTGTTATGGGATCAACCAATCAAATAAAGTTTGATGGAATTCCAAGAATTTTAATCCAACTCTATCGATTCTTTTTCATGGGATCGACCAATCATCTGAAGTTTTATATATATCCAAGAACGCATGAACAAAACTATCGATTCTTTGTCATGGGATCGACCAATCATCTGAAGTTTGATTGAATTCCAAGAACGCAAGAACAAAACTCTCGATTCTTTGTTATGGGATCGACCAATCAACTAAAGTTTGATGGAATTCCAAGAAAGCAAGACCAAAACTATCGATTCTTTGTCAGGGAATCGACCAATCACAACTGAAATTTGATAGAATTCAAAGAAAGCAAAACCAAAACTATCGATTCTTAGTCATGGGATTGACCAATCATCTGATGTTTAATGGAATTCCAAGAACGCAAAAACAAAACTATTGATTCTTTGTCATGGGATTGACCAATCACCTTAAGTTTGATGGAATTCCAAGAAAGCAAGACCAAAATTATCATTTCTTCGTCATGGGATCGACTAATCAACTGAAGTTTGATGTAATTCCAAGAACGCAAAAACAAAACTATCGATTCTTTGTCATGGTATCAACCAATCTACTGAAGTTTGATGGATATCCAAGAAAGAGAAACCAATACTATCGATTTTTTGTCATTGGATCGACCAATCTTCTGAAGTTTGATTGAATTCCAAGAATTTTAATCCAACTCTATCATTTCTTCGTCATGGGATCCACCAATCAACTGAAGTTGGATCGAATTCGAAGAAAGCAAGACCAAAACTAATTATTCATTGTCATGGGATCAACCAATCATCTGAAGTTTGATGGAATTCCAAGTAAGCAAGAACAAAACTATCGATTCTTTGTCATGTGATCGACCAATCTACTGAAGTTTGATTGAATTCCAAGAAAGCAAGACCAAAACTATCGATTCTTTGTTATGGGATCGACCAATCATCTGAAGTATGATGGAATTCCAAGAATTTGAATCCGAAACTATCATTTCTTCGTCATGGGATCCACCAATCAACTGAAGTTGGATGGAATTCCAAGTAAGCAAGACCAAAACTATCGATTCTTTTTCATGGGATCGACCAATCATCTGAAGTATGATGGAATTCCAAGAATTTGAATCCGAAACTATCATTTCTTCGTCATGGGATCGACGAATCATCTGAAGTTTGATGGAATTCCAAGAACAAAAGAACAAATCTATCGATTTTTTGTCATGGGATCGACCGATCATCTGAGGTTTAATGGAATTCCAAGAATTCGAATCCGAAACTATCATTTCTTCGTCATGGGATCGACCAATCAACTGAACTTTGATTGAATTCCAAGAAAGCAAGACCAAAACTATCGATTCTTTGCCAGGGAATCGACCAATCACAACTGAAATTTGATAGATTAATAACAAAGCAAGAACAAAACTATCGATTCTTTGTCATGGGATTGACCAATCTTCTGAAGTTTTTTTGAATTCCAAGAACGCAAGAACAGAAACTATCTATTCTTTGTTCTGGGATCGACCAATCATCGGAATTTTGATGGAATTCAAAGAAAACAAGACCAAAACTATCGATTCTTAGTCATGGGATTGACCAATCAATTAAAGTTTGATGGAATTCCAAGAATTTTAACCCAACTCTATCGATTCTTCTTCATGGGATCGACCAATCATCTGAAGTTAGATGGAATTCCAAGAAAGCAAGACCAAAACTATCGATTCGTTGTCATGGGATCGACCAATCATCTGAAGTTTGATGGATATTCAAGAAAGCGAGACCAAATATATCGATTCTTTGTCATGGGATCGACCAATCTTCTGAAGTTTGATGGAATTCCAAGAATTTGAATCCAACTCTATCGATTCATTGTCATGGGATCGACCAATCATCTGAAGTTTGATTGATTTCCAAGCACGCAAGACCAAAACTATTGATTCTTTGTCATGGGATCAACCAATCATCTGAAGTTTGATTGAATTCCAAGAACGCAAGAACAAAACTCTCGATTCTTTGTCATGGGATGGACCAAACATCTGAAGTTTGATGGAATTCCAAGAATTTGAATCCAACTCTATCGAATCATTGTCATGGGATCGACCAATCATCTGAAGTTTGATTGATTTCCAAGCACGCAAGACCAATACTATTGATTCTTTGTCATGGGATCAACCAATCATCTGAAGTTTGATTGAATTCCAAGAACGCAAGAACAAAACTCTCGATTCTTTATCATGGGATGGACCAATCATCTGAAGTTTTATACATATCCAAGAACGCATGAACAAAACTATCGATTCTTTGTCATGGGATCGACCAATCATCTGAAGTTTGATTGAATTCCAAGAACGCAAGAACAAAACTCTCGATTCTTTGTTATGGGATCGACCAATCAACTAAAGTTTGATGGAATTCCAAGAAAGCAAGACCAAAACTATCGATTCTTTGTCAGGGAATCGACCAATCACAACTGAAATTTGATAGAATTCAAAGAAAGCAAAACCAAAACTATCGATTCTTAGTCATGGGATTGACCAATCATCTGATGTTTAATGGAATTCCAAGAACGCAAAAACAAAACTATTGATTCTTTGTCATGGGATTGACCAATCACCTGAAGTTTGATGGAATTCCAAGAAAGCAAGACCAAAATTATCATTTCTTCGTCATGGGATCGACTAATCAACTGAAGTTTGATGTAATTCCAAGAACGCAAAAACAAAACTATCGATTCTTTGTCATGGTATCAACCAATCTACTGAAGTTTGATGGATATCCAAGAAAGCGAAACCAATACTATCGATTTTTTGTCATTGGATCGACCAATCTTCTGAAGTTTGATTGAATTCCAAGAATTTTAATCCAACTCTATCATTTCTTCGTCATGGGATCCACCAATCAACTGAAGTTGGATCGAATTCGAAGAAAGCAAGACCAAAACTAATTATTCATTGTCATGGGATGGACCAATCATCTGAAGTTTTATATATATTCAAGAACGCATGAACAAAACTATCGATTCTTTGTCATGGGATCGACCAATCATCTGAAGTTTAATTGAATTCCAAGAACGCAAGAACAAAACTCTCGATTCTTTGTTATGGGATCAACCAATCAACTAAAGTTTCATGGAATTCCAAGAATTTTAATCCAACTCTATCGATTCTTTTTCATGGGATCGACCAATCATTTGAAGTTAGATGGAATTCCAAGAAAGCAAGACCAAAACTATTGATTCTTTGATATGGGATCTACCAATCATCTGAAGTTTGATTGAATTCCAAGAAAGCAAGACCAAAACTATCGATTCTTTGTTATGGGATCGACCAATCATCTGAAGTATGATTGAATTCCAAGAATTTGAATCCGAAACTATCATTTCTTCGTCATGGGATCGACGAATCATCTGAAGTTTGATGGAATTCCAAGAACAAAAGAACAAATCTATCGATTTTTTGACATGGGATCGACCGATCATCTGAGGTTTAATGGAATTCCAAGAATTCGAATCTGAAACTATCATTTCTTCGACATGGGAACGACCAATTAACTGAACTTTGATTGAATTCCAAGAAAGCAAGACCAAAACTATCGATTCTTTGCCAGGGATTCGACCAATCACAACTGAAATTTGATAGATTTATATCAAAGCAAGAACAAAACTATCGATTCTTTGTCATGGGATTGACCAATCTTCTGAAGTTTTTTTGAATTCCAAGAACGCAAGAACAGAAACTATCTATTCTTTGTTCTGGGATCGACCAATCATCGGAATTTTGATGGAATTCAAAGAAAACAAGACCAAAACTATCGATTCTTAGTCATGGGATTGACCAATCATCTGAAGTTTGATGGAATTCCAAGAATTTGAATCCAACTCTATCGATTCTTTGTCATGGGATCGACCAATCATCTGAAGTTTAATTGAATTCCAAGAACGCAAGAACAAAACTCTCGATTCTTTGTTATGGGATCAACCAATCAACTAAAGTTTGATGGAATTCCAAGAATTTTAATCCAACTCTATCGATTCTTTTTCATGGGATCGACCAATCATCTGAAGTTAGATGGAATTCCTAGAACGCATGAACAAAACTATCGATTCTTTGTCATGGGATGGACCAATCATCTGAAGTTTTATATATATATCCAAGAACGCATGAACAAAACTATCGATTCTTTGTCATGGGATCGACCAATCATCTGAAGTTTGATTGAATTCCAAGAACGCAAGAACAAAACTCTCGATTCTTTGTTATGGGATCGACCAATCAACTAAAGTTTGATGGAATTCCAAGAAAGCAAGACCAAAACTATCGATTCTTTGTCAGGGAATCGACCAATCACAACTGAAATTTGATAGAATTCAAAGAAAGCAAAACCAAAACTATCGATTCTTAGTCATGGGATTGACCAATCATCTGATGTTTAATGGAATTCCAAGAACGCAAAAACAAAACTATTGATTCTTTGTCATGGGATTGACCAATCACCTTAAGTTTGATGGAATTCCAAGAAAGCAAGACCAAAATTATCATTTCTTCGTCATGGGATCGACTAATCAACTGAAGTTTGATGTAATTCCAAGAACGCAAAAACAAAACTATCGATTCTTTGTCATGGTATCAACCAATCTACTGAAGTTTGATGGATATCCAAGAAAGCGAAACCAATACTATCGATTTTTTGTCATTGGATCGACCAATCTTCTGAAGTTTGATTGAATTCCAAGAATTTTAATCCAACTCTATCATTTCTTCGTCATGGGATCCACCAATCAACTGAAGTTGGATCGAATTCGAAGAAAGCAAGACCAAAACTAATTATTCATTGTCATGGGATCAACCAATCATCTGAAGTTTGATGGAATTCCAAGTAAGCAAGACCAAAACAATCGATTCTTTGTCATGGGATCGACCAATCATCTGAAGTTTGACGGAATTCCAAGAACGCAAGAACAAAACTATCGATTCTTTGTCATGTGATCGACCAATCTACTGAAGTTTGATTGAATTCCAAGAAAGCAAGACCAAAACTATCGATTCTTTGTTATGGGATCGACCAATCATCTGAAGTATGATGGAATTCCAAGAATTTGAATCCGAAACTATCATTTCTTCGTCATGGGATCCACCAATCAACTGAAGTTGGATGGAATTCCAAGTAAGCAAGACCAAAACTATCGATTCTTTTTCATGGGATCGACCAATCATCTGAAGTATGATGGAATTCCAAGAATTTGAATCCGAAACTATCATTTCTTCGTCATGGGATCGACGAATCATCTGAAGTTTGATGGAATTCCAAGAACAAAAGAACAAATCTATCGATTTTTTGTCATGGGATCGACCGATCATCTGAGGTTTAATGGAATTCCAAGAATTCGAATCCGAAACTATCATTTCTTCGTCATGGGAACGACCAATTAACTGAACTTTGATTGAATTCCAAGAAAGCAAGACCAAAACTATCGATTCTTTGCCAGGGAATCGACCAATCACAACTGAAATTTGATAGATTAATAACAAAGCAAGAACAAAACTATCGATTCTTTGTCATGGGATTGACCAATCTTCTGAAGTTTTTTTGAATTCCAAGAACGCAAGAACAGAAACTATCTATTCTTTGTTCTGGGATCGACCAATCATCGGAATTTTGATGGAATTCAAAGAAAACAAGACCAAAACTATCGATTCTTAGTCATGGGATTGACCAATCAACTAAAGTTTGATGGAATTCCAAGAATTTTAACCCAACTCTATCGATTCTTCTTCATGGGATCGACCAATCATCTGAAGTTAGATGGAATTCCAAGAAAGCAAGACCAAAACTATCGATTCGTTGTCATGGGATCGACCAATCATCTGAAGTTTGATGGATATTCAAGAAAGCGAGACCAAATATATCGATTCTTTGTCATGGGATCGACCAATCTTCTGAAGTTTGATGGAATTCCAAGAATTTGAATCCAACTCTATCGATTCATTGTCATGGGATCGACCAATCATCTGAAGTTTGATTGATTTCCAAGCACGCAAGACCAAAACTATTGATTCTTTGTCATGGGATCAACCAATCATCTGAAGTTTGATTGAATTCCAAGAACGCAAGAACAAAACTCTCGATTCTTTGTCATGGGATGGACCAAACATCTGAAGTTTGATGGAATTCCAAGAATTTGAATCCAACTCTATCGAATCATTGTCATGGGATCGACCAATCATCTGAAGTTTGATTGATTTCCAAGCACGCAAGACCAATACTATTGATTCTTTGTCATGGGATCAACCAATCATCTGAAGTTTGATTGAATTCCAAGAACGCAAGAACAAAACTCTCGATTCTTTATCATGGGATGGACCAATCATCTGAAGTTTTATACATATCCAAGAACGCATGAACAAAACTATCGATTCTTTGTCATGGGATCGACCAATCATCTGAAGTTTAATTGAATTCCAAGAACGCAAGAACAAAACTCTCGATTCTTTGTTATGGGATCAACCAATCAACTAAAGTTTGATGGAATTCCAAGAATTTTAATCCAACTCTATCGATTCTTTTACATGGGATCGACCAATCATCTGAAGTTAGATGGAATTCCTAGAACGCATGAACAAAACTATCGATTCTTTGTCATGGGATCGACCAATCATCTGAAGTTGATTGAATTCCAAGAACGCAAGAACAAAACTCTCGATTCTTTGTTATGGGATCGACCAATCAACTAAAGTTTCATGGAATTCCAAGAATTTTAATCCAACTCTATCGATTCTTTTTCATGGGATCGACCAATCATCTGAAGTTAGATGGAATTCCAAGAAAGCAAGACCAAAACTATTGATTCTTTGTCATGGGATCGACCAATCATCTGAAGTTTGATTGAATTCCAAGAACGCAAGAACAAAACTCTCGATTCTTTGATATGGGATCGACCAATCATCTGAAGTTTGATGGAATTCCAAGAATTTGAATCCAACTCGATCGATTCATTGTCATGGGATCGACCAATCAACTAAAGTTTCATGGAATTCCAAGAATTTTAATCCAACTCTATCGATTCTTTTTCATGGGATCGACCAATCATTTGAAGTTAGATGGAATTCCAAGAAAGCAAGACCAAAACTATTGATTCTTTGATATGGGATCTACCAATCATCTGAAGTTTGATTGAATTCCAAGAAAGCAAGACCAAAACTATCGATTCTTTGTTATGGGATCGACCAATCATCTGAAGTATGATTGAATTCCAAGAATTTGAATCCGAAACTATCATTTCTTCGTCATGGGATCGACGAATCATCTGAAGTTTGATGGAATTCCAAGAACAAAAGAACAAATCTATCGATTTTTTGTCATGGGATCGACCGATCATCTGAGGTTTAATGGAATTCCAAGAATTCGAATCCGAAACTATCATTTCTTCGACATGGGAACGACCAATCAACTGAACTTTGATTGAATTCCAAGAAAGCAAGACCAAAACTATCGATTCTTTGCCAGGGATTCGACCAATCACAACTGAAATTTGATAGATTTATATCAAAGCAAGAACAAAACTATCGATTCTTTGTCATGGGATTGACCAATCTTCTGAAGTTTTTTTGAATTCCAAGAACGCAAGAACAGAAACTATCTATTCTTTGTTCTGGGATCGACCAATCATCGGAATTTTGATGGAATTCAAAGAAAACAAGACCAAAACTATCGATTCTTAGTCATGGGATTGACCAATCATCTGAAGTTTGATGGAATTCCAAGAATTTGAATCCAACTCTATCGATTCTTTGTCATGGGATCGACCAATCATCTGAAGTTTAATTGAATTCCAAGAACGCAAGAACAAAACTCTCGATTCTTTGTTATGGGATCAACCAATCAACTAAAGTTTGATGGAATTCCAAGAATTTTAATCCAACTCTATCGATTCTTTTTCATGGGATCGACCAATCATCTGAAGTTTAATTGAATTCCAAGAACGCAAGAACAAAACTCTCGATTCTTTGTTATGGGATCAACCAATCAAATAAAGTTTGATGGAATTCCAAGAATTTTAATCCAACTCTATCGATTCTTTTTCATGGGATCGACCAATCATCTGAAGTTTTATATATATCCAAGAACGCATGAACAAAACTATCGATTCTTTGTCATGGGATCGACCAATCATCTGAAGTTTGATTGAATTCCAAGAACGCAAGAACAAAACTCTCGATTCTTTGTTATGGGATCGACCAATCAACTAAAGTTTGATGGAATTCCAAGAAAGCAAGACCAAAACTATCGATTCTTTGTCATGGGATCGACCAATCACAACTGAAATTTGATAGAATTCAAAGAAAGCAAAACCAAAACTATCGATTCTTAGTCATGGGATTGACCAATCATCTGATGTTTAATGGAATTCCAAGAACGCAAAAACAAAACTATTGATTCTTTGTCATGGGATTGACCAATCACCTTAAGTTTGATGGAATTCCAAGAAAGCAAGACCAAAATTATCATTTCTTCGTCATGGGATCGACTAATCAACTGAAGTTTGATGTAATTCCAAGAACGCAAAAACAAAACTATCGATTCTTTGTCATGGTATCAACCAATCTACTGAAGTTTGATGGATATCCAAGAAAGCGAAACCAATACTATCGATTTTTTGTCATTGGATCGACCAATCTTCTGAAGTTTGATTGAATTCCAAGAATTTTAATCCAACTCTATCATTTCTTCGTCATGGGATCCACCAATCAACTGAAGTTGGATCGAATTCGAAGAAAGCAAGACCAAAACTAATTATTCATTGTCATGGGATCAACCAATCATCTGAAGTTTGATGGAATTCCAAGTAAGCAAGAACAAAACTATCGATTCTTTGTCATGTGATCGACCAATCTACTGAAGTTTGATTGAATTCCAAGAAAGCAAGACCAAAACTATCGATTCTTTGTTATGGGATCGACCAATCATCTGAAGTATGATGGAATTCCAAGAATTTGAATCCGAAACTATCATTTCTTCGTCATGGGATCCACCAATCAACTGAAGTTGGATGGAATTCCAAGTAAGCAAGACCAAAACTATCGATTCTTTTTCATGGGATCGACCAATCATCTGAAGTATGATGGAATTCCAAGAATTTGAATCCGAAACTATCATTTCTTCGTCATGGGATCGACGAATCATCTGAAGTTTGATGGAATTCCAAGAACAAAAGAACAAATCTATCGATTTTTTGTCATGGGATCGACCGATCATCTGAGGTTTAATGGAATTCCAAGAATTCGAATCCGAAACTATCATTTCTTCGTCATGGGAACGACCAATTAACTGAACTTTGATTGAATTCCAAGAAAGCAAGACCAAAACTATCGATTCTTTGCCAGGGAATCGACCAATCACAACTGAAATTTGATAGATTAATAACAAAGCAAGAACAAAACTATCGATTCTTTGTCATGGGATTGACCAATCTTCTGAAGTTTTTTTGAATTC
Source organism: Cloeon dipterum (assembly GCF_949628265.1). NCBI lineage: Eukaryota > Metazoa > Arthropoda > Insecta > Ephemeroptera > Baetidae > Cloeon > Cloeon dipterum. Next base: position 782,097 of record NC_088786.1, on the reverse strand, counting down.
CAAGAACGCAAGAACAGAAACTATCTATTCTTTGTTCTGGGATCGACCAATCATCGGAATTTTGATGGAATTCAAAGAAAACAAGACCAAAACTATCGATTCTTAGTCATGGGATTGACCAATCAATTAAAGTTTGATGGAATTCCAAGAATTTTAACCCAACTCTATCGATTCTTCTTCATGGGATCGACCAATCATCTGAAGTTAGATGGAATTCCAAGAAAGCAAGACCAAAACTATCGATTCGTTGTCATGGGATCGACCAATCATCTGAAGTTTGATGGATATTCAAGAAAGCGAGACCAAATATATCGATTCTTTGTCATGGGATCGACCAATCTTCTGAAGTTTGATGGAATTCCAAGAATTTGAATCCAACTCTATCGATTCATTGTCATGGGATCGACCAATCATCTGAAGTTTGATTGATTTCCAAGCACGCAAGACCAAAACTATTGATTCTTTGTCATGGGATCAACCAATCATCTGAAGTTTGATTGAATTCCAAGAACGCAAGAACAAAACTCTCGATTCTTTGTCATGGGATGGACCAAACATCTGAAGTTTGATGGAATTCCAAGAATTTGAATCCAACTCTATCGAATCATTGTCATGGGATCGACCAATCATCTGAAGTTTGATTGATTTCCAAGCACGCAAGACCAATACTATTGATTCTTTGTCATGGGATCAACCAATCATCTGAAGTTTGATTGAATTCCAAGAACGCAAGAACAAAACTCTCGATTCTTTATCATGGGATGGACCAATCATCTGAAGTTTTATACATATCCAAGAACGCATGAACAAAACTATCGATTCTTTGTCATGGGATCGACCAATCATCTGAAGTTTAATTGAATTCCAAGAACGCAAGAACAAAACTCTCGATTCTTTGTTATGGGATCAACCAATCAACTAAAGTTTGATGGAATTCCAAGAATTTTATTCCAACTCTATCGATTCTTTTACATGGGATCGACCAATCATCTGAAGTTAGATGGAATTCCTAGAACGCATGAACAAAACTATCGATTCTTTGTCATGGGATCGACCAATCATCTGAAGTTGATTGAATTCCAAGAACGCAAGAACAAAACTCTCGATTCTTTGTTATGGGATCGACCAATCAACTAAAGTTTCATGGAATTCCAAGAATTTTAATCCAACTCTATCGATTCTTTTTCATGGGATCGACCAATCATCTGAAGTTAGATGGAATTCCAAGAAAGCAAGACCAAAACTATTGATTCTTTGTCATGGGATCGACCAATCATCTGAAGTTTGATTGAATTCCAAGAACGCAAGAACAAAACTCTCGATTCTTTGATATGGGATCGACCAATCATCTGAAGTTTGATGGATATTCAAGAAAGCGAGACCAAATATATTGATTCTTTGTTATGGGATCGACCAATCAACTAAAGTTTCATGGAATTCCAAGAATTTTAATCCAACTCTATCGATTCTTTTTCATGGCATCGACCAATCATCTGAAGTTAGATGGAATTCCAAGAAAGCAAGACCAAAACTATTGATTCTTTGTCATGGGATCGACCAATCATCTGAAGTTTGATTGAATTCCAAGAACGCAAGAACAAAACTCTCGATTCTTTATCATGGGATGGACCAATCATCTGAAGTTTTATACATATCCAAGAACGCATGAACAAAACTATCGATTCTTTGTCATGGGATCGACCAATCATCTGAAGTTTAATTGAATTCCAAGAACGCAAGAACAAAACTCTCGATTCTTTGTTATGGGATCAACCAATCAACTAAAGTTTGATGGAATTCCAAGAATTTTAATCCAACTCTATCGATTCTTTTACATGGGATCGACCAATCATCTGAAGTTAGATGGAATTCCTAGAACGCATGAACAAAACTATCGATTCTTTGTCATGGGATCGACCAATCATCTGAAGTTGATTGAATTCCAAGAACGCAAGAACAAAACTCTCGATTCTTTGTTATGGGATCGACCAATCAACTAAAGTTTCATGGAATTCCAAGAATTTTAATCCAACTCTATCGATTCTTTTTCATGGGATCGACCAATCATCTGAAGTTAGATGGAATTCCAAGAAAGCTAGACCAAAACTATTGATTCTTTGTCATGGGATCGACCAATCATCTGAAGTTTGATTGAATTCCAAGAACGCAAGAACAAAACTCTCGATTCTTTGATATGGGATCGACCAATCTTCTGAAGTTTGATGGAATTCCAAGAATTTGAATCCAACTCTATCGATTCATTGTCATGGGATCGACCAATCATCTGAAGTTTGATTGATTTCCAAGCACGCAAGACCAAAACTATTGATTCTTTGTCATGGGATCAACCAATCATCTGAAGTTTGATTGAATTCCAAGAACGCAAGAACAAAACTCTCGATTCTTTGTCATGGGATGGACCAAACATCTGAAGTTTGATGGAATTCCAAGAATTTGAATCCAACTCTATCGAATCATTGTCATGGGATCGACCAATCATCTGAAGTTTGATTGATTTCCAAGCACGCAAGACCAATACTATTGATTCTTTGTCATGGGATCAACCAATCATCTGAAGTTTGATTGAATTCCAAGAACGCAAGAACAAAACTCTCGATTCTTTATCATGGGATGGACCAATCATCTGAAGTTTTATACATATCCAAGAACGCATGAACAAAACTATCGATTCTTTGTCATGGGATCGACCAATCATCTGAAGTTGATTGAATTCCAAGAACGCAAGAACAAAACTCTCGATTCTTTGTTATGGGATCGACCAATCAACTAAAGTTTCATGGAATTCCAAGAATTTTAATCCAACTCTATCGATTCTTTTTCATGGGATCGACCAATCATCTGAAGTTAGATGGAATTCCAAGAAAGCAAGACCAAAACTATTGATTCTTTGTCATGGGATCGACCAATCATCTGAAGTTTGATTGAATTCCAAGAACGCAAGAACAAAACTCTCGATTCTTTGATATGGGATCGACCAATCATCTGAAGTTTGATGGATATTCAAGAAAGCGAGACCAAATATATTGATTCTTTGTTATGGGATCGACCAATCAACTAAAGTTTCATGGAATTCCAAGAATTTTAATCCAACTCTATCGATTCTTTTTCATGGCATCGACCAATCATCTGAAGTTAGATGGAATTCCAAGAAAGCAAGACCAAAACTATTGATTCTTTGTCATGGGATCGACCAATCATCTGAAGTTTGATTGAATTCCAAGAACGCAAGAACAAAACTCTCGATTCTTTATCATGGGATGGACCAATCATCTGAAGTTTTATACATATCCAAGAACGCATGAACAAAACTATCGATTCTTTGTCATGGGATCGACCAATCATCTGAAGTTTAATTGAATTCCAAGAACGCAAGAACAAAACTCTCGATTCTTTGTTATGGGATCAACCAATCAACTAAAGTTTGATGGAATTCCAAGAATTTTAATCCAACTCTATCGATTCTTTTACATGGGATCGACCAATCATCTGAAGTTAGATGGAATTCCTAGAACGCATGAACAAAACTATCGATTCTTTGTCATGGGATCGACCAATCATCTGAAGTTGATTGAATTCCAAGAACGCAAGAACAAAACTCTCGATTCTTTGTTATGGGATCGACCAATCAACTAAAGTTTCATGGAATTCCAAGAATTTTAATCCAACTCTATCGATTCTTTTTCATGGGATCGACCAATCATCTGAAGTTAGATGGAATTCCAAGAAAGCTAGACCAAAACTATTGATTCTTTGTCATGGGATCGACCAATCATCTGAAGTTTGATTGAATTCCAAGAACGCAAGAACAAAACTCTCGATTCTTTGATATGGGATCGACCAATCATCTGAAGTTTGATGGATATTCAAGAAAGCGAGACCAAATATATCGATTCTTTGTTATGGGATCGACCAATCAACTAAAGTTTCATGGAATTCCAAGAATTTTAATCCAACTCTATCGATTCTTTTTCATGGCATCGACCAATCATCTGAAGTTAGATGGAATTCCAAGAAAGCAAGACCAAAACTATTGATTCTTTGTCATGGGATCGACCAATCATCTGAAGTTTGATTGAATTCCAAGAACGCAAGAACAAAACTCTCGATTCTTTGATATGGGATCGACCAATCATCTGAAGTTTGATGGATATTCAAGAAAGCGAGACCAAATATATCGATTCTTTGTCATGGGATCGACCAATCTTCTGAAGTTTGATTGAATTCGAGGAACGCAAAAACAAAACTATCGATTCTTTGTCATGGGATCGACCAATCATCTGAAGTTTGATGGAATTCCAAGAATTTGAATCCAACTCGATCGATTCATTGTCATGGGATCGACCAATCATCTGAAGTTTGATTGTTTTCCAATCACGAAAGACCAAAACTATTGATTCTTTGTCATGGGATCGACCAATCATTTGAATTTTGATGGATATTCAAGAAAGCGAGACCAACTATATCGATTCTTTGTCATGGGATCGACCAATCTTCTGAAGTTTGATTGAATTCGAGGAACGCAAGACCAAAACTATTGATTCTTTGTCATGGGATGGACCAATCATCTGAAGTTTTATATATATCCAAGAACGCATGAACAAAACTATCGATTCTTTGTCATGGGATCGACCAATCATCTGAAGTTTAATTGAATTCCAAGAACGCAAGAACAAAACTCTCGATTCTTTGTTATGGGATCAACCAATCAACTAAAGTTTCATGGAATTCCAAGAATTTTAATCCAACTCTATCGATTCTTTTTCATGGGATCGACCAATCATTTGAAGTTAGATGGAATACCAAGAAAGCAAGACCAAAACTATTGATTCTTTGATATGGGATCTACCAATCATCTGAAGTTTGATTGAATTCCAAGAAAGCAAGACCAAAACTATCGATTCTTTGTTATGGGGTCGACCAATCATCTGAAGTATGATGGAATTCCAAGAATTTGAATCCGAAACTATCATTTCTTCGTCATGGGATCGACGAATCATCTGAAGTTTGATGGAATTCCAAGAACAAAAGAACAAATCTATCGATTTTTTGTCATGGGATCGACCGATCATCTGAGGTTTAATGGAATTCCAAGAATTCGAATCCGAAACTATCATTTCTTCGACATGGGAACGACCAATTAACTGAACTTTGATTGAATTCCAAGAAAGCAAGACCAAAACTATCGATTCTTTGCCAGGGATTCGACCAATCACAACTGAAATTTGATAGATTTATATCAAAGCAAGAACAAAACTATCGATTCTTTGTCATGGGATTGACCAATCTTCTGAAGTTTTTTTGAATTCCAAGAACGCAAGAACAGAAACTATCTATTCTTTGTTCTGGGATCGACCAATCATCGGAATTTTGATGGAATTCAAAGAAAACAAGACCAAAACTATCGATTCTTAGTCATGGGATTGACCAATCATCTGAAGTTTGATGGAATTCCAAGAATTTGAATCCAACTCTATCGATTCTTTGTCATGGGATCGACCAATCATCTGAAGTTTAATTGAATTCCAAGAACGCAAGAACAAAACTCTCGATTCTTTGTTATGGGATCAACCAATCAACTAAAGTTTGATGGAATTCCAAGAATTTTAATCCAACTCTATCGATTCTTTTTCATGGGATCGACCAATCATCTGAAGTTTAATTGAATTCCAAGAACGCAAGAACAAAACTCTCGATTCTTTAATATGGGATCAACCAATCAAATAAAGTTTGATGGAATTCCAAGAATTTTAATCCAACTCTATCGATTCTTTTTCATGGGATCGACCAATCATCTGAAGTTAGATGGAATTCCTAAAACGCATGAACAAAACTATCGATTCTTTGTCATGGGATGGACCAATCATCTGAAGTTGTATATATATCCAAGAACGCATGAACAAAACTATCGATTCTTTGTCATGGGATCGACCAATCATCTGAAGTTTGATTGAATTCCAAGAACGCAAGAACAAAACTCTCGATTCTTTGTTATGGGATCGACCAATCAACTAAAGTTTGATGGAATTCCATGAATTTTAATCCAACGCTATCGATTCTTTTTCATGAGATTGACCAATCATCTGAAGTTAGATGGAATTCCAAGAAAGCGAGACCAAATATATCGATTCTTTGTCATGGGATCGACCAATCTTCTGAAGTTTGATTGATTTCCAAGCACGCAAGACCAAAACTATTGATTCTTTGTCATGGGATCAACCAATCATCTGAAGTTTGATTGAATTCCAAGAACGCAAGAACAAAACTCTCGATTCTTTGTCATGGGATGGACCAAACATCTGAAGTTTGATGGAATTCCAAGAATTTGAATCCAACTCTATCGATTCATTGTCATGGGATCGACCAATCATCTGAAGTTTGATTGATTTCCAAGCACGCAAGACCAAAACTATTGATTCTTTGTCATGGGATCAACCAATCATCTGAAATTTGATTGAATTCCAAGAACGCAAGAACAAAACTCTCGATTCTTTATCATGGGATGGACCAATCATCTGAAGTTTTATACATATCCAAGAACGCATGAACAAAACTATCGATTCTTTGTCATGGGATCGACCAATCATCTGAAGTTTAATTGAATTCCAAGAACGCAAGAACAAAACTCTCGATTCTTTGTTATGGGATCAACCAATCAACTAAAGTTTGATGGAATTCCAAGAATTTTAATCCAACTCTATCGATTCTTTTACATGGGATCGACCAATCATCTGAAGTTAGATGGAATTCCTAGAACGCATGAACAAAACTATCGATTCTTTGTCATGGGATCGACCAATCATCTGAAGTTGATTGAATTCCAAGAACGCAAGAACAAAACTCTCCATTCTTTGTTATGGGATCGACCAATCAACTAAAGTTTCATGGAATTCCAAGAATTTTAATCCAACTCTATCGATTCTTTTTCATGGGATCGACCAATCATCTGAAGTTAGATGGAATTCCAAGAAAGCTAGACCAAAACTATTGATTCTTTGTCATGGGATCGACCAATCATCTGAAGTTTGATTGAATTCCAAGAACGCAAGAACAAAACTCTCGATTCTTTGATATGGGATCGACCAATCATCTGAAGTTTGATGGATATTCAAGAAAGCGAGACCAAATATATCGATTCTTTGTTATGGGATCGACCAATCAACTAAAGTTTCATGGAATTCCAAGAATTTTAATCCAACTCTATCGATTCTTTTTCATGGCATCGACCAATCATCTGAAGTTAGATGGAATTCCAAGAAAGCAAGACCAAAACTATTGATTCTTTGTCATGGGATCGACCAATCATCTGAAGTTTGATTGAATTCCAAGAACGCAAGAACAAAACTCTCGATTCTTTGATATGGGATCGACCAATCATCTGAAGTTTGATGGATATTCAAGAAAGCGAGACCAAATATATCGATTCTTTGTCATGGGATCGACCAATCTTCTGAAGTTTGATTGAATTCGAGGAACGCAAAAACAAAACTATCGATTCTTTGTCATGGGATCGACCAATCATCTGAAGTTTGATGGAATTCCAAGAATTTGAATCCAACTCGATCGATTCATTGTCATGGGATCGACCAATCATCTGAAGTTTGATTGTTTTCCAATCACGAAAGACCAAAACTATTGATTCTTTGTCATGGGATCGACCAATCATTTGAATTTTGATGGATATTCAAGAAAGCGAGACCAACTATATCGATTCTTTGTCATGGGATCGACCAATCTTCTGAAGTTTGATTGAATTCGAGGAACGCAAGACCAAAACTATTGATTCTTTGTCATGGGATGGACCAATCATCTGAAGTTTTATATATATCCAAGAACGCATGAACAAAACTATCGATTCTTTGTCATGGGATCGACCAATCATCTGAAGTTTAATTGAATTCCAAGAACGCAAGAACAAAACTCTCGATTCTTTGTTATGGGATCAACCAATCAACTAAAGTTTCATGGAATTCCAAGAATTTTAATCCAACTCTATCGATTCTTTTTCATGGGATCGACCAATCATTTGAAGTTAGATGGAATTCCAAGAAAGCAAGACCAAAACTATTGATTCTTTGATATGGGATCTACCAATCATCTGAAGTTTGATTGAATTCCAAGAAAGCAAGACCAAAACTATCGATTCTTTGTTATGGGGTCGACCAATCATCTGAAGTATGATGGAATTCCAAGAATTTGAATCCGAAACTATCATTTCTTCGTCATGGGATCGACGAATCATCTGAAGTTTGATGGAATTCCAAGAACAAAAGAACAAATCTATCGATTTTTTGTCATGGGATCGACCGATCATCTGAGGTTTAATGGAATTCCAAGAATTCGAATCCGAAACTATCATTTCTTCGACATGGGAACGACCAATTAACTGAACTTTGATTGAATTCCAAGAAAGCAAGACCAAAACTATCGATTCTTTGCCAGGGATTCGACCAATCACAACTGAAATTTGATAGATTTATATCAAAGCAAGAACAAAACTATCGATTCTTTGTCATGGGATTGACCAATCTTCTGAAGTTTTTTTGAATTCCAAGAACGCAAGAACAGAAACTATCTATTCTTTGTTCTGGGATCGACCAATCATCGGAATTTTGATGGAATTCAAAGAAAACAAGACCAAAACTATCGATTCTTAGTCATGGGATTGACCAATCATCTGAAGTTTGATGGAATTCCAAGAATTTGATTCCAACTCTATCGATTCTTTGTCATGGGATCGACCAATCATCTGAAGTTTAATTGAATTCCAAGAACGCAAGAACAAAACTCTCGATTCTTTGTTATGGGATCAACCAATCAACTAAAGTTTGATGGAATTCCAAGAATTTTAATCCAACTCTATCGATTCTTTTTCATGGGATCGACCAATCATCTGAAGTTTAATTGAATTCCAAGAACGCAAGAACAAAACTCTCGATTCTTTAATATGGGATCAACCAATCAAATAAAGTTTGATGGAATTCCAAGAATTTTAATCCAACTCTATCGATTCTTTTTCATGGGATCGACCAATCATCTGAAGTTAGATGGAATTCCTAGAACGCATGAACAAAACTATCGATTCTTTGTCATGGGATGGACCAATCATCTGAAGTTGTATATATATCCAAGAACGCATGAACAAAACTATCGATTCTTTGTCATGGGATCGACCAATCATCTGAAGTTTGATTGAATTCCAAGAACGCAAGAACAAAACTCTCGATTCTTTGTTATGGGATCGACCAATCAACTAAAGTTTGATGGAATTCCAAGAATTTTAATCCAACGCTATCGATTCTTTTTCATGAGATTGACCAATCATCTGAAGTTAGATGGAATTCCAAGAAAGCGAGACCAAATATATCGATTCTTTGTCATGGGATCGACCAATCTTCTGAAGTTTGATTGATTTCCAAGCACGCAAGACCAAAACTATTGATTCTTTGTCATGGGATCAACCAATCATCTGAAGTTTGATTGAATTCCAAGAACGCAAGAACAAAACTCTCGATTCTTTGTCATGGGATGGACCAAACATCTGAAGTTTGATGGAATTCCAAGAATTTGAATCCAACTCTATCGATTCATTGTCATGGGATCGACCAATCATCTGAAGTTTGATTGATTTCCAAGCACGCAAGACCAAAACTATTGATTCTTTGTCATGGGATCAACCAATCATCTGAAGTTTGATTGAATTCCAAGAACGCAAGAACAAAACTCTCGATTCTTTATCATGGGATGGACCAATCATCTAAAGTTTTATACATATCCAAGAACGCATGAACAAAACTATCGATTCTTTGTCATGGGATCGACCAATCATCTGAAGTTTAATTGAATTCCAAGAACGCAAGAACAAAACTCTCGATTCTTTGTTATGGGATCAACCAATCAACTAAAGTTTGATGGAATTCCAAGAATTTTAATCCAACTCTATCGATTCTTTTTCATGGGATCGACCAATCATCTGAAGTTAGATGGAATTCCTAGAACGCATGAACAAAACTATCGATTCTTTGTCATGGGATCGACCAATCATCTGAAGTTGATTGAATTCCAAGAACGCAAGAACAAAACTCTCGATTCTTTGTTATGGGATCGACCAATCAACTAAAGTTTCATGGAATTCCAAGAATTTTAATCCTACTCTATCGATTCTTTTTCATGGGATCGACCAATCATCTGAAGTTAGATGGAATTCCAAGAAAGCAAGACCAAAACTATTGATTCTTCGTCATGGGATCGACCAATCATCTGAAGTTTGATTGAATTCCAAGAACGCAAGAACAAAACTCTCGATTCTTTGATATGGGATCGACCAATCATCTGAAGTTTAATTGAATTCCAAGAACGCAAGAACAAAACTCTCGATTCTTTGTTATGGGATCAACCAATCAAATAAAGTTTGATGGAATTCCAAGAATTTTAATCCAACTCTATCGATTCTTTTTCATGGGATCGACCAATCATCTGAAGTTTGATTGAATTCCAAGAAAGCAAGACCAAAACTATCGATTTTTTGTCAGGGAATCGACCAATCACAACTGAAATTTGATAGAATTCAAAGAAAGCAAAACCAAAACTATCGATTCTTAGTCATGGGATTGACCAATCATCTGATGTTTAATGGAATTCCAAGAACGCAAAAACAAAACTATTGATTCTTTGTCATGGGATTGACCAATCACCTGAAGTTTGATGGAATTCCAAGAAAGCAAGACCAAAATTATCATTTCTTCGTCATGGGATCGACTAATCAACTGAAGTTTGATGTAATTCCAAGAACGCAAAAACAAAACTATCGATTCTTTGTCATGGTATCAACCAATCTACTGAAGTTTGATGGATATCCAAGAAAGCGAAACCAATACTATCGATTTTTTGTCATTGGATCGACCAATCTTCTGAAGTTTGATTGAATTCCAAGAATTTTAATCCAACTCTATCATTTCTTCGTCATGGGATCCACCAATCAACTGAAGTTGGATCGAATTCGAAGAAAGCAAGACCAAAACTAATTATTCATTGTCATGGGATCAACCAATCATCTGAAGTTTGATGGAATTCCAAGTAAGCAAGAACAAAACTATCGATTCTTTGTCATGTGATCGACCAATCTACTGAAGTTTGATTGAATTCCAAGAAAGCAAGACCAAAACTATCGATTCTTTGTTATGGGATCGACCAATCATCTGAAGTATGATGGAATTCCAAGAATTTGAATCCGAAACTATCATTTCATCGTCATGGGATCCACCAATCAACTGAAGTTGGATGGAATTCCAAGTAAGCAAGACCAAAACTATCGATTCTTTTTCATGGGATCGACCAATCATCTGAAGTATGATGGAATTCCAAGAATTTGAATCAAAAACTATCATTTCTTCGTCATGGGATCGACGAATCATCTGAAGTTTGATGGAATTCCAAGAACAAAAGAACAAATCTATCGATTTTTTGTCATGGGATCGACCGATCATCTGAGGTTTAATGGAATTCCAAGAATTCGAATCCGAAACTATCATTTCTTCGTCATGGGAACGACCAATTAACTGATCTTTGATTGAATTCCAAGAAAGCAAGACCAAAACTATCGATTCTTTGCCAGGGAATCGACCAATCACAACTGAAATTTGATAGATTAATAACAAAGCAAGAACAAAACTATCGATTCTTTGTCATGGGATTGACCAATCTTCTGAAGTTTTTTTGAATTCCAAGAACGCAAGAACACAAACTATCTATTCTTTGTTCTGGGATCGACCAATCATCGGAATTTTGATGGAATTCAAAGAAAACAAGACCAAAACTATCGATTCTTAGTCATGGGATTGACCAATCAACTAAAGTTTGATGGAATTCCAAGAATTTTAACCCAACTCTATCGATTCTTCTTCATGGGATCGACCAATCATCTGAAGTTAGATGGAATTCCAAGAAAGCAAGACCAAAACTATCGATTCGTTGTCATGGGATCGACCAATCATCTGAAGTTTGATGGATATTCAAGAAAGCGAGACCAAATATATCGATTCTTTGTCATGGGATCGACCAATCTTCTGAAGTTTGATGGAATTCCAAGAATTTGAATCCAACTCTATCGATTCATTGTCATGGGATCGACCAATCATCTGAAGTTTGATTGATTTCCAAGCACGCAAGACCAAAACTATTGATTCTTTGTCATGGGATCAACCAATCATCTGAAGTTTGATTGAATTCCAAGAACGCAAGAACAAAACTCTCGATTCTTTGTCATGGGATGGACCAAACATCTGAAGTTTGATGGAATTCCAAGAATTTGAATCCAACTCTATCGATTCATTGTCATGGGATCGACCAATCATCTGAAGTTTGATTGATTTCCAAGCACGCAAGACCAATACTATTGATTCTTTGTCATGGGATCAACCAATCATCTGAAGTTTGATTGAATTCCAAGAACGCAAGAACAAAACTCTCGATTCTTTATCATGGGATGGACCAATCATCTGAAGTTTTATACATATCCAAGAACGCATGAACAAAACTATCGATTCTTTGTCATGGGATCGACCAATCATCTGAAGTTTAATTGAATTCCAAGAACGCAAGAACAAAACTCTCGATTCTTTGTTATGGGATCAACCAATCAACTAAAGTTTGATGGAATTCCAAGAATTTTATTCCAACTCTATCGATTCTTTTACATGGGATCGACCAATCATCTGAAGTTAGATGGAATTCCTAGAACGCATGAACAAAACTATCGATTCTTTGTCATGGGATCGACCAATCATCTGAAGTTGATTGAATTCCAAGAACGCAAGAACAAAACTCTCGATTCTTTGTTATGGGATCAACCAATCAACTAAAGTTTCATGGAATTCCAAGAATTTTAATCCAACTCTATCGATTCTTTTTCATGGGATCGACCAATCATCTGAAGTTAGATGGAATTCCAAGAAAGCAAGACCAAAACTATTGATTCTTTGTCATGGGATCGACCAATCATCTGAAGTTTGATTGAATTCCAAGAACGCAAGAACAAAACTCTCGATTCTTTGATATGGGATCGACCAATCATCTGAAGTTTGATGGATATTCGAGAAAGCGAGACCAAATATATCGATTCTTTGTTATGGGATCGACCAATCAACTAAAGTTTCATGGAATTCCAAGAATTTTAATCCAACTCTATCGATTCTTTTTCATGGCATCGACCAATCATCTGAAGTTAGATGGAATTCCAAGAAAGCAAGACCAAAACTATTGATTCTTTGTCATGGGATCGACCAATCATCTGAAGTTTGATTGAATTCCAAGAACGCAAGAACAAAACTCTCGATTCTTTGATATGGGATCGACCAATCATCTGAAGTTTGATGGATATTCAAGAAAGCGAGACCAAATATATCGATTCTTTGTCATGGGATCGACCAATCATCTGAAGTTTGATGGAATTCCAAGAATTTGAATCCAACTCGATCGATTCATTGTCATGGGATCGACCAATCATCTGAAGTTTGATTGTTTTCCAATCACGAAAGACCAAAACTATTGATTCTTTGTCATGGGATCGACCAATCATTTGAATTTTGATGGATATTCAAGAAAGCGAGACCAACTATATCGATTCTTTGTCATGGGATCGACCAATCTTCTGAAGTTTGATTGAATTCGAGGAATGCAAGAACAAAACTATCGATTCTTTGTCATGGGATCGACCAATCATCTGAAGTTTGATGGAATTCCAAAAACGCAAGAACAAAACTCTCGATTCTTTGTCATGGGATCGACCAATCATCTGAAGTTTGATTGATTTCCAAGACCGCAAGACCAAAACTATTGATTCTTTGTCATGGGATGGACCAATCATCTGAAGTTTTATATATATCCAAGAACGCATGAACAAAACTATCGATTCTTTGTCATGGGATCGACCAATCATCTGAAGTTTAATTGAATTCCAAGAACGCAAGAACAAAACTCTCGATTCTTTGTTATGGGATCAACCAATCAACTAAAGTTTCATGGAATTCCAAGAATTTTAATCCAACTCTATCGATTCTTTTTCATGGGATCGACCAATCATTTGAAGTTAGATGGAATTCCAAGAAAGCAAGACCAAAACTATTGATTCTTTGATATGAGATCTACCAATCATCTGAAGTTTGATTGAATTCCAAGAAAGCAAGACCAAAACTATCGATTCTTTGTTATGGGATCGACCAATCATCTGAAGTATGATGGAATTCCAAGAATTTGAATCCGAAACTATCATTTCTTCGTCATGGGATCGACGAATCATCTGAAGTTTGATGGAATTCCAAGAACAAAAGAACAAATCTATCGATTTTTTGTCATGGGATCGACCGATCATCTGAGGTTTAATGGAATTCCAAGAATTCGAATCCGAAACTATCATTTCTTCGACACGGGAACGACCAATTAACTGAACTTTGATTGAATTCCAAGAAAGCAAGACCAAAACTATCGATTCTTTGCCAGGGATTCGACCAATCACAACTGAAAATTGATAGATTTATATCAAAGCAAGAACAAAACTATCGATTCTTTGTCATGGGATTGACCAATCTTCTGAAGTTTTTTTGAATTCCAAGAACGCAAGAACAGAAACTATCTATTCTTTGTTCTGGGATCGACCAATCATCGGAATTTTGATGGAATTCAAAGAAAACAAGACCAAAACTATCGATTCTTAGTCATGGGATTGACCAATCATCTGAAGTTTGATTGATTTCCAAGCACGCAAGACCAATACTATTGATTCTTTGTCATGGGATCAACCAATCATCTGAAGTTTGATTGAATTCCAAGAACGCAAGAACAAAACTCTCGATTCTTTATCATGGGATGGACCAATCATCTGAAGTTTTATACATATCCAAGAACGCATGAACAAAACTATCGATTCTTTGTCATGGGATCGACCAATCATCTGAAGTTTAATTGAATTCCAAGAACGCAAGAACAAAACTCTCGATTCTTTAATATGGGATCAACCAATCAAATAAAGTTTGATGGAATTCCAAGAATTTTAATCCAACTCTATCGATTCTTTTTCATGGGATCGACCAATCATCTGAAGTTAGATGGAATTCCTAGAACGCATGAACAAAACTATCGATTCTTTGTCATGGGATGGACCAATCATCTGAAGTTGTATATATATCCAAGAACGCATGAACAAAACTATCGATTCTTTGTCATGGGATCGACCAATCATCTGAAGTTTGATTGAATTCCAAGAACGCAAGAACAAAACTCTCGATTCTTTGTTATGGGATCGACCAATCAACTAAAGTTTGATGGAATTCCAAGAATTTTAATCCAACGCTATCGATTCTTTTTCATGAGATCGACCAATCATCTGAAGTTAGATGGAATTCCAAGAAAGCGAGACCAAATATATCGATTCTTTGTCATGGGATCGACCAATCTTCTGAAGTTTGATTGATTTCCAAGCACGCAAGACCAAAACTATTGATTCTTTGTCATGGGATCAACCAATCATCTGAAGTTTGATTGAATTCCAAGAACGCAAGAACAAAACTCTCGATTCTTTGTCATGGGATGGACCAAACATCTGAAGTTTGATGGAATTCCAAGAATTTGAATCCAACTCTATCGATTCATTGTCATGGGATCGACCAATCATCTGAAGTTTGATTGATTTCCAAGCACGCAAGACCAAAACTATTGATTCTTTGTCATGGGATCAACCAATCATCTGAAGTTTGATTGAATTCCAAGAACGCAAGAACAAAACTCTCGATTCTTTATCATGGGATGGACCAATCATCTGAAGTTTTATACATATCCAAGAACGCATGAACAAAACTATCGATTCTTTGTCATGGGATCGACCAATCATCTGAAGTTTAATTGAATTCCAAGAACGCAAGAACAAAACTCTCGATTCTTTGTTATGGGATCAACCAATCAACTAAAGTTTGATGGAATTCCAAGAATTTTAATCCAACTCTATCGATTCTTTTTCATGGGATCGACCAATCATCTGAAGTTAGATGGAATTCCTAGAACGCATGAACAAAACTATCGATTCTTTGTCATGGGATCGACCAATCATCTGAAGTTGATTGAATTCCAAGAACGCAAGAACAAAACTCTCGATTCTTTGTTATGGGATCGACCAATCAACTAAAGTTTCATGGAATTCCAAGAATTTTAATCCTACTCTATCGATTCTTTTTCATGGGATCGACCAATCATCTGAAGTTAGATGGAATTCCAAGAAAGCAAGACCAAAACTATTGATTCTTTGTCATGGGATCGACCAATCATCTGAAGTTTGATTGAATTCCAAGAACGCAAGAACAAAACTCTCGATTCTTTGATATGGGATCGACCAATCATCTGAAGTTTGATGGATATTCAAGAAAGCGAGACCAAATATTTCGATTCTTTTTCATGGGATCGACCAATCATCTGAAGTTTAATTGAATTCCAAGAACGCAAGAACAAAACTCTCGATTCTTTGTTATAAGATCAACCAATCAAATAAAGTTTGATGGAATTCCAAGAATTTTAATCCAACTCTATCGATTCTTTTTCATGGGATCGACCAATCATCTGAAGTTAGATGGAATTCCTAGAACGCATGAACAAAACTATCGATTCTTTGTCATGGGATGGACCAATCATCTGAAGTTTTATATATATCCAAGAACGCATGAACAAAACTATGGATTCTTTGTCATGGGATCGACCAATCATCTGAAGTTTGATTGAATTCCAAGGACGCAAGAACAAAACTCTCGATTCTTTGTTATGGGATCGACCAATCATCTGAAGTTTGATTGAATTTCAAGAACGCAAGAACAAAACTCTCGATTCTTTGATATGGGATCGACCAATCATCTGAAGTTTGATGGATATTCAAGAAAGCGAGACCAAATATATCGATTCTTTGTCATGGGATCGACCAATCTTCTGAAGTTTGATTGAATTTGAGGAACGCAAGAACAAAACTATCGATTCTTTGTCATGGGATCGACCAAGCATCTGAAGTTTGATGGAATTCCAAGAATTTGAATCCAACTCTATCAATTCATTGTCATGGGATCGACCAATCATCTGAAGTTTGATTGATTTCCAAGCACGAAAGACCAAAACTTTTGATTCTTTGTCATGGGATCGACCAATCATCTGAAGTTTTGTGGATATTCAAGAAAGCGAGACCAAATATATCGATTCTTTGTCATGGGATCGACCAATCTTCTGAAGTTTGATTGAATTCGAGGAACGCAAGAACGAAACTATCGATTCTTTGTCATGGGATCGACCAATCATCTGAAGTTTGATGGAATTCCAAGAATTTGAATCCAACTCGATCGATTCATTGTCATGGGATCGACCAATCATCTGAAGTTTGATTAATTTCCAAGCACGAAAGACCAAAACTATTGATTCTTTGTCATGGGATCGACCAATCATTTGAAGTTTGATGGATATTCAAGAAAGCGAGACCAACTATATCGATTCTTTGTCATGGGATCGACCAATCTTCTGAAGTTTGATTGAATTCGAGGAACGCAAGATTAAAACTATCGATTCTTTGTCATGGGATGGACCAATCATCTGAAGTTTTATATATATCCAAGAACGCATGAACAAAACTATCGATTCTTTGTCATGGGATCGACCAATCATCTGAAGTTTGATTGAATTCCAAGAACGCAAGAACAAAACTCTCGATTCTTTGTTATGGGATCGACCAATCAACTAAAGTTTGATGGAATTCCAAGAATTTTAATCCAACTCTATCGATTCTTTTTCATGGGATCGACCAATCATCTGAAGTTAGATGGAATTCCTAGAACGCATGAACAAAACTATCGATTCTTTGTCATGGGATGGACCAATCATCTGAAGTTGTATATATATCCAAGAACGCATGAACAAAACTATCGATTCTTTGTCATGGGATCGACCAATCATCTGAAGTTTGATTGAATTCCAAGAACGCAAGAACAAAACTCTCGATTCTTTGTTATGGGATCGACCAATCAACTAAAGTTTGATGGAATTCCAAGAATTTTAATCCAACGCTATCGATTCTTTTTCATGAGATCGACCAATCATCTGAAGTTAGATGGAATTCCAAGAAAGCGAGACCAAATATATCGATTCTTTGTCATGGGATCGACCAATCTTCTGAAGTTTGATTGATTTCCAAGCACGCAAGACCAAAACTATTGATTCTTTGTCATGGGATCAACCAATCATCTGAAGTTTGATTGAATTCCAAGAACGCAAGAACAAAACTCTCGATTCTTTGTCATGGGATGGACCAAACATCTGAAGTTTGATGGAATTCCAAGAATTTGAATCCAACTCTATCGATTCATTGTCATGGGATCGACCAATCATCTGAAGTTTGATTGATTTCCAAGCACGCAAGACCAAAACTATTGATTCTTTGTCATGGGATCAACCAATCATCTGAAGTTTGATTGAATTCCAAGAACGCAAGAACAAAACTCTCGATTCTTTATCATGGGATGGACCAATCATCTGAAGTTTTATACATATCCAAGAACGCATGAACAAAACTATCGATTCTTTGTCATGGGATCGACCAATCATCTGAAGTTTAATTGAATTCCAAGAACGCAAGAACAAAACTCTCGATTCTTTGTTATGGGATCAACCAATCAACTAAAGTTTGATGGAATTCCAAGAATTTTAATCCAACTCTATCGATTCTTTTTCATGGGATCGACCAATCATCTGAAGTTAGATGGAATTCCTAGAACGCATGAACAAAACTATCGATTCTTTGTCATGGGATCGACCAATCATCTGAAGTTGATTGAATTCCAAGAACGCAAGAACAAAACTCTCGATTCTTTGTTATGGGATCGACCAATCAACTAAAGTTTCATGGAATTCCAAGAATTTTAATCCTACTCTATCGATTCTTTTTCATGGGATCGACCAATCATCTGAAGTTAGATGGAATTCCAAGAAAGCAAGACCAAAACTATTGATTCTTTGTCATGGGATCGACCAATCATCTGAAGTTTGATTGAATTCCAAGAACGCAAGAACAAAACTCTCGATTCTTTGATATGGGATCGACCAATCATCTGAAGTTTGATGGATATTCAAGAAAGCGAGACCAAATATTTCGATTCTTTTTCATGGGATCGACCAATCATCTGAAGTTTAATTGAATTCCAAGAACGCAAGAACAAAACTCTCGATTCTTTGTTATAAGATCAACCAATCAAATAAAGTTTGATGGAATTCCAAGAATTTTAATCCAACTCTATCGATTCTTTTTCATGGGATCGACCAATCATCTGAAGTTAGATGGAATTCCTAGAACGCATGAACAAAACTATCGATTCTTTGTCATGGGATGGACCAATCATCTGAAGTTTTATATATATCCAAGAACGCATGAACAAAACTATGGATTCTTTGTCATGGGATCGACCAATCATCTGAAGTTTGATTGAATTCCAAGGACGCAAGAACAAAACTCTCGATTCTTTGTTATGGGATCGACCAATCATCTGAAGTTTGATTGAATTTCAAGAACGCAAGAACAAAACTCTCGATTCTTTGATATGGGATCGACCAATCATCTGAAGTTTGATGGATATTCAAGAAAGCGAGACCAAATATATCGATTCTTTGTCATGGGATCGACCAATCTTCTGAAGTTTGATTGAATTTGAGGAACGCAAGAACAAAACTATCGATTCTTTGTCATGGGATCGACCAAGCATCTGAAGTTTGATGGAATTCCAAGAATTTGAATCCAACTCTATCAATTCATTGTCATGGGATCGACCAATCATCTGAAGTTTGATTGATTTCCAAGCACGAAAGACCAAAACTTTTGATTCTTTGTCATGGGATCGACCAATCATCTGAAGTTTTGTGGATATTCAAGAAAGCGAGACCAAATATATCGATTCTTTGTCATGGGATCGACCAATCTTCTGAAGTTTGATTGAATTCGAGGAACGCAAGAACGAAACTATCGATTCTTTGTCATGGGATCGACCAATCATCTGAAGTTTGATGGAATTCCAAGAATTTGAATCCAACTCGATCGATTCATTGTCATGGGATCGACCAATCATCTGAAGTTTGATTAATTTCCAAGCACGAAAGACCAAAACTATTGATTCTTTGTCATGGGATCGACCAATCATTTGAAGTTTGATGGATATTCAAGAAAGCGAGACCAACTATATCGATTCTTTGTCATGGGATCGACCAATCTTCTGAAGTTTGATTGAATTCGAGGAACGCAAGATTAAAACTATCGATTCTTTGTCATGGGATGGACCAATCATCTGAAGTTTTATATATATCCAAGAACGCATGAACAAAACTATCGATTCTTTGTCATGGGATCGACCAATCATCTGAAGTTTGATTGAATTCCAAGAACGCAAGAACAAAACTCTCGATTCTTTGTTATGGGATCGACCAATCAACTAAAGTTTGATGGAATTCCAAGAATTTTAATCCAACTCTATCGATTCTTTTTCATGGGATCGACCAATCATCTGAAGTTAGATGGAATTCCTAGAACGCATGAACAAAACTATCGATTCTTTGTCATGGGATGGACCAATCATCTGAAGTTTTATATATATCCAAGAACGCATGAACAAAACTATGGATTCTTTGTCATGGGATCGACCAATCATCTGAAGTTTGATTGAATTCCAAGGACGCAAGAACAAAACTCTCGATTCTTTGTTATGGGATCGACCAATCATCTGAAGTTTGATTGAATTTCAAGAACGCAAGAACAAAACTCTCGATTCTTTGATATGGGATCGACCAATCATCTGAAGTTTGATGGATATTCAAGAAAGCGAGACCAAATATATCGATTCTTTGTCATGGGATCGACCAATCTTCTGAAGTTTGATTGAATTTGAGGAACGAAAGAACAAAACTATCGATTCTTTGTCATGGGATCGACCAAGCATCTGAAGTTTGATGGAATTCCAAGAATTTGAATCCAACTCTATCAATTCATTGTCATGGGATCGACCAATCATCTGAAGTTTGATTGATTTCCAAGCACGAAAGACCAAAACTTTTGATTCTTTGTCATGGGATCGACCAATCATCTGAAGTTTTGTGGATATTCAAGAAAGCGAGACCAAATATATCGATTCTTTGTCATGGGATCGACCAATCTTCTGAAGTTTGATTGAATTCGAGGAACGCAAGAACGAAACTATCGATTCTTTGTCATGGGATCGACCAATCATCTGAAGTTTGATGGAATTCCAAGAATTTGAATCCAACTCGATCGATTCATTGTCATGGGATCGACCAATCATCTGAAGTTTGATTAATTTCCAAGCACGAAAGACCAAAACTATTGATTCTTTGTCATGGGATCGACCAATCATTTGAAGTTTGATGGATATTCAAGAAAGCGAGACCAACTATATCGATTCTTTGTCATGGGATCGACCAATCTTCTGAAGTTTGATTGAATTCGAGGAACGCAAGATTAAAACTATCGATTCTTTGTCATGGGATGGACCAATCATCTGAAGTTTTATATATATCCAAGAACGCATGAACAAAACTATCGATTCTTTGTCATGGGATCGACCAATCATCTGAAGTTTGATTGAATTCCAAGAACGCAAGAACAAAACTCTCGATTCTTTGTTATGGGATCGACCAATCAACTAAAGTTTGATGGAATTCCAAGAATTTTAATCCAACGCTATTGATTCTTTTTCATGAGATCGACCAATCATCTGAAGTTAGATGGAATTCCAAGAAAGCGAGACCAAATCTATCGATTCTTTGTCATGGGATAGACCAATCTTCTGAAGTTTGATTGATTTCCAAGCACGCAAGACCAAAACTATTGATTCTTTGTCATGGGATCAACCAATCATCTGAAGTTTGATTGAATTCCAAGAACGCAAGAACAAAACTCTCGATTCTTTGTCATGGGATGGACCAAACATCTGAAGTTTGATGGAATTCCAAGAATTTGAATCCAACTCTATCGATTCATTGTCATGGGATCTACCAATCATCTGAAGTTTGATTGAATTCCAAGAAAGCAAGACCAAAACTATCGATTCTTTGTTATGGGATCGACCAATCATCTGAAGTATGATGGAATTCCAAGAATTTGAATCCGAAACTATCATTTCTTCGTCATGGGATCGACGAATCATCTGAAGTTTGATGGAATTCCAAGAACAAAAGAACAAATCTATCGATTTTTTGTCATGGGATCGACCGATCATCTGAGGTTTAATGGAATTCCAAGAATTCGAATCCGAAACTATCATTTCTTCGACATGGGAACGACCAATTAACTGAACTTTGATTGAATTCCAAGAAAGCAAGACCAAAACTATCGATTCTTTGCCAGGGATTCGACCAATCACAACTGAAATTTGATAGATTTATATCAAAGCAAGAACAAAACAATCGATTCTTTGTCATGGGATTGACCAATCTTCTGAAGTTTTTTTGAATTCCAAGAACGCAATAACAGAAACTATCTATTCTTTGTTCTGGGATCGACCAATCATCGGAATTTTGATGGAATTCAAAGAAAACAAGACCAAAACTATCGATTCTTAGTCATGGGATTGACCAATCATCTGAAGTTTGATGGAATTCCAAGAATTTGAATCCAACTCTATCGATTCTTTGTCATGGGATCGACCAATCATCTGAAGTTTAATTGAATTCCAAGAACGCAAGAACAAAACTCTCGATTCTTTGTTATGGGATCAACCAATCAACTAAAGTTTGATGGAATTCCAAGAATTTTAATCCAACTCTATCGATTCTTTTTCATGGGATCGACCAATCATCTGAAGTTTAATTGAATTCCAGGAACGCAAGAAAAAAACTCTCGATTCTTTAATATGGGATCAACCAATCAAATAAAGTTTGATGGAATTCCAAGAATTTTAATCCAACTCTATCGATTCTTTTTCATGGGATCGACCAATCATCTGAAGTTACATGGAATTCCTAGAACGCATGAACAAAACTATCGATTCTTTGTCATGGGATGGACCAATCATCTGAAGTTGTATATATATCCAAGAACGCATGAACAAAACTATCGATTCTTTGTCATGGGATCGACCAATCATCTGAAGTTTGATTGAATTCCAAGAACGCAAGAACAAAACTCTCGATTCTTTGTTATGGGATCGACCAATCAACTAAAGTTTGATGGAATTCCAAGAATTTTAATCCAACGCTATCGATTCTTTTTCATGAGATCGACCAATCATCTGAAGTTAGATGGAATTCCAAGAAAGCGAGACCAAATATATCGATTCTTTGTCATGGGATCGACCAATCTTCTGAAGTTTGATTGATTTCCAAGCACGCAAGACCAAAACTATTGATTCTTTGTCATGGGATCAACCAATCATCTGAAGTTTGATTGAATTCCAAGAACGCAAGAACAAAACTCTCGATTCTTTGTCATGGGATGGACCAAACATCTGAAGTTTGATGGAATTCCAAGAATTTGAATCCAACTCTATCGATTCATTGTCATGGGATCGACCAATCATCTGAAGTTTGATTGATTTCCAAGCACGCAAGACCAAAACTATTGATTCTTTGTCATGGGATCGACCAATCTTCTGAAGTTTGATTGAATTCGAGGAACGCAAGATTAAAACTATCGATTCTTTGTCATGGGATGGACCAATCATCTGAAGTTTTATATATATCCAAGAACGCATGAACAAAACTATCGATTCTTTGTCATGGGATCGACCAATCATCTGAAGTTTGATTGAATTCCAAGAACGCAAGAACAAAACTCTCGATTCTTTGTTATGGGATCGACCAATCAACTAAAGTTTGATGGAATTCCAAGAATTTTAATCCAACTCTATCGATTCTTTTTCATGGGATCGACCAATCATCTGAAGTTAGATGGAATTCCTAGAACGCATGAACAAAACTATCGATTCTTTGTCATGGGATGGACCAATCATCTGAAGTTTTATATATATCCAAGAACGCATGAACAAAACTATGGATTCTTTGTCATGGGATCGACCAATCATCTGAAGTTTGATTGAATTCCAAGGACGCAAGAACAAAACTCTCGATTCTTTGTTATGGGATCGACCAATCATCTGAAGTTTGATTGAATTTCAAGAACGCAAGAACAAAACTCTCGATTCTTTGATATGGGATCGACCAATCATCTGAAGTTTGATGGATATTCAAGAAAGCGAGACCAAATATATCGATTCTTTGTCATGGGATCGACCAATCTTCTGAAGTTTGATTGAATTTGAGGAACGAAAGAACAAAACTATCGATTCTTTGTCATGGGATCGACCAAGCATCTGAAGTTTGATGGAATTCCAAGAATTTGAATCCAACTCTATCAATTCATTGTCATGGGATCGACCAATCATCTGAAGTTTGATTGATTTCCAAGCACGAAAGACCAAAACTTTTGATTCTTTGTCATGGGATCGACCAATCATCTGAAGTTTTGTGGATATTCAAGAAAGCGAGACCAAATATATCGATTCTTTGTCATGGGATCGACCAATCTTCTGAAGTTTGATTGAATTCGAGGAACGCAAGAACGAAACTATCGATTCTTTGTCATGGGATCGACCAATCATCTGAAGTTTGATGGAATTCCAAGAATTTGAATCCAACTCGATCGATTCATTGTCATGGGATCGACCAATCATCTGAAGTTTGATTAATTTCCAAGCACGAAAGACCAAAACTATTGATTCTTTGTCATGGGATCGACCAATCATTTGAAGTTTGATGGATATTCAAGAAAGCGAGACCAACTATATCGATTCTTTGTCATGGGATCGACCAATCTTCTGAAGTTTGATTGAATTCGAGGAACGCAAGATTAAAACTATCGATTCTTTGTCATGGGATGGACCAATCATCTGAAGTTTTATATATATCCAAGAACGCATGAACAAAACTATCGATTCTTTGTCATGGGATCGACCAATCATCTGAAGTTTGATTGAATTCCAAGAACGCAAGAACAAAACTCTCGATTCTTTGTTATGGGATCGACCAATCAACTAAAGTTTGATGGAATTCCAAGAATTTTAATCCAACGCTATTGATTCTTTTTCATGAGATCGACCAATCATCTGAAGTTAGATGGAATTCCAAGAAAGCGAGACCAAATATATCGATTCTTTGTCATGGGATAGACCAATCTTCTGAAGTTTGATTGATTTCCAAGCACGCAAGACCAAAACTATTGATTCTTTGTCATGGGATCAACCAATCATCTGAAGTTTGATTGAATTCCAAGAACGCAAGAACAAAACTCTCGATTCTTTGTCATGGGATGGACCAAACATCTGAAGTTTGATGGAATTCCAAGAATTTGAATCCAACTCTATCGATTCATTGTCATGGGATCTACCAATCATCTGAAGTTTGATTGAATTCCAAGAAAGCAAGACCAAAACTATCGATTCTTTGTTATGGGATCGACCAATCATCTGAAGTATGATGGAATTCCAAGAATTTGAATCCGAAACTATCATTTCTTCGTCATGGGATCGACGAATCATCTGAAGTTTGATGGAATTCCAAGAACAAAAGAACAAATCTATCGATTTTTTGTCATGGGATCGACCGATCATCTGAGGTTTAATGCAATTCCAAGAATTCGAATCCGAAACTATCATTTCTTCGACATGGGAACGACCAAATAACTGAACTTTGATTGAATTCCAAGAAAGCAAGACCAAAACTATCGATTCTTTGCCAGGGATTCGACCAATCACAACTGAAATTTGATAGATTTATATCAAAGCAAGAACAAAACTATCGATTCTTTGTCATGGGATTGACCAATCTTCTGAAGTTTTTTTGAATTCCAAGAACGCAATAACAGAAACTATCTATTCTTTGTTCTGGGATCGACCAATCATCGGAATTTTGATGGAATTCAAAGAAAACAAGACCAAAACTATCGATTCTTAGTCATGGGATTGACCAATCATCTGAAGTTTGATGGAATTCCAAGAATTTGAATCCAACTCTATCGATTCTTTGTCATGGGATCGACCAATCATCTGAAGTTTAATTGAATTCCAAGAACGCAAGAACAAAACTCTCGATTCTTTGTTATGGGATCAACCAATCAACTAAAGTTTGATGGAATTCCAAGAATTTTAATCCAACTCTATCGATTCTTTTTCATGGGATCGACCAATCATCTGAAGTTTAATTGAATTCCAGGAACGCAAGAAAAAAACTCTCGATTCTTTAATATGGGATCAACCAATCAAATAAAGTTTGATGGAATTCCAAG
The DNA here is from genome assembly GCF_949628265.1 of Cloeon dipterum. Lineage (NCBI taxonomy): Eukaryota > Metazoa > Arthropoda > Insecta > Ephemeroptera > Baetidae > Cloeon > Cloeon dipterum. The sequence continues at coordinate 755,729 of NC_088786.1, read as the reverse complement.
AATTTTAATCCAACTCTATCGATTCTTTTTCATGGGATCGACCAATCATCTGAAGTTACATGGAATTCCTAGAACGCATGAACAAAACTATCGATTCTTTGTCATGGGATCGACCAATCATCTGAAGTTTAATTGAATTCCAAGAACGCAAGAACAAAACTCTCGATTCTTTGTTATGGGATCAACCAATCAACTAAAGTTTCATGGAATTCCAAGAATTTTAATCCAACTCTATCGATTCTTTTTCATGGGATCGACCAATCATTTGAAGTTAGATGGAATTCCAAGAAAGCAAGACCAAAACTATTGATTCTTTGATATGGGATCTACCAATCATCTGAAGTTTGATTGAATTCCAAGAAAGCAAGACCAAAACTATCGATTCTTTGTTATGGGATCGACCAATCATCTGAAGTATGATGGAATTCCAAGAATTTGAATCCGAAACTATCATTTCTTCGTCATGGGATCGACGAATCATCTGAAGTTTGATGGAATTCCAAGAACAAAAGAACAAATCTATCGATTTTTTGTCATGGGATCGACCGATCATCTGAGGTTTAATGGAATTCCAAGAATTCGAATCCGAAACTATCATTTCTTCGACATGGGAACGACCAATTAACTGAACTTTGATTGAATTCCAAGAAAGCAAGACCAAAACTATCGATTCTTTGCCAGGGATTCGACCAATCACAACTGAAATTTGATAGATTTATATCAAAGCAAGAACAAAACTATCGATTCTTTGTCATGGGATTGACCAATCTTCTGAAGTTTTTTTGAATTCCAAGAACGCAAGAACAGAAACTATCTATTCTTTGTTCTGGGATCGACCAATCATCGGAATTTTGATGGAATTCAAAGAAAACAAGACCAAAACTATCGATTCTTAGTCATGGGATTGACCAATCATCTGAAGTTTGATGGAATTCCAAGAATTTGAATCCAACTCTATCGATTCTTTGTCATGGGATCGACCAATCATCTGAAGTTTAATTGAATTCCAAGAACGCAAGAACAAAACTCTCGATTCTTTGTTATGGGATCAACCAATCAACTAAAGTTTGATGGAATTCCAAGAATTTTAATCTAACTCTATCGATTCTTTTTCATGGGATCGACCAATCATCTGAAGTTTAATTGAATTCCAAGAACGCAAGAACAAAACTCTCGATTCTTTAATATGGGATAAACCAATCAAATAAAGTTTGATGGAATTCCAAGAATTTTAATCCAACTCTATCGATTCTTTTTCATGGGATCGACCAATCATCTGAAGTTAGATGGAATTCCTAGAACGCATGAACAAAACTATCGATTCTTTATCATGCGATGGACCAATCATCTGAAGTTTTATATATATCCAAGAACGCATGAACAAAACTATCGATTCTTTGTCATGGGATCGACCAATCATCTGAAGTTTAATTGAATTCCAAGAACGCAAGAACAAAACTCTCGATTCTTTGTTATGGGATCAACCAATCAACTAAAGTTTGATGGAATTCCAAGAATTTTAATCCAACTCTATCGATTCTTTTTCATGGGATCGACCAATCATCTGAAGTTAGATGGAATTCCAAGAAAGCAAGACCAAAACTATTGATTCTTTGTCATGGGATCGACCAATCATCTGAAGTTTGATTGAATTTCAAGAACGCAAGAACAAAACTCTCGATTCTTTGATATGGGATCGACCAATCATCTGAAGTTTGATGGATATTCAAGAAAGCGAGACCAAATATATCGATTCTTTGTCATGGGATCGACCAATCTTCTGAAGTTTGATTGAATTTGAGGAACGCAAGAACAAAACTATCGATTCTTTGTCATGGGATCGACCAAGCATCTGAAGTTTGATGGAATTCCAAGAATTTGAATCCAACTCTATCGATTCATTGTCATGGGATCGACCAATCATCTGAAGTTTGATTGATTTCCAAGCACGAAAGACCAAAACTTTTGATTCTTTGTCATGGGATCGACCAATCATCTGAAGTTTTGTGGATATTCAAGAAAGCGAGACCAAATATATCGATTCTTTGTCATGGGATCGACCAATCTTCTGAAGTTTGATTGAATTCGAGGAACGCAAGAACGAAACTATCGATTCTTTGTCATGGGATCGACCAATCATCTGAAGTTTGATGGAATTCCAAGAATTTGAATCCAACTCGATCGATTCATTGTCATGGGATCGACCAATCATCTGAAGTTTGATTGATTTCCAAGCACGAAAGACCAAAACTATTGATTCTTTGTCATGGGATCGACCAATCATTTGAAGTTTGATGGATATTCAAGAAAGCGAGACCAACTATATCGATTCTTTGTCATGGGATCGACCAATCTTCTGAAGTTTGATTGAATTCGAGGAACGCAAGATTAAAACTATCGATTCTTTGTCATGGGATGGACCAATCATCTGAAGTTTTATACATATCCAAGAACGCATGAACAAAACTATCGATTCTTTGTCATGGGATCGACCAATCATCTGAAGTTTGATTGAATTCCAAGAACGCAAGAACAAAACTCTCGATTCTTTGTTATGGGATCGACCAATCAACTAAAGTTTGATGGAATTCCAAGAATTTTAATCCAACGCTATTGATTCTTTTTCATGAGATCGACCAATCATCTGAAGTTAGATGGAATTCCAAGAAAGCGAGACCAAATATATTGATTCTTTGTCATGGGATCAACCAATCATCTGAAGTTTGATTGAATTCCAAGAACGCAAGAACAAAACTCTCGATTCTTTGTCATGGGATGGACCAAACATCTGAAGTTTGATGGAATTCCAAGAATTTGAATCCAACTCTATCGATTCATTGTCATGGGATCTACCAATCATGTGAAGTTTGAATGAATTCCAAGAAAGCAAGACCAAAACTATCGATTCTTTGTTATGGGATCGACCAATCATCTGAAGTATGATGGAATTCCAAGAATTTGAATCCGAAACTATCATTTCTTCGTCATGGGATCGACGAATCATCTGAAGTTTGATGGAATTCCAAGAACAAAAGAACAAATCTATCGATTTTTTGTCATGGGATCGACCGATCATCTGAGGTTTAATGGAATTCCAAGAATTCGAATCCGAAACTATCATTTCTTCGACATGGGAACGACCAATTAACTGAACTTTGATTGAATTCCAAGAAAGCAAGACCAAAACTATCGATTCTTTGCCAGGGATTCGACCAATCACAACTGAAATTTGATAGATTTATATCAAAGCAAGAACAAAACTATCGATTCTTTGTCATGGGATTGACCAATCTTCTGAAGTTTTTTTGAATTCCAAGAACGCAAGAACAGAAACTATCTATTCTTTGTTCTGGGATCGACCAACCATCGGAATTTTGATGGAATTCAAAGAAAACAAGACCAAAACTATCGATTCTTAGTCATGGGATTGACCAATCATCTGAAGTTTGATGGAATTCCAAGAATTTGAATCCAACTCTATCGATTCTTTGTCATGGGATCGACCAATCATCTGAAGTTTAATTGAATTCCAAGAACGCAAGAACAAAACTCTCGATTCTTTGTTATGGGATCAACCAATCAACTAAAGTTTGATGGAATTCCAAGAATTTTAATCCAACTCTATCGATTCTTTTTCATGGGATCGACCAATCATCTGAAGTTTAATTGAATTCCAAGAACGCAAGAACAAAACTCTCGATTCTTTAATATGGGATCAACCAATCAAATAAAGTTTGATGGAATTCCAAGAATTTTAATCCAACTCTATCGATTCTTTTTCATGGGATCGACCAATCATCTGAAGTTACATGGAATTCCTAGAACGCATGAACAAAACTATCGATTCTTTGTCATGGGATGGACCAATCATCTGAAGTTGTATATATATCCAAGAACGCATGAACAAAACTATCGATTCTTTGTCATGGGATCGACCAATCATCTGAAGTTTGATTGAATTCCAAGAACGCAAGAACAAAACTCTCGATTCTTTGTTATGGGATCGACCAATCAACTAAAGTTTGATGGAATTCCAAGAATTTTAATCCAACGCTATCGATTCTTTTTCATGAGATCGACCAATCATCTGAAGTTAGATGGAATTCCAAGAAAGCGAGACCAAATATATCGATTCTTTGTCATGGGATCGACCAATCTTCTGAAGTTTGATTGATTTCCAAGCACGCAAGACCAAAACTATTGATTCTTTGTCATGGGATCAACCAATCATCTGAAGTTTGATTGAATTCCAAGAACGCAAGAACAAAACTCTCGATTCTTTGTCATGGGATGGACCAAACATCTGAAGTTTGATGGAATTCCAAGAATTTGAATCCAACTCTATCGATTCATTGTCATGGGATCTACCAATCATCTGAAGTTTGATTGAATTCCAAGAAAGCAAGACCAAAACTATCGATTCTTTGTTATGGGATCGACCAATCATCTGAAGTATGATGGAATTCCAAGAATTTGAATCCGAAACTATCATTTCTTCGTCATGGGATCGACGAATCATCTGAAGTTTGATGGAATTCCAAGAACAAAAGAACAAATCTATCGATTTTTTGTCATGGGATCGACCGATCATCTGAGGTTTAATGGAATTCCAAGAATTCGAATCCGAAACTATCATTTCTTCGACATGGGAACGACCAATTAACTGAACTTTGATTGAATTCCAAGAAAGCAAAACCAAAACTATCGATTCTTTGTCATGGGATCGACCAATCTTCTGAAGTTTGATTGATTTCCAAGCACGCAAGACCAAAACTATTGATTCTTTGTCATGGGATCAACCAATCATCTGAAGTTTGATTGAATTCCAAGAACGCAAGAACAAAACTCTCGATTCTTTGTCATGGGATGGACCAAACATCTGAAGTTTGATGGAATTCCAAGAATTTGAATCCAACTCTATCGATTCATTGTCATGGGATCGACCAATCATCTGAAGTTTGATTGATTTCCAAGCACGCAAGACCAAAACTATTGATTCTTTGTCATGGGATCAACCAATCATCTGAAGTTTGATTGAATTCCAAGAACGCAAGAACAAAACTCTCGATTCTTTATCATGGGATGGACCAATCATCTGAAGTTTTATACATATCCAAGAACGCATGAACAAAACTATCGATTCTTTGTCATGTGATCGACCAATCTACTGAAGTTTGATTGAATTCCAAGAAAGCAAGACCAAAACTATCGATTCTTTGTTATGGGATCGACCAATCATCTGAAGTTGGACGGAATTCCAAGAACGCAAGAACAAAACTATCGATTCTTTGTCATGTGATCGACCAATCTACTGAATATTGATTGAATTCCAAGAAAGCAAGACCAAAACTATCGATTCTTTGTTATGGGATCGACCAATCATCTGAAGTATGATGGAATTCCAAGAATTTGAATCCGAAACTATCATTTCTTCGTCATGGGATCCACCAATCAACTGAAGTTGGATGGAATTCCAAGTAAGCAAGACCAAAACTATCGATTCTTTTTCATGGGATCGACCAATCATCTGAAGTATGATGGAATTCCAAGAATTTGAATCCGAAACTATCATTTCTTCGTCATGGGATCGACGAATCATCTGAAGTTTGATGGAATTCCAAGAACAAAAGAACAAATCTATCGATTTTTTGTCATGGGATCGACCAATCATCTGAGGTTTAATGGAATTCCAAGAATTCGAATCCGAAACTATCATTTCTTCGTCATGGGAACGACCAATTAACTGAACTTTGATTGAATTCCAAGAAAGCAAGACCAAAACTATCGATTCTTTGCCAGGGAATCGACCAATCACAACTGAAATTTGATAGATTAATAACAAAGCAAGAACAAAACTATCGATTCTTTGTCATGGGATTGACCAATCTTCTGAAGTTTTTTTGAATTCCAAGAACGCAAGAACAGAAACTATCTATTCTTTGTTCTGGGATCGACCAATCATCGGAATTTTGATGGAATTCAAAGAAAACAAGACCAAAACTATCGATTCTTAGTCATGGGATTGACCAATCAACTAAAGTTTGATGGAATTCCAAGAATTTTAACCCAACTCTATCGATTCTTCTTCATGGGATCGACCAATCATCTGAAGTTAGATGGAATTCCAAGAAAGCAAGACCAAAACTATCGATTCGTTGTCATGGGATCGACCAATCATCTGAAGTTTGATGGATATTCAAGAAAGCGAGACCAAATATATCGATTCTTTGTCATGGGATCGACCAATCTTCTGAAGTTTGATGGAATTCCAAGAATTTGAATCCAACTCTATCGATTCATTGTCATGGGATCGACCAATCATCTGAAGTTTGATTGATTTCCAAGCACGCAAGACCAAAACTATTGATTCTTTGTCATGGGATCAACCAATCATCTGAAGTTTGATTGAATTCCAAGAACGCAAGAACAAAACTCTCGATTCTTTGTCATGGGATGGACCAAACATCTGAAGTTTGATGGAATTCCAAGAATTTGAATCCAACTCTATCGAATCATTGTCATGGGATCGACCAATCATCTGAAGTTTGATTGATTTCCAAGCACGCAAGACCAATACTATTGATTCTTTGTCATGGGATCAACCAATCATCTGAAGTTTGATTGAATTCCAAGAACGCAAGAACAAAACTCTCGATTCTTTATCATGGGATGGACCAATCATCTGAAGTTTTATACATATCCAAGAACGCATGAACAAAACTATCGATTCTTTGTCATGGGATCGACCAATCATCTGAAGTTTAATTGAATTCCAAGAACGCAAGAACAAAACTCTCGATTCTTTGTTATGGGATCAACCAATCAACTAAAGTTTGATGGAATTCCAAGAATTTTAATCCAACTCTATCGATTCTTTTACATGGGATCGACCAATCATCTGAAGTTAGATGGAATTCCTAGAACGCATGAACAAAACTATCGATTCTTTGTCATGGGATCGACCAATCATCTGAAGTTGATTGAATTCCAAGAACGCAAGAACAAAACTCTCGATTCTTTGTTATGGGATCGACCAATCAACTAAAGTTTCATGGCATTCCAAGAATTTTAATCCAACTCTATCGATTCTTTTTCATGGGATCGACCAATCATCTGAAGTTAGATGGAATTCCAAGAAAGCAAGACCAAAACTATTGATTCTTTGTCATGGGATCGACCAATCATCTGAAGTTTGATTGAATTCCAAGAACGCAAGAACAAAACTCTCGATTCTTTGATATGGGATCGACCAATCATCTGAAGTTTGATGGATATTCAAGAAAGCGAGACCAAATATATCGATTCTTTGTTATGGGATCGACCAATCAACTAAAGTTTCATGGAATTCCAAGAATTTTAATCCAACTCTATCGATTCTTTTTCATGGCATCGACCAATCATCTGAAGTTAGATGGAATTCCAAGAAAGCAAGACCAAAACTATTGATTCTTTGTCATGGGATCGACCAATCATCTGAAGTTTGATTGAATTCCAAGAACGCAAGAACAAAACTCTCGATTCTTTGATATGGGATCGACCAATCATCTGAAGTTTGATGGATATTCAAGAAAGCGAGACCAAATATATCGATTCTTTGTCATGGGATCGACCAATCTTCTGAAGTTTGATTGAATTCGAGGAACGCAAAAACAAAACTATCGATTCTTTGTCATGGGATCGACCAATCATCTGAAGTTTGATGGAATTCCAAGAATTTGAATCCAACTCGATCGATTCATTGTCATGGGATCGACCAATCATCTGAAGTTTGATTGTTTTCCAATCACGAAAGACCAAAACTATTGATTCTTTGTCATGGGATCGACCAATCATTTGAATTTTGATGGATATTCAAGAAAGCGAGACCAACTATATCGATTCTTTGTCATGGGATCGACCAATCTTCTGAAGTTTGATTGAATTCGAGGAACGCAAGAACAAAACTATCGATTCTTTGTCATGGGATCGACCAATCATCTGAAGTTTGATGGAATTCCAAAAACGCAAGAACAAAACTCTCGATTCTTTGTCATGGGATCGACCAATCATCTGAAGTTTGATTGATTTCCAAGACCGCAAGACCAAAACTATTGATTCTTTGTCATGGGATGGACCAATCATCTGAAGTTTTATATATATCCAAGAACGCATGAACAAAACTATCGATTCTTTGTCATGGGATCGACCAATCATCTGAAGTTTAATTGAATTCCAAGAATTTTAATCCAACTCTATCGATTCTTTTTCATGGGATCGACCAATCATTTGAAGTTAGATGGAATTCCAAGAAAGCAAGACCAAAACTATTGATTCTTTGATATGGGATCTACCAATCATCTGAAGTTTGATTGAATTCCAAGAAAGCAAGACCAAAACTATCGATTCTTTGTTATGGGGTCGACCAATCATCTGAAGTATGATGGAATTCCAAGAATTTGAATCCGAAACTATCATTTCTTCGTCATGGGATCGACGAATCATCTGAAGTTTGATGGAATTCCAAGAACAAAAGAACAAATCTATCGATTTTTTGTCATGGGATCGACCGATCATCTGAGGTTTAATGGAATTCCAAGAATTCGAATCCGAAACTATCATTTCTTCGACATGGGAACGACCAATTAACTGAACTTTGATTGAATTCCAAGAAAGCAAGACCAAAACTATCGATTCTTTGCCAGGGATTCGACCAATCACAACTGAAATTTGATAGATTTATATCAAAGCGAGACCAAATATATCGATTCTTTGTCATGGGATCGACCAATCTTCTGAAGTTTGATTGATTTCCAAGCACGCAAGACCAAAACTATTGATTCTTTGTCATGGGATCAACCAATCATCTGAAGTTTGATTGAATTCCAAGAACGCAAGAACAAAACTCTCGATTCTTTGTCATGGGATGGACCAAACATCTGAAGTTTGATGGAATTCCAAGAATTTGAATCCAACTCTATCGATTCATTGTCATGGGATCGACCAATCATCTGAAGTTTGATTGATTTCCAAGCACGCAAGACCAAAACTATTGATTCTTTGTCATGGGATCAACCAATCATCTGAAGTTTGATTGAATTCCAAGAACGCAAGAACAAAACTCTCGATTCTTTATCATGGGATGGACCAATCATCTGAAGTTTTATACATATCCAAGAACGCATGATCAAAACTATCGATTCTTTGTCATGGGATCGACCAATCATCTGAAGTTTAATTGAATTCCAAGAACGCAAGAACAAAACTCTCGATTCTTTGTCATGGGATGGACCAAACATCTGAAGTTTGATGGAATTCCAAGAATTTGAATCCAACTCTATCGATTCATTGTCATGGGATCGACCAATCATCTGAAGTTTGATTGATTTCCAAGCACGCAAGACCAAAACTATTGATTCTTTGTCATGGGATCAACCAATCATCTGAAGTTTGATTGAATTCCAAGAACGCAAGAACAAAACTCTCGATTCTTTATCATGGGATGGACCAATCATCTGAAGTTTTATACATATCCAAGAACGCATGAACAAAACTATCGATTCTTTGTCATGGGATCGACCAATCATCTGAAGTTTAATTGAATTCCAAGAACGCAAGCCCAAAACTATTGATTCTTTGTCATGGGATCAACCAATCATCTGAAGTTTGATTGAATTCCAAGAACGCAAGAACAAAACTCTCGATTCTTTGTCATGGGATGGACCAAACATCTGAAGTTTGATGGAATTCCAAGAATTTGAATCCAACTCTATCGATTCATTGTCATGGGATCTACCAATCATCTGAAGTTTGATTGAATTCCAAGAAAGCAAGACCAAAACTATCGATTCTTTGTTATGGGATCGACCAATCATCTGAAGTATGATGGAATTCCAAGAATTTGAATCCGAAACTATCATTTCTTCGTCATGGGATCGACGAATCATCTGAAGTTTGATGGAATTCCAAGAACAAAAGAACAAATCTATCGATTTTTTGTCATGGGATCGACCGATCATCTGAGGTTTAATGGAATTCCAAGAATTCGAATCCGAAACTATCATTTCTTCGACATGGGAACGACCAATTAACTGAACTTTGATTGAATTCCAAGAAAGCAAAACCAAAACTATCGATTCTTTGTCATGGGATCGACCAATCTTCTGAAGTTTGATTGATTTCCAAGCACGCAAGACCAAAACTATTGATTCTTTGTCATGGGATCAACCAATCATCTGAAGTTTGATTGAATTCCAAGAACGCAAGAACAAAACTCTCGATTCTTTGTCATGGGATGGACCAAACATCTGAAGTTTGATGGAATTCCAAGAATTTGAATCCAACTCTATCGATTCATTGTCATGGGATCGACCAATCATCTGAAGTTTGATTGATTTCCAAGCACGCAAGACCAAAACTATTGATTCTTTGTCATGGGATCAACCAATCATCTGAAGTTTGATTGAATTCCAAGAACGCAAGAACAAAACTCTCGATTCTTTATCATGGGATGGACCAATCATCTGAAGTTTTATACATATCCAAGAACGCATGAACAAAACTATCGATTCTTTGTCATGTGATCGACCAATCTACTGAAGTTTGATTGAATTCCAAGAAAGCAAGACCAAAACTATCGATTCTTTGTTATGGGATCGACCAATCATCTGAAGTTGGACGGAATTCCAAGAACGCAAGAACAAAACTATCGATTCTTTGTCATGTGATCGACCAATCTACTGAATATTGATTGAATTCCAAGAAAGCAAGACCAAAACTATCGATTCTTTGTTATGGGATCGACCAATCATCTGAAGTATGATGGAATTCCAAGAATTTGAATCCGAAACTATCATTTCTTCGTCATGGGATCCACCAATCAACTGAAGTTGGATGGAATTCCAAGTAAGCAAGACCAAAACTATCGATTCTTTTTCATGGGATCGACCAATCATCTGAAGTATGATGGAATTCCAAGAATTTGAATCCGAAACTATCATTTCTTCGTCATGGGATCGACGAATCATCTGAAGTTTGATGGAATTCCAAGAACAAAAGAACAAATCTATCGATTTTTTGTCATGGGATCGACCAATCATCTGAGGTTTAATGGAATTCCAAGAATTCGAATCCGAAACTATCATTTCTTCGTCATGGGAACGACCAATTAACTGAACTTTGATTGAATTCCAAGAAAGCAAGACCAAAACTATCGATTCTTTGCCAGGGAATCGACCAATCACAACTGAAATTTGATAGATTAATAACAAAGCAAGAACAAAACTATCGATTCTTTGTCATGGGATTGACCAATCTTCTGAAGTTTTTTTGAATTCCAAGAACGCAAGAACAGAAACTATCTATTCTTTGTTCTGGGATCGACCAATCATCGGAATTTTGATGGAATTCAAAGAAAACAAGACCAAAACTATCGATTCTTAGTCATGGGATTGACCAATCAACTAAAGTTTGATGGAATTCCAAGAATTTTAACCCAACTCTATCGATTCTTCTTCATGGGATCGACCAATCATCTGAAGTTAGATGGAATTCCAAGAAAGCAAGACCAAAACTATCGATTCGTTGTCATGGGATCGACCAATCATCTGAAGTTTGATGGATATTCAAGAAAGCGAGACCAAATATATCGATTCTTTGTCATGGGATCGACCAATCTTCTGAAGTTTGATGGAATTCCAAGAATTTGAATCCAACTCTATCGATTCATTGTCATGGGATCGACCAATCATCTGAAGTTTGATTGATTTCCAAGCACGCAAGACCAAAACTATTGATTCTTTGTCATGGGATCAACCAATCATCTGAAGTTTGATTGAATTCCAAGAACGCAAGAACAAAACTCTCGATTCTTTGTCATGGGATGGACCAAACATCTGAAGTTTGATGGAATTCCAAGAATTTGAATCCAACTCTATCGAATCATTGTCATGGGATCGACCAATCATCTGAAGTTTGATTGATTTCCAAGCACGCAAGACCAATACTATTGATTCTTTGTCATGGGATCAACCAATCATCTGAAGTTTGATTGAATTCCAAGAACGCAAGAACAAAACTCTCGATTCTTTATCATGGGATGGACCAATCATCTGAAGTTTTATACATATCCAAGAACGCAAGAACAAAACTATCGATTCTTTGTCATGGGATCGACCAATCATCTGAAGTTTAATTGAATTCCAAGAACGCAAGAACAAAACTCTCGATTCTTTGTTATGGGATCAACCAATCAACTAAAGTTTGATGGAATTCCAAGAATTTTAATCCAACTCTATCGATTCTTTTACATGGGATCGACCAATCATCTGAAGTTAGATGGAATTCCTAGAACGCATGAACAAAACTATCGATTCTTTGTCATGGGATCGACCAATCATCTGAAGTTGATTGAATTCCAAGAACGCAAGAACAAAACTCTCGATTCTTTGTTATGGGATCGACCAATCAACTAAAGTTTCATGGCATTCCAAGAATTTTAATCCAACTCTATCGATTCTTTTTCATGGGATCGACCAATCATCTGAAGTTAGATGGAATTCCAAGAAAGCAAGACCAAAACTATTGATTCTTTGTCATGGGATCGACCAATCATCTGAAGTTTGATTGAATTCCAAGAACGCAAGAACAAAACTCTCGATTCTTTGATATGGGATCGACCAATCATCTGAAGTTTGATGGATATTCAAGAAAGCGAGACCAAATATATCGATTCTTTGTTATGGGATCGACCAATCAACTAAAGTTTCATGGAATTCCAAGAATTTTAATCCAACTCTATCGATTCTTTTTCATGGCATCGACCAATCATCTGAAGTTAGATGGAATTCCAAGAAAGCAAGACCAAAACTATTGATTCTTTGTCATGGGATCGACCAATCATCTGAAGTTTGATTGAATTCCAAGAACGCAAGAACAAAACTCTCGATTCTTTGATATGGGATCGACCAATCATCTGAAGTTTGATGGATATTCAAGAAAGCGAGACCAAATATATCGATTCTTTGTCATGGGATCGACCAATCTTCTGAAGTTTGATTGAATTCGAGGAACGCAAAAACAAAACTATCGATTCTTTGTCATGGGATCGACCAATCATCTGAAGTTTGATGGAATTCCAAGAATTTGAATCCAACTCGATCGATTCATTGTCATGGGATCGACCAATCATCTGAAGTTTGATTGTTTTCCAATCACGAAAGACCAAAACTATTGATTCTTTGTCATGGGATCGACCAATCATTTGAATTTTGATGGATATTCAAGAAAGCGAGACCAACTATATCGATTCTTTGTCATGGGATCGACCAATCTTCTGAAGTTTGATTGAATTCGAGGAACGCAAGAACAAAACTATCGATTCTTTGTCATGGGATCGACCAATCATCTGAAGTTTGATGGAATTCCAAGAACGCAAGAACAAAACTCTCGATTCTTTGTCATGGGATCGACCAATCATCTGAAGTTTGATTGATTTCCAAGACCGCAAGACCAAAACTATTGATTCTTTGTCATGGGATGGACCAATCATCTGAAGTTTTATATATATCCAAGAACGCATGAACAAAACTATCGATTCTTTGTCATGGGATCGACCAATCATCTGAAGTTTAATTGAATTCCAAGAATTTTAATCCAACTCTATCGATTCTTTTTCATGGGATCGACCAATCATTTGAAGTTAGATGGAATTCCAAGAAAGCAAGACCAAAACTATTGATTCTTTGATATGGGATCTACCAATCATCTGAAGTTTGATTGAATTCCAAGAAAGCAAGACCAAAACTATCGATTCTTTGTTATGGGGTCGACCAATCATCTGAAGTATGATGGAATTCCAAGAATTTGAATCCGAAACTATCATTTCTTCGTCATGGGATCGACGAATCATCTGAAGTTTGATGGAATTCCAAGAACAAAAGAACAAATCTATCGATTTTTTGTCATGGGATCGACCGATCATCTGAGGTTTAATGGAATTCCAAGAATTCGAATCCGAAACTATCATTTCTTCGACATGGGAACGACCAATTAACTGAACTTTGATTGAATTCCAAGAAAGCAAGACCAAAACTATCGATTCTTTGCCAGGGATTCGACCAATCACAACTGAAATTTGATAGATTTATATCAAAGCGAGACCAAATATATCGATTCTTTGTCATGGGATCGACCAATCTTCTGAAGTTTGATTGATTTCCAAGCACGCAAGACCAAAACTATTGATTCTTTGTCATGGGATCAACCAATCATCTGAAGTTTGATTGAATTCCAAGAACGCAAGAACAAAACTCTCGATTCTTTGTCATGGGATGGACCAAACATCTGAAGTTTGATGGAATTCCAAGAATTTGAATCCAACTCTATCGATTCATTGTCATGGGATCGACCAATCATCTGAAGTTTGATTGATTTCCAAGCACGCAAGACCAAAACTATTGATTCTTTGTCATGGGATCAACCAATCATCTGAAGTTTGATTGAATTCCAAGAACGCAAGAACAAAACTCTCGATTCTTTATCATGGGATGGACCAATCATCTGAAGTTTTATACATATCCAAGAACGCATGAACAAAACTATCGATTCTTTGTCATGGGATCGACCAATCATCTGAAGTTTAATTGAATTCCAAGAACGCAAGAACAAAACTCTCGATTCTTTGTTATGGGATCAACCAATCAACTAAAGTTTGATGGAATTCCAAGAATTTTAATCCAACTCTATCGATTCTTTTTCATGGGATCGACCAATCATCTGAAGTTAGATGGAATTCCTAGAACGCATGAACAAAACTATCGATTCTTTGTCATGGGATCGACCAATCATCTGAAGTTGATTGAATTCCAAGAACGCAAGAACAAAACTCTCGATTCTTTGTTATGGGATCGACCAATCAACTAAAGTTTCATGGAATTCCAAGAATTTTAATCCTACTCTATCGATTCTTTTTCATGGGATCGACCAATCATCTGAAGTTAGATGGAATTCCAAGAAAGCAAGACCAAAACTATTGATTCTTTGTCATGGGATCGACCAATCATCTGAAGTTTGATTGAATTCCAAGAACGCAAGAACAAAACTCTCGATTCTTTGATATGGGATCGACCAATCATCTGAAGTTTGATGGATATTCAAGAAAGCGAGACCAAATATTTCGATTCTTTTCATGGGATCGACCAATCATCTGAAGTTTAATTGAATTCCAAGAACGCAAGAACAAAACTCTCGATTCTTTGTTATGGGATCAACCAATCAAATAAAGTTTGATGGAATTCCAAGAATTTTAATCCAACTCTATCGATTCTTTTTCATGGGATCGACCAATCATCTGAAGTTTGATGGAATTCCAAGAAAGCAAGACCAAAACTATCGATTTTTTGTCAGGGAATCGACCAATCACAACTGAAATTTGATAGAATTCAAAGAAAGCAAAACCAAAACTATCGATTCTTAGTCATGGGATTGACCAATCATCTGATGTTTAATGGAATTCCAAGAACGCAAAAACAAAACTATTGATTCTTTGTCATGGGATTGACCAATCACCTGAAGTTTGATGGAATTCCAAGAAAGCAAGACCAAAATTATCATTTCTTCGTCATGGGATCGACTAATCAACTGAAGTTTGATGTAATTCCAAGAACGCAAAAACAAAACTATCGATTCTTTGTCATGGTATCAACCAATCTACTGAAGTTTGATGGATATCCAAGAAAGCGAAACCAATACTATCGATTTTTTGTCATTGGATCGACCAATCTTCTGAAGTTTGATTGAATTCCAAGAATTTTAATCCAACTCTATCATTTCTTCGTCATGGGATCCACCAATCAACTGAAGTTGGATCGAATTCGAAGAAAGCAAGACCAAAACTAATTATTCATTGTCATGGGATCAACCAATCATCTAAAGTTTGATGGAATTCCAAGTAAGCAAGACCAAAACAATCGATTCTTTGTCATGGGATCAACCAATCAACTGAAGTTGGACGGAATTCCAAGAACGCAAGAACAAAACTATCGATTCTTTGTCATGTGATCGACCAATCTACTGAAGTTTGATTGAATTCCAAGAAAGCAAGACCAAAACTATCGATTCTTTGTTATGGGATCGACCAATCATCTGAAGTATGATGGAATTCCAAGAATTTGAATCCGAAACTATCATTTCTTCGTCATGGGATCCACCAATCAACTGAAGTTGGATGGAATTCCAAGTAAGCAAGACCAAAACTATCGATTCTTTTTCATGGGATCGACCAATCATCTGAAGTATGATGGAATTCCAAGAATTTGAATCAAAAACTATCATTTCTTCGTCATGGGATCGACGAATCATCTGAAGTTTGATGGAATTCCAAGAACAAAAGAACAAATCTATCGATTTTTTGTCATGGGATCGACCGATCATCTGAGGTTTAATGGAATTCCAAGAATTCGAATCCGAAACTATCATTTCTTCGTCATGGGAACGACCAATTAACTGAACTTTGATTGAATTCCAAGAAAGCAAGACCAAAACTATCGATTCTTTGCCAGGGAATCGACCAATCACAACTGAAATTTGATAGATTAATAACAAAGCAAGAACAAAACTCTCGATTCTTTGTTATGGGATCAACCAATCAACTAAAGTTTGATGGAATTCCAAGAATTTTAATCCAACTCTATCGATTCTTTTACATGGGATCGACCAATCATCTGAAGTTAGATGGAATTCCTAGAACGCATGAACAAAACTATCGATTCTTTGTCATGGGATCGACCAATCATCTGAAGTTGATTGAATTCCAAGAACGCAAGAACAAAACTCTCGATTCTTTGTTATGGGATCGACCAATCAACTAAAGTTTCATGGAATTCCAAGAATTTTAATCCAACTCTATCGATTCTTTTTCATGGGATCGACCAATCATCTGAAGTTAGATGGAATTCCAAGAAAGCAAGACCAAAACTATTGATTCTTTGTCATGGGATCGACCAATCATCTGAAGTTTGATTGAATTCCAAGAACGCAAGAACAAAACTCTCGATTCTTTGATATGGGATCGACCAATCATCTGAAGTTTGATGGATATTCGAGAAAGCGAGACCAAATATATCGATTCTTTGTTATGGGATCGACCAATCAACTAAAGTTTCATGGAATTCCAAGAATTTTAATCCAACTCTATCGATTCTTTTTCATGGCATCGACCAATCATCTGAAGTTAGATGGAATTCCAAGAAAGCAAGACCAAAACTATTGATTCTTTGTCATGGGATCGACCAATCATCTGAAGTTTGATTGAATTCCAAGAACGCAAGAACAAAACTCTCGATTCTTTGATATGGGATCGACCAATCATCTGAAGTTTGATGGATATTCAAGAAAGCGAGACCAAATATATCGATTCTTTGTCATGGGATCGACCAATCTTCTGAAGTTTGATTGAATTCGAGGAACGCAAAAACAAAACTATCGATTCTTTGTCATGGGATCGACCAATCATCTGAAGTTTGATGGAATTCCAAGAATTTGAATCCAACTCGATCGATTCATTGTCATGGGATCGACCAATCATCTGAAGTTTGATTGTTTTCCAATCACGAAAGACCAAAACTATTGATTCTTTGTCATGGGATCGACCAATCATTTGAATTTTGATGGATATTCAAGAAAGCGAGACCAACTATATCGATTCTTTGTCATGGGATCGACCAATCTTCTGAAGTTTGATTGAATTCGAGGAATGCAAGAACAAAACTATCGATTCTTTGTCATGGGATCGACCAATCATCTGAAGTTTGATGGAATTCCAAAAACGCAAGAACAAAACTCTCGATTCTTTGTCATGGGATCGACCAATCATCTGAAGTTTGATTGATTTCCAAGACCGCAAGACCAAAACTATTGATTCTTTGTCATGGGATGGACCAATCATCTGAAGTTTTATATATATCCAAGAACGCATGAACAAAACTATCGATTCTTTGTCATGGGATCGACCAATCATCTGAAGTTTGATTGATTTCCAAGCACGCAAGACCAAAACTATTGATTCTTTGTCATGGGATCAACCAATCATCTGAAGTTTGATTGAATTCCAAGAACGCAAGAACAAAACTCTCGATTCTTTATCATGGGATGGACCAATCATCTGAAGTTTTATACATATCCAAGAACGCATGAACAAAACTATCGATTCTTTGTCATGGGATCGACCAATCATCTGAAGTTTAATTGAATTCCAAGAACGCAAGAACAAAACTCTCGATTCTTTGTTATGGGATCAACCAATCAACTAAAGTTTGATGGAATTCCAAGAATTTTAATCCAACTCTATCGATTCTTTTTCATGGGATCGACCAATCATCTGAAGTTAGATGGAATTCCTAGAACGCATGAACAAAACTATCGATTCTTTGTCATGGGATCGACCAATCATCTGAAGTTGATTGAATTCCAAGAACGCAAGAACAAAACTCTCGATTCTTTGTTATGGGATCGACCAATCAACTAAAGTTTCATGGAATTCCAAGAATTTTAATCCTACTCTATCGATTCTTTTTCATGGGATCGACCAATCATCTGAAGTTAGATGGAATTCCAAGAAAGCAAGACCAAAACTATTGATTCTTTGTCATGGGATCGACCAATCATCTGAAGTTTGATTGAATTCCAAGAACGCAAGAACAAAACTCTCGATTCTTTGATATGGGATCGACCAATCATCTGAAGTTTGATGGATATTCAAGAAAGCGAGACCAAATATTTCGATTCTTTTTCATGGGATCGACCAATCATCTGAAGTTTGATTGTTTTCCAATCACGCAAGACCAAAACTATTGATTCTTTGTCATGGGATCGACCAATCATTTGAATTTTGATGGATATTCAAGAAAGCGAGACCAACTATATCGATTCTTTGTCATGGGATCGACCAATCTTCTGAAGTTTGATTGAATTCGAGGAATGCAAGAACAAAACTATCGATTCTTTGTCATGGGATCGACCAATCATCTGAAGTTTGATGGAATTCCAAGAACGCAAGAACAAAACTCTCGATTCTTTGTCATGGGATCGACCAATCATCTGAAGTTTGATTGATTTCCAAGACCGCAAGACCAAAACTATTGATTCTTTGTCATGGGATGGACCAATCATCTGAAGTTTTATATATATCCAAGAACGCATGAACAAAACTATCGATTCTTTGTCATGGGATCGACCAATCATCTGAAGTTTAATTGAATTCCAAGAACGCAAGAACAAAACTCTCGATTCTTTGTTATGGGATCAACCAATCAACTAAAGTTTCATGGAATTCCAAGAATTTTAATCCAACTCTATCGATTCTTTTTCATGGGATCGACCAATCATTTGAAGTTAGATGGAATTCCAAGAAAGCAAGACCAAAACTATTGATTCTTTGATATGAGATCTACCAATCATCTGAAGTTTGATTGAATTCCAAGAAAGCAAGACCAAAACTATCGATTCTTTGTTATGGGATCGACCAATCATCTGAAGTATGATGGAATTCCAAGAATTTGAATCCGAAACTATCATTTCTTCGTCATGGGATCGACGAATCATCTGAAGTTTGATGGAATTCCAAGAACAAAAGAACAAATCTATCGATTTTTTGTCATGGGATCGACCGATCATCTGAGGTTTAATGGAATTCCAAGAATTCGAATCCGAAACTATCATTTCTTCGTCATGGGAACGACCAATTAACTGAACTTTGATTGAATTCCAAGAAAGCAAGACCAAAACTATCGATTCTTTGCCAGGGAATCGACCAATCACAACTGAAATTTGATAGATTAATAACAAAGCAAGAACAAAACTCTCGATTCTTTGTTATGGGATCAACCAATCAACTAAAGTTTGATGGAATTCCAAGAATTTTAATCCAACTCTATCGATTCTTTTACATGGGATCGACCAATCATCTGAAGTTAGATGGAATTCCTAGAACGCATGAACAAAACTATCGATTCTTTGTCATGGGATCGACCAATCATCTGAAGTTGATTGAATTCCAAGAACGCAAGAACAAAACTCTCGATTCTTTGTTATGGGATCGACCAATCAACTAAAGTTTCATGGAATTCCAAGAATTTTAATCCAACTCTATCGATTCTTTTTCATGGGATCGACCAATCATCTGAAGTTAGATGGAATTCCAAGAAAGCAAGACCAAAACTATTGATTCTTTGTCATGGGATCGACCAATCATCTGAAGTTTGATTGAATTCCAAGAACGCAAGAACAAAACTCTCGATTCTTTGATATGGGATCGACCAATCATCTGAAGTTTGATGGATATTCGAGAAAGCGAGACCAAATATATCGATTCTTTGTTATGGGATCGACCAATCAACTAAAGTTTCATGGAATTCCAAGAATTTTAATCCAACTCTATCGATTCTTTTTCATGGCATCGACCAATCATCTGAAGTTAGATGGAATTCCAAGAAAGCAAGACCAAAACTATTGATTCTTTGTCATGGGATCGACCAATCATCTGAAGTTTGATTGAATTCCAAGAACGCAAGAACAAAACTCTCGATTCTTTGATATGGGATCGACCAATCATCTGAAGTTTGATGGATATTCAAGAAAGCGAGACCAAATATATCGATTCTTTGTCATGGGATCGACCAATCTTCTGAAGTTTGATTGAATTCGAGGAACGCAAGAACAAAACTATCGATTCTTTGTCATGGGATCGACCAATCATCTGAAGTTTGATGGAATTCCAAGAATTTGAATCCAACTCGATCGATTCATTGTCATGGGATCGACCAATCATCTGAAGTTTGATTGTTTTCCAATCACGAAAGACCAAAACTATTGATTCTTTGTCATGGGATCGACCAATCATTTGAATTTTGATGGATATTCAAGAAAGCGAGACCAACTATATCGATTCTTTGTCATGGGATCGACCAATCTTCTGAAGTTTGATTGAATTCGAGGAATGCAAGAACAAAACTATCGATTCTTTGTCATGGGATCGACCAATCATCTGAAGTTTGATGGAATTCCAAAAACGCAAGAACAAAACTCTCGATTCTTTGTCATGGGATCGACCAATCATCTGAAGTTTGATTGATTTCCAAGACCGCAAGACCAAAACTATTGATTCTTTGTCATGGGATGGACCAATCATCTGAAGTTTTATATATATCCAAGAACGCATGAACAAAACTATCGATTCTTTGTCATGGGATCGACCAATCATCTGAAGTTTGATTGATTTCCAAGCACGCAAGACCAAAACTATTGATTCTTTGTCATGGGATCAACCAATCATCTGAAGTTTGATTGAATTCCAAGAACGCAAGAACAAAACTCTCGATTCTTTATCATGGGATGGACCAATCATCTGAAGTTTTATACATATCCAAGAACGCATGAACAAAACTATCGATTCTTTGTCATGGGATCGACCAATCATCTGAAGTTTAATTGAATTCCAAGAACGCAAGAACAAAACTCTCGATTCTTTGTTATGGGATCAACCAATCAACTAAAGTTTGATGGAATTCCAAGAATTTTAATCCAACTCTATCGATTCTTTTTCATGGGATCGACCAATCATCTGAAGTTAGATGGAATTCCTAGAACGCATGAACAAAACTATCGATTCTTTGTCATGGGATCGACCAATCATCTGAAGTTGATTGAATTCCAAGAACGCAAGAACAAAACTCTCGATTCTTTGTTATGGGATCGACCAATCAACTAAAGTTTCATGGAATTCCAAGAATTTTAATCCTACTCTATCGATTCTTTTTCATGGGATCGACCAATCATCTGAAGTTAGATGGAATTCCAAGAAAGCAAGACCAAAACTATTGATTCTTTGTCATGGGATCGACCAATCATCTGAAGTTTGATTGAATTCCAAGAACGCAAGAACAAAACTCTCGATTCTTTGATATGGGATCGACCAATCATCTGAAGTTTGATGGATATTCAAGAAAGCGAGACCAAATATTTCGATTCTTTTTCATGGGATCGACCAATCATCTGAAGTTTGATTGTTTTCCAATCACGAAAGACCAAAACTATTGATTCTTTGTCATGGGATCGACCAATCATTTGAATTTTGATGGATATTCAAGAAAGCGAGACCAACTATATCGATTCTTTGTCATGGGATCGACCAATCTTCTGAAGTTTGATTGAATTCGAGGAATGCAAGAACAAAACTATCGATTCTTTGTCATGGGATCGACCAATCATCTGAAGTTTGATGGAATTCCAAAAACGCAAGAACAAAACTCTCGATTCTTTGTCATGGGATCGACCAATCATCTGAAGTTTGATTGATTTCCAAGAACGCAAGACCAAAACTATTGATTCTTTGTCATGGGATGGACCAATCATCTGAAGTTTTATATATATCCAAGAACGCATGAACAAAACTATCGATTCTTTGTCATGGGATCGACCAATCATCTGAAGTTTAATTGAATTCCAAGAACGCAAGAACAAAACTCTCGATTCTTTGTTATGGGATCAACCAATCAACTAAAGTTTCATGGAATTCCAAGAATTTTAATCCAACTCTATCGATTCTTTTTCATGGGATCGACCAATCATTTGAAGTTAGATGGAATTCCAAGAAAGCAAGACCAAAACTATTGATTCTTTGATATGAGATCTACCAATCATCTGAAGTTTGATTGAATTCCAAGAAAGCAAGACCAAAACTATCGATTCTTTGTTATGGGATCGACCAATCATCTGAAGTATGATGGAATTCCAAGAATTTGAATCCGAAACTATCATTTCTTCGTCATGGGATCGACGAATCATCTGAAGTTTGATGGAATTCCAAGAACAAAAGAACAAATCTATCGATTTTTTGTCATGGGATCGACCGATCATCTGAGGTTTAATGGAATTCCAAGAATTCGAATCCGAAACTATCATTTCTTCGACATGGGAACGACCAATTAACTGAACTTTGATTGAATTCCAAGAAAGCAAGACCAAAACTATCGATTCTTTGCCAGGGATTCGACCAATCACAACTGAAATTTGATAGATTTATATCAAAGCAAGAACAAAACTATCGATTCTTTGTCATGGGATTGACCAATCTTCTGAAGTTTTTTTGAATTCCAAGAACGCAAGAACAGAAACTATCTATTCTTTGTTCTGGGATCGACCAATCATCGGAATTTTGATGGAATTCAAAGAAAACAAGACCAAAAATATCGATTCTTAGTCATGGGATTGACCAATCATCTGAAGTTTGATGGAATTCCAAGAATTTGAATCCAACTCTATCGATTCTTTGTCATGGGATCGACCAATCATCTGAAGTTTAATTGAATTCCAAGAACGCAAGAACAAAACTCTCGATTCTTTGTTATGGGATCAACCAATCAACTAAAGTTTGATGGAATTCCAAGAATTTTAATCTAACTCTATCGATTCTTTTTCATGGGATCGACCAATCATCTGAAGTTTAATTGAATTCCAAGAACGCAAGAACAAAACTCTCGATTCTTTAATATGGGATCAACCAATCAAATAAAGTTTGATGGAATTCCAAGAACGCATGAACAAAACTATCGATTCTTTGTCATGGGATGGACCAATCATCTGAAGTTGTATATATATCCAAGAACGCATGAACAAAACTATCGATTCTTTGTCATGGGATCGACCAATCATCTGAAGTTTGATTGAATTCCAAGAACGCAAGAACAAAACTCTCGATTCTTTGTTATGGGATCGACCAATCAACTAAAGTTTGATGGAATTCCAAGAATTTTAATCCAACGCTATCGATTCTTTTTCATGAGATCGACCAATCATCTGAAGTTAGATGGAATTCCAAGAAAGCGAGACCAAATATATCGATTCTTTGTCATGGGATCGACCAATCTTCTGAAGTTTGATTGATTTCCAAGCACGCAAGACCAAAACTATTGATTCTTTGTCATGGGATCAACCAATCATCTGAAGTTTGATTGAATTCCAAGAACGCAAGAACAAAACTCTCGATTCTTTGTCATGGGATGGACCAAACATCTGAAGTTTGATGGAATTCCAAGAATTTGAATCCAACTCTATCGATTCATTGTCATGGGATCGACCAATCATCTGAAGTTTGATTGATTTCCAAGCACGCAAGACCAAAACTATTGATTCTTTGTCATGGGATCAACCAATCATCTGAAGTTTGATTGAATTCCAAGAACGCAAGAACAAAACTCTCGATTCTTTATCATGGGATGGACCAATCATCTGAAGTTTTATACATATCCAAGAACGCATGAACAAAACTATCGATTCTTTGTCATGGGATCGACCAATCATCTGAAGTTTAATTGAATTCCAAGAACGCAAGAACAAAACTCTCGATTCTTTGTTATGGGATCAACCAATCAACTAAAGTTTGATGGAATTCCAAGAATTTTAATCCAACTCTATCGATTCTTTTTCATGGGATCGACCAATCATCTGAAGTTAGATGGAATTCCTAGAACGCATGAACAAAACTATCGATTCTTTGTCATGGGATCGACCAATCATCTGAAGTTGATTGAATTCCAAGAACGCAAGAACAAAACTCTCGATTCTTTGTTATGGGATCGACCAATCAACTAAAGTTTCATGGAATTCCAAGAATTTTAATCCTACTCTATCGATTCTTTTTCATGGGATCGACCAATCATCTGAAGTTAGATGGAATTCCAAGAAAGCAAGACCAAAACTATTGATTCTTTGTCATGGGATCGACCAATCATCTGAAGTTTGATTGAATTCCAAGAACGCAAGAACAAAACTCTCGATTCTTTGATATGGGATCGACCAATCATCTGAAGTTTGATGGATATTCAAGAAAGCGAGACCAAATATTTCGATTCTTTTTCATGGGATCGACCAATCATCTGAAGTTTGATTGTTTTCCAATCACGAAAGACCAAAACTATTGATTCTTTGTCATGGGATCGACCAATCATTTGAATTTTGATGGATATTCAAGAAAGCGAGACCAACTATATCGATTCTTTGTCATGGGATCGACCAATCTTCTGAAGTTTGATTGAATTCGAGGAATGCAAGAACAAAACTATCGATTCTTTGTCATGGGATCGACCAATCATCTGAAGTTTGATGGAATTCCAAAAACGCAAGAACAAAACTCTCGATTCTTTGTCATGGGATCGACCAATCATCTGAAGTTTGATTGATTTCCAAGACCGCAAGACCAAAACTATTGATTCTTTGTCATGGGATGGACCAATCATCTGAAGTTTTATATATATCCAAGAACGCATGAACAAAACTATCGATTCTTTGTCATGGGATCGACCAATCATCTGAAGTTTAATTGAATTCCAAGAACGCAAGAACAAAACTCTCGATTCTTTGTTATGGGATCAACCAATCAACTAAAGTTTCATGGAATTCCAAGAATTTTAATCCAACTCTATCGATTCTTTTTCATGGGATCGACCAATCATTTGAAGTTAGATGGAATTCCAAGAAAGCAAGACCAAAACTATTGATTCTTTGATATGAGATCTACCAATCATCTGAAGTTTGATTGAATTCCAAGAAAGCAAGACCAAAACTATCGATTCTTTGTTATGGGATCGACCAATCATCTGAAGTATGATGGAATTCCAAGAATTTGAATCCGAAACTATCATTTCTTCGTCATGGGATCGACGAATCATCTGAAGTTTGATGGAATTCCAAGAACAAAAGAACAAATCTATCGATTTTTTGTCATGGGATCGACCGATCATCTGAGGTTTAATGGAATTCCAAGAATTCGAATCCGAAACTATCATTTCTTCGACATGGGAACGACCAATTAACTGAACTTTGATTGAATTCCAAGAAAGCAAGACCAAAACTATCGATTCTTTGCCAGGGATTCGACCAATCACAACTGAAATTTGATAGATTTATATCAAAGCAAGAACAAAACTATCGATTCTTTGTCATGGGATTGACCAATCTTCTGAAGTTTTTTTGAATTCCAAGAACGCAAGAACAGAAACTATCTATTCTTTGTTCTGGGATCGACCAATCATCGGAATTTTGATGGAATTCAAAGAAAACAAGACCAAAAATATCGATTCTTAGTCATGGGATTGACCAATCATCTGAAGTTTGATGGAATTCCAAGAATTTGAATCCAACTCTATCGATTCTTTGTCATGGGATCGACCAATCATCTGAAGTTTAATTGAATTCCAAGAACGCAAGAACAAAACTCTCGATTCTTTGTTATGGGATCAACCAATCAACTAAAGTTTGATGGAATTCCAAGAATTTTAATCTAACTCTATCGATTCTTTTTCATGGGATCGACCAATCATCTGAAGTTTAATTGAATTCCAAGAACGCAAGAACAAAACTCTCGATTCTTTAATATGGGATCAACCAATCAAATAAAGTTTGATGGAATTCCAAGAACGCATGAACAAAACTATCGATTCTTTGTCATGGGATGGACCAATCATCTGAAGTTGTATATATATCCAAGAACGCATGAACAAAACTATCGATTCTTTGTCATGGGATCGACCAATCATCTGAAGTTTGATTGAATTCCAAGAACGCAAGAACAAAACTCTCGATTCTTTGTTATGGGATCGACCAATCAACTAAAGTTTGATGGAATTCCAAGAATTTTAATCCAACGCTATCGATTCTTTTTCATGAGATCGACCAATCATCTGAAGTTAGATGGAATTCCAAGAAAGCGAGACTAAATATATCGATTCTTTGTCATGGGATCGACCAATCTTCTGAAGTTTGATTGATTTCCAAGCACGCAAGACCAAAACTATTGATTCTTTGTCATGGGATCAACCAATCATCTGAAGTTTGATTGAATTCCAAGAACGCAAGAACAAAACTCTCGATTCTTTATCATGGGATGGACCAATCATCTGAAGTTTTATACATATCCAAGAACGCATGAACAAAACTATCGATTCTTTGTCATGGGATCGACCAATCATCTGAAGTTTAATTGAATTCCAAGAACGCAAGAACAAAACTCTCGATTCTTTGTTATGGGATCAACCAATCAACTAAAGTTTGATGGAATTCCAAGAATTTTAATCCAACTCTATCGATTCTTTTTCATGGGATCGACCAATCATCTGAAGTTAGATGGAATTCCTAGAACGCATGAACAAAACTATCGATTCTTTGTCATGGGATCGACCAATCATCTGAAGTTGATTGAATTCCAAGAACGCAAGAACAAAACTCTCGATTCTTTGTTATGGGATCGACCAATCAACTAAAGTTTCATGGAATTCCAAGAATTTTAATCCTACTCTATCGATTCTTTTTCATGGGATCGACCAATCATCTGAAGTTAGATGGAATTCCAAGAAAGCAAGACCAAAACTATTGATTCTTTGTCATGGGATCGACCAATCATCTGAAGTTTGATTGAATTCCAAGAACGCAAGAACAAAACTCTCGATTCTTTGATATGGGATCGACCAATCATCTGAAGTTTGATGGATATTCAAGAAAGCGAGACCAAATATTTCGATTCTTTTTCATGGGATCGACCAATCATCTGAAGTTTAATTGAATTCCAAGAACGCAAGAACAAAACTCTCGATTCTTTGTTATGGGATCAACCAATCAAATAAAGTTTGATGGAATTCCAAGAATTTTAATCCAACTCTATCGATTCTTTTTCATGGGATCGACCAATCATCTGAAGTTACATGGAATTCCTAGAACGCATGAACAAAACTATCGATTCTTTGTCATGGGATGGACCAATCATCTGAAGTTTTATATATATCCAAGAACGCATGAACAAAACTATGGATTCTTTGTCATGGGATCGACCAATCATCTGAAGTTTGATTGAATTCCAAGGACGCAAGAACAAAACTCTCGATTCTTTGTTATGGGATCGACCAATCAACTAAAGTTTGATGGAATTCCAAGAATTTTAATCCAACGCTATCGATTCTTTTTCATGAGATCGACCAATCATCTGAATTTAGATGGAATTCCAAGAAAGCGAGACCAAATATATCGATTCTTTGTCATGGGATCGACCAATCTTCTGAAGTTTGATTGATTTCCAAGCACGCAAGACCAAAACTATTGATTCTTTGTCATGGGATCAACCAATCATCTGAAGTTTGATTGAATTCCAAGAACGCAAGAACAAAACTCTCGATTCTTTGTCATGGGATGGACCAAACATCTGAAGTTTGATGGAATTCCAAGAATTTGAATCCAACTCTATCGATTCATTGTCATGGGATCGACCAATCATCTGAAGTTTGATTGATTTCCAAGCACGCAAGACCAAAACTATTGATTCTTTGTCATGGGATCAACCAATCATCTGAAGTTTGATTGAATTCCAAGAACGCAAAAACAAAACTCTCGATTCTTTATCATGCGATGGACCAATCATCTGAAGTTTTATATATATCCAAGAACGCATGAACAAAACTATCGATTCTTTGTCATGGGATCGACCAATCATCTGAAGTTTAATTGAATTCCAAGAACGCAAGAACAAAACTCTCGATTCTTTGTTATGGGATCAACCAATCAACTAAAGTTTGATGGAATTCCAAGAATTTTAATCCAACTCTATCGATTCTTTTTCATGGGATCGACCAATCATCTGAAGTTAGATGGAATTCCAAGAAAGCAAGACCAAAACTATTGATTCTTTGTCATGGGATCGACCAATCATCTGAAGTTTGATTGAATTCCAAGAACGCAAGAACAAAACTCTCGATTCTTTGATATGGGATCGACCAATCATCTGAAGTTTGATGGATATTCAAGAAAGCGAGACCAAATATATCGATTCTTTGTCATGGGATCGACCAATCTTCTGAAGTTTGATTGAATTTGAGGAACGCAAGAACAAAACTATCGATTCTTTGTCATGGGATCGACCAAGCATCTGAAGTTTGATGGAATTCCAAGAATTTGAATCCAACTCTATCGATTCATTGTCATGGGATCGACCAATCATCTGAAGTTTGATTGATTTCCAAGCACGAAAGACCAAAACTTTTGATTCTTTGTCATGGGATCGACCAATCATCTGAAGTTTTGTGGATATTCAAGAAAGCGAGACCAAATATATCGATTCTTTGTCATGGGATCGACCAATCTTCTGAAGTTTGATTGAATTCGAGGAACGCAAGAACGAAACTATCGATTCTTTGTCATGGGATCGACCAATCATCTGAAGTTTGATGGAATTCCAAGAATTTGAATCCAACTCGATCGATTCATTGTCATGGGATCGACCAATCATCTGAAGTTTGATTGATTTCCAAGCACGAAAGACCAAAACTATTGATTCTTTGTCATGGGATCGACCAATCATTTGAAGTTTGATGGATATTCAAGAAAGCGAGACCAACTATATCGATTCTTTGTCATGGGATCGACCAATCTTCTGAAGTTTGATTGAATTCGAGGAACGCAAGATTAAAACTATCGATTCTTTGTCATGGGATGGACCAATCATCTGAAGTTTTATATATATCCAAGAACGCATGAACAAAACTATCGATTCTTTGTCATGGGATCGACCAATCATCTGAAGTTTGATTGAATTCCAAGAACGCAAGAACAAAACTCTCGATTCTTTGTTATGGGATCGACCAATCAACTAAAGTTTGATGGAATTCCAAGAATTTTAATCCAACGCTATTGATTCTTTTTCATGAGATCGACCAATCATCTGAAGTTAGATGGAATTCCAAGAAAGCGAGACCAAATATATCGATTCTTTGTCATGGGATAGACCAATCTTCTGAAGTTTGATTGATTTCCAAGCACGCAAGACCAAAACTATTGATTCTTTGTCATGGGATCAACCAATCATCTGAAGTTTGATTGAATTCCAAGAACGCAAGAACAAAACTCTCGATTCTTTGTCATGGGATGGACCAAACATCTGAAGTTTGATGGAATTCCAAGAATTTGAATCCAACTCTATCGATTCATTGTCATGGGATCTACCAATCATCTGAAGTTTGATTGAATTCCAAGAAAGCAAGACCAAAACTATCGATTCTTTGTTATGGGATCGACCAATCATCTGAAGTATGATGGAATTCCAAGAATTTGAATCCGAAACTATCATTTCTTCGTCATGGGATCGACGAATCATCTGAAGTTTGATGGAATTCCAAGAACAAAAGAACAAATCTATCGATTTTTTGTCATGGGATCGACCGATCATCTGAGGTTTAATGGAATTCCAAGAATTCGAATCCGAAACTATCATTTCTTCGACATGGGAACGACCAATTAACTGAACTTTGATTGAATTCCAAGAAAGCAAGACCAAAACTATCGATTCTTTGCCAGGGATTCGACCAATCACAACTGAAATTTGATAGATTTATATCAAAGCAAGAACAAAACTATCGATTCTTTGTCATGGGATTGACCAATCTTCTGAAGTTTTTTTGAATTCCAAGAACGCAAGAACAGAAACTATCTATTCTTTGTTCTGGGATCGACCAATCATCGGAATTTTGATGGAATTCAAAGAAAACAAGACCAAAACTATCGATTCTTAGTCATGGGATTGACCAATCATCTGAAGTTTGATGGAATTCCAAGAATTTGAATCCAACTCTATCGATTCTTTGTCATGGGATCGACCAATCATCTGAAGTTTAATTGAATTCCAAGAACGCAAGAACAAAACTCTCGATTCTTTGTTATGGGATCAACCAATCAACTAAAGTTTGATGGAATTCCAAGAATTTTAATCCAACTCTATCGATTCTTTTTCATGGGATCGACCAATCATCTGAAGTTTAATTGAATTCCAGGAACGCAAGAAAAAAACTCTCGATTCTTTAATATGGGATCAACCAATCAAATAAAGTTTGATGGAATTCCAAGAATTTTAATCCAACTCTATCGATTCTTTTTCATGGGATCGACCAATCATCTGAAGTTACATGGAATTCCTAGAACGCATGAACAAAACTATCGATTCTTTGTCATGGGATGGACCAATCATCTGAAGTTGTATATATATCCAAGAACGCATGAACAAAACTATCGATTCTTTGTCATGGGATCGACCAATCATCTGAAGTTTGATTGAATTCCAAGAACGCAAGAACAAAACTCTCGATTCTTTGTTATGGGATCGACCAATCAACTAAAGTTTGATGGAATTCCAAGAATTTTAATCCAACGCTATCGATTCTTTTTCATGAGATCGACCAATCATCTGAAGTTAGATGGAATTCCAAGAAAGCGAGACCAAATATATCGATTCTTTGTCATGGGATCGACCAATCTTCTGAAGTTTGATTGATTTCCAAGCACGCAAGACCAAAACTATTGATTCTTTGTCATGGGATCAACCAATCATCTGAAGTTTGATTGAATTCCAAGAACGCAAGAACAAAACTCTCGATTCTTTGTCATGGGATGGACCAAACATCTGAAGTTTGATGGAATTCCAAGAATTTGAATCCAACTCTATCGATTCATTGTCATGGGATCGACCAATCATCTGAAGTTTGATTGATTTCCAAGCACGCAAGACCAAAACTATTGATTCTTTGTCATGGGATCAACCAATCATCTGAAGTTTGATTGAATTCCAAGAACGCAAGAACAAAACTCTCGATTCTTTATCATGGGATGGACCAATCATCTGAAGTTTTATACAAATCCAAGAACGCATGAACAAAACTATCGATTCTTTGTCATGGGATCGACCAATCATCTGAAGTTTAATTGAATTCCAAGAACGCAAGAACAAAACTCTCGATTCTTTGTTATGGGATCAACCAATCAACTAAAGTTTGATGGAATTCCAAGAATTTTAATCCAACTCTATCGATTCTTTTTCATGGGATCGACCAATCATCTGAAGTTAGATGGAATTCCTAGAACGCATGAACAAAACTATCGATTCTTTGTCATGGGATCGACCAATCATCTGAAGTTGATTGAATTCCAAGAACGCAAGAACAAAACTCTCGATTCTTTGTTATGGGATCGACCAATCAACTAAAGTTTCATGGAATTCCAAGAATTTTAATCCAACTCTATCGATTCTTTTTCATGGGATCGACCAATCATCTGAAGTTAGATGGAATTCCAAGAAAGCAAGACCAAAACTATTGATTCTTTGTCATGGGATCGACCAATCATCTGAAGTTTGATTGAATTCCAAGAACGCAAGAACAAAACTCTCGATTCTTTGATATGGGATCGACCAATCATCTGAAGTTTGATGGATATTCAAGAAAGCGAGACCAAATATTTCGATTCTTTTTCATGGGATCGACCAATCATCTGAAGTTTGATTGTTTTCCAATCACGAAAGACCAAAACTATTGATTCTTTGTCATGGGATCGACCAATCATTTGAATTTTGATGGATTTTCAAGAAAGCGAGACCAACTATATCGATTCTTTGTCATGGGATCGACCAATCTTCTGAAGTTTGATTGAATTCGAGGAATGCAAGAACAAAACTATCGATTCTTTGTCATGGGATCGACCAATCATCTGAAGTTTGATGGAATTCCAAAAACGCAAGAACAAAACTCTCGATTCTTTGTCATGGGATCGATCAATCATCTGAAGTTTGATTGATTTCCAAGACCGCAAGACCAAAACTATTGATTCTTTGTCATGGGATGGACCAATCATCTGAAGTTTTATATATATCCAAGAACGCATGAACAAAACTATCGATTCTTTGTCATGGGATCGACCAATCATCTGAAGTTTAATTGAATTCCAAGAACGCAAGAACAAAACTCTCGATTCTTTGTTATGGGATCAACCAATCAACTAAAGTTTCATGGAATTCCAAGAATTTTAATCCAACTCTATCGATTCTTTTTCATGGGATCGACCAATCATTTGAAGTTAGATGGAATTCCAAGAAAGCAAGACCAAAACTATTGATTCTTTGATATGAGATCTACCAATCATCTGAAGTTTGATTGAATTCCAAGAAAGCAAGACCAAAACTATCGATTCTTTGTTATGGGATCGACCAATCATCTGAAGTATGATGGAATTCCAAGAATTTGAATCCGAAACTATCATTTCTTCGTCATGGGATCGACGAATCATCTGAAGTTTGATGGAATTCCAAGAACAAAAGAACAAATCTATCGATTTTTTGTCATGGGATCGACCGATCATCTGAGGTTTAATGGAATTCCAAGAATTCGAATCCGAAACTATCATTTCTTCGACATGGGAACGACCAATTAACTGAACTTTGATTGAATTCCAAGAAAGCAAGACCAAAACTATCGATTCTTTGCCAGGGATTCGACCAATCACAACTGAAATTTGATAGATTTATATCAAAGCAAGAACAAAACTATCGATTCTTTGTCATGGGATTGACCAATCTTCTGAAGTTTGATTGAATTCGAGGAATGCAAGAACAAAACTATCGATTCTTTGTCATGGGATCGACCAATCATCTGAAGTTTGATGGAATTCCAAAAACGCAAGAACAAAACTCTCGATTCTTTGTCATGGGATCGACCAATCATCTGAAGTTTGATTGATTTCCAAGACCGCAAGACCAAAACTATTGATTCTTTGTCATGGGATGGACCAATCATCTGAAGTTTTATATATATCCAAGAACGCATGAACAAAACTATCGATTCTTTGTCATGGGATCGACCAATCATCTGAAGTTTGATTGATTTCCAAGCACGCAAGACCAAAACTATTGATTCTTTGTCATGGGATCAACCAATCATCTGAAGTTTGATTGAATTCCAAGAACGCAAGAACAAAACTCTCGATTCTTTATCATGGGATGGACCAATCATCTGAAGTTTTATACATATCCAAGAACGCATGAACAAAACTATCGATTCTTTGTCATGGGATCGACCAATCATCTGAAGTTTAATTGAATTCCAAGAACGCAAGAACAAAACTCTCGATTCTTTGTTATGGGATCAACCAATCAACTAAAGTTTGATGGAATTCCAAGAATTTTAATCCAACTCTATCGATTCTTTTTCATGGGATCGACCAATCATCTGAAGTTAGATGGAATTCCTAGAACGCATGAACAAAACTATCGATTCTTTGTCATGGGATCGACCAATCATCTGAAGTTGATTGAATTCCAAGAACGCAAGAACAAAACTCTCGATTCTTTGTTATGGGATCGACCAATCAACTAAAGTTTCATGGAATTCCAAGAATTTTAATCCTACTCTATCGATTCTTTTTCATGGGATCGACCAATCATCTGAAGTTTGATGGAATTCCAAGAAAGCAAGACCAAAACTATTGATTCTTTGTCATGGGATCGACCAATCATCTGAAGTTTGATTGAATTCCAAGAACGCAAGAACAAAACTCTCGATTCTTTGATATGGGATCGACCAATCATCTGAAGTTTGATGGATATTCAAGAAAGCGAGACCAAATATTTCGATTCTTTTTCATGGGATCGACCAATCATCTGAAGTTTGATTGTTTTCCAATCACGAAAGACCAAAACTATTGATTCTTTGTCATGGGATCGACCAATCATTTGAATTTTGATGGATATTCAAGAAAGCGAGACCAACTATATCGATTCTTTGTCATGGGATCGACCAATCTTCTGAAGTTTGATTGAATTCGAGGAATGCAAGAACAAAACTATCGATTCTTTGTCATGGGATCGACCAATCATCTGAAGTTTGATGGAATTCCAAAAACGCAAGAACAAAACTATCGATTCTTTGTCATGGGATCGACCAATCATCTGAAGTTTGATTGATTTCCAAGACCGCAAGACCAAAACTATTGATTCTTTGTCATGGGATGGACCAATCATCTGAAGTTTTATATATATCCAAGAACGCATGAACAAAACTATCGATTCTTTGTCATGGGATCGACCAATCATCTGAAGTTTAATTGAATTCCAAGAACGCAAGAACAAAACTCTCGATTCTTTGTTATGGGATCAACCAATCAACTAAAGTTTCATGGAATTCCAAGAATTTTAATCCAACTCTATCGATTCTTTTTCATGGGATCGACCAATCATTTGAAGTTAGATGGAATTCCAAGAAAGCAAGACCAAAACTATTGATTCTTTGATATGAGATCTACCAATCATCTGAAGTTTGATTGAATTCCAAGAAAGCAAGACCAAAACTATCGATTCTTTGTTATGGGATCGACCAATCATCTGAAGTATGATGGAATTCCAAGAATTTGAATCCGAAACTATCATTTCTTCGTCATGGGATCGACGAATCATCTGAAGTTTGATGGAATTCCAAGAACAAAAGAACAAATCTATCGATTTTTTGTCATGGGATCGACCGATCATCTGAGGTTTAATGGAATTCCAAGAATTCGAATCCGAAACTATCATTTCTTCGACATGGGAACGACCAATTAACTGAACTTTGATTGAATTCCAAGAAAGCAAGACCAAAACTATCGATTCTTTGCCAGGGATTCGACCAATCACAACTGAAATTTGATAGATTTATATCAAAGCAAGAACAAAACTATCGATTCTTTGTCATGGGATTGACCAATCTTCTGAAGTTTTTTTGAATTCCAAGAACGCAAGAACAGAAACTATCTATTCTTTGTTCTGGGATCGACCAATCATCGGAATTTTGATGGAATTCAAAGAAAACAAGACCAAAAATATCGATTCTTAGTCATGGGATTGACCAATCATCTGAAGTTTGATGGAATTCCAAGAATTTGAATCCAACTCTATCGATTCTTTGTCATGGGATCGACCAATCATCTGAAGTTTAATTGAATTCCAAGAACGCAAGAACAAAACTCTCGATTCTTTGTTATGGGATCAACCAATCAACTAAAGTTTGATGGAATTCCAAGAATTTTAATCTAACTCTATCGATTCTTTTTCATGGGATCGACCAATCATCTGAAGTTTAATTGAATTCCAAGAACGCAAGAACAAAACTCTCGATTCTTTAATATGGGATCAACCAATCAAATAAAGTTTGATGGAATTCCAAGAACGCATGAACAAAACTATCGATTCTTTGTCATGGGATGGACCAATCATCTGAAGTTGTATATATATCCAAGAACGCATGAACAAAACTATCGATTCTTTGTCATGGGATCGACCAATCATCTGAAGTTTGATTGAATTCCAAGAACGCAAGAACAAAACTCTCGATTCTTTGTTATGGGATCGACCAATCAACTAAAGTTTGATGGAATTCCAAGAATTTTAATCCAACGCTATCGATTCTTTTTCATGAGATCGACCAATCATCTGAAGTTAGATGGAATTCCAAGAAAGCGAGACTAAATATATCGATTCTTTGTCATGGGATCGACCAATCATCTGAAGTTTGATTGATTTCCAAGCACGCAAGACCAAAACTATTGATTCTTTGTCATGGGATCAACCAATCATCTGAAGTTTGATTGAATTCCAAGAACGCAAGAACAAAACTCTCGATTCTTTGTCATGGGATGGACCAAACATCTGAAGTTTGATGGAATTCCAAGAATTTGAATCCAACTCTATCGATTCATTGTCATGGGATCGACCAATCATCTGAAGTTTGATTGATTTCCAAGCACGCAAGACCAAAACTATTGATTCTTTGTCATGGGATCAACCAATCATCTGAAGTTTGATTGAATTCCAAGAACGCAAGAACAAAACTCTCGATTCTTTATCATGGGATGGACCAATCATCTGAAGTTTTATACATATCCAAGAACGCATGAACAAAACTATCGATTCTTTGTCATGGGATCGACCAATCATCTGAAGTTTAATTGAATTCCAAGAACGCAAGAACAAAACTCTCGATTCTTTGTTATGGGATCAACCAATCAACTAAAGTTTGATGGAATTCCAAGAATTTTAATCCAACTCTATCGATTCTTTTTCATGGGATCGACCAATCATCTGAAGTTAGATGGAATTCCTAGAACGCATGAACAAAACTATCGATTCTTTGTCATGGGATCGACCAATCATCTGAAGTTGATTGAATTCCAAGAACGCAAGAACAAAACTCTCGATTCTTTGTTATGGGATCGACCAATCAACTAAAGTTTCATGGAATTCCAAGAATTTTAATCCTACTCTATCGATTCTTTTTCATGGGATCGACCAATCATCTGAAGTTAGATGGAATTCCAAGAAAGCAAGACCAAAACTATCGATTCTTTGTCATGGGATCGACCAATCATCTGAAGTTTGATTGAATTCCAAGAACGCAAGAACAAAACTCTCGATTCTTTGATATGGGATCGACCAATCATCTGAAGTTTGATGGATATTCAAGAAAGCGAGACCAAATATATCGATTCTTTGTCATGGGATCGACCAATCATCTGAAGTTTAATTGAATTCCAAGAACGCAAGAACAAAACTCTCGATTCTTTGTTATGGGATCAACCAATCAAATAAAGTTTGATGGAATTCCAAGAATTTTAATCCAACTCTATCGATTCTTTTTCATGGGATCGACCAATCATCTGAAGTTACATGGAATTCCTAGAACGCATGAACAAAACTATCGATTCTTTGTCATGGGATGGACCAATCATCTGAAGTTTTATATATATCCAAGAACGCATGAACAAAACTATGGATTCTTTGTCATGGGATCGACCAATCATCTGAAGTTTGATTGAATTCCAAGGACGCAAGAACAAAACTCTCGATTCTTTGTTATGGGATCGACCAATCAACTAAAGTTTGATGGAATTCCAAGAATTTTAATCCAACGCTATCGATTCTTTTTCATGAGATCGACCAATCATCTGAATTTAGATGGAATTCCAAGAAAGCGAGACCAAATATATCGATTCTTTGTCATGGGATCGACCAATCTTCTGAAGTTTGATTGATTTCCAAGCACGCAAGACCAAAACTATTGATTCTTTGTCATGGGATCAACCAATCATCTGAAGTTTGATTGAATTCCAAGAACGCAAGAACAAAACTCTCGATTCTTTGTCATGGGATGGACCAAACATCTGAAGTTTGATGGAATTCCAAGAATTTGAATCCAACTCTATCGATTCATTGTCATGGGATCGACCAATCATCTGAAGTTTGATTGATTTCCAAGCACGCAAGACCAAAACTATTGATTCTTTGTCATGGGATCAACCAATCATCTGAAGTTTGATTGAATTCCAAGAACGCAAAAACAAAACTCTCGATTCTTTATCATGCGATGGACCAATCATCTGAAGTTTTATATATATCCAAGAACGCATGAACAAAACTATCGATTCTTTGTCATGGGATCGACCAATCATCTGAAGTTTAATTGAATTCCAAGAACGCAAGAACAAAACTCTCGATTCTTTGTTATGGGATCAACCAATCAACTAAAGTTTGATGGAATTCCAAGAATTTTAATCCAACTCTATCGATTCTTTTTCATGGGATCGACCAATCATCTGAAGTTAGATGGAATTCCAAGAAAGCAAGACCAAAACTATTGATTCTTTGTCATGGGATCGACCAATCATCTGAAGTTTGATTGAATTTCAAGAACGCAAGAACAAAACTCTCGATTCTTTGATATGGGATCGACCAATCATCTGAAGTTTGATGGATATTCAAGAAAGCGAGACCAAATATATCGATTCTTTGTCATGGGATCGACCAATCTTCTGAAGTTTGATTGAATTTGAGGAACGCAAGAACAAAACTATCGATTCTTTGTCATGGGATCGACCAAGCATCTGAAGTTTGATGGAATTCCAAGAATTTGAATCCAACTCTATCGATTCATTGTCATGGGATCGACCAATCATCTGAAGTTTGATTGATTTCCAAGCACGAAAGACCAAAACTTTTGATTCTTTGTCATGGGATCGACCAATCATCTGAAGTTTTGTGGATATTCAAGAAAGCGAGACCAAATATATCGATTCTTTGTCATGGGATCGACCAATCTTCTGAAGTTTGATTGAATTCGAGGAACGCAAGAACGAAACTATCGATTCTTTGTCATGGGATCGACCAATCATCTGAAGTTTGATGGAATTCCAAGAATTTGAATCCAACTCGATCGATTCATTGTCATGGGATCGACCAATCATCTGAAGTTTGATTGATTTCCAAGCACGAAAGACCAAAACTATTGATTCTTTGTCATGGGATCGACCAATCATTTGAAGTTTGATGGATATTCAAGAAAGCGAGACCAACTATATCGATTCTTTGTCATGGGATCGACCAATCTTCTGAAGTTTGATTGAATTCGAGGAACGCAAGATTAAAACTATCGATTCTTTGTCATGGGATGGACCAATCATCTGAAGTTTTATATATATCCAAGAACGCATGAACAAAACTATCGATTCTTTGTCATGGGATCGACCAATCATCTGAAGTTTGATTGAATTCCAAGAACGCAAGAACAAAACTCTCGATTCTTTGTTATGGGATCGACCAATCAACTAAAGTTTGATGGAATTCCAAGAATTTTAATCCAACGCTATTGATTCTTTTTCATGAGATCGACCAATCATCTGAAGTTAGATGGAATTCCAAGAAAGCGAGACCAAATATATCGATTCTTTGTCATGGGATAGACCAATCTTCTGAAGTTTGATTGATTTCCAAGCACGCAAGACCAAAACTATTGATTCTTTGTCATGGGATCAACCAATCATCTGAAGTTTGATTGAATTCCAAGAACGCAAGAACAAAACTCTCGATTCTTTGTCATGGGATGGACCAAACATCTGAAGTTTGATGGAATTCCAAGAATTTGAATCCAACTCTATCGATTCATTGTCATGGGATCTACCAATCATCTGAAGTTTGATTGAATTCCAAGAAAGCAAGACCAAAACTATCGATTCTTTGTTATGGGATCGACCAATCATCTGAAGTATGATGGAATTCCAAGAATTTGAATCCGAAACTATCATTTCTTCGTCATGGGATCGACGAATCATCTGAAGTTTGATGGAATTCCAAGAACAAAAGAACAAATCTATCGATTTTTTGTCATGGGATCGACCGATCATCTGAGGTTTAATGGAATTCCAAGAATTCGAATCCGAAACTATCATTTCTTCGACATGGGAACGACCAATTAACTGAACTTTGATTGAATTCCAAGAAAGCAAGACCAAAACTATCGATTCTTTGCCAGGGATTCGACCAATCACAACTGAAATTTGATAGATTTATATCAAAGCAAGAACAAAACTATCGATTCTTTGTCATGGGATTGACCAATCTTCTGAAGTTTTTTTGAATTCCAAGAACGCAAGAACAGAAACTATCTATTCTTTGTTCTGGGATCGACCAATCATCGGAATTTTGATGGAATTCAAAGAAAACAAGACCAAAACTATCGATTCTTAGTCATGGGATTGACCAATCATCTGAAGTTTGATGGAATTCCAAGAATTTGAATCCAACTCTATCGATTCTTTGTCATGGGATCGACCAATCATCTGAAGTTTAATTGAATTCCAAGAACGCAAGAACAAAACTCTCGATTCTTTGTTATGGGATCAACCAATCAACTAAAGTTTGATGGAATTCCAAGAATTTTAATCCAACTCTATCGATTCTTTTTCATGGGATCGACCAATCATCTGAAGTTTAATTGAATTCCAGGAACGCAAGAAAAAAACTCTCGATTCTTTAATATGGGATCAACCAATCAAATAAAGTTTGATGGAATTCCAAGAATTTTAATCCAACTCTATCGATTCTTTTTCATGGGATCGACCAATCATCTGAAGTTACATGGAATTCCTAGAACGCATGAACAAAACTATCGATTCTTTGTCATGGGATGGACCAATCATCTGAAGTTGTATATATATCCAAGAACGCATGAACAAAACTATCGATTCTTTGTCATGGGATCGACCAATCATCTGAAGTTTGATTGAATTCCAAGAACGCAAGAACAAAACTCTCGATTCTTTGTTATGGGATCGACCAATCAACTAAAGTTTGATGGAATTCCAAGAATTTTAATCCAACGCTATCGATTCTTTTTCATGAGATCGACCAATCATCTGAAGTTAGATGGAATTCCAAGAAAGCGAGACCAAATATATCGATTCTTTGTCATGGGATCGACCAATCTTCTGAAGTTTGATTGATTTCCAAGCACGCAAGACCAAAACTATTGATTCTTTGTCATGGGATCAACCAATCATCTGAAGTTTGATTGAATTCCAAGAACGCAAGAACAAAACTCTCGATTCTTTGTCATGGGATGGACCAAACATCTGAAGTTTGATGGAATTCCAAGAATTTGAATCCAACTCTATTGATTCATTGTCATGGGATCGACCAATCATCTGAAGTTTGATTGATTTCCAAGCACGCAAGACCAAAACTATTGATTCTTTGTCATGGGATCAACCAATCATCTGAAGTTTGATTGAATTCCAAGAACGCAAGAACAAAACTCTCGATTCTTTATCATGGGATGGACCAATCATCTGAAGTTTTATACATATCCAAGAACGCATGAACAAAACTATCGATTCTTTGTCATGGGATCGACCAATCATCTGAAGTTTAATTGAATTCCAAGAACGCAAGAACAAAACTCTCGATTCTTTGTTATGGGATCAACCAATCAACTAAAGTTTGATGGAATTCCAAGAATTTTAATCCAACTCTATCGATTCTTTTTCATGGGATCGACCAATCATCTGAAGTTAGATGGAATTCCTAGAACGCATGAACAAAACTATCGATTCTTTGTCATGGGATCGACCAATCATCTGAAGTTGAATGAATTCCAAGAACGCAAGAACAAAACTCTCGATTCTTTGTTATGGGATCGACCAATCAACTAAAGTTTCATGGAATTCCAAGAATTTTAATCCTACTCTATCGATTCTTTTTCATGGGATCGACCAATCATCTGAAGTTAGATGGAATTCCAAGAAAGCAAGACCAAAACTATTGATTCTTTGTCATGGGATCGACCAATCATCTGAAGTTTGATTGAATTCCAAGAACGCAAGAACAAAACTCTCGATTCTTTGATATGGGATCGACCAATCATCTGAAGTTTGATGGATATTCAAGAAAGCGAGACCAAATATTTCGATTCTTTTTCATGGGATCGACCAATCATCTGAAGTTTGATTGTTTTCCAATCACGAAAGACCAAAACTATTGATTCTTTGTCATGGGATCGACCAATCATTTGAATTTTGATGGATTTTCAAGAAAGCGAGACCAACTATATCGATTCTTTGTCATGGGATCGACCAATCTTCTGAAGTTTGATTGAATTCGAGGAATGCAAGAACAAAACTATCGATTCTTTGTCATGGGATCGACCAATCATCTGAAGTTTGATGGAATTCCAAAAACGCAAGAACAAAACTCTCGATTCTTTGTCATGGGATCGATCAATCATCTGAAGTTTGATTGATTTCCAAGACCGCAAGACCAAAACTATTGATTCTTTGTCATGGGATGGACCAATCATCTGAAGTTTTATATATATCCAAGAACGCATGAACAAAACTATCGATTCTTTGTCATGGGATCGACCAATCATCTGAAGTTTAATTGAATTCCAAGAACGCAAGAACAAAACTCTCGATTCTTTGTTATGGGATCAACCAATCAACTAAAGTTTCATGGAATTCCAAGAATTTTAATCCAACTCTATCGATTCTTTTTCATGGGATCGACCAATCATCTGAAGTTAGATGGAATTCCAAGAACGCAAGACCAAAACTATTGATTCTTTGATATGGGATCGACCAATCATCTGAAGTTTGATTGAATTCCAAGAAAGCAAGACCAAAACTATCGATTCTTTGTTATGGGATCGACCAATCATCTGAAGTATGATGGAATTCCAAGAATTTGAATCCGAAACTATCATTTCTTCGTCATGGGATCGACGAATCATCTGAAGTTTGATGGAATTCCAAGAACAAAAGAACAAATCTATCGATTTTTTGTCATGGGATCGACCGATCATCTGAGGTTTAATGGAATTCCAAGAATTCGAATCCGAAACTATCATTTCTTCGACATGGGAACGACCAATTAACTGAACTTTGATTGAATTCCAAGAAAGCAAGACCAAAACTATCGATTCTTTGCCAGGGATTCGACCAATCACAACTGAAATTTGATAGATTTATATCAAAGCAAGAACAAAACTATCGATTCTTTGTCATGGGATTGACCAATCTTCTGAAGTTTTTTTGAATTCCAAGAACGCAAGAACAGAAACTATCTATTCTTTGTTCTGGGATCGACCAATCATCGGAATTTTGATGGAATTCAAAGAAAACAAGACCAAAAATATCGATTCTTAGTCATGGGATTGACCAATCATCTGAAGTTTGATGGAATTCCAAGAATTTGAATCCAACTCTATCGATTCTTTGTCATGGGATCGACCAATCATCTGAAGTTTAATTGAATTCCAAGAACGCAAGAACAAAACTCTCGATTCTTTGTTATGGGATCAACCAATCAACTAAAGTTTGATGGAATTCCAAGAATTTTAATCTAACTCTATCGATTCTTTTTCATGGGATCGACCAATCATCTGAAGTTTAATTGAATTCCAAGAACGCAAGAACAAAACTCTCGATTCTTTAATATGGGATCAACCAATCAAATAAAGTTTGATGGAATTCCAAGAATTTTAATCCAACTCTATCGATTCTTTTTCATGGGATCGACCAATCATCTGAAGTTAGATGGAATTCCTAGAACGCATGAACAAAACTATCGATTCTTTGTCATGGGATGGACCAATCATCTGAAGTTGGATAGATTTCCAAGCACGCAAGAACAAAACTATCGATTCTTTGTCATGGGATCGACCAATCATCTGAAGTTTGATTGAATTCCAAGAACGCAAGAACAAAACTCTCGATTCTTTGTTATGGGATCGACCAATCAACTAAAGTTTGATGGAATTCCAAGAATTTTAATCCAACGCTATCGATTCTTTTTCATGAGATCGACCAATCATCTGAAGTTAGATGGAATTCCAAGAAAGCGAGACTAAATATATCGATTCTTTGTCATGGGATCGACCAATCTTCTGAAGTTTGATTGATTTCCAAGCACGCAAGACCAAAACTATTGATTCTTTGTCATGGGATCAACCAATCATCTGAAGTTTGATTGAATTCCAAGAACGCAAGAACAAAACTCTCGATTCTTTGTCATGGGATGGACCAAACATCTGAAGTTTGATGGAATTCCAAGAATTTGAATCCAACTCTATTGATTCATTGTCATGGGATCGACCAATCATCTGAAGTTTGATTGATTTCCAAGCACGCAAGACCAAAACTATTGATTCTTTGTCATGGGATCAACCAATCATCTGAAGTTTGATTGAATTCCAAGAACGCAAGAACAAAACTCTCGATTCTTTATCATGGGATGGACCAATCATCTGAAGTTTTATACATATCCAAGAACGCATGAACAAAACTATCGATT
This sequence comes from Cloeon dipterum, assembly GCF_949628265.1. Classification (NCBI taxonomy): domain Eukaryota; kingdom Metazoa; phylum Arthropoda; class Insecta; order Ephemeroptera; family Baetidae; genus Cloeon; species Cloeon dipterum. Next base: position 711,253 of record NC_088786.1, on the reverse strand, counting down.
CTTTGTCATGGGATCGACCAATCATCTGAAGTTTAATTGAATTCCAAGAACGCAAGAACAAAACTCTCGATTCTTTGTTATGGGATCGACCAATCAACTGAAGTTTGATGGAATTCCAAGAATTTTAATCCAACTCTATCGATTCTTTTTCATGGGATCGACCAATCATCTGAAGTTAGATGGAATTCCTAGAACGCATGAACAAAACTATCGATTCTTTGTCATGGGATCGACCAATCATCTGAAGTTGATTGAATTCCAAGAACGCAAGAACAAAACTCTCGATTCTTTGTTATGGGATCGACCAATCAACTAAAGTTTCATGGAATTCCAAGAATTTTAATCCTACTCTATCGATTCTTTTTCATGGGATCGACCAATCATCTGAAGTTAGATGGAATTCCAAGAAAGCAAGACCAAAACTATTGATTCTTTGTCATGGGATCGACCAATCATCTGAAGTTTGATTGAATTCCAAGAACGCAAGAACAAAACTCTCGATTCTTTGATATGGGATCGACCAATCATCTGAAGTTTGATGGATATTCAAGAAAGCGAGACCAAATATTTCGATTCTTTTTCATGGGATCGACCAATCATCTGAAGTTTGATTGTTTTCCAATCACGAAAGACCAAAACTATTGATTCTTTGTCATGGGATCGACCAATCATTTGAATTTTGATGGATTTTCAAGAAAGCGAGACCAACTATATCGATTCTTTGTCATGGGATCGACCAATCTTCTGAAGTTTGATTGAATTCGAGGAATGCAAGAACAAAACTATCGATTCTTTGTCATGGGATCGACCAATCATCTGAAGTTTGATGGAATTCCAAAAACGCAAGAACAAAACTCTCGATTCTTTGTCATGGGATCGATCAATCATCTGAAGTTTGATTGATTTCCAAGACCGCAAGACCAAAACTATTGATTCTTTGTCATGGGATGGACCAATCATCTGAAGTTTTATATATATCCAAGAACGCATGAACAAAACTATCGATTCTTTGTCATGGGATCGACCAATCATCTGAAGTTTAATTGAATTCCAAGAACGCAAGAACAAAACTCTCGATTCTTTGTTATGGGATCAACCAATCAACTAAAGTTTCATGGAATTCCAAGAATTTTAATCCAACTCTATCGATTCTTTTTCATGGGATCGACCAATCATTTGAAGTTAGATGGAATTCCAAGAAAGCAAGACCAAAACTATTGATTCTTTGATATGAGATCTACCAATCATCTGAAGTTTGATTGAATTCCAAGAAAGCAAGACCAAAACTATCGATTCTTTGTTATGGGATCGACCAATCATCTGAAGTATGATGGAATTCCAAGAATTTGAATCCGAAACTATCATTTCTTCGTCATGGGATCGACGAATCATCTGAAGTTTGATGGAATTCCAAGAACAAAAGAACAAATCTATCGATTTTTTGTCATGGGATCGACCGATCATCTGAGGTTTAATGGAATTCCAAGAATTCGAATCCGAAACTATCATTTCTTCGACATGGGAACGACCAATTAACTGAACTTTGATTGAATTCCAAGAAAGCAAGACCAAAACTATCGATTCTTTGCCAGGGATTCGACCAATCACAACTGAAATTTGATAGATTTATATCAAAGCAAGAACAAAACTATCGATTCTTTGTCATGGGATTGACCAATCTTCTGAAGTTTTTTTGAATTCCAAGAACGCAAGAACAGAAACTATCTATTCTTTGTTCTGGGATCGACCAATCATCGGAATTTTGATGGAATTCAAAGAAAACAAGACCAAAAATATCGATTCTTAGTCATGGGATTGACCAATCATCTGAAGTTTGATGGAATTCCAAGAATTTGAATCCAACTCTATCGATTCTTTGTCATGGGATCGACCAATCATCTGAAGTTTAATTGAATTCCAAGAACGCAAGAACAAAACTCTCGATTCTTTGTTATGGGATCAACCAATCAACTAAAGTTTGATGGAATTCCAAGAATTTTAATCTAACTCTATCGATTCTTTTTCATGGGATCGACCAATCATCTGAAGTTTAATTGAATTCCAAGAACGCAAGAACAAAACTCTCGATTCTTTAATATGGGATCAACCAATCAAATAAAGTTTGATGGAATTCCAAGAATTTTAATCCAACTCTATCGATTCTTTTTCATGGGATCGACCAATCATCTGAAGTTAGATGGAATTCCTAGAACGCATGAACAAAACTATCGATTCTTTGTCATGGGATGGACCAATCATCTGAAGATGTATATATATCCAAGAACGCATGAACAAAACTATCGATTCTTTGTCATGGGATCGACCAATCATCTGAAGTTTGATTGAATTCCAAGAACGCAAGAACAAAACTCTCGATTCTTTGTTATGGGATCGACCAATCAACTAAAGTTTGATGGAATTCCAAGAATTTTAATCCAACGCTATCGATTCTTTTTCATGAGATCGACCAATCATCTGAAGTTAGATGGAATTCCAAGAAAGCGAGACTAAATATATCGATTCTTTGTCATGGGATCGACCAATCTTCTGAAGTTTGATTGATTTCCAAGCACGCAAGACCAAAACTATTGATTCTTTGTCATGGGATCAACCAATCATCTGAAGTTTGATTGAATTCCAAGAACGCAAGAACAAACCTCTCGATTCTTTGTCATGGGATGGACCAAACATCTGAAGTTTGATGGAATTCCAAGAATTTGAATCCAACTCTATCGATTCATTGTCATGGGATCGACCAATCATCTGAAGTTTGATTGATTTCCAAGCACGCAAGACCAAAACTATTGATTCTTTGTCATGGGATCAACCAATCATCTGAAGTTTGATTGAATTCCAAGAACGCAAGAACAAAACTCTCGATTCTTTATCATGGGATGGACCAATCATCTGAAGTTTTATACATATCCAAGAACGCATGAACAAAACTATCGATTCTTTGTCATGGGATCGACCAATCATCTGAAGTTTAATTGAATTCCAAGAACGCAAGAACAAAACTCTCGATTCTTTGTTATGGGATCAACCAATCAACTAAAGTTTGATGGAATTCCAAGAATTTTAATCCAACTCTATCGATTCTTTTTCATGGGATCGACCAATCATCTGAAGTTAGATGGAATTCCTAGAACGCATGAACAAAACTATCGATTCTTTGTCATGGGATCGACCAATCATCTGAAGTTGATTGAATTCCAAGAACGCAAGAACAAAACTCTCGATTCTTTGTTATGGGATCGACCAATCAACTAAAGTTTCATGGAATTCCAAGAATTTTAATCCTACTCTATCGATTCTTTTTCATGGGATCGACCAATCATCTGAAGTTAGATGGAATTCCAAGAAAGCAAGACCAAAACTATTGATTCTTTGTCATGGGATCGACCAATCATCTGAAGTTTGATTGAATTCCAAGAACGCAAGAACAAAACTCTCGATTCTTTGATATGGGATCGACCAATCATCTGAAGTTTGATGGATATTCAAGAAAGCGAGACCAAATATTTCGATTCTTTTTCATGGGATCGACCAATCATCTGAAGTTTGATTGTTTTCCAATCACGAAAGACCAAAACTATTGATTCTTTGTCATGGGATCGACCAATCATTTGAATTTTGATGGATTTTCAAGAAAGCGAGACCAACTATATCGATTCTTTGTCATGGGATCGACCAATCTTCTGAAGTTTGATTGAATTCGAGGAATGCAAGAACAAAACTATCGATTCTTTGTCATGGGATCGACCAATCATCTGAAGTTTGATGGAATTCCAAAAACGCAAGAACAAAACTCTCGATTCTTTGTCATGGGATCGATCAATCATCTGAAGTTTGATTGATTTCCAAGACCGCAAGACCAAAACTATTGATTCTTTGTCATGGGATGGACCAATCATCTGAAGTTTTATATATATCCAAGAACGCATGAACAAAACTATCGATTCTTTGTCATGGGATCGACCAATCATCTGAAGTTTAATTGAATTCCAAGAACGCAAGAACAAAACTCTCGATTCTTTGTTATGGGATCAACCAATCAACTAAAGTTTCATGGAATTCCAAGAATTTTAATCCAACTCTATCGATTCTTTTTCATGGGATCGACCAATCATCTGAAGTTTGATTGAATTCCAAGAAAGCAAGACCAAAACTATTGATTCTTTGATATGAGATCTACCAATCATCTGAAGTTTGATTGAATTCCAAGAAAGCAAGACCAAAACTATCGATTCTTTGTTATGGGATCGACCAATCATCTGAAGTATGATGGAATTCCAAGAATTTGAATCCGAAACTATCATTTCTTTGTCATGGGATCGACGAATCATCTGAAGTTTGATGGAATTCCAAGAACAAAAGAACAAATCTATCGATTTTTTGTCATGGGATCGACCGATCATCTGAGGTTTAATGGAATTCCAAGAATTCGAATCCGAAACTATCATTTCTTCGACATGGGAACGACCAATTAACTGAACTTTGATTGAATTCCAAGAAAGCAAGACCAAAACTATCGATTCTTTGCCAGGGATTCGACCAATCACAACTGAAATTTGATAGATTTATATCAAAGCAAGAACAAAACTATCGATTCTTTGTCATGGGATTGACCAATCTTCTGAAGTTTTTTTGAATTCCAAGAACGCAAGAACAGAAACTATCTATTCTTTGTTCTGGGATCGACCAATCATCGGAATTTTGATGGAATTCAAAGAAAACAAGACCAAAAATATCGATTCTTAGTCATGGGATTGACCAATCATCTGAAGTTTGATGGAATTCCAAGAATTTGAATCCAACTCTATCGATTCTTTGTCATGGGATCGACCAATCATCTGAAGTTTAATTGAATTCCAAGAACGCAAGAACAAAACTCTCGATTCTTTGTTATGGGATCAACCAATCAACTAAAGTTTGATGGAATTCCAAGAATTTTAATCCAACTCTATCGATTCTTTTTCATGGGATCGACCAATCATCTGAAGTTTAATTGAATTCCAAGAACGCAAGAACAAAACTCTCGATTCTTTAATATGGGATCAACCAATCAAATAAAGTTTGATGGAATTCCAAGAATTTTAATCCAACTCTATCGATTCTTTTTCATGGGATCGACCAATCATCTGAAGTTAGATGGAATTCCTAGAACGCATGAACAAAACTATCGATTCTTTGTCATGGGATGGACCAATCATCTGAAGTTGTATATATATCCAAGAACGCATGAACAAAACTATCGATTCTTTGTCATGGGATCGACCAATCATCTGAAGTTTGATTGAATTCCAAGAACGCAAGAACAAAACTCTCGATTCTTTGTTATGGGATCGACCAATCAACTGAAGTTTGATGGAATTCCAAGAATTTTAATCCAACGCTATCGATTCTTTTTCATGAGATCGACCAATCATCTGAAGTTAGATGGAATTCCAAGAAAGCGAGACTAAATATATCGATTCTTTGTCATGGGATCGACCAATCTTCTGAAGTTTGATTGATTTCCAAGCACGCAAGACCAAAACTATTGATTCTTTGTCATGGGATCAACCAATCATCTGAAGTTTGATTGAATTCCAAGAACGCAAGAACAAAACTCTCGATTCTTTGTCATGGGATGGACCAAACATCTGAAGTTTGATGGAATTCCAAGAATTTGAATCCAACTCTATCGATTCATTGTCATGGGATCGACCAATCATCTGAAGTTTGATTGATTTCCAAGCACGCAAGACCAAAACTATTGATTCTTTGTCATGGGATCAACCAATCATCTGAAGTTTGATTGAATTCCAAGAACGCAAGAACAAAACTCTCGATTCTTTATCATGGGATGGACCAATCATCTGAAGTTTTATACATATCCAAGAACGCATGAACAAAACTATCGATTCTTTGTCATGGGATCGACCAATCATCTGAAGTTTAATTGAATTCCAAGAACGCAAGAACAAAACTCTCGATTCTTTGTTATGGGATCAACCAATCAACTAAAGTTTGATGGAATTCCAAGAATTTTAATCCAACTCTATCGATTCTTTTTCATGGGATCGACCAATCATCTGAAGTTAGATGGAATTCCTAGAACGCATGAACAAAACTATCGATTCTTTGTCATGGGATCGACCAATCATCTGAAGTTGATTGAATTCCAAGAACGCAAGAACAAAACTCTCGATTCTTTGTTATGGGATCGACCAATCAACTAAAGTTTCATGGAATTCCAAGAATTTTAATCCTACTCTATCGATTCTTTTTCATGGGATCGACCAATCATCTGAAGTTAGATGGAATTCCAAGAAAGCAAGACCAAAACTATTGATTCTTTGTCATGGGATCGACCAATCATCTGAAGTTTGATTGAATTCCAAGAACGCAAGAACAAAACTCTCGATTCTTTGATATGGGATCGACCAATCATCTGAAGTTTGATGGATATTCAAGAAAGCGAGACCAAATATTTCGATTCTTTTTCATGGGATCGACCAATCATCTGAAGTTTAATTGAATTCCAAGAACGCAAGAACAAAACTCTCGATTCTTTGTTATGGGATCAACCAATCAAATAAAGTTTGATGGAATTCCAAGAATTTTAATCCAACTCTATCGATTCTTTTTCATGGGATCGACCAATCATCTGAAGTTACATGGAATTCCTAGAACGCATGAACAAAACTATCGATTCTTTGTCATGGGATGGACCAATCATCTGAAGTTTTATATATATCCAAGAACGCATGAACAAAACTATGGATTCTTTGTCATGGGATCGACCAATCATCTGAAGTTTGATTGAATTCCAAGGACGCAAGAACAAAACTCTCGATTCTTTGTTATGGGATCGACCAATCAACTAAAGTTTGATGGAATTCCAAGAATTTTAATCCAACGCTATCGATTCTTTTTCATGAGATCGACCAATCATCTGAATTTAGATGGAATTCCAAGAAAGCGAGACCAAATATATCGATTCTTTGTCATGGGATCGACCAATCTTCTGAAGTTTGATTGATTTCCAAGCACGCAAGACCAAAACTATTGATTCTTTGTCATGGGATCAACCAATCATCTGAAGTTTGATTGAATTCCAAGAACGCAAGAACAAAACTCTCGATTCTTTGTCATGGGATGGACCAAACATCTGAAGTTTGATGGAATTCCAAGAATTTGAATCCAACTCTATCGATTCATTGTCATGGGATCGACCAATCATCTGAAGTTTGATTGATTTCCAAGCACGCAAGACCAAAACTATTGATTCTTTGTCTTTGGGATCAACCAATCATCTGAAGTTTGATTGAATTCCAAGAACGCAAAAACAAAACTCTCGATTCTTTATCATGCGATGGACCAATCATCTGAAGTTTTATATATATCCAAGAACGCATGAACAAAACTATCGATTCTTTGTCATGGGATCGACCAATCATCTGAAGTTTAATTGAATTCCAAGAACGCAAGAACAAAACTCTCGATTCTTTGTTATGGGATCAACCAATCAACTAAAGTTTGATGGAATTCCAAGAATTTTAATCCAACTCTATCGATTCTTTTTCATGGGATCGACCAATCATCTGAAGTTAGATGGAATTCCAAGAAAGCAAGACCAAAACTATTGATTCTTTGTCATGGGATCGACCAATCATCTGAAGTTTGATTGAATTTCAAGAACGCAAGAACAAAACTCTCGATTCTTTGATATGGGATCGACCAATCATCTGAAGTTTGATGGATATTCAAGAAAGCGAGACCAAATATATCGATTCTTTGTCATGGGATCGACCAATCTTCTGAAGTTTGATTGAATTTGAGGAACGCAAGAACAAAACTATCGATTCTTTGTCATGGGATCGACCAAGCATCTGAAGTTTGATGGAATTCCAAGAATTTGAATCCAACTCTATCGATTCATTGTCATGGGATCGACCAATCATCTGAAGTTTGATTGATTTCCAAGCACGAAAGACCAAAACTTTTGATTCTTTGTCATGGGATCGACCAATCATCTGAAGTTTTGTGGATATTCAAGAAAGCGAGACCAAATATATCGATTCTTTGTCATGGGATCGACCAATCTTCTGAAGTTTGATTGAATTCGAGGAACGCAAGAACGAAACTATCGATTCTTTGTCATGGGATCGACCAATCATCTGAAGTTTGATGGAATTCCAAGAATTTGAATCCAACTCGATCGATTCATTGTCATGGGATCGACCAATCATCTGAAGTTTGATTGATTTCCAAGCACGAAAGACCAAAACTATTGATTCTTTGTCATGGGATCGACCAATCATTTGAAGTTTGATGGATATTCAAGAAAGCGAGACCAACTATATCGATTCTTTGTCATGGGATCGACCAATCTTCTGAAGTTTGATTGAATTCGAGGAACGCAAGATTAAAACTATCGATTCTTTGTCATGGGATGGACCAATCATCTGAAGTTTTATATATATCCAAGAACGCATGAACAAAACTATCGAATCTTTGTCATGTGATCGACCAATCATCTGAAGTTTGATTGAATTCCAAGAACGCAAGAACAAAACTCTCGATTCTTTGTTATGGGATCGACCAATCAACTAAAGTTTGATGGAATTCCAAGAATTTTAATCCAACGCTATTGATTCTTTTTCATGAGATCGACCAATCATCTGAAGTTAGATGGAATTCCAAGAAAGCGAGACCAAATATATCGATTCTTTGTCATGGGATAGACCAATCTTCTGAAGTTTGATTGATTTCCAAGCACGCAAGACCAAAACTATTGATTCTTTGTCATGGGATCAACCAATCATCTGAAGTTTGATTGAATTCCAAGAACGCAAGAACAAAACTCTCGATTCTTTGTCATGGGATGGACCAAACATCTGAAGTTTGATGGAATTCCAAGAATTTGAATCCAACTCTATCGATTCATTGTCATGGGATCTACCAATCATCTGAAGTTTGATTGAATTCCAAGAAAGCAAGACCAAAACTATCGATTCTTTGTTATGGGATCGACCAATCATCTGAAGTATGATGGAATTCCAAGAATTTGAATCCGAAACTATCATTTCTTCGTCATGGGATCGACGAATCATCTGAAGTTTGATGGAATTCCAAGAACAAAAGAACAAATCTATCGATTTTTTGTCATGGGATCGACCGATCATCTGAGGTTTAATGGAATTCCAAGAATTCGAATCCGAAACTATCATTTCTTCGACATGGGAACGACCAATTAACTGAACTTTGATTGAATTCCAAGAAAGCAAGACCAAAACTATCGATTCTTTGCCAGGGATTCGACCAATCACAACTGAAATTTGATAGATTTATATCAAAGCAAGAACAAAACTATCGATTCTTTGTCATGGGATTGACCAATCTTCTGAAGTTTTTTTGAATTCCAAGAACGCAAGAACAGAAACTATCTATTCTTTGTTCTGGGATCGACCAATCATCGGAATTTTGATGGAATTCAAAGAAAACAAGACCAAAACTATCGATTCTTAGTCATGGGATTGACCAATCATCTGAAGTTTGATGGAATTCCAAGAATTTGAATCCAACTCTATCGATTCTTTGTCATGGGATCGACCAATCATCTGAAGTTTAATTGAATTCCAAGAACGCAAGAACAAAACTCTCGATTCTTTGTTATGGGATCAACCAATCAACTAAAGTTTGATGGAATTCCAAGAATTTTAATCCAACTCTATCGATTCTTTTTCATGGGATCGACCAATCATCTGAAGTTTAATTGAATTCCAGGAACGCAAGAAAAAAACTCTCGATTCTTTAATATGGGATCAACCAATCAAATAAAGTTTGATGGAATTCCAAGAATTTTAATCCAACTCTATCGATTCTTTTTCATGGGATCGACCAATCATCTGAAGTTACATGGAATTCCTAGAACGCATGAACAAAACTATCGATTCTTTGTCATGGGATGGACCAATCATCTGAAGTTGTATATATATCCAAGAACGCATGAACAAAACTATCGATTCTTTGTCATGGGATCGACCAATCATCTGAAGTTTGATTGAATTCCAAGAACGCAAGAACAAAACTCTCGATTCTTTGTTATGGGATCGACCAATCAACTAAAGTTTGATGGAATTCCAAGAATTTTAATCCAACGCTATCGATTCTTTTTCATGAGATCGACCAATCATCTGAAGTTAGATGGAATTCCAAGAAAGCGAGACCAAATATATCGATTCTTTGTCATGGGATCGACCAATCTTCTGAAGTTTGATTGATTTCCAAGCACGCAAGACCAAAACTATTGATTCTTTGTCATGGGATCAACCAATCATCTGAAGTTTGATTGAATTCCAAGAACGCAAGAACAAAACTCTCGATTCTTTGTCATGGGATGGACCAAACATCTGAAGTTTGATGGAATTCCAAGAATTTGAATCCAACTCTATCGATTCTTTGTCATGGGATCGACCAATCATCTGAAGTTTGATTGATTTCCAAGCACGCAAGACCAAAACTATTGATTCTTTGTCATGGGATCAACCAATCATCTGAAGTTTGATTGAATTCCAAGAACGCAAGAACAAAACTCTCGATTCTTTATCATGGGATGGACCAATCATCTGAAGTTTTATACATATCCAAGAACGCATGAACAAAACTATCGATTCTTTGTCATGGGATCGACCAATCATCTGAAGTTTAATTGAATTCCAAGAACGCAAGAACAAAACTCTCGATTCTTTGTTATGGGATCAACCAATCAACTAAAGTTTGATGGAATTCCAAGAATTTTAATCCAACTCTATCGATTCTTTTTCATGGGATCGACCAATCATCTGAAGTTAGATGGAATTCCTAGAACGCATGAACAAAACTATCGATTCTTTGTCATGGGATCGACCAATCATCTGAAGTTTAATTGAATTCCAAGAA